>NC_031986.2:32111165-32716790 GCF_001858045.2 Oreochromis niloticus
GTTATGTGTTGATCATTTTTATTATGTTTACCTCCCTTAATTTATGCTTAATTTATGCATCATGTGTTCTTGTAATAAGTGACTGCATGTTTGTCTGTACCATTTTATACATAGCACTCACTTGAAAATTAGAACCCAATCTCAATAAAAAAATACCAGAATTCTGAGATAATTCTGACTTTAATCTCAGAATTATTTCAGAATTCCGGAAAAGAGAAAAACGTTCCCACATCCCAGTGGCACTAATCCTCTTCCATAATGGTAATACTGTTTTTAAACAAAATAAAATTTAGTGTGGTTCCAACTTGAAGCTACAAGCTGAATATGTTGGATAATAACAAGGTAGGCCCAGCCTAAAACAATCTCCAGTCTTCATCCATCAAGTTGTATTCAAAAAGTCTTTAAACTATTGATTAAGGCAATAAACCCACCAGGAAAGCATTTATTGAGAGAAGAGTCATTTTCCCAAATCAACAGTCAAACTTCTTTTTCTATTTCCAGGTTTATCCAATCACGTTCCTGACATCCAATCACCCGATATCCCCCACACCTTATCATCCCCTCTCTTCCCCTCCCTCTCTGTCTTCCTGTGGGCTCACTTCAGCATGATTTAGCACAAAATTGAAACTTTAAAATCACTTCATTACATTTTCTTCTTCTCTATGTGGTTCTTGAACACGTCATCTCATTAATTCAGTTACATTAATACTTTTTCTCACATAAAACGTACACATTTCTCTTATTAAATCATGTTAAATGTTAAAACCAAACTTTCTCTGAATATTTGCTTAGTCATTCTCACCAAGCACTGCAGACCTCAGACGAGCTCGTTTATGGCTATGTGCCATGTTTACATTCCCTGCTGGTGCAAAACAAGCCCAGCACAGAAGCACACACACAAACCAAATCACAGTAAGAGGTCAGAAGGTCAGGTATTACAACCATTTCATTTCACTTTGGTTTAAAAAACATGGATTTACTATTAGCAATGCACATACAGATCAACTTTATTATAGCACTCTGTATCATTTAAGGCGTCAAAAGGATAAATATTACGTCCTTCTATTGCACCTCTGGATGGGGCTGAGCTGAGGGATCTCAATCTCATTGACTCCCTGCTGACTATTAAAAAAGACACAGGTTTAAGGTTTATCAGCATCACTTTTAAGACCCAGAGGCTAGGTCTAGTTTTAAAATACTCCATGGTTCCAGCCTGGACTAACTAACTCAATAGAATGAGTCTCTAAAATCGAGGCTGTGTGCCCATAAATAAGTAATCTCATCTGTTGTTTGTGAAGTGCCTTTGCCACACAGCTATGTGTTGTTGTGGTATCATCCTCTATTGCCCAAAGGGAAAAAGGATGATGTGAGGTGTTTCTTATGACCTGGAAGATTCACAAAGGGAGGTTGTCAGGGTGGATGTGTGGGTTGAACAAGCTTCAGCCTTCTACAAAAGATGGTTTTGCTTGTGTGTTTGTTTTTTGTTTCAAACAGAAAGTTAAAGCTACTTTCAACCTTAACCACTCCAAAATCTTAACCATCTATTGCTGTAACCTTGACATCAAGGTATTTTTGTTTGTCTCCAATGTGAAAATCAATCTTTCTACAAGAAATAAACAAAACTCTAAACCCACAGCAACAAATTTCAGTGCCTGTACAGTTCTCTCAATCAAAATGTAACCAACGATTGTCGTGAGGTACAATAGGATGAGATCATGATATTACATACTATTATCTAGCATTACTCAAGCGGTTACAATGTTCACTGGTAAGGAACTGTATTAAAGTCATATTCACATTATATTTACTTTTTGTTATTCCATCCTAATAGCTGCAGACATTGTTACCTAATGTAATGTTAATTGTTAACATGCCACTAGCTAATGCTATGTAGAAGATTTATTTGCAGGATGACCCAGCACTGTAATCCATGGTCAAAGCAATCATACTGAACATTAATCTAACTATTCATCACATTTGTGGAAAAAATAGGAACTACTGGGGATATTCTGCCACTGACAGGCAGGTGACTTCAGCTATGGAGCTTTTAACCAGACCTCCAGTCTTTCTTTAAACTGAGTTTTTACCCACTTAATCCTTTAAAGTAAACAGACAAGGAATAATATCTGTGCTGTATATCTTCCAGACCAGGAAGCTTATTCAGGAAGAGCTCCCATGGGTCCTATCAGGGGATAGGGACTGTGACCTATATGACTTTTCAGGTCAGATGACTTGAAGGATAAAACTGGTGCCAAATTACTTACATAATACAAAAAAATAATGACAAAATATAGAACTTGTACAACAACATGTGGCCACCATTTCTAGTTGCAGAATACAATTTTATTGTTGTTTGTGAAATGTGATTCAAGGCCAACGACTGTCCTTACTTGGTTAAATATTTGTGGTACTTATTTTTAATGTTACAGCACAATGTGACATGATCTTGATCATATCGACAAAATCAAAAAACGGGTTGTTGACTTTTCTCAGTTGGAAACAGGAGAAGACAAGCGGAGGACCTTGATACTCTTTGTCTGTTTAACACACGAAGCTCAGAGCCAATCAAACTCAACTGATGACTTTTGACCTTGATAAAAGGGACGCTGAACCCCTAAGGTCTCATAAGCTTTGTGTTGATGGGTCAGAGAGAGCGTTAGCTTAGCATATAATTAATGTTTAATAACCCCTGGTTGTTTGTCAACACTTTTCCCACTGTCTTTTTCCATGCCTTATAATCTTCAGAGTGCCTGCAGGCACAGCATTCGCTGATAACATCTTAAGCCTCTTGTTCCAATACCCTGGCCTGGCAGTAACAACACTGGCCAGTCACTCATTTACAAGCAAAGATAAATGCACAGTCCTTAATCTGTCTCCAGTTAGGGCTTCAGCAACACAACACAGGCCAGGCCCACGCCTTTCACTCCTCCTCAGGCTTAGCTGCTCCATCATCCCTGCTGCTGCCACGTAGGCTGCCTCCACTCTCACCTCTATCACCTGCCACACAGGTACCGGGTGATAAGCGCACACAGCCACGGAAATCTCTCCCAGTAATTAGGATGAATTTTAAATTTTACAGCTTTTGTGAAAATCCATTATTTTAGCACTGCTGAAGACTTGCTTTCTCTAGAAATATCATCTGGATGAATAACATCAAGATTATTTGATCCAAACGCTGAGCTAAAACACTAATCACTTAGTTGATTTAGCTTCATCAAATAGTTATTTAAAAATTGCCAAACATAATTTCAGTCTGTCAGTGATGCAGATTTGATGTTTTGTTTCATGTACACAATCATTCAACTAAAACCTATACACTATTCCACGGGTTAAGGGTAAAAGACATATTAAAAAGATTTAAAGATTCAAAATTGTAAATATTAAAGCTGCATAACACAATCGTGGATGTCTCCCAATACCACCAAACAAAAAACGATTAATTAGTCCTGCAGCCCAAGAAAAGAAAGTCAGAAAGTCGGGTGACAAAGCAGTTTCAAGCACAAGTATATTAAAAAAAACATTACGACATAAAAGAATCTATACAAATATTTAAAATTATTTTCACTGGTATTTAATTTTCAATGTCAGCATCAGCTTACGACAAGGAAAACTTAAGGTAAACCCCTTAACCTGACTCTTAGATAAGTTAATGTTAATGGGAAAGATAAAGATGAAGAAAATGTGCCGGCATGAATAATACACACAACAAAGAAATACAAAACCATTTAAATTCATAGTGAGTCAGAGTGGTGGGAATCTTGGGTCTTTATATATTTGTGGTTAAAATGTGTCAATTATCTAATCACGGTGACCAAGTAATTATATCAATTAACTAAAATATTTTACCCAGAGCTCCATACAACATTCATGTCTGTGTATTATGTGTAAAAGCTGGGCACAAGTAGCTTATCATACAAACAGACAGCCTGACTCCATACTAACAATGAGCCAAGACATCTCCAACTACTGACTTGTGTTTACTGTTTCTCTATCCTGCTAATATCAGGTTAGCCATACATTTACAAACAATATGCTAATCTATTTTTTTGTATGTTGAATAAAACTGTTGTTCCTCTAGTTGGTTTATCTCTCATATCCAGAAAAAGCCAAACACTCTTCACTGGACTCGAATTCCTCCTGTGTTTGATTGGTAACATTTCTGTTTCAGTCACTCTTGAGCTCAGGCAATTTAAAGTGTCAGGCAAGCACAACAAAATCACTGTCAGTGCCATATAATTATTGAGAAGAAAATAAAGAAATAATTAAATGTGAGTCAGTTACACAAGCTCATTAAAGCTTATGGTATCCACTCTATTTTCCTTTTGGTTTGAATGAGACAAAGAGAGAACAATATCCCATTAAAGGCTGTTTCCACATCCTATTCATTTGAATTGGTAGTGAAGTGTCAGTGTTTTTCTGTGGATTAAAGTCTGATAGCACTCACAGGAAGAATGATTCCCCCCGTTTGAAGACTTGTGAATACACACAAGGCAAGACAGACAGCGAGAGGCAGAGGAGAACAGACAGAAAGAGAGAGTGAGTGAGAACAGATGAGTGGGAAACATAATGGAAGAATGCTTCTAATGCACTGTCTGTAGAGGGTGAATTAGGAGGCAAATGGTGTGATTATTGTGTGATGCGGTGGTGGTAGTGGCGGTGATGGTGGGATCTTGCCAGCCCCAGGATGCAGATAGAAACCACCAGGGGTACAGAAGGGGAGCAGGCAATTGTGATTTATGGGTAGCAGCGGGCTGATAAGGCAGCTCCCTTCATTTAATGCCTTATCGGCTGCGTTAAAGAAAGGCCACAATTTGCAGCATTCTTAAAAGCCCCAGATGTGACTAATCTCTGCAACCTTCCACACAATCTGTCTCAGGAAAAAAACTATAGATCACTCACTTGTCTTACTGATCTCAGCCTCTTCTCCCTTTAGCATAACCACGGGAACGTGATGGAGAAAAATGTGCGTCGCAGTCCTGAAGGAATATGCTAAAACTGTACAAATAATAAATAAAAATAAATAAAATAACACTGCAACACTTAAACCATTAAACTAGAACTTTTACGTTTTTAGTTTGGCAACTAAACCAAAGAACAAGAAAGGAAAAAATGAAATTTTTTATAATAATTTGCAGATGCACATTATAGATGCTGAAAGAAAATGTGCCTGAATTATGTTTTATATAAAAAGCGTTCAACGTATCAGCACAGATGCAATGCCCTTATGAGCTGCTTTCATTTGTTGACATATGTGCGTACTCAGCTCGGTTGATACGATGCCTGAGAGGAGCTCCCATGTTGTGGAGAGGCTGGTATTTTGATGGTCGTGACTGTATTAGCCAGTCCAGATGACTGCCTGGCTGTTAGCAGCCGCCTTATTTGTGCTATCAGGTGTTCATGAAGAGTGCCGATCATGTCAGGTCCCAGTTCTGTGCAGCTCTTCATTCGTGAGACCTGGGATGTTGACTGGTTTTTGTTCTGTGAGGTCGCTGTGGTCTTCTTAGGTCCACCAGCCACATGTTGTTGATGTTGATCAGGGCTTTTTGGTCATAGTATGCAAAAGTCAAGAAAGATCTGTTGAGACAATCACCCTCAGTTAATGGTGTAAAATTGCAAAGCAGCACCAGAAGGAAAGAAAACCATTGCCAATCTCTAACATGCATATAACAACAGGCACGTTCTTTCAGTTAGTAACATCAAAACATCCATCTTGCTCTGATTAATGCGTAACTTCGAATGCAAAGTCCGTTGTCAAGCAGACTCCACCCAAAAAGCCTTGTGGATTTGGACAGCCCTAAAAACTTGTAGATTCAACCTAAACATAATAGGGCACACAAGATTGTGTCAGTCTCCTCTGAATGGGTTAAACTTCCAAAAAACCATTTTTCCATGCAAATGGACACCAAGACTTGGTCATAAGACTGCATAAAAACTGCAGTGATGTCCATGCAAAACTTAAAAACTTAAATGAAATCAAGTTAAATTAAATCGTCACTCAGTCCAAACACAGAAAACACAAACTTCTTCTACTTTGTCAACTTACTGCTTCCACTGTCAGGATGCAATTCCCAGTGTCGTGCTTCATACACCCACCATCTACTCTGACCTCCACCCTATAATTCATGTCATATGAAAATATAGAACTTTGTCCACTTAAAAAAGACATTAGCATGGACATAATCACAATTTCTGCAGATTTCTCAAACAAATTAGAATACAGATACAATTTTTGGGCAACAGAAAAAATGGTATCTTTAAAAGTGTGCAAAAAAAAAAAGAAGCAAAACTTCACTTGAGTGGATTAAATATTCTCCTCTAATTCACCGCATGCAGACACTTTATGATTGAATTTCTATTGCAGACACACACACATACACATCTCCATCTCCAGTGTCAGTTGTCTCACCAATGTTCTACCAATAAAATGGAAACTCGACATAGCGGCTGATCAATACTAATCACAGAAATAATTACTCACCAGAGCTTAGTATGTTATTGATTTTTAAGGCAGTCGTTTGCATTACTGTCATATCTGATCCTAATAATCTTAAAGGAGTTTTTTCCCCTTCAAGTTTAAGGTCCTTAGTCACGTTGTGTATAATGTATGAATGTCATTGCAAGGTCTAATCAATGCATACTGATGTCTTGAACAGCAGCTATAGTGACTTCTATAAGCAGCCGTATGCTTTTAATGTTTGAACTGCACATGAATAACAGTGCTGTAGATTAACAGTGTCATCTAGGGGAAACTTATTTATACAAGAGAGCAGGTAAGTATTGATCAGTTTGGTCAATACGGCAAATAAACAATACAGACTTTTTCCTGAGCAGTCTCAAATTAACCGGACTAGCCAAAAGAGGCGCCCCCACACTGGTCTGCACTTGTTTTTTCACAGATCAAACTGTGATTTGCCATCAGGCTCAGTAAACTGTGGAGTTCTCTTAATAGTTATGTGCAAATAGGTTGAAGGAACTGAAGCAGTGTTCATCTTCAGGTCACTGATGTGCAACGTGACATTGCCTGGTAATCCCTCCCGTGCCGTCATTCACCTCTGCGGTTAGCACAAGCGCCGACAATCCTCCAAATCTATGGGATTTTTGACTTTAAAACGCTTCTCTTTCTTTAAATTAAGTGCATATATTAATTTGTTCATATGCCTCACTGTGTTCTACAAGTGTAATTAGTCTGGGATACTCAGCAGTAGATTTTTTTTCCTCCTCCATTCTTAAGTATTCATGAAAGCCAGTGATCTGACAAATGGAATTTTTCAGCACGGTAGCATCTCGCATCTCAGACCTTATTCCGACAGATAATCCTGTTTAAATATCCAGCCTGGTTTACACAGCCCAGGTAGGGAAAGATCTGCAAATTGCTTTTAAACACTTGGACATGCATACTTATGCACGTGTCTACCCTTCTTCAGTCACATACCTACATATAATGAATGCAACACAGACAAAAGTACACATCTGCGTTGGTTTGTGATCAGTTCCTATAGGGAAGCAAACAGAAAGGATGCTTGCTGTATTTCCTGTTCCATTTGGGGCTCGGCTTCCACCTGACCTCCGCGCTTCTGTTATATGGAATGTCCTACAAGCTAACAGTATCTGCCCCTGGGCTGCTGCAGCCTTGACTTTGCTGTGTTAGTCTATTCTCAGTTCACCAGGCTAATTCATCACGAGCACGCCGCTAACACCAAGGTCGCTCTCATAATGAGGCGGGTCAGCGTGATAAAAGGTAAAGCTCTGATTGGATCGCAGCAAAGGGCCCAAAGACGACCACCTTACAGGTTCACATTTACCCTTCAACCTCTGTGACTTAACTTAACATGTCCCTGTTGCTGTTACACATACAGTGCACCACCCACCGCAGCGCTGGCAGCCTGCGTATTGTTTACTCTCCTCTCTTTGTTGTCACGGTCCATTGGGGAACATCCTACAAGTGAACTGGCATTTGACGGGGGTCTGTATGATGTGGGAGGAGGAGGGGGAGGCGGCAGCCCAGTGTGCTGGGAGTCACCCACTTCCTCGGGAGGCAGGGCCTTTTGGTCTGCTGGTCCGCGCTGTGTGTTTCCTGCCCCCTCCTCTGTCTCTGTCTCCCTGTGTTTCCCCACTGCTCCAGCCCGCCTGCACGCCTGACAGACAGACAGATGCTATCTGGCGTGCATCTCCAGCTCTGGGCCTCTATCACTCTCCACAAACAGCCCATTGCTTGCACACAGGCTGCAAATTTCGCCTGCCTCTCTCCCTTTAGATAAGGGCCAATATCAGTGACAGAACATATTTTATGTATGAAATGTAGCTCACAACAAGCAGTCAAGCATTAGGTTTGTTTAAATAGATGATCCTTATCGGCATTCTTTCAACACAGAGTTTTGACATTGTTCTCTGTTTATTTTTCTTTGCACACAATTCTTTTTGCGCTATCTAGCCACACAATTGGCTTTTAGAGAGGCTCCTGTCCAGGGGTTGAATTCATTGCTATTTTAATTATAGCCGCTCAGTGCAGCAGGACCGACTGAGTGAGGAATATTTCCTGCCCGACTGCAGTTGTAGTTCTTCTTCCTAAACCCATCCAGTCAACATTCCAGCGGATTATTTGCCAGGGATTTCTCTTGTCAGAGAAGCGACACTTTTCCCCCTACTGTTGGCTGTTGTTAGCATCAGATATTGGATGATTTCCATTTAGTGCTTAGGTTATGCTTGTCAGTTTGTGCCCAGCATTTTTGTAATGATGGAAATAAGATCTCACATATGCCATGAGTCGAGCTGACATAATAGTTTGGTTTTGGCTTGCGTGAGTGTGTGTGTATGTCTGCATGTTTGAACTGCAACAACAAAAAGATATGTATTTATGTGTTGCAATGAAATAAACTCTATAATAATTATCACCGTTTTAAAATCCCCAAACATCTCATAAATTATAACGTACAGTGGGGCATCTTTTCTTTTTTATTATTATGTCTCAAGCCTTACCTTGTCATAACAAGCCCTGCCCTCGTACATCCTTTTGGGTTGTCCCCTCTAAACACCCCCCCTTAAAAAAGAGCAAAGCCTCACCCCCAACGGCACACACAGAATGGTGGGGGGGCATGCAGGTCATTACCATAACAAGCTGGCGTGTTTCTGAAGATACACTTGTTCAGAATAGACGGGGGCAAGAGGGGGGCAGGCCGGGGTGGCAGCGCAGGCCCAGTTTATTTCAATAACAACAGCCAGACACAAGGCCTATCTAGTTGGACTTTGAATGAAACACTTGGGCTCCGATGGAGCGATAAGACACAGATGCTAAAAAAGGAGGACTGCTGGAACGGTCCCTTGACCCTCGCCTTGCTTGTTTTTATGGAACAAATGAACGTGGTAAATACTGGTAAAAATGGCATATAGTTTAATGAACTGGTTCATGAACTGGTTCATCCTTTAAGCTCAATCTATTAACATAGGAAATTAGTATTAATATCTAGTTAAAAATATTTTTAAAAAGCTACATCCTCTCCACCAATATAGCTTTGTGTAAACCTGAATTGTTAATTACAGAGCAATCATTTTCACATGAATGGCTCTGTGTTTACTGTGGGGCAACTGATCTATCCCTGGGGAGGACGATGTCAAGTGCTTTACACATAAACAGATGTGTACCCCTCACCCCCACAACCCGTTTCTTTTTTTTTTTTCTTTTTTTTTACACTTAGGTAATCCTTGAGGTTAAATCTGAGCTAAACTCAACAGTGAAAAAGAACCAGCGTTTTATTATTTGTACAGATAGAGCTCGCACACTTAGATTTAGAAGGAGATGTCCTAAATCTCAGCTTGATTTCCTATGTTAACTGTGGCTTAGCTGTGGCTGGGCTGGATGCAGGAGAGCCTGTTGAGAGTTAGTGGAGTAGTTGTAAATATGTGGTAACACTTTCAGTGGTAATCCTCCTGCACAAAGAATTGCCAGAGATTATGGACCGGTTGTCTGACAGAGAGAATCCTCCGGCACAATCAAATTCCTATGGCTGCTGAGATTTGGAGAGGGCACAATGCTGTACTGCTCGGCTCGCCGGTAATGTGAGGGCAAGCTTCTCCCTCGATGGAGAGCTAAGAAGCAAATATAGCATGAAGTGCATAGTAAGTAAACAGAGGGTGGCTAAAAATATAGCATTATAGCTGGGAATGGTGGCAGGAAAACGGTGTTTGAATTTTTTATTTTCCCCAAGTAAGATGGCAGTTGCGGTCCACTTCACCGGGACAATCTGACCTGGGCCTGTCGTCCCCTGTTGATACCGCCGACCCTCTGTGTTGACCCGAGCCGAGACAGACGTGAGAACCGGCAGCCTCCTCCACCTCCTCCTCCGAGTGCTACACAATCGCCCTCGCTGACACATTTTGAGTGGGGTTTAAGGAAGTGAAGTGAAGAGAGAGTGTGAGGGAGCGAGAAACCCCACCACAGCCCCGAGGATGAATAGAAGATAGAAGCCGTTTCATTTCAAAATCGGCCTCTGCACTTGGCTGAACCTACAATAAAAGTTGATAATTGAGAAGTGAAAGAGTAGGATCAATATGACTGTGAAAAAAAAATGGAGGCTTGGGCTTATGTTTAATGCAGTTTAACTGATATTTAATATTTTCTGCTTTCTCTCTCTTCTTCTCCTTTTGTCCACATTAAAATACTTCAAAAAGAATTCTAATAAAGTGGAAATTAAAAGGAGCGTAGATTGGGGTTGGAAAGAGAGGCCTCTAATCCCACTATCTCTTAATAATTCAAAGTCTCTTTTATTTTCTGAATAAAAAGCGGAATTAATCTGGCACTGTGAAGCTGTCCTCTCTTCTCACTGTTTAAATAAATCCCCGTTCGTACATTAGACGCGAGGAGGCCGGCTCTGGCTCCTCGCCAAGCTCTGTGTCAATTCCCTCCTGCCTCCTTCCTTTCTCTCCCAGCCCCTCTTTATTCCCTTTCTTTTGCTTTCTGCCAGGGAGGGACCTGTGAGAGAAGCCATGCCACCAGAGAGCTGCTATCTCCAGAACCTGCTCAGCACACAGGCCTATCACAGGCAGCTAAGACCACTTAGCTCAGGCCGCCAAAAGGCACCCTTATGAAACTTTACCCAGATATTAGGGCACTGTGAAGCCAAATGATATATTACAAAGGCATTGTGTAAGGCAGTGACCATTTATAGTATTTATATAAGGCTGCCCCAGCTGTCAGAAGAAGCAGAGTTACTATTTTGGCCTTTAACAGAAAAAGCGAGGTGGACATTTTATCATTTCAGCCCAAGGAAAACTGAGAATTTTGATTGTGCCTGTAATAAATACAGAAGAGAACAGAGTCATTTCTAATAATGAATTATATCATTATTTGCTTTGTTTCACTCAAGATTTAGTCAGTGTTTCTGTACAAGAGACAATTTCAGCAATTCAACAATAAGTCCACTCCACAAATGGATGGCTAAGTCGCTCAGCTTTTCATGAGACAAAAGACGAGCCTTTGAAAACTGACACCATGAAATAAAAGGAGCTTAGGCTCCGAGAGCAAAACTGAGCGAACGCAGCAGACGGAGGAGTGGGGATATAGAAACAGGCCCGAGCATGAGCACAAGGGCCTGCAGGCTCCTTGATTAGCGCTGCCCTCTCTATCAGTTTGCAGGCTGCCTGTCTTCAGAAACCTCTCGGTAGCAGGCCCCCCCTCCTCCCCGTGTCCGTGAACTCCTCTTCTGGCGGTGCTGCAGGGCAGGAAGCTGATACAGTCGACACGCCGGCACTCTCTGCATCCCAATGATGCATCTGTAGAGATGAGCGCTGAGGCTGTCCTTGCTCTGATAGACGCCTTTTGTGGTACTCTAGAATCTAAGATCCTCGGCTCGATCCTGGATCAGCCTTCCCTCTCTCCCCTCTGTGGTCAGAGATTTATGGCATCGCTTTCCCACTCTGTCTTCCTCGCTCTCTGCATACGCTCCGGCTCAAACTGCCCACACTTCCAATTGTGACGATACTTTCCTCCGAGACTCCGGCTGAAAGACAGACAATGGCTTTAGACTCTTTGCTTTTTCTTCGGCAGACATTCATCCGGCAAGATGCGCCGTTTGAAAAGCACACCAGTGTCAACCAATTGGCTGTTTATGATTTAACAATATGCTGGAAAATATCAGTATCTTCTCAAGGTGAAGCCTTGGACTTGTGCACCCTATAACCAATACACACATCTAATTTATGTGTTGAAAACACGTTGATTTTGTGAGGCTGTTGGAAATGAGATTGACATGCCCGGTTCTAGGGCCAAGCCTTTCTAAAACCCAACACGATTTTTTTTAACTGCTATATTGCTCCTTGCAGAAATCTCTACTTTATATGTTATCAAATGATACAAAAAATATCAAGAGAAGGAAATAGAGGAGGCCCAGAGGGAAAGTGTAAAGGTGTGTCTTAAGTTCCCTGAAGGCAACAAAAAGTCATTTTCACTGAGGTGCGTGCTATTTTTATTTATATACCTCCTTTGCTCTGTTTCTTCATACATACTGTTTGTGGGGCTATCATTATACCAGACAGAAAGGTGGGGGTAAAAACCATTTGCATTAGCATCACTGTCTGACTCCAGGCACTAAGCAATGATACTTTATTCCATACCATTCAGAGAGGCCATTATCACTCTCCCCCCTCTGTCCCCTCTTCCAACAGGGAACTCACACACACACACGTACTCGCAATTACACAACGTGCCGCGCACACCATTCCCATCCAACGCTATCACGGATAGCATCTCCCACAACACTGGCACAGAGGTACAGGACGGGTGAGGGAAGTGGAGGGGAGGGACATTTCCGGAGGGGGGTCCTGGCATGTAATTGTCCTGGTGAGCACTCAATAGCACCTTAAACCAAGCAGGCAATCTACAAAGCTGTGCAGTGAAGGAGGGAAAGGCCCCGTGGCTATGGGGACCCTAATAGGAACTTCTTTCTCACAGAGATAAATGGAGAAAGTTCCTTTTATTTATCGGTAGCTGCTGTTTGGGACTGGGGCTATCAAAGCGCAGCAGTGCTATTTATCCCTCCAAAAAGGATTCGTCCGACACAGGGCTGAGGGCGAAAAAGGGAAAGAGAAGGCTAAGGAGGGGGGCGACCACTGGAAATTGGCAGAAACAGAAGGTCGAACTGTTTATCTTTTTATTCCCATGTCTCTCCCTCTCCTTCATTCTTCTCCAACTGTCCTCTCTCGGTTTACCTGTTGTGGTAAGATACACAGCCGCAATAAAAAACTCTTTTGGTAGCTGTTACTGTATGGAAAGCAGACAGGTTTACGGCCACAGAAATTCAGTCAGAGATCAAACCGGCAGGGTTATTCCAATATATTACAGCCAAGGTGAGCAAATAATTAGTTTTCACTCTTCAGATGATGGAAGTTGCAGTGACAGTCAAATTCAAGAGTAAATGAACAAAAAGCTCCCCGCCATCCATATCAGGCCAACTCCACTGCTTTGATACTGAGTATAACATCCTAATGCATATGTTAGGTTATCAAATAAGTGGGCCCTCAAGCGTCAGTCACCTAATTCACTGAAACAACAGTGAGTGAAATATCACACCCCGAGTGCTTGTCCCTTCTGTGTCCTGAGCATTGCATGGAGAATAGCTCCACTGAGAGGCATTCGCTCTGCCGTGGATGAGTGAGCATTGTTCAACCAACGCCTGTCAGCACTCGTGACCCTGCATACATATTCTGTACTGTGCACACAATGCAAAGAGAAGTAAGAGCGGGCTTAGTATAAAGCCTGTTACTGAAAATCCCAGCTAAACACAATAACAGCAAAGCAATGACGCATTCAGGAACAACTGAAGTTTCCAATATTTCCACTGTTTCTTATCTGAACTTCCACAATATCTCAAATATCTCTCAAAACTATGTCCTAAAAAATTAGTTTATTGAACAGTTTCATAAATGTATTAACTGCAAGTAAACAATGCACCATTTAACCAAAAATCATTGCATCATCTCAACACACCCACTTATGCAACCTGACCGGGCAGCCAGAGAAATTCAGCCCCTTAGCGATGCTGGCGCTTCTCCCTCTATAGCCTGTGGCAATAAATCTATGCAAGTTTTGATTGATCAGCAATTTCTAATAAACTTAGTGGAGTTTTTATCAAGAGTTTAATCGTTTATGAATGTGCAATGAGTGACTATTTCACTACTGAGATCATTATTATTATTAATCACAGGAATTTAAAGAACAGGCACATTTTAACATCTTTAAGTTAAAAGCCTACAGAAAAAAACAAACAAAAAGAGACTTTTTTGGACATGTTAATCTAGAAGCTTTGCAATGTCAGGAAACAAAACGAGAAAACTTGAACATTTATGACTTTAGCCTGGTTTTTTAAATGCTGTCACAATAGTTTTAAATGATCTACACAGGTAGCACAACTGTGCTTGTAGTGATGATACTGAATTTCCGCATCAACTTCAGCAGTCGCGTTTGTTAAATGCTAACAGCTGGTAAACAGTGCAACAGTGCTAACAAATAATAAGCAGCTAAAAAATGCTAACTGTCGTTCTGTAGCACGTTACACAGTCTAGCTTCTTTGTATCGGAATAGTCGCCCCCTGCTGGTCTTTAGAAACAATGCAATTTTATAACCTTGAGGCTACGTCCATGTTTTGCACACTGTGTTCCACACACACTCTTCAATAACATTGTCTTGACAGTTTGAATATGCCACGTACTACCACTCTGTTCCCTGTATTAAAGGCAGGTTATATTCATAGCACCCACCTGATTATATCAATATACATATATATATATAAAAAACTAAAACAAAACAAAATACTACTAAATAATACAACTTCTATTTTGACTTAAAGGGCAAAAATTCTATAAAAGAACCCACAACTTAGAAACCCTTACAAAGACACAAATTCTAGACAATCTAACCTTTTTAGAAGCAAAAAAGCATTTAAAGCAGACATTATTTGGAAGTCACCTTATGACAGCGATTGATCACCAAACTGATCTGAAATTAATGTCATCGCTTGTCATTAACATCAGTCTCTTCTCCAGCAAGTGTCCTGGCAAAAGAAGCTCAATTGATGGCTCTCTTTGAAGCCGAGTGTGGTTTAGGAGGTGAAGGAGGACTGGGCAAACCACACACTGGTGATGAATGACTTCACTGATCCATTACTGTCTATTTTAGTCCAGTAATCCAAGTGGGAATGCCCACATCAAAGGCTGGCTCATTCCTAAGAGGAATTCCCCTCATACTTGGAGATGCAAATGAGCAGGGTCTCCTCCAGGCCCCCACACCTGATTGAGGCGTGCAACGCTATTGCCAACGACGTGCCATGGGAATTACATACCAAGGGATGGCATCCAATTGGACCAAACTCTCCCTAAGCAATTTGCTTTGGCATTATTCACTGGCATAGTCAGGCATGGCAGCACTTCCTTTATTTCACGGCCATGCCGCAAGATTTCTGGCTGGACCTTGCTTGGAAGCCATATTATGGCTGAGAAAGGAGGAAAAGAGGGATTTGGTTTTTACAAAAGAATAGCACATGGATCTGTGTCAGTGTCTCTGCTCGTTCAGGTTTTGGGGACGATTCACTTGTTGCCTGAGCTTATGATGAGATGTTCATGATTCTCCTGCTGCTACTGATCCTATTTGAACAAAACAATTGTCGCTGCTCCGAGTTAAAGCTGCCAAACAAGTTTTTACTTCCATGAAACAAAAGGAACATAAATGTGGAAATCTACAGCTGCTGCTGCTACAATGCTAATTCATTTATCTGATTCCACGGTTGAAAACGACAAAATCTGGGCGTGACACAAATACGGTGCATGGGAGAAAGGAATGTAAATATGGAAGTAACCAGACTTGGCCACCTCCAAGTTTTAGTGATTTTATTGTCCCACAAAGAGAAGGTGGGATTTTACTGCTGCACTGCAGACAGGACTGAGTGAAACAACATGAAGGTCACTTAGCTCCCTGGACAACCCCCGCCAGTAAACTGGCAAGGGAACAAGGGAAGAATAATAGATATTTCAGTGAGCAATTCTTAGCAGAAAAGTGAATTTATGTACATGCAGATGAGGAGAAGAAAAACGGGTCAGTGACTGCAATGGACCTTCATTCTGGAGAAGAACCCTGGCTGTGGGAGCAGGAGCACAGGTTTAATTCCTGCTCAGCCATGCATTCACCAACCAGAACAGCAGACGGCCGCTCTCGCTGTGACTACAGTCGGGGACTGAGGGTCTCTGTACATCGGGGTCACAGGGTGGAGGTCCTCTTCCCTTGTAGATAATGAGATAGCAAATGCCCGACCGTTTTTCTTGGAGGGCTCTGATACGTGGCTCCGATGCCTCTGTGAGTTCACGCTTTAGCGGGGTCTTGCTCGTGCGCCCCAACCATAATTAATTTGTTTTAATTGCCTTGCTGCTCTGGTCGCTGTCCCAACATTATTTCTCCACTCTCTGCAGAGTTAACGCTTAAAAAAATCTCTCTGATCAGTCAGCAATGGGACCGCAGGAACAGTGAGCCTTTTGTGTCCCGAACAAAGTAGACAAAACAACCACAACGTGGGCTTTTGTGCTGTCATCACAGGAATAATGTTTATTACTTTTAGAAAAGAAAGGAGAGTGTCATCCAATTAATATTAATGTATTGCAGCATTTAATGTGTTGAATGGTTTCAGCAGTAGTTACCAGGAAACGCCACAGAAATATATTTAACTTGTTCAAATGACAATATTTAGTATTCATGTAAGTTAATGTTATTCTCAGTCTTTGATCTCTCTCTACCTCTCAGATTGAATTATCAACACTAATAAATAACCAATTTCTTCTTATTTGGGGCATCACATGTTAAATTTTTCAAAATCAAGTTCAAATAAGATCTGAACCCTTTGCTTGGAATCAGCTGTAAAGAGCAATTGAATTTTAGGGAGCTCATTACGCATCTCATTACATTAAATCGGGGTTATTTTAAAAGACAGGCAAGTCACATGTGAGCATACCCCTATGTTTCTTTAATGTTATAATAATTTGGGATGTGCCTGCATTTTATTCTGTAGTTTATCTATGCATATGTCATGTGTATTATTGCACAACGACTGCTAATTAAGCTATTCAAATAAGAGTTAAATAAAAAAAATACACTAGCAATTACAGAATTAAATAGATATTTACACTACAAAATGAAATATTGTCTGTCTCTCTCTCTCTATATATATATATATATATAATAAAATAAGCAAAAATCATGTTTTTTTATACTGTGTTTACATCTTATGTTCTATTTTAAAGAAATATATTTAAACAAGCAAGAATAAAAGTACTTGGTATCTGGTTTCTTTAAAAAATTCAAAATCTCCAGTAATGGAGATAAAACATCACATAATTAAACTTCATTTTAACAGGTTAAAATACAGTATATCTAAGCAATTTAAACAACGAGTAAAAGAGGAGATAATTTAATTTAAAATGAATTGTAATGTATAAACTTTGGCCGCTGGTTGGCACAAAAGTGAAATTTCTTTGATAGTTATTCAAGTGTTTAGTGGTGCAAGCATTACAAACTTAAATGATCAAAGTGACACATGGACGAATGGCTACATTTCACTACAGGTGAGTGAGAAATGATGGTGTAATGTCAATGAACACGACATTTAAAGAAATGCTTGGGATTTAGATTTTTTTTTTCTATTATGATATAACCTTAACACCTTGTTCTTTGGCAAAATGCCCTTCTTCCTTTTTCCACTAGGCTTCCCCACCCAGAAAGCCCTGCTTGGCAGATTTGTGCCTTTCTTGTGCTCCTTTCATAGAGCAGAGAATGCAGCTGAAAGGCAGGGCAGGCTTCCTCGCTGCCCCGGGACCAGTCCAAATTGTAATCCTATTCCTCTGTTTATCAAAAAGAGGGAGAGAGCAGAGAGAGGGAGGCATTGAGCTGACAGCTTGATTGTGATGCTCCTGTCTGATAACTCAGCTAACCTTATCCATCTATTTCACCTCAACCTTGCAGCCATGTCCCCAACCCCCTTCCACCTGCTTCATCCTCTATCCTGTGAGAGCTGCACACACACACGCACACACACACAGGCTTACCTTTTTGCGCACACTCCCTCTCCCTCCGTCTCTCTTTTTCTCTCTCTCGTTCCCGTAATACACACACACAAATAATCACTGCACACCTCTGACCCCTTTATCGAGTGTCGGTGTTAATCCTCATCTCTCTGCTCAATGCAGAGCACAATCACAGAGACCCGCAGGACCTGCAGTTAGCGCTGTGGTTAAGTAGCCCACGGTGAAGAAGTCTGTGATAAAGGTGGCACAAAGGGTCAGTAGCTGCTAGGAGCATGGGCCCAAGACCAGACTGGCCATGGCCTTGAGATGGGACAAAGAGGCGGGGTGCAGAGGACTCACAGAGAAGAGGAGGGATTGAAGAGGAAGTGCAGGACAAAAGGAGAATGTGCATGGCAAGGGTTCAGCTAATACACTGGGATAAGATGTACCTTATGTTCATAAAAAGCTGTCTTCAGTATCTGAAGTTGTTTATGAAAGTGGTGAATGTTTTAAAGGAAGGGTTCTTAGAGACTGACACCGTAGGAAAAAATAGCTTTTAAGCAATACGTTCTCACATTTTTTAAAGCCAATCATCAAACGCTCACAGAATTAGCTATTAATTCCTGTTTGAAACAGATGTGGATAAAACCGATTGGAATTGTTTAGATGAAACCTATTCTGCTCATTTCCAGCTCCATATTTTAATGCCTGGACTCCATTAGAGTAGCTCTGCATGATTCAAAGTTGAAAATAATTCTTTTTCATCTTGCATTAAGACGTAGTGCAGCCCCTTTGTACTCTCTCTGTCTGAAGGAAGCACTTTAGTTTAGTTTAGCTCCTCTCCCTTTAAGGCCTCCCTCAATGTCCGCCAACTTTTATCCTGATTGGCTGTCCTTTAAAACTCCGTGACATCATACAGAATTAAGAGGAGAAAAAGCAGCATGAAATTGAGCACTTAAGATTTTGGATTATGGGGTTATTTGTGCATACACTGACCTTAGTATAAGAAATTTCGGCCATGTTCAACATACAGATATTAAAGAAAATAAGTAAAGCTGAATAGATCCACTACAAAGCCGAAGATAATTTAAAAAAAATTGATTATAGGAGGTGTGTTTTTCCTTTACATGACTTTACATGACTGAGAAATATACCACCACACCAGAGTATTACTCTTCATAGCAAAGAAAAAAAAATCTATATATATATTAGATCACACATGTATAGAATGGCACACATTGTCATTGTATCTGACCTTGCTTAGACTTCACAGGTTTCATTTCCTTCGCTCCTGCTAGCATTCATTTATCTCTACAAGATGGTTAAATGGGCTAAACTACATTTAGAAGTTCCTGTTACACTTGCCTCCGTCACCTGTTCCTGCAGCTCCCCCTCACAGTCTGAAAACCTCCGCATTAGTGGAGTTGAAGTAGCATGTACATTAGTCAGCCTGGCAGCCATCACATGTCAGCCAACTTAACGAATGTTTTGTAATTAATATCATCTAATTACTGTATAATGAAAAATTACACACTTCCTATTAAATTAAAGCTTTTTTTTACATTGATGGACTGTAGAGTGTTGATAAGTAACATATTTAAATTGAAGCCATTTGCTGGTTTTATGTTAACATCCAGCCACTGTGGTTCAGTAAATCAATCAAGCACAGCACAGGTAGCTTTAATGGTATTTTCCAATGTTCACAAAACATTCATCTTCCCCTCTCATTCCACTGTGGCCTGCGCGGGGGATTGTCCTTGGGACACCCATATGACACGCGGCGACATGCAGCCAGTGCAGAAACACTGGCAGACGTGCGCTCGCACAAACACACAAGCCTGATCTGACACACGCACACACTCTAGACAGCTTCACTGTCAGAGATAAATGATGCCTGACACTGTGGCCTGGAGAAATGGGCCGAATGAGCAGCAGTGAGATGAAGATACTTCTCACAAAGGTTCCCTGAGCCAAACAAGTAGTGTCCCCGGGAAACCCGGACGCTGACTTCTGTTGCTCGAGGGCCACGTGTCACTCAAAACATCCTCCAAACAGCCACTCTGAAAGCTGACCAACTTTATCACCCAGGCACAAACTTGTAGATTGACAACTTAATGGCAGGATATGTTCCGTCTAAACCGATGCCTTCATTCAAATACAAATCAGGAACTGTGCATTTCATTCCACGTTAATAGACTTATTACTGCACGTCTCTGATATTCATGAATAATTTTTTATGCTCAATTGTCAGGGCCGATGCATGCTTTTGATTCTTCTGTTGACAAAGACTAATGTGAGTTCAAGATGATACAGAGGACTTTTAATGTGATGTCTGTCTTTTGTGCAGAGAAACAATAACAGCTGGAGCTCAGGGGCTTCTCGGTGTTGTGGGAGCCCCAGACACACACAGGAAGGGAAGGATACACAATGTTCAGAGACTCCCTATCCCCTTTAGGACGATCGGATCAGTCAGTCAGACGGCCCCTCCACGGGCCCCGAGGTCAAGGGCCATGCCAGTCAGACAAGACAACAGAATGTCTCCGTCTCTAAGTGCTGGGTGATTGTGTAAAAATGTATGCTAGAAAACTGTTCAAAACCATGTTGCAAAAGCCTTATCACAAAATGAAGAAAGAAAGAATGAAAGAAAGAAAGAAAGAACTAAAGCAAGAAAGAAAGAAAAGACTAAAATATCTATAAAACTGCTCCAAGTGCCTGTACTAAAAATATCCACAGAGGGAGGGGGGAATTTTAAAAAAAAGTGAAAGTGTGAAAGAAAAAGGAAACAGGCCTTTTACAACTTTGAAGAGAAAGAGGCTGTGGAGTGAACAGCAGAAAATATTTACTCAGGGAATTAGTTCAGGATCATTGTGTGCGTGCAGGGCTTTAGTTCCCTGGCTCCATTTCAAGGCCCAAGTGGCTCAACTGGAGCTCCCTCCAGGGCAGGCCTAATTATCACAGGGCTAGGGCCATTAAAATGCTTAACTAACCTCGTTTCTCCAAAACGCACAGATTAACGCCAGCCTCCAGCAAAGTGTCGGGAATAACCCTGCTGCCTAATACCCTCTTTGATTTTTTTTTTCTCTAGTGTGGAGAGGCGAGGCGGAGGACTGGTGTGGTAATAGTTCTGGATGGATAAGAATGCTGAAAGTTAAGGTCCCATCATGCCATCCCTACTCCATAAACGCTGCAGAGGTTATACTGTATGCCCTGCATTATGAAGCACAGGTATTAGTAAGAAGTGCACCTGGGGCTGTCTGTCATTATGTTTAAACAACAACATGTACTGCTTAATCTTATAGACAGTGTCATGCAAGGAAAGTGCTTTTCTGCTCACTATTAAAAATAAAAAATACAGATAATTAGAGTACAAATTAAGGGATGATGTGCATATTTTTAACAGCATTATTACACTCTTATCATGCTATTCGTATTTATTCATTCTGCCGGTTCGTTGTACTGATTGTGCTCTTATCCAAACTCATTCTAGGGAAAGAAATGTTAATAGTTATTAAAATAAAATTGTGCTCTACAAGCCCTGAAGGGTTAGTGGGCAAGTTAAATGCTAAAACGCTACAAAAACAACTCAAGAATTTTTCTTTTTCTGAACAATGACGTTATTTGAACCCAACAATGTTTTTTATATGTATATATGTGTTAAGAGACGCACTTATGATGCTGCCACTGAATCGTGCTGACAATCCCACTGGGCCAAAAAAAGGCATGTTTGGATAGTGGATCAATTCATTTTATCCATGCAGCTAATAATTCCCTCCGATTTTCTTTTAAAAAGGTATGAAAAGCTCTCCGAGCTAACTGCTGGCTGCAGACAGATCAACACAAGTCATACAACACTTGCACCACAGACTGTTGTTTAATAACTGTCTGCAGACCATTTGTAATCGTATAAAGGAGTGTTGCATGGGTCAGTGCAATGAATTTCTGGAAGTTCACCACAGTTGAACTGAACACAAAGAAACCTATGTGAATACACATAACCACTGACAGCAAATGCACTGACTTCATGTGACTTTGCAATAACCAGCCATGACACTCCTAAAGTGAAATGCAGCTATTATTAACATTGTTCATTATACAATTGTTTGCATGCTATTAGACATCAAAATGATCAAATTGACTCTTTTGAAGTGTCCTAAAATCTATAACTGCTACTACAAATATGTACATATGCACATTTTTATCTGTGGGCAAATTACATGTTTAAGTTTTAACTGATTGGAGTATCTGTGTGCTGTGATTTCAAACCTCTCATCCCAATGTTAAAAACCAAATCTCTGTCCAATATTCAAAACATGCATGAAGCTTGGAAAAAGCTATCTGAAATGCTAATTGCTAATACAGATGATTAAAAAAACAAACCTGCACAATGTGATGACAAACACAAGCACATTAATAGCTAGTTTACTTGTATTCCTCATAATTGACTTGTATAAAAGCAAGACCAGCGTTAGAGTCAAAACTAAGATGCTAAAGTGAATGTTAACAGTCATTGAGAGTCTTTGAGATCGTACAGTGCTGCGAGTCACTGAGAGGACTTGTGCATGGCTTTCCTTTTTTTTTTCTTTCAAAAGAAACCTGGTTAAAGGCATTCAAAGAACACTGAAATGACAATATGAACACAACAAAAATAAAAGCAACACAAACAGACCAAGTATTGTGTCACACAGCACAACAGAGCACAGCAAGCAAGCAATTAAAAGATACATATTTGATGTCCCAAGTGAATACCCAAATAAAAAAAAAGAGACAAAAACACGGGACTAATTTTCAAATGCTTCAAAGCTGACTTGAATTTAAAATTTAAAAAAAAGAAATAATCAGCTCAGGCACTTCCAGGCCAGTACTGACGTTACATCTTTACAGAGGCATCCATCAACCGTAACGAGGTTCTGCAGGGGGACATTTAGACTTAGATGACTGCAGGCTCGTGGCTAAGAGCAAGAAATTTGGAAATAAAACTCAGATTGAAGCAGTGATGCTGACGCATAATAATACAAACTCATCCTGAATCCATCCATGTACTGTAAAACACGTTTATCTACAGTATCCACCATATACTTATGAGCTCTTAGAAAGTGTCTTAACAGCACACTTTACTTGAGCAGGCAGCCCAAGCATAATAGCAGTCAACCATCTAAATGAAGTACATTTATGACTCATTTTAGCATATTCTTGATTGTTTTATCCATCTGAGAACATCATCATCAGTCAGTCAGTTTACTAGTGAACAATCCCCTTCATTTTATTCTGAAAGCTCAGTCAGTTCTAACTCACTAGCCTTGGTCCTTCCTGTGTCATGTTCCCCTCTAATGTCGCCGCTGTAGAGTTCCTTAGCACCCTTCACTTCTCCAGAAAGACACCTGTACTTGGACAAACTTCAGCTCCACAATTGTGGACCAGAGCCCGTGGCGGGTGGAGAACTAGTTAAAGTCCAGCTTTACTGAACTCATCGACACTGCAGAGCAGAAAAACGTCACCAGCTGTCTTTGACAGTGCAGATGGAGTGTGTCCACACAGTTGAAAAACAACTGATCCACTCTTTATCTTTACAAAATACAGAGTATTAACTAATAATCCATTAAAAAAATGTGGCTGCTTCTCTTTTCATAAAACATACAAACTAATTGATGATTTTATTCCTTAAAATATCTTTGAACCCATCAATTACAAACTCTTATAGATTTAGCCATCTTCCTAAAATGTCCTAGTAGATGAAGTAGGCCAATCTGCACCAAATCACTTTCTCCGAAGAGTCTGCTTGTTTTGCAAAATTTTTTTCTGAGAAATACTAAATGTAATACAGAATGTAGAATTTTTCTAAAAAAGGCTACTACACTGTCACTGGAAAAATGTGCAGTTCAAGTGTGCTTCATCTGAAGTATACTTATTCTGAGTTACACTTAGCGGACTCTGGCGAACCTCGTTAGAATATATCAACTCTATCCAACATACATATCATCAAGTAAGCTAATTTCATTGTTAACGGTTTACAATATTGCATTGAGTGGCATGACCCAGGTTGTGATCTCATACGAAAACATGGGTAGGCAGTACCACTAACCTCCAGCTCCCTGCATCATCATCAATGAAAGAAGAGTTCATACTCTGCACACAAAAAATAGCATAAAGCTCCTATTTAAATCTTTTCACTTGGTTTTGATCAAATGCTCTCTGTTTATTCAAATAAACCAGCAATGACATACTACAGATAGAAGAGCTGCCTCCATGCTTTATAGCCACACTTACTGTAACTGAAGAAAGCGTGAGGACATTGGCACAGGAGTTGATAAGTAGTAGAGCACGACACGATCATGATACGCTCATCTTTAACCTGTAAATAAAGCACTTACCACATACTACACGTCTTAGAAACAAGACGTTCCCTTGTTTTTAAAATAAACCGGCAAAAAGCACAGTTAATGCAACTTGCTGTATCTATGGCTTAACAAATCTGTTTTGAGCACAATATTCAAAAACAGAGCATGTATCGAACAGGAAACGAGGTCATTTGTATGCACTGTGCTGTATAATGAATATAATTAATCTTGGCAATAAGACCCCACGCCTATACAGATGCCGATCATGTTTTAGCACTGCTCGAAATGAATTTGTTGTGCTACCCACTTTGTCTTTCAGGCATTGAGGAGACATGAATGAAGTGTCTGATAGCAGGATCACGGTCTTTGTTCACGATAACACGAGGATTCACTGGTTCATTTAGACAACTGTCTAAAAATCAGTGCAATACAGCTTGATTGTTTTTCAAAAAGCCGTCTTCTTCTTCTTTTTTAAATAAGCGGGGTTTCTTAATCATAAGGGAATCAAATTAAATTAAAATCCAATCTGGATGACTGGAACGATGAGGTTTATCCTCACATCCCACTGTTTTGTCTTAACCCATTGCCCTCTTTTCTATAACCTTATCATTTCACTTTTGTTTTGCTTGTATGTGCATATTTTCTAATTTATTGAAATCTATTTTTTTGTCGAAATTACCGAATATTCTTACTGTTTAGTGCATTATAGCCAGTTTCTTTAAATTGTCCTTTCACAATGACACACTTACAGTCTCTCTCTCTATTTTCTTACTTTGCAGGTGTTTGATTGTTTTGTTTGTTAGCGTTTGTTTCCAGTCATATGTCACATTATACATTATTCTACCACGCTGTATAAACACACTTTTATAAGCAACAACAGCTGGCGTCTGCCTTCAGGGAACCATCGTGCAATTGCGGCTGTGTGGTTGTGGCACTGAGAAGACAGTTGGAGAAAACCTTACTCATGTAATTGGGAAGCAGACGGAAACTGGTAGCCAAGTCAACAAATGCTTCCAACTCAAGCACTGTGAGAGAACCTTATGTCACCAACATTAGTATTTTTAGCCCATGTCGCTGATACTTAACTGCTATTTTCACACCTTAATTGGAACACAAAAAGTTTATTTACAATGGAAAAGACTTGCAGGATCCATCGGGCATGTACCTCAGAGAGTCTGTGTTACGTACAAATCTTTTAGAAATGCAGAATAATGATACTTTAGCCAATTGTACACTGTAATATCCTAGAAATTATTTCTTACTGAATCATTTTGACCTCACTTTACTTACAAGTTTCATGCAAATCCACAGATTTCACTGGTGTATACTTACTTCAGCATTACACTGTGCTAAACAATACAGATGATGCTGCAACATCACCTCTTGTTGTATCTATTTATAGTGTTATAATCAGAGGTGGGAAGTAATTTGTTGAGCATTTATTTTTCTGACAACTTTTTACTTTTACTTCCTAAATGTTTACACAAATATCTGCACTTTCCTACATCCTTACAAACCAGGCTCATTACTTTTAGTCTAATGTATTTGAGGGGAATTATTATTTCCCATCACTGCGTGCCTTAAAACATCAAACTAAATGGAGGGAACAATAACACATAAAAGAGAATCCTATTGGTTTATCTATCACCGGGGCCTAACAAATACAAAGAGATGAAAGGGAAAAAAATATGTAATTTATGCATCTGTAGCACATTTGTAGCACTATACTCAGGGGGTAAAGTGGGCTGGAACAAACAACCTTTTTGGTGCAAATGTCCATAAGTTGTGGTCGCGGTACTTCAGCATCTAGCTAGTGCTACTGAAGAGGAGCGAGCATAAAGGGAGTAATGTTTCTTAAGTGGCAGGTAATTTCAAATGCAACGTTTCTATCGGCTCAACAAATATCAGCAAACACACAAAATGTGTGCAGTGTGTCGCTAGCAAAAGGTACACCTGCTGTATTTCCCAGCAACAGAAAAGAGTGAGAGATAACTTCACTCAGAGATGGAGAAAGATGTAAGAAAGACAGGACGGGAGAGGAAAAAGAGGTTATATTTAAAGGTAAGGACTGCTCAGTGGCATTTTTTTAAAAATCAGATACTGGATCTGAACTTGGGTTTTTTCATATTGTGAAACGGCCTTGTGAAAACAAACTGACATGTACTGACTTTGTGTTATTCAAATACTGGCAGTTTAGAGCAGGACAGATTACCTTAATGTACTGAATTTACAGGAAAGCCTTGTGTTGGACTGCAGTTCATGGCCAGCGTTAGGCTACAGTGGAGATTAATTTGACTTTAAGCTGATGATGCTTAGATTCATTCACTGAATTAAGTCTTTATACCAACTGTATACTGTCTAGTATAAGGACAGTATAAATGGTATCCTGTCAGTCTAAGGGTTAGCGATAAAGTGTTTGCTTACATTGCGTTGAATTCTTTTGTGAAAATCCACAAAGAGCAGTAAACCTCAGAGCCATAACAGCAGCAGCCCGGGTCAGCTGATTGCCGCCTCTGCAGAAAAAAAAAAATCTACTGGAGCTCACATCAGAAATTATTGTGAGTTGTGACTCTTTTCCCAATGTTGGGCTGCTGCAACTGAGCTTACAGCTTCCCCACCTGCCATTTCCTACTTAAACCCCCCACTGTAATGGCAATAGAAAGAAAGTTTATATTCCCGTGTGTTAATATTATTGTATTTATATATGAGTATATTAATATAGCACAAAGTTCAGTTAGCTTTGCACAAAAGAAGCTTGTATGAATGTCTTTCAAAGAGCTACTTTTTACTGTCTTACTTTGAGTACAATTCAGAGCGTGTACTTTTTCACTTTTACTTGAGTGAAGAAGTTGAATCAGTACTTGAACTTTTACCAGATTATTTTTTAAGTGCCTGACTTCAGCAAAGAATGTCTGCACTCTTGCCACCTCTGCTTACAGTCCTCTTCATTTTGTTACTAAATGACCTACCAGGAGGATGAAGGAAGTTGCTTGTGGAGATTTTGATATTTCCCTCTCACATGTCACCATTTAGTAGCAGCTTTCTGATCTGTGTGGATCAATATTTTATATTATGCTGAAATATCTGCCCTAAAGTGATCAGAAAAACTGTGAACCCCACTGATGTACACACAGTTTTATTGAGGTTACTGTTTTAAATACTCACATATGATTCTTTAAATTCTGATGTTATTATTTATGTCGTGCTTTTAAAAATTTATGCGCCTGTTACTGAAGTACAGTAGTCTCCTTTTTCGCCCTTTTGTCAGTTTCACAGACTCATAACCCTTTGTGCCTCTCACCTACTCTATGCTAATGGTAATGCTTGGATTGAAGGAAAATACAACCCAGTTTGCCTGAATTTAAAAGGCGTGAGCATTGCTAATTATTGTAGCTATTCCACAAATAATCCTTTTAGTGATTTTTTGCTTCAGAAAAAGGGAGAAAAATGTGGTAGTAAATAAATAAAAAAGCAAATAAATAGAGGCTGATTTGAATGCAGCGTCAGGGGAGATGTAGTGCAAAGGCGCGATAATAGCTAAGCTAGCTTATAACATCTTTGTTTTCACTGAGCACTGTGCTGTGGTCTCTGGGGCCACAAGAGGATTTTTGGCAAAGCCGTTCTTCTCAAGGTCCACACTTTGCAAACACTCAAGGAGGCTTCTCTGCGCTATCACTGAATCAGGATCCTCTCACACTCTCATGGCATAGGAGGTGGAGGAGGCTAGTCATATTCATCGACTTTCCCCATGGACGAACGTTAGGGTATCCGACACTTGGGGAAGGCTGAATGAAAAAAAACAAACAAAGAAGCCAAATAGTAGTCTTTTTAGGGAGATTAGTTCCACATTTTCAGGCCATGAATGGCGTGCTGCATCCTGGATATTATTCTGCTCCACAAGCAAACAGCACTTGCTGCTAAGATGCTGAGAATTTATTGTGATTTCTTACATCCGCAGTGAATTTATTGTTGTTTCTCAGAATTCCATTCTGCCTCCGTTTTGACACAAATAAATGACTTTGGGACCTTGAAGGTTTAATTTGAAATAGCACATGTCTTGCAGTCGAGACACCGAAGTGAAACAATTGCTTTTCAGCTGGTAACCAGACTTGAGGTGACACTTCGGAGGAGAAGTAAGGCATAATATTTATCTCCCTGCCCTTGGAGATGTGGTACGCACATCCAATTCATCCATGTCTCCATCAGAGAAGAATGAAAGCATGGTCTCAAAAAAAAGAGTCCTTTTCATTACAGCTACATGGATCATTTATCATGTTGAGTTTGCTCCGTCACATGTCATCGATTACAAGAGTTTTCTTGAAACAGTAGAACACCGCAGTTCAGGTCACAAGCGGGAAGGTGTAACACAACAACTAATCATCTGAAATGTGAGACGACAGCTGGGGTTGCAACAAAAACATCTAAGACACCAAGAGAAGGGCTACAGGCACAGAACAAATGAATATAAATATGACAGGGAAAAATATTTGATTTATAGTATTATATATTAATGTACTTTATTACAAAAGTCTCAAGTTAAAGATGCTCACTACAATGTCTCTGTTTTGAGCATAAACAAAGTGAGCCAAACTTGCTTTACTGATGTTTTGAAAAATCACTAAATCATATAAAGACACAGAAAAAGCACTCTTAAAAGAATTAAAGTGAGTTTGTGCAAAGTATTTGATGCCTTCAAACTCGTGGCTGCATCACTAAAAACCACCTTTGATCTTAATGTGTACCTTACGCATCAGTGCGGCCTTTGAACTTGAAATTCACATCTTCACATTGTTACTTAAAGCCATGGTAGTTTCGGGTGCACCTTCACACAACAAGTAGTCAGTATAAACTGAACAGTTTCAATTCTGCATAAAGGGTATAGGCACCAAAATTTGAAAAAAGGCCATTATTAGTTTTTGTGTTTTAATTTAGTGTTTTTCTAGTTGGTCAACATCATAAAACCAGAAGCACATCCAACACATGATCCATTAGAGTTCATAGATTATTTTAATTTGTGAAGTACAGAAAAAAATTATGTTTTCTTGTTATTGGGCTCACAAACAGTCATATCCATGACAAATGTAAGAATTTGATTTCAGAAATATTACGAGTACTATGAGTATTTTGTCAGTAGTACCGATGGCCATAAAAAGTTTGGAAATATGTGAACACACTAGCATAGCAATGACCATAATACTGTATTTTTCGGACCATAAGGCGCACCAGATTATAAGGCACACCATCGATGAACGGGTCTGTTTTCATACATAAGGGGCACCGGATTATAAGGCGCATTAAGTGAAACAAAACAATCAGATAAGTCAAACTTTACTCAACTCATTCTTCTTGCTTCCTCCACTTCCGTACCTATGATTCATTAATGCTCTATTCCAGCATCCTTACAGCGTCCTGCTATGCGATTGCATTTGTCCCTAACCATTGGGAACCCTCACGTTAACTTTTATCGAGTGGAAAAAAGTTAGCGTTCATCCTCCAGCTTCACTGTGTTTATGTTACGCTAACATAGCTGTGTCGCTAGCGATCACGTAGCACATCATTATATACCAGCTAGCCCAACTTCAGTAACCCTACAAACGTCACTGCTGTTTAGTTTTCTGTCTTCGTTTATGTAGGAAGTGATAGCAGAGCTGTATGTCTTAATTTTTCAGAAACCTCTCAATCAGAACATGGTATATTATGTTTATGTGGAAACTAGCGAGCTAACTTCCTGCTAACTTCTAACTCCGTTACATTTAATAACTTCTGTTTTCATGGATGCCTGAATGTTAAACTTAATTGTTACACCTGATAAAGCAGCAACACTGATCATTTTATTAAAAATGAAAGAATTTAGACAGTTTTTAACTCTCAGTGATGCCGCAGTTTTCATTTGGCTTTGGGACCTGAAGCGGAGCTTGGACCCGGATTACTCCGAGAGGCTCCTGACTACGGCAGCCATAATGCTCCGACAATCCATCAAGTGGTGCAGCTTCGTAGCTCACTAAAGTCGTACTAAAACATTTTTTGACAGATTTTTGAGCGCTGTGTACCACATAAAATCGGTTCAAGGTCAATAAGCACAACCAGAATTCATGCATAAGGTGCACCGGATTATAAGACGCACTGTCGATTTTTGAGAAAATTAAAGGAAAGTGTGCCTTATAGTGCAGAAAATACGGTAGTGATTTTACCATAATAATGATAGCGAAGCCTCAACCACTTCCTCCTAATTTGGAAGTCAACCAGTAGGACTACTCCCTTCATGATCATGATCAATACCATCTAACAGGAAACAAATGATATGCAACACTTCTGGCAAAGTGATATTTGGAGCTATCACATAATTTGCTGTTTCATGAAGTTCTTTCTTTATGATTATTTGCATTCAGATTTTGTCATCGTGGAGAATCTTACGTTAACGACTTTCTTAACAGTTTGAATTTAACATTGTTCAATAAATCAGGAGTGAGAATTTGGTGAAATTTTAAGTAGTGTGCATAAAAGTTATGCTGTGAAAATTTGAAAAAAAATGAAAGCAACAAATATGCAGTTTGGGTGATCACTGTGTGAAACTCTGATTAAACTGCGACTGGACAGACTGACAAGTTCATCGGTCTTTTGGCCAGATGAGCTAAAAAATACTTTTGGCATAATTTTTCTTAAAAAAAGCTCAAATTTAAGGCAGATTTTGCAAATTTTTGAAGACATTCCAGAGTTGTTTGTAGACCTAGACTGGCTCGGTGCCCTCTCTTGATGTAATCACGCACTGATTAATGATACTGAGGTCATGGTTCTGTTGGTGAAACACAGTATGATGTGTTTCAGGACTCATGGTTCAGTCACGACTCTGACAGTATTTTGGGCTCATTATTATCTTGCTGCATGAGTCTGGGGACCAATCAGATTGATGGCATTAGGGGATCAAAATCTAATCATCCAAAGTCCACAGGCTGATGTTGTCTTATCAGTCTTCTTTAACAGCGCCTGGCCTGGTCAGGACAAAAATCAAACATACAGGCTGATAAAAAGATCATATATAAACTCATACAGTAACTACACCTTGTTATTACCATTTTCCCCACCAGTACTTACCATCTAGCCTAACTCAGTGTTACATTAGACATTATACATTAGGGTGAAATGCTCAACTGTCCATCTCAGCCTGTTTAGTATTCTGCCCATGAAATGGTTTAAACCTCATCCCCCATCCATCTATCTACCAAAAGATATGAGATAACTTTTTTTCTTCTCAACAGATGATATTAAGTGCCTCCTATTATCTCAGTAGGTCTGTATCATATTAGAATCTGCAATCGCAGGTCAGAAAGTATACGGTGCTCTTGTCTCGGCCGGTGCTGCCGAATTACTTTCCTGCACACAATGGCTGAATGGGTTGAGGCTTTGTCATTTAAACTGCATAAAGAGCCCAGAAATTGATTTTTATTGTAGATCTTCATATCTAATAAAGCTCTGAGGATCCCCTTTCTTCATTGTCTGAATGGCCAGTGAATGCTTTCAATCTGCCTCTCTGTTTCATGCATAAAAGTGGTAGCTGGAATGATAGGAGAAGAATGAGAGGGAGGGTTACTGCCATGCCAATGAAAAGCATCCCTTCTCTTTTTCTCCTCTCCTTGGAAACTAAACCTGGGGAGGATGGGAGAGGTGAAGGAGCTGGGGGTAATTGAAAAGTGAAATGTTTTTTTCCCTTCCTCTTTAGAAAGAATGTGTCTTTTTCAAAGAGAAAACATAACCAGGACACGCTTCTGCTAAAGAAATACCCTTTAGGAGCGTCCACAGCAGAGAAAGTCTACAAAGATATCAATCTTCTTTCAACGGAGGTCAGCTTCTTTCTCATTACTACAGTTTAGACGTACAATAAAAAAAAAAAACACTGTTGTTGTGCGGAATATGTGGTTCGTTTTTCATGAATACGAGTGTCCTTTCTACTTCAATCTGTTCTTTATTAAAGAAAAACACTACAAACTTCAATAGAATCTGAAGATGCAAAAAAAAAACACATACGAAAGGTAACAAATTGTAGAAAAATATAACAAAAAGTGAATATTTTTGTTAGAGGATCATCATGCTAAGACTTCATTGTCTAAAGTATAGGAGTTTTTACATGAGCAGTATTTAAACATAAGACACTTTCACACATGCAGTGAAGCCCTGAACTTTTAAAATATATTACCCAACTTAGATGCATGGAAGAGCACAAACGTACAAAATCTAATTGCACCTGCATGAGAACAATTTATAGTCTAGTGTATTCATAGCTGGTGAAACTCCATCTGGTGTCCTGCCTCCTGCAGAATCGATTCGGAAAGCATCTTTATCTAAAAAAGCATTTCCAGGAGTGACAATGTTGGTTATTGTTAACTAATTAGAAACGATAACTGAGTTTTATTAGAGAAAGATCTCTTTCATGAATAAATAAACACCCTAGAGTAAACCCTTAGATGCAAAATACCAATGAGTTCTCGGACCTCACCCATCTTCAAAAATAGTACATGTTTACGAGGTGGAAATTCCACATTAGCTGTTGTACTTGTCAACAATGGCTCAGTGCGTATATGGGTGTGCAACTTTGAAAAGATATTACCCAACTTAGATGTATGGAAGAGGACAAAGGTACAAAATCTGACTGCACTTGCATGAGAACAGTTTATAGTCTAGTGTATTCATAGCTGGTGAAACTTTATCTTGTCTTCTGCAGAATCTATTCGGAAAGCATCTTTATATTTAAAAAAAATTAAATAAAGCATTTCCATGAGTGAGAATGTCAATTATTGTTAACTAATTAGAGACACAACTCTGGAAAAGCTGTGTTCTCAAGTTCATGTGGAAAAACCCAGCAACAACCTTCAAGACTGAAAATAATTCATAGTCAAAGAGCCAAAAACTGCCAGTTGAGGCTGGTTTCCCACAGACTTCTATTTAACTACGTCCAACTGACAAACATTTTAAGCATAGTTACATCTTACAGGAGTCACAAAGGTAGACCTCTCTGCTGATTATGTTCGTGCTTTTGTTTTTTTATTTCAGTTGACAAATAATATTACTGTGTTTGTAAGAGATTTTTCATATTTCATTAGTCTGTAACTAAGCACTAACCAGCCAATACATGTATCTGTGCCTTTACACTTTACAGTTTGTGGATGCAGTTTGCAAACATTAGCTGAGAGCCTCCATCAGCTGTAAGGTTTTCTTCAAACACAAAATAAGAACCTGATGGACAAAATTCCAAAATGTTGAGTCTTAAACTTCTGAGTGATTTCATGGTGGCAAACTTTTCCATCCAGAGGGAACACAGCTATGATGAACAGAAATAGACCAATGCAAAACATTTATAACTAGATAAATATATAATTAAATTCAGTGTAGTTCAGTTTTATTTATATAGCACCAAATCACATCAGCCACCTCAAGGTAATTATAGGTAAAGACCACATAATAGTGGTAGTTCAAAAAACGTACATTAGACCTACAGAAATAACTTTGTCTGCCTATGCCTTGTTAATTCATGTCAGATGATATCAAGTTGATTGCACATTTTAATCTACAATTTCAATCAACGAAACGCAATTAAAATTAACAAATACAATAAGTAAATAATTAATAAATACAATTAAATTCTAAGTTTGCACTTCTTGGTAGTTTATAATGCATTTTTAAAAATCTGAAGTCGGTCTTAATAAACTGCAGTTACTGTTTATACCGCACGGTTGGTGTTGGAGCATTACACAACATTGTTATATCATGGACATAAGACAAAGGCGGAAAGTCATCATAGTCTAGATAAAGGATTATTGCATAGGTGTATATCACTTAAGGCAACTTGAAAAGACTTTGCAATCATGTTTTCTTTTCTTTATACCAATAAATCGCATGCTTGTATGAGCAATCAAACAGGTTTTGCTTGTTGTCATCGTCGCTCCTAATCAATCTGCGTGATTCTAAATCTAAAAAAACTGTCTCAAGCAGTCTGATTTTCACTGTTCAGTGGGATCTCTAAGAGGAATTTCAACCTCAGCCATCTTTAAATAGGTCATAGTTTAGAACACAGAGCCAAAGAGTCCAAGACTGTGTGAGAATCATATGGAACATCATTATTCAAATTTTTGATATGCTGCTGAATCTCATATTGTAATGTAATGTAAAGGTGTGGAAAAGAAGAGCTAGGGGTCTCCAAAATCATAAAGAAATACAAATGGGATTGTTGTTTAGTTCCATGGGAATTGTGTGATTATGTAGATCCACTACAATCTTTAAATTATACTACATTTTAAGTGAAATTATTGACTGGAAAACAGACATTGCAAGCTATTTATCACAAATAAATATGATTGTGTTAATACATTAAACAAAATGAAGAACATTTAGCTATTATTATCAGTTTTATTATTATTATTATTGACAGAGTTAAATGCAGTGGTTTCACAGGTCTAGAGATCACATTGGGCTGCACGTTGCCCATAAACTATGAGCTGCTCTATATAGGAAGGAAAACTGTCGGATTCATTAGAGAAAGATCTCTTTCATAAATAAATAAACACTCTTAGTAAACCCTTAGATGTGATTACAGCAACTGAAATGCCAATGAGTCCTCGGACCCCACCCATCTTCAAAAATAGTACATGTTTACGAAGGTGGAAATTCCAGATACGCTGTTGTATCTGGTAATAATGGCTCAGTGCGTATATGGGTGTGCAGCTATTGTTTTGAAAAAATGTGAACCCATCCCAGTAAGTGCTAAAGAAATTTAAGCTTGTCAAGACTGAGTTGCAAACAACGCCTTTATGTCATATATTTGCTGCATCATGCAGAAAATAAATTCAGTGTAATCACTGGGAAACCTGATTTACATACTCACAAGGAGGGTGACATCCTGTTTTTACTCTAGTGTGAGTGAGCCATAAACTATGGCTTTTGACTTTAAATAAGTTTAGTTTGATATACTATATATATAGGTTCGTGTGACTTATCCTTAAAAATAACACCCTTAAATTAAGTAAGTACAGCTAAGGAACTTTATTTTTTGAAGACAATGGTGACAATGCATATCAGCACCACCAAACTGCATGCAATGCAGGCGATGAATAAAGAAACCATTGTCCTGATGGACCAAAAATCTGAAACGTTGTCATCTCATTATATTTGCAAGAAAATAAAATACAGTGTATTTGAACACCGAAGTCATTAATCTGCAGAATTTGTTTGTGCGTATTTAAATTCGATAAGTCAACATTAGAGTATGTCTGAGCTCTAGCAACATGTTCCACGCTGTCCCACACAAACTGACTCTTTGCAACAGATTTAGCTTGCAGGGATCTGGCCTCCCTAACTGTATGGTATATTTAGGATGGCGAGCTAGTAGCGATTGGGTGGAGGCATTTATTATTAAGTTGAAATGCGTGAAATCAAGGCAGAAGTGTAATTACCCCATAAGCACACAAGGATTACTTCTGTAGCACAAATACTGAATTTCATGTTTGACTTGACTTAATGGCTCTATAAGTTGTAAAACAAAAACTGCCCCCTGTTGCTTGTGTGATAAAGCAGATTAACTTTTGCTGCCTTTGGTGGAATGCAGCCGAACAGCATTTACATTAATAAAAAATGAACATGATCTGTCAAATTAACAGCTCTGCTTTTAAGAAATATAAGAAGAAAAATAAAATGCTCTGATCTGAATGTAATTTGAATGAAAAATGAAAGAAGCACATTCCCCCCCCGTTCGTTTCTGTGCTGCTCTAAACAAATCATCCTCCTCTTGCTTGTTTAAACTAAATGTTATGCAAATGCACACCTCACCTCACTCACAGGGCCGCACACTCCTCCCTCATTTTTCTCATTTTAGGTGATCGCAAACATGTAAACAAAATTTGTTTTCATGCATTTGAATATGATTAATTATCACAGAGTAAATCCAGCTGCACTTGTAAAGACTTTTCAGACGAGATTAGGAATTTCAAAGTGACAACCATGATAGATGGGAGCATTCTGTAAGTCGTAGATTAAAGGTCACAGTGATGAACTGAAAAACTCACAAGGCATCATTTAAGTTGGGGCAGATGCAATCAAAGCCGAGCAGCAAGTAGACGAGCGCCTCAAACAGGCAAAATGATTATGGAAATGGGTATCTGCACACAACTAAACATATGGCAGTGCCTAATGCCATATAACACTAGAGGCTGGGTTTAATCAAACTTCACCAATTAAAAATACAAATGATATGCAAACATCTGAAAGTCTGAGGAGAAAATGAGGAGGATTGTTATTAATGATAGGGGATGAATCTATCTCCGCTAATTCTGTAAATGTTTCTTCCACTGCTCTCCTTTCTGCAGATAAGACTGATCAGCATCACTTGAACTGTTTTAACAGGCACTGCTTAGATAAACAGTCCAAGTGGAGAAATGGTGCAATGTCAAAAGTAAATGTAAATTACACATGGCATTTACAGTAGATGCATTTAGAAAATAAGAAAAGATAAGACTGTTTTATGACACAGTTTCCAGCTGCAGTTTGGATGAAGCTTGTTGTTCCCGATTTGATTCATTGTACATTTATCTTTAAATTTGCACAACTAAAGTACAGACTCAAGTTCAGCTCTGGAACATCTTGCCTTGGTGTAAAATGTATTTTTTCTGAAATCCTGACTATACTAACCAGGAAAATTAATGAGAAACTTTTAGTAAGTGCTACAAAAGGATCAAAGGCCTCAGTCACACAGGCTAAGAGACCGGTTAGAGACCTATGTGTATTCCCCAACCAGTTGCTGAGTGGTTGCTGGCTGTCATGAAGTAGCATTGGTTGCAGTGAGAGTGCTACATCAAAATGCTGCAGATGCAAGACACTTGTTACGACCCGGCTCATAGCCGCAACATAAAAGATGATGAATACCAGGTTGTGGGTGAGAAGAGGTTTTATCTTAAAATGGACAACCAGATCGGCTAAAAATGGCTGGTGCCACTAAGGCAAACACAACAAGAGATGGACAAAATGGTGAACGGAGAACTAAACTATACTGGGAAAACTAAACTACTGACCCTGAACAGAAACACAAACCTGAACACGAATAACAGCCAGCAGAAAACAGATAACGGTTGGGCAGCAGGGAAACACACGGATGAGACATGGTGGATACACAGACGGACCAGCCCAAACTACAAAGACAGAGGACGCGACTTAAATACACACAGGGAAACACAGGGAGATTGCACACAGGTGGGGAACACAGCTGGGAATAATCAACAAGACGAGACAGAGGTAAAACTGAACACACTCACATGAGACGCAGACCTTCACAATAAAACAGGAAACGAGAACAAATCCTTAAACATAACACAAAACAAAACACCGACAACATTAAATCATAACATTTCCCCCCACCCAAAAATCAAACATTTAACCCCAAATGAAAATGTTTGATTCATGACCTAGAGAGCCATGAATGCTGTAGTCCTGGAGGACCAGCGCACAAGGCACTGGCCGCTATTCTGCAGGCAGACGGAATGCTGAAGCGGTCCTCCGGACCCTCCAGCGAAGACGGATGAAGGCTGGACAGGCCCCTCGGACCCTCCAGCGAAGACGGACGAAGGCTGGACAGGTCCCTTGGACCCTCCAGTGAAGACGAATGAAGGCTGGACAGGCCCCTCGGACCCTCCAGCGGAGACGAGTGCTGAAGCGGTCCCTCGGACCCTCCAGCGGAGACAGACGAATGCTGAAGCGGTCCCTCGGGACCCTCCAGCGGAGACAGACGAATGCTGAAGCGGTCCCTCGGACCCTCCAGCGGAGACAGACGAATGCTGAAGCGGTCCTCCGGACCCTCCAGCTCTGCAGGCAGACGGAATGCTGAAGCGGTCCTCGGACCCTCCAGCGAAGACGAATGTTGGCTGGACAGGCCCCTTGGACCCCTCCAGCGGAGACGAATGAAGGCTGGACAGGCCCCTCGGACCCTCCAGCTGAAACAGAATGCTGAAGCGGTCCTCCGGACCCTCCAGCGAAGACGAATGATGGCTGGACAGGCCCCTCGGACCCTCCAGCGAAGACGGACGAATGCTGGACAGGCCCTGTCCAGCCATCATTCGTCTGTCTCCGCTGGAGGGTCCGAGGGACCGCTTCAGCACTCGTCTCCGCTGGAGGGTCCGAGGGGCCTGTCCAGCCTTCATTCGTCTTCACTGGAGGGTCCAAGGGACCTGTCCAGCATTCGTCCGTTTTCAGCTGGAGGGTCCGAGGGGCCTGTCCAGCCTTCATTCGTCTCCGCTGGAGGGGTCCAAGGGGCCTGTCCAGCCAACATTCGTCTTCGCTGGAGGGTCCGAGGGGCCTGTCCAGCCTTCGTCCGTCTTCGCTGGAGGGGTCCAAGGGGCCTGTCCAGCGAAGGCGAATGAATGCTGGACAGGCCCCTTGGACCCTCCAGCGAAGGCAGACGAATGCTGAAGCGGTCCCTTGGACCCTCCAGCGACGACGGAATGCTGAACGGTCCCTCGGACCCTCCGGCGAAAACAGATGGATCCCGGACGAGCCCCCAATTCTGTTACGACCCGGCTCATAGCCGCAACATAAAAGATGATGAATACCAGGTTGTGGGTGAGAAGAGGTTTTATCTTAAAAAGGACAACCAGATCGGCTAAAAATGGCTGGTGCCACTAAGGCAAACACAACAAAAGAGATGGACAAAATGGTGAACGGAGAACTAAACTATACTGGGAAAACTAAACTACTGACCCTGAACAGAAACACAAACCTGAACACGAATAACAGCCAGCAGAAAACAGATGACGGTTGGGCAGCAGGGAAACACACGGATGAGACATGGTGGATACACAGACGGACCAGCCCAAACTACAAAGACAGAGGACGCGACTTAAATACACACAGGGAAACACAGGGAGATTGCACACAGGTGGGGAACACAGCTGGGAATAATCAACAAGACGAGACAGAGGTAAAACTGAACACACTCACATGAGACGCAGACCTTCGCAATAAAACAGGAAACGAGAACAAATCCTTAAACATAACACAAAACAAAACACCGACAACATTAAATCATAACACACTGATATGTCTGCACACACTGATGATGTGGAGCAAAAGTTGTGTCTTGACGCTCCAACCCACAGATTTCAAAAAGCAAATCTTTCACTTTGAAAGCGAATGGTCTCTGGTTCTGGTTTGAATCCAACTTTCACAGTTTCACTGCGGCTCCAAGTAGTTTACAAGTGTTTGCAGACAAATCACACAAATCTTCCAAGCAAACTACTGCCAACCCCAGAAACCTTCTAGCAATGAAAGTAATCAGATCAGTGTTTTTGTAAGCTTCTTTGCAACTAATACCAGAAATCTCCAGCAAGCACTTGCCAAGCAGCTGAAGAATTTATGCTTTTCCCTAGCAACTGGTGGTTGCCGACTGGTGTCTAAGGCAAGTGTGTAACTGGGTCTTGACGTAGTAAAGTTAAACATGCCATCTATCTGCCTAAACCTATCCACAGTCAGATATAATAAAATACAGGTCAGCACTGTCTTGTAATCACATCTTGATAATGATGTGATTACAATAAAGTTAACTGTGATATGACTTAAATAATTTTTTAAAGAAAATGTACAAGTGATACCCAAGTGATACTGAAATAATAATTTATATTTATGAATATTTTTGCTCCATTCCCTGGGGATTATCTGTATTTTGGTGTTCAGATAATCAACAAATTGAATCCTTTCAGCCATAGAAGTCCAGGTGGTGCCTAAGGATCAAATGGGGCCCAACAACAAACATTTGCCCCTAGGCCCCCTAACAGCTTAATCCGGACATGTTAAGACACCAATCCAAAGGTTTACACATCACATCTGCACTTTATATTAAAAAAAAAAGCTTTAGCATCGACAATAATGTTTTACATCCAACGATCAATAACATACAGCCATACAGCAAAGACTGCATAATCAAAAATGTATCAGTCCTTTCGTGTCTTGGTGTATTCTGCAGTTCTAGTTTTAATGGACAGTCTTCCCCCTTTGATCATAATGATCTTCACTATCTAATTAGCAGTTGTGGAAACAGCTTTACTGTAGTAGAACTTGATCATTTTTAATACTGCAGGTAAAACAGAACAGGCAGTACCAGCAGCATATTAATTATCCAATAAAGAATATTGAGGATTATTATGATTATCCAGCCTGAGCCTAAAAAGAACATGTTTGCAGTATTTCACAGAATATCTGAGTCGTAGATTTTATGTCAAGAGGCAAGCAGCATTTTTCAGAGGAACTCTTTGACATTTGAGAGGCTGTGAATCATGAGTATTCGCCGTCTCTTCAAAAATGATGCTGGAGGGAGGGAGTGAGGTTGTCCTGTGTGGTAAACACAACCCTTCCATCCTCACATCTCTCTCCCTCTCTTATATCTCCCGCTGGGAGGAGCCAAGTCAAGAGGAAGCGAGGTGTCGCATTAGCCAAATGAAATGAATCCATAGTGTGATCAGCTTCACAAAGCAGCGCCACAGTGTGGCTGGAGGAAAAATCATAGGTAATGTCCCTCACAGAACACCTACAAGTAGATGACGTCAAAGCAGATTTAAAAAAATGTAATCATGATCTCAGTAATCAGCATGACGAGGTTTTATTAAATGTTTAAGCAAGTTTAAGGAAGTTCCTGCATGAGCTCTAAATGGTCCATATGGTGTTCCTGTATCTTACTGTTTATGCATTATTGCTTATTTTTGCCTCCATGAGTTTCCAATAAACATTTAAACAGGAGTGGATATTGCTCCTTCTTAGGGCAAACTGTTGCCTGTGACAGAGTGTGTCAGCATGCAGTCATGGGTATTTGTGAAGAATTTGGATGCCTTAATGACATGCGACTTGATTCCGGCGTCTGCCTCCATATCTGCACTGATGTCAGTATTACTCCTGCAGCAGCAGTGCCAACACACACACACACAGTATCGAGCTCAATCATTCCTCCCTGAAAAAACAGCGTTGTTATTCCATCATTGGAACAGTCTGCACACAAACCATATCCATTTAAAATGCTGAAATACTTTCACCAAAATACAGACTTACACTATATAGAACTGCATTTGCTTTATGGTCACATGGGTTAAGTGAATGTAGGCAAATATGGCTGGAAATACATTAGCTCTTGATCACATCGTTCTGCATTTTTGGGGGGCTTTCTCAGTTTTCTAAAAAGGGATAAAGAAAAGTAAAATCTTTTGTGTTCATAAATAAATTAAAAATGATTCTATTCTCAGTCATGATCTGTGTTTCCTGATACTCTATTTCCCTCTGCGTTATTTCTGACTTACTAGAAGCTTGAGTACATTTGAGAATCACAAAGTAAATCTGAATATTTTTACTTTAAGCTCCCCAGCCCAGGAAAAGATGATCCTGCCACTTGTCCATTACAGACATGACACGGGCCTCCCCCACCTACCCATCACCACCCTCTCAGTCCCCCAGGAGAAGGTAGGGATGTAGGGTGTGGAGGAGGGAGGGGGCTTTGAGAGGATTCTTTATGCAGCTCTGTGTATTGCTTTCATGTTGTCCAGCCGGTAACTAAGTTGGGTTGCTGGGGGCAATGGCTAATTCACACCCTCAGATCACGAGCATGAAATGAGAGAGCAGTGAGCGCTAAAGCCCCGAGGTTAACGATAGCTCCGTGGCACCACACACCCAACACCCCCTCCATATAAATCTGGTCAAATGGTTTCATTTTAGATGATCCCCAGAATCTCCTGCACACACTTAACAAAGAGGTAGAAGGTTCACCTGAGATAGAAAGCCTGATTTTAGCAGCATTGCGATGCCCACTTTTGTTTTTCGAAGCCACTGCTGCCTTCTTACACACACTTAAGTGAAGCATCCACGCTTTTCTTTGTATTATCCTAATGTGAGCCGCGTGAATGGACTCAGCAGAGCCCACACGCAAGCTATTTTGTCATGATGGATGCTGCTTTTTCTACGGAGATCAGCAAAAATAAAGAAATAAATATTTAAAAGAAGAATACAGCTGTGAAGGACTTTAAAAATCTTTTTACTCCTCAGTTAAACAAGCTTGTGGATGAAGACCGCCCCCCCTCTCCCTTCACCCCCTTTCTAGCACCACCACCACCCTTTTCCCCAAAACCCCTCTTTAAAGTTATTTCAAATTTCCCAGCATGGCTTTGAGAAATCTGTTTGTTTGAGGGCAGCATTAGATGTGACCAGCGTTTTATTGTGACATAAAACCGCATTTCTTCCTTGGCAGATTAAAAATAAAATCGGTTAATAAGAAAAGCTGTCAGCAGCAGAAAATGGTTGACATAATCCGTTTATCCTCCAAGCAATAAAGATATTGGTCCTTGGGAGTCTATCTTTCCTCTTATGTTATTTCGCCCAAAACATTATCTTCTATGCATTCAGATGGATTAAGAAGTCATACGGGAGATAGAAAGAAAATGACAGATACAAAAAAATATAGAATATCCCTTTCACTCTGCATCACACACATTTACAGGAGGAAACACATATGATCCAGAGTTAAGTTAATAAATGAATTGTTAAAAAACAGAAGAGCACGAACAGGAAACAGGTCACAAGCAGATACTCTTACTCTAAAAGCGTGATGGGAGAAGATAACAGAAACTGGAGGGGTCAATGGAGCAGAAGAGCAGAGTGGATCGACCCCAACCCAACTCAGGCTAAGATGGGAACAGCTTGACTTTATTTAACCATAGTTGACATGCAGACAGCTGGAACAGAAAATAACAGTCAGGTGGTTTATGTGAAGGAAGGAATTCAGAAGGAGACGAAGCACCAATGCAGAAATTTGAACAGAAACGGCATTTACTGTAGGCTTATCCCTCCTAATGCTACATGGCATGAATCGTACTCTTACATGAAACTATTTCATTTCAAAACCTATAGCCGGTATGCATTTCATAGCACGTCGCAGCAGTTTATCAGTTTGTCAGACATGATTCGGGGCAGGTATTCACTGTACGACTGTTGTCTTTATCCCACCTGAGAGAAACCAGGTTTTTCAGAATCTCCAGATGAGCTGCTCTCCCGGGACTCACATGACTGACAGATAAAGGCATAAGCAGAGTAAACCTGTGGTCAAAGATGTGAGGCTGGACATGAAATGCTGATTTGGATCTGTGTGAGCCAGTGGGGCTGGCCGTGCTGGGGGGCAGGGGTGGAGGCGGGGGCGGGAGTTTGTGAATGATGAAGGGGTGGAGACGTCTGTGAGTGGCAGCCAACGTGTGCCGCAGTGTGAGGCTCTGAACTCCGACTCTGTTCTGTTTAATCATGTCGGTTTGGCTGGTAATGAAATTTGATTATGCCTCTAAAGGCGGGGGGGTTGAGATATATTAATATCTTCCAAGATTATGCATGAAACCGCGGTGTGTAATTTTCCCCTTCTCCTTGTGCACCTGCAAATTGTTAGTAGTTCATCATTAGCATGGAACTTTTGCATTTCCATTCGTCTTTTCTGTGCGAGCTGCGATGTGATTAATGCAGGCCTTGATTCATTAGTTTATCATCAATGTGGTTTTAACTGATCACTACAGATCCATCATGCACTCCACAGGGCCCTGCAGTGTAGATTAACACTCAGCATGCTCAGAAAGGCTATCTACTGATCTGTTTTGGTTAGCTCTCATAGGGGGCGGGGGCACATAACTCACAATGCCATCAGCCCCAGCCCACCACACTCAAAGAGCTGCTATTGTATGTCCAAGAACATGCAGCTATTAAAGTGCCGTCACATTCATTTGCTCAAAAATAAATAAATAAATTCACCCAGCAAAAAAAATATGCTTGCGTAGAAAAAGAGGGCACTTCCTTAAGTAGTCATGATCGGGAAAAGTAAAGTTCCACTGCAGGGTTTCATAATGGTAATTGTTGCTGAGTAGAACAGTAGAAAAAAGAAAAATATTAGGAAGGAAGTGCTGAGCTGTTTGCTGACTAATGAAGGAGAAAGTACTAAACCCAAAGAAACTTTGCAAATGAACTATGAGCTACGCAAACAACTTTTATAATATAATTTAGAGGAGAGTGCTGTTAGCATCTGAAAAGGCATCTTTTCTGCTCATTTCAAGCTCCAAATTTCTATTCTTGGACTCTTCTTGAGTAGCTTTGTATGACTCACGGTTTAAAATAATCCTTCTTATATTGAGGCTGTGTGGCCCCTCATGTTACCCACAGTGTGAAACAAGCAGATTTAGCCCTATTTAAGACAGCTGTCTTCTAAATCGTAGTTCCTCTGAACAACAGGTGGGTGGGGCTTCTGTACATGATTTGAATTTTTTACCTATATCCCCACCACTCACAAATTATTCCTGCAATCCTTGTTATGGTCTTCCATTTTTAACTATATAAGAGTTTAAAATGTTGGCAGTGGATAGAAATACGAGTAATTATGGTGGAGAACGCGTTAAGGAAACTGGCTCTCATGAACACATTAAAAACATGAAACATGAATATAAAACCAAATATGAGCCCTGTTGAAAGATATATCAACAAATACGATGGTAGTCAGTCATGTCAGTGGCCAACATTTATCAGTTTTGCACAATCCAGCTCAAAAAACTGAACAATAAAGACACGAAAGACTTTAAAATACGTCAGTTGTTTATAAAACCAAGCTTTTTTGTTTCTCTGACATCAACCGTCAGTCAACGGCTATAAGCCAAAATGTTTTTTCAACCATATCAGCCAGAATAACATGGTCAGTTGTTGAAGTGTCATCTATTCCCAATACAGTACAAACTTATTAGCAAAACTTAAGCACAGCAGTATCTTGTGAACGAGGTGGAGATTCAATATACAAAAGAAAGATTTAACCATTTGTTTTAGTATAAAAGATTACCAGTACTTGTCCTTGTGGCAGCTGAGATGAATCAGTCTGTTAGGGTGCTCTGCTATCTGTCCAGTCAGTGATACAGAGGGTGGTCAATAAAGCTATGTCATATAATATTATCAATAATATGTCGGTATAATATGCTCAAGCAACATCATGGAGCTACCTAGTGTAAAACAATGAGACAAGCCCAGGCATGTCTGAGAATAAGAACTGCATGTCGGCATGATTTAATTCCATCAAAAGGAAGCTACTATGACAACCTCCAACAAAGAACAGTACTTTGCAAAATATGCAAGAAGGTTATTCCCGCTAACAGTGGAAACAACAAACTTGTTTCACTACTTGAGGCAGAAACACATCGAGGCTGCAAAAGGGATGAAAATGTAAACAAATGACAGCGCAGAGCGTTGGCGGAACACTTGATAGTTAACCTCAGCAGCTGCACTCCGCATGACAGGAACTGAAAACACTGAATGAAAATTACTGATGGACTTATATGGTTGAAAAGCAGGGCTTTCATTAGTGGATTAAAAAGCCAACATTAAACATTCAAGATGTAAAAACATGTAAAAAAAAAAAAATGTTTTTCAAGTTTCTTGTGTGGCAATATTGTCACATAATAAAATAGCTCCTGCAGGGATACAAGGTTAAGTTACTTTAATTAAGGTTTTAAACAGTTTGTTTAATAGTTTTACTAAAATATCGAGGGAAACTTAAACTACACAACCTAAAATACTTTTGTACTTATATTTGACTGATGCTGTATCACTGCATACAATGCTGCTATTCCTGGCAAATGTTTCAACAGATCTACACTTTTAATTAGGAAGTGTCGGGTTTGCAGCCAATCACAGAGCTAGCCTTCCTGATCAATTTGTTCAGTGTGTTGGTGTCACCAGCCCTGAAGCTGCCCTCACCCCTCGGAAACTACAGCAAAGTACACCCTGCCATGTCCATCATTTTGCTGCATACTTCAGCAAAGATCTCAGCATCTTTAAGAAATGCAGTCGGCTCGGCCCCTTCTTGTATACCGTCTCTGTGTTGGTTTCAGCCTGTTGCTAATGTGGACACCCATAGTAGTTGAACTTCTACACCATATCAACATCCTGTCAGGACAGGAAAAGGCCGTGTAGCTGTCGTCTTCCTTCACTCTTCCTTCAAAAGTCGATCATCAATCTCTGGTCTTTCACATTCAGAGGCAGATGACTTCTCCCAGACCACTCTGCAAAATGATCTACAGTATTTGTGCTCTGTACTCCTGCTGCTCATCACTTACACTTCCAACCACTATAGAAGAGTATTTCTGTAGGTGCCATGACCTGGAGTTGTGTTAAAAGTCTGAGGTAAGGTGAATAGGAAACAGCTACACTTTTCTATAACTTTTCAAATGTGCAAATACATACTTGTTGGCATATACAGTGCTAAGTGTACAAAGTAAGAACATTGGAATCTATATTTAAAAAAGCAGCACGCTCTAAAGGAAACACTGATAAGCAATCTGCAATAGAATTTCAATGTGAATCGTAGCAGAACTAAATAAAATTAAATCAAGTTATATGAAAACTGAATGAATAATAGCTGCAATTTGTATCACAAGCAGTTCACTTACAATTACAATTATTTCTATGGTTTTGCTAAATGTTAGACTTTAGCGCTAAAGGCTAAAAGGACTGTTTCTTTGACAAAGGCCTGAAACCATTCAATGAAGTGAGATTCTTATAACAGAGAGAACATCAGTCATATTCAGCTTGAACTAAGTTAACTATGTCAGAGATGAAGTTTGAAATCACCGTGAAAGAGAAAGGATGAACCTTCTAAAAGCAATGACTGTGGTAAAAAGAAATTAATTTGTAATTGTATGATGGAGTTTATGGAATGCATGAAATTAAATAACTGTCTACAGAAAGAAACAAGGGGACAATATGTTAGCACGGAAGGGCCCCAATTACCTCACTCGTCACCTTTAAAGTCACGATAAATACAGAGAACGAGCAGATCTAATATAATTGGCTATTGCAGAAAAACCTTGAGCATTTTGTCTCTTAAAGCCAGTCAAATGAATTCACACTTCTGAGTTTGAGGCATTCATCTGCTTCATGTCTGCTTTCTCTTTCCTGTCTTTTATCTCAACCTCATGTGAAAAGGATTTAATTGATTTTAGAAGTTAGATTTTCCGATGTATTTCTGCACAAAACAAACACAATAATGATATGCCCTCTCCTTACTAATAACTGACCACTGAATGGATGCAGAATTTGAGGAATGCATGTCGACGGGTTCAAAGGGCAAACACTAAAGAGGTTACGTGTGAATGTGGGCGAGAATAATTCGACAACAGATTCTTCTCTTTTCCTGCTGGAGGGAGAATATAGCTGTGTTTCTTTGGGGGGAAAGCCTGCTCAGGTAAGGGGTTCCACATGAAAACACAAGCGGCACGAAGAGTTTAATGGGAAATTCAAATATTGCCCATCGTTGCACAGTTGTGACAATGTCAGCGTGGCCGGCGCCGTTTTAAGTGACAACTGCTGATAACCGGGTCTAAGACCAGCGTAAATCCATCCGCATTCATTTACCGTGGACTTCCAACTCGTATCAGCCCAGGCTGGAACAGACACGGACTTAGAGCATCAGGAACTTAATAAGCACTTGGTCCCACTTAACACTAAGTGCTAACAGATATGCTTTTAATATCTGCTAGTCCAGGTAGTCAGGCGTTTAAGCTATAAAAATGTCACTTTACGTCTGTAATCCTGTCTATTAGTCAGAGGTTTTACGGGCCTACTTGTTAGGGGAATACTGTCGAATAAAGAGAGCAGTGACGAGCCTCGATGTACAGATATTCAGTATGAAAGGATATGAAATATTACTTTACTTTAAAATAGAAGTATCCATGCTACTTCAAAACATACCTTCTTATAAAGACGGCAACATGACATACCCAGTAAGAACAGAGGAAGAAACATGGAAATGACTGCAGTTGCCTACAAAATCGCATTTTACTGACAAAATTCGGATTTTGACATCTGATATCATGCCGATCTCAGCTAATTTAAATTCTGAAAAACAACCAATCTGCACCCTCAAATTGGCCCAAATTAGTAGGATTTCTGATAATTTCACCTGCTGTCCAATTAACATACTAAGATTTTTTTATAATGTATTATTTTGCGATGCTGGAAAAGAGGAAAATGTAATAAAATTCTCTCTCCACCCCACCTGAATAATTTTCACAGAGTCCCTTAATTTATCAAGCTAAGAATCTAATTTGAATCTTAAATAAACACCACATTTAAACATGCACTGCATACAAATACCCCTTGCGTGTTAAATATAATAAAATCTTTCCATCTGCTGGATCAACAAATAAGGCTGACAATGTTTCAGACAAAGCGCCTGTTTCCCTTTGGTTTAAAGAGGATAGAGGGCTAAAATTCCCTTTCTTTCAGCCTAGACACACACAAACAGCGACGCTCCCTCGCTGCCTCTCTCCTCTTCTCCAGCACGCCTCTAATGCGTCCTAATCCCGGCTGAAGACAGACGCGGGTTGTGTGTGTAAGAAATATCTCTTTGCTTTTTCTGCCTCAGTTCATTATTTTTCTTTCTTGTCACTTAGTGTGATAGGTTGGACAGAGGCGCACAGATGAGCACTGAAGACACAGTCACAAGGCCTTAATCTAGTCTTTAATGCGTGACTTCAGAGATGTCATTTATCTTGTGACTGCAGCAGGCGTCCACAAAACTTTATCTCTAATAATATATTGATGGATTAAAGGGGTCAGGCAGGAGACCAGGCAAGAAAAATTGCTTATTGACATCAAAATACAGTGCCCCAAAACCTGATAAACATAGGGACAGGAGAGTGGAAGTCAGAGAGAGAAGGAAAAGAGAGAGATGAGGGAGGGGGAATTGAGTTGGGGTATTGTGAATGTTTGCACCCGGTAATTTCCTTCCTTCACAAGAGCCTCTGGTGGTCTGAGCCCTCGGCTTGATAAAAACCCCAGCCTCTCCTGTTCTCGAGCTAGGCACTGTGCAGTTGCCGAAAGGAAAAAGCTGGTGACTGCTAGGTCATTTCCACGTTTATCTTGACATAAACTCCCCCACCACCGCCACCCCCCAACACACACGTATACGCGCACACATACACACAACGCTGCACCTTATTAATCACACTTAAGTGCCGTGTGAGACTGGAGCACTCGTGCGAAGGCTACTGAAAGCAGAAACCCGAATGTGTGGCATTATCAGGAAAAGCACTGCTGTACAAACTTGGGAGACCACCGGCAGTCTCCTCCATTTTGCCATTTCCTCACTGCTTAGAGTGGAGTGTATAGTGTTTTTATCTGAGCAAATACGAGACTCTTTAGTCAGCTTGATTTTAGGGGCGACTTTAAACAGCTATAAGGGACAATCTGTGGACAGTTTATGCAGCTTTGCCGTCCTTCCAAATATACAAATGACAGATTTATTGTCTGGACATGACTAAAATAAAACAGAAAAGGTGATTTTTTTTCGGAACTCTGAGGACATACATGCGTAACAGCCTTTTTACTGGTTCATTATATTTAGCCGAAATCCAGTCACAAACAGGGTTGAATTATGAATTCTGCACGCAAATCAAATTACTTATAAAGTAGGCAGCTATAAGAGTCTCTCACCAGCAGTTCACATAAAGTCACACCATTCGCATGCACCTCATAGTCTGCCTCTATACTCTATGTATAATGCACACACTGGCCCGTCTGAATAGCTCTGTATGTACTTTAACTATACAGTAAATTAGTATGAAGCACAACTTCATAGGTGAATCCCCTGCCAGTGACCATGCTAAGTAGACTTTGAATTCCAATTTCGAGAATGCTACTCTTGTAAAAGTCTTTAATTACCCCGATCCTGCTCTTCATCGCGGATTGTGATAAACCAGTAGGCTTATTTAAGAAATCTATCAGCTGAAAGCACGTTTTTTCCCCCCCTAAACACTTCATCTTTTCCAGTCCTTGCGTGAAAACCGTGTTTGGCGTCCGAGGCAAGTCGTTCCAATCCCAAATAGAGTCAATTCTAACCCTTCACACACACACACACACACTGTCTCCCTCTCTCTCTTCCAGTCCAGGAAAATTAATACACTTTACTATTACAAGATAAAGCTATAGGGACATATTACACCAGGCATATCTGCAAGCCTGTAATACTACAGAGTCAGCATTCAATAAAAGACATTTGCAACCAGGCATTTCTCACAACAACACTTGCGAAAGATTTAAAAGCTTCTAAATTAGGTGCAGCTCACGCACGAAAGGTGCCTGGTAAGCAGGGTGATACTTACTTAAAATGACAGAGTTGTTTATGAAGGGGGTGCCTCCCTTGCTTCAAGGTGGCATGCAAGAGGAACAGTTTATGATGCACACACTGGGTTATTTAGCCTCAAACAGTGTGCATAATGTTGGGTGACAATCAGCGCACATAACTCACGTCGGGCTTTTAGTGATCTCCCACTTCATAACATCACCCCTTGAATACTGATTGCCTTCTTATCGCGCCATTTATCTGATGCAACTTCTGCCTTGCTGATCCTGAGCTCAGACAGACAGCTTTCTAATTTGCAGCAGTATCAGAAAGTTGTGACAACTGTCGCAGGAGAAAGGTGTTTAACAATCCTTAGAGAGAAGAACAGGAATGTATTTGCAATAACCTGCATTCACACTGTTGCAGCAGGGGAGGGTTTTTTCCTTTTTTTTCCCCCCCCTAACGGTCAGGATGACTGCCCTTGGAGCCATTAAAAATTTAATCCAGCCAGCGTTCACACATATAACATATCACCCATTATAACAGCCAGGCCAGTGTCTGTGCCAAAGAGGAAAGCTGGCAAAAAGTGAAAGAAAACAGAGAGGATGAGGTCATTTTTCATCCTGTAACAAATCCCAAAGCGTGTCTGCGTTTATCGCTCAGATATTTTTCAAAGAATGCGAGCATTTGTGTTTCAGATAGAAATTACTTTGCTAAATGTCCTAATGGGCTAACAGATCAGTCACTCTTGTATTTACTGAGAGACGGCAATAAAGTGTCTGATATGAGTTTGGGTTGCTGTGTGTTTGTCACTTGAAGGACAAGCAATGCTCATCAGTTAATCCCCCACCCCAGACAAAAAGCCAGGGGGGGGTTGTAAAGCAGGTTTACAAGCAAACTAAAATCGCCTGTATTAAACCTGGTAAATCTGTCTCCTGCTGCAACAATGGCAATAAAACAGGAGAGTTTACCATAGAGCTTCAAGGTTGCACAACACTCAAGCACCAAATATACTCAGTATTCAGAAGTAACAATGATACTAGTCAAATAGCTGCAGTTGTCCAAGTCACAAAGTCATTGTAAGATGATTACATTCTGGCTAGAATTCACAGCGCTCTGCATCTTTATCGCAATCATTACTCACTCCTAGATGTGCATCACTCCCAAAAGTGCCCTATGAACTGCCCAAACATGAGCGAGATGATCGGGACATTACACCTCAACACGCTGTGTTGAAATGACCTACAGCATCAAAAAAAGAACAGCATAATACATCTCAAATTCCACCGGGGAGTAATAAAAACCCCAATTTCCATGATGAATAAAACGTTTCTCTTTTTGCTGTTAGTCCTAAACAGAGGGAAGCATGGCCAAAAGGGATGCCACAGTGTAATCTACCTTTGGGCGTTGGTACATTAATTCCATTTTCATATTCAGTGCTCCGCCGTCCACCCCCCCCCCCCCTCACACTCAGCCCTCTCCTCTCAGAGCAGCGGGCACCGAGGAGGAGGCCGGGGCTACTCTGAGGCCTGGGAATACCCCAGAGCCCGCACGCCAGGGCTACATAATTCTGGCCTGCCTCATTATTTAGCATGTCACCACTATTTTACATGTTAAAGCCCCCGCATCGCCATCTAATTTATTATAAGAATATAGAATGGGCTAGTCTGGAATGGGGTCACTTGCTTTCACGCGGCACAGGAAATAAATTCATACAAAGTCACTCAAGTCAAGGTGAAAAGCTATGTCAGCAAGATGCATTTTGTCATTCTTTGGAACAACAGTATTTGAAAGCAACGAGACTTTTCCTGCGTCCGTCGACGTCTCCTCAGTTTCCCCTCAGTATTTAACTACTTTAATCTTTACTTTCATACAGGGGAAAACTCAGGTTCCTCTGTGAAAGAAAGAGAAAAACGGAGCAGAGTCCTGCCAAGAATTGAATTGGCTTTGATGAGATTCAGCTGTAATTATTTCTCAGCAATAACAATAAGGACAACAACAACAGAAGACTTAATCCGCCAGTGAGAGGGCCCGATTCTGCTTCCTGGTGACAGTGATTAGGCCTAATCTAGGGGTTTTGGTGTGTTCATTGGAGAAAAGCGATTTTAAATGGCAACGTGTTTTGTTTTGTGAGAGTTTTATTTGCAGTCAGTATATACAGTTAGAGAACAGTGAAGTGAAGTGCAATCCATCTTTTGTGGCACTGATATTCAGCAGGGGCAGGAAGGCTGCGACTAAAAACGATCTTCATTAACAGTCAATCTGCTGATCGTTACCTCTCGTCTATGAAGTCTCCGATAACAGCTGAAGCTCATCGTTTCCAACCAAGTGCACAACCCAAAGGTTTACCATCACGTATGACAGACCAGCATCGAATCTGCACATCTGAAAAGCAGGAAACAACAAATGTTTGGCTTTTTTTGTTTGTTTTTAACGTTTTATTTTCTGCGATAACAAAAGTCAAATACCAATTTCTATTAAAAATATGAATTAAAACAGTGTCTTTTTAAATTTCTCACATAAAAGACTGTTTGGTTTGTCAAATACAAACAGACTGTGCTTTTTTTTTTGTCTCACTAACAGTTAAAAATGCTTATTTTCTTGCAAACTGATTAATCAGCTAATCATTTAAAGTTTCTGGTTGAATTTTGTCTTACAGCATAGTACTTACCTATTAAGCTGCATCAACTTTCTTTAGATTAATCAACTACTTATTATTCTGTCTATAAAATGACAGCATCATCTTACAGAGACATCTTAAATTTAAAATGTCTTTTCTATTGTTTTCTTTTCTGAATGTTTAAAACCTAAGTGAGTAAAATACATTCTGACAAGCTGGGAACAGCCTTGTGCCTTTCCTAAAACCTTTGTTTTTACCATCATAAAAATTTTCTACTATTAATCATTTGGATTCAGTTAATCATTGATATGGACTGAGTTCACTGAAAGTTTGCCTTTGTTTTCAGATTAAATACTTGATTTTCTCATCAGCACAAGACTAATCTGAAAAAACTTCAATAACTGATTTGGTTTTTGGTTTTTGGTTTGCTTTAAACAAAAATGCCCCAAGTCCAGCATCCTGATTATAAATACTTGGTCCTTTTTCTCTGTTTTATGTGACTCCGAGCATAATATCTTTGGATTGCTGTTCTGACAAAACAAAACATCTGAAGGCATCACCTCTGGATTCAAGAAATAATGGGAGTTTTTTTCTGAAATTTCAGTAGACTGAAGAAGGATTTTATTATTAAAACAATTTATTGTTGTAGATAATATCACGTGTCTTATCCAAAGGAAAGACGAGAGAGAGAAGGCACATGAAAAGGGAACGGCACCCCAAAATAAATCCACCGGAATCATTCCTGTTAATTGATTCCACTGCAATGGGGTTTTTTTAAAAAAAACATTACAATGGAAGGAAAGCACCTACACATTTAGCACAGTGATAATTTTCTTTCAAATGTGCCACAGTACCAGCCCTCAATTCCTCCAAAAACCGACTGAGAAGCAAAGAGGATGGAGTGGAAGTGGGAGAAGGGGAGAAGGAGAAAGGCCAGATGTCAGGGCGCTCCAGGAAGAGGATTGCTAAGCGGTGTGAACATTTTTCAAAAATGATGTTTTGTGCCTCAAACATCTTGCTTACAGCAGCAGGGTCTGATCCAAGCATTATGTGCGAATACATCAGTAGCCCTGGACCCCCCTCTCCACAGGCATACAAGCGCACGCACACACACACACACACACATATAAACACACACATTTCCTAGTAACTGAAGCTCACTCCCCTCCTCCCATCCCCCCGCCTCCCTTCTTCTTCTACAGAAGTAAATTATCAAAACTGTGTTTGAAAGTGAATGAAGGGTGACTCGCTCTCTCTCTCCCTTTCTCTCGCTCTCTTTCCCCTTCCCGCTTTGACATCTCAGTTTTTTTTTCCTTACTTGCCACCGTTTCTGGGCTAGGTGATAACTGCCGGTAATAGGATTAACATTGATTTCTTTTTGCAAGAACAGAGATGTGCCAGTTCCAGCTATTTATTGAACTGCCAGCTTTGAACTATGAAAACTGACTGCAGGAAAAGACCTAATGCAGCATTTTAAAGAAAAGAAAAGCCTCTGTGCAATTCTTTCTCTCTCTCCTTTTTTTTTGTTATTTCTTCCTCCTCTGTCTTCTTCTTTTTGTTGTTGCAGGATAAAAGAGAAAATCGGGTGCCTCTGTTCTAAGCTCTGGTAATGACTTTATTTATTTACTTTGTTGTTGCTTTTTTATTTAGGAAAAAAAATAAACCCACCAGTCAATATAGTTACGATTTGATCTATGAATTCTAGGAGTGTTTGGCCTCCCGTTCACCTTGAAATAAAGATCCATACATGTATTTTCTTTGTCGAGGTAGTGTGCCACGAGTAAAACCGTTTGAGTTGGCTTTGATATATTAAAATACAACATGTGAAAATGTAAGTTAATAAAAACCCTGATTGTAATTTATTTGCTTAAAAAAAGCAAATTCATGGCATTTCTCTAAATGCTCCATATGTTGAATCATTCTATAAATTATTATTATTACTGTTTCTATTTCAGTCATTTACAATAAAGATAAATCATTCATCTTGTGAATTTTTACTAATTGAGTGTGACTCTCTTAATTAGCTCTGAATGTGTTCATTGATTACTGAACCATGTCTATTGATGAGACTACTTAAGCAGCTAACAGCTAAAGCCACACAAGACGAGGCTGTTCTCTAATTAGTGACACAAGTTACTGCTGTGTCATTATACAGCACTGTGTTTGTTCAACCTGTCAGTCATTATCTTATAACATACTGTAGACTGAGAGTAAGTGCACGCATAAATTACCATATCATTTCATAATTTGGGGACCACTGCACAGCACCACATAAAAGCATGTGTTACATCATTAGGTTAATGCATTTGTCAGTGTTAAGAACAAAAGTGACCTATTGTGTTTCTAAACGTGAGAGAATTAAGAGGATAAAACTAATATTGCAACTAATAGTTAACAGATTCATCATTTTTAGCAAACTTTTTTTTAAAAAATACAGAAATCCTCATTTAAAAATATCAGCCATATGCTTGAAAAATTACTAAAAAAAAAGATTTCTGTTGTATATAAACAGATCATTTTAAACTAAAATTTTATTTAAAAAATTTCTAAAATTACTTATTGGTACTTAGTATAAGTATAGTATAAGATATGATACAGCTGCTGATCAATGGCTCAGCTAATGAGTATAAATTCTAGACAGCATGATGACACCACAATAACAATAACACAGCTCAAAGTAATGTTAAAATTGTCTACTCTGGATATGCAGACTTAAGGAAAGCATACGCTGATGTAGGCTACAAAAACGGATTTGTACAGATTTGTGAGTGAAGGGTTGTGTTGCGTTATGCTGCCCTGTGTTGTGCATGACAGCAGCACCCCCACACGCGTCTCTTACTATAACAAGAAACAGCTACCACTGTCACTACCAATCCCCCCCCCAATCCAAACCAGACGCCCGTCAGCAAGCTAATGTCCCCTGACAAAACACGCTGGGAATTAAAATAGCCACAAAAAGTGTGCGTGTTTGTTTTGTGTGTGTGTGTGTGTGAGAGAGAGAGAGAGTGAGAGAGAGAGCAAGAGGGAGAGAAAGGGAACAGAGAGTGAGGGAAAGAACTCATCTGTGTCACAGCCTATCCCCTCGGGCAATCAAGGGAAAAAAACCACAGTCATTAGCAACTGGTGGTGCTTGCTCCAGCAAATCGCCGTTTGAGTGAAGATTTATGCACACTCCTGGCTGGAAATGATTTATTTATTTTAGCAGAGGCTGTGAGATCATTAACCTCCGCCGTGTCTCTGGGGAACGACATCTGCGGCCCCCCACACTGCACAGACAAAAGGCCCCACGCGTCCCTTGGCTTCATGGCTCGGGTGGAGGAAGAAGAGGAGGAGGAGGAGGAGGAGGCCCAGCCAAGGGGTCTGTCTCTAAGGCTGCAGGAAGCCACCGGAGTACACTCTGGATCTTTTAGGGATGCTGAGACTCACTTGTTGACACTACTTTGACAAGTGATTATTTAAACAAACCTAATATATTATTAGATTTAGTAATATTGCAGTAAATGAAACTGGTAGGAAAGAGAGTTTAGATTTAAACAACATTATGGCAACATATTAAATCCACACACATTAAAATAAAGATTGTAGAAGTAATTTTGAACATTTTAAACATGTTACAGTAGACGGGAGTAATGGTGTCAATGTCTGTTTTTGTTGGAATGTTAGCCTCTCTGGTAATATTCAGGCAGCTGGTATGGCTGGTATGTTAGTGCACGTGAGTTTATGCCTTGCAAAATTTTACTACTATTAATGAAAGATCCTGAAAGAGTGACTTCCACACCTCACTGTAAAAGCAAAATGACAGCACAGTCCAAAGCAGTTTGGAGTCTTGGCTCACTGTGAAGATCACCGCAGTTCTGTTGCTCTCTCTGTTTCTCTGAGCATGTCTCTCCTCTGCTCTGATACACTCTGAGTGCGTCACTTTGAAAGAAGACACACGGAGCAGAGCAGCACATCGAAGCATAGTACAGGTAAGACCAGTGAGGCAACAATTCATCACGTTTCTATGAGTGCAATAAAAGCTCTGCAACGTGACAACGGCAACCATCAGCAGGGCACCCGGTGGTTATGTGAAGACTCAAGCTGAGCACAGTTTCATGGTTGCCATCTTGGTGTTCTAAAACAGCGGTGCCTAACCCCGGCCCCCCGACCAGTACTGGTCCGTGAGTCGTTTGGTACTGGGCCGCGAGAGTTGAGGCTCGGGTGTGAGATTTATGGTTTTCAGGGTTATTTTTTTATCGTTTTTATCGTTAACTCGGTTTCCCTGGGTCTTTTCCCATGTGTTATGAATGAATCTTCTGGTTTTTGGTACCGGTACTGGTTTTATTTTGTTGTATTTATCCGCGACACCTTAAAGGCCAGTCAGTGAAAACATTGTCGGTCATAAACCGGTCCATGGTGCAAAAAAGGTTGGGGACCGCTGTTCTAAAGCATGACGAGCGAAGGGTGGATCTGACTGAGAAACCGGGCAACACTGTAGTGCGTTTTTAACCGCACAGTAAAGTTGTGCTTTATCCTTAGTTTTAACGGGAATACTTTATAAATTGGACATTATGTCTTTTTGGGTAACGGTTCAAACTAGCAATTCATGCCTGAAACTCATCAGGAAAGTGTTTACTGAGGTCAAAGAGAGTCATTTTATCATAGACTTCTGGATGTGCTTTGTAAGTTGAGTTGCCCCCTGCAGGCCAGTAGAAAGAATGCAGGTTTAAAACACTTTTTCACTGACAGTTTAGTAATTTACCATCACCGGAACTGATAATAGATACAGCCTCCAATAGCATGGGACTCAGTAGTAAGTAGTTACCTTAGGACTGTAAATTTATCTTATCTTATTTTTCCAAACACTGAGTTTTTAAAAGCACACTCTTAACATCAGACTTTGTGTTTGATAGCCAATTCTTTGTCGTCTCGTTGAATATACTGTAGCACAAATCTCCTAGCATGTAAACCCTGGAGTGTCAGTCAAATCCTTCCAAGGTAAATGCCCACCAAATCATTTATATATTTTATTTTTACTTTTTCAACCTTTTATGCATCGTTTTCTAAACTATGCGCTACCATTTTCCTCACTCTGTTCTCACTTCAAGCAGCATCCATGTGCAAGAACACAAGAGCCATATAAATGTATGCATTTGTCCCTAATGTACAACATGTACAGCTCTCCCTAATGAGAAATGAGATACATAAGGAAGCATCAGTGATCAACTCAGATGTTCCAATGCATATTTTTGCACGATTAAATTTAAACGAAGCTAACAGAACTTGGCCTGTTAATATTCACATTTTTGCAGATGGGTTGGTCTCTTGGTGTCATCACAGTCCCAGCGCTTCATGTACATCAATACACTCTTAATGTCATCAACCACTATATTCATGTCCGTCTAATTGGAAAAGTTGAGGTGCAGTGCATCTCCAAACTGATTTCTAGTGGCAGGAGAAATTAGAGGGGTGAAGCAAATGACAGTATAAATCTGAAATTAATCAGGACTCAAACTAAACCCGTGTCTTTTTAGGTATGTGTAATTGAACACTAAAGGCAATCTCACAGCAGCAGCAAGAAGCATCTGCATTAACCCATTGCACTTGGAGTGGAGGATTAATTAAATATTTTTCCCCTGCTCTCATTCCCCCATGTGTAACTGCAACGCTTTAATTTCATTTGATTTCATGAGTTTCAACAATCGGAATCACGTTTCTTTGGAAGGCAGAATGAAAACGGCTGTGGAAGACAAGCGGGAGGGAGGTGTAGGTTTGTCAGTTCACTGGAAGTTATGGCTGTGCTCAGGCCTTATCAAGCAAACACTTGAGAGCACAACAAATCAAGAATTTTATTGGGGGTTATAAACTTGAGCATCCAATGGGAGCTGAAGAGGACAAATTTATGAGAAATGTTAATGGTGGCATAATTTCTTCCCTAGATGGTGAGATTTTATTGAAGTTTATCTAAATATGTACTTTAAACAAATATACAATCTTGTTAATCATGAATGTGTAAGCTCTGGAAACATTTCTGCATTTCTTTCTCTTAGTGTTTCTTAAAAAATTAATTAAAAAAGGATTTTCATTGTTGAAAACTATAATATTCTCGGCGTATAGTCATAAAACCCCGCACAGCTAAAGAAAGAATCAAAACAAAAGTTAAAACTAAGAAACTGAACTTTTCTTTTTCTGCCTTTGAGGTAACCGTTTGTGGTTCTGCAAAGAGCTGCAAGACCCCAAAATAAAGAAAAACAAAACAGAAGCATGTTTCAAATTCATGTGACGAGAGTTTTCTAATTTAATAAATGAAGTTGAGAAATATGCAGAATAAGTTAGAAAAAAGGGGGAGAATAATTTGGCATGGCGGGAAGCAATATTGTATGGTGAGAGTAGAGGGGGATGAGGGATAAACAAACAAACCTTGACAAGGGCAGCGGTGGAGGATCAGGCTGGGGAGCAGCGCGGTCTGCGGTCGGGTGCAGACAGCCCTGTTTGAGAGGGGGGCTTGCCAAGTACCGACCCTGAACTGCGACACTCTGGTGCTGCCTGGCTGCACTAAGCAGTGGCTGCCAGCACGCACTGATTTATCAGGGGGGCAACGCCAGCCGCCACCTCGCTCTCCCTCGTGCCCTCCCTTTATAAAGAACCTCCCTGACGGCTCTGATAGTGCAATCAGGGCTACGGCAGAGCCAAGGCAATTTCTCCTTCACTCTTTGATAACCCCGTGCCTTATTGAAAGCCAATAGCAATGGCAGCAACAACAACTCAATTGGAAAGAGTTGCTGCATTTTGAAGGGGGAAAAAGGTTATGCCTTGACAAAATGAGGGGGGAGTAAGGGGATGTCTGTCTCACTTTATGTGAAAGGCTCATTGTCCTCCAACAGGTGGCGTGATTCCTAAGTGGCCGCTGTCCCTTAGCTAGCTTGTCAGGGGGACTGTGAAATGCTTCCTTTTTTTTTCCGTCATTGAAATTCTGGCAGAATGGCTGGAGTTCAACTACTGTGTGACTTTTTGTCCAGGTTGAGCAATGACTAACAGAGAGGCCACAGCCATGCTGGCTGCCTGTGAGGCTGTGCACAGTGCTTACCATTGCCCCAAGCTTAAAGCTAACATGCTAAATCACAATATCAACGTGCTGATATTATGCTAGGTTTAATGCACTCATCGTCTTAGCTTATAATGTTAGAACACAAGCATTTTAATTACAATAAATACCTCTTTCTTCACTAAAATTCATCACAAGATAGGTGACAATAAATGGGGCCCCATAGAGCTGTAGCCTGAAACTGCAAACTTTGAGGGGTAAACACTGTGATTCTGAAAGTCTTCATTATGTTTTTGATCAAAGGGGTTTGGAAAAATATATATTTAAGTTTTTTTTCACATGATGTAAAATTCCTTTCTGTAAATATCAGAGGCAGGACCATGCACCATGAGCCACCTCCAGCCTCTACTTTGATTTCAGCCATGAAATGAGCAGCAAGGAATTTCAAGCAACAGCTTTTTGATAGAAGACACCTTCGACCACCACCCCCAGCTCCTCCTCCTCATACACACATGCAAGTTTCTGTTGTAATTCAACTCTGCTCCTAATGTCCATTTTAAATTGTTAACCCATCACCAGCAATGGTAGACTGCTCCACCTTAGTCTTCTTTGAGTTCAAGAAAAATAAATATAATAAAAAGTGCAGGTTTTTTAATAAAAGCAGGCATAGGCGAGTTTAGACCCTTTTTGGGGGGCACTCGAGTTGTCTTCAAATGTTATATTTTCCTAACTGTTCCACTGACGACATTACAGCTTTGAATGAAAACAGGTTTTATGTCCAGTGTTGATTATGTCAAGATGTTACAGTGCGCTCACACAGACGCAGGTTTGTCATCAAAAGCCTAATTAGACAGCAGAAAGAAGCTGAAGAGGTTATTTCACGACACAAATCAGTGATGCAGATTTAAATCACACTGAAATACAACAAAAGTTCAAACTGTTCTCATAATGTGGGACCATTGCTGTGACTTAGTCTGGTCATTTGTACTTGCTTGTTAGACAATGTATCTTAAATCACTAGAGATTATACGCTAATTTTAACCTTCTGATCCACTAGTCTGTTGGGTATCACTTGTTACCAGCCAATGAGCTGATGTATTTTATTATTTTAGATTTTTTTTAATTCCTAATTCTGTTCTGGTCAAATTGAGCTTCAGTGTTTGTTTACAGTGACAGCAAGTCAAAAACACTTAAAAAATGCCAGTGAACATGCTAAACAGAGCATATTGATATGAATGGTAGCTTTTTCACTTGAACACGATACATTTGAGGTACACGATGCTCTGAGTCTGCATAATAACGTTTGTATGAATTCAAAAGTTTTAATATAAAACAACTCTGTTACCAGTTTGCTTCATGGCCACGAGTGGCAGGGTGATTTTCCAGTGTCTGTATTGTTTAAAGCTACTTTAAGTCTATTAGACCTGTAGATGTGAACCTTGTGTTGATGGAGGAGGACATTTATGTACATTAATGACACCAGCACTTTTTCAGACCAAAAATGGGACAAAAGCAAAACAACTGTGTACTCCATGCAGGAAAAATGACTGCTACATCAATATCTATAGTTAAACAACCCTAACACATTGCACCAGTACAAGTAATGTAAATAATGAGAAACTTTGATGAACTGGTGGCACTTGAGAAAAAAATGATGAATACCTGAGGAATTAATCTTCCGGTCATGTCTAAAACACTATAACGGCCTTCCATTCAATGTGTTGGAAAGAAGACTTGGACATTTTAGAACAAACTCCCAGCTTAATTTTGGTGCTTTTTGAAGAAAAAAAATGAGATGAGGTCACAAGAAATCATCAGAATTCACTACCACTTTACTATTTTATCAAATATTAATGCAATCCAAACTAAATCTGTTGAGACATCAAAGGCAATTTAAATTATGAGCCAACCTAAATTACCAAGCCAATGTTCTAGCAGGCAAAATTATTTAAAAAATGCTTGATTCTTCATGCAACTTTGTTCCATTCTTTCTAGATGTTTGGTCTTAGCTTTAAAACTCCTCAACTGAGTCTTAAAGCAAAGGCTATTCACAAATTTCTTAAAATGTTTAGTCCTTGGGTTAAAGAGAATCTGTGTAAAAGAAACACAAAGGCAGTACCCAGAGACTTTATGAAATAAGAAGTGAATTTAAAAAAACTGGCAAGCTCTTTATTAAACAAGTGTTTTGAGGTTTGTTTTTTAATTTGATCTCAGCACTGAATAAAGCCTTCCTTTCATTGTTTAACAGTGAAAAACAGGGAAATGAAAAACAACAATTCATTTTAACTAGGCAGTGTTCTTTACCACTTTGACATTTCTAAAGCATCCATTTTTACTTCAGTATTGTTCAAGCAAGACTCTGCTGACAGCTATATAATATAACAACAACATCTTTATTCTTTTTTCACTTTCAGGTATTCATCTCTGCAGGGCATTCGGCTCTACATGCAACCCAAGTGTATTTTATGTTTTCAACTAGCCGTTAGATGTAATGTTCATGTAAAGGGCTAAAAATAGCTAAGGGAGAAACAGACTAGGGTGATGCTGGAAATTCCTGGTAGCAAAAAGTCTCCGAACAAGAGATAATTTGCAAAAGGTAAAAGGTCGCTGGAAGAGCAAAACAGTATCAACAGATGCAGAGACAGAGGACAAAATGTTGCAAAAGCATCAAGAGGATGCAGAGGAGGAGGTTTCAAGGAGTCAACAAGTTCTAAATGATTATGAAATTACATAATTTTCAGGTGGTGTAAATGTTACTAAGGTTAGAAGCAGCGTAGCATCAACAGGTTGCAAAGGCCATACTGGGTTCCAGAACCTGCAGGATATGACTGAGGGTTTAAAATCTGCAGTATTTCATGATGTTCACCCATCATTGTGAGTACACCCACGGATCTACATAACTGGCCTTTTCCTGATATGTCATGTTATGTGTTATGTACTTTCTTACACATAGGCTTCCTATAGTTTCTGTACCTTTATATTTGAGATCAAGGTTCTTTGGATACAGAAGGCCTAAATCTACACAAAAAACTTGAATAAAGACAGGAATAAAAATAAAAAATGTAATCATTTAAACATACCACAGTGTCCAAGGACGGGTCCGACTCTTCGTGAATAGGTGGAATAGGTTCAGCTTTGAATGAAGACAACTCTGTGTAGAGCCCTATAATTCCTTTTAAGCAAGCTTTTGCACTCGAGCACACAAGACTGTCTCAGTAGCAAAGGCTGAAGTTGTGTGACACTGTTGTGCTGTGACAACACCACTCATGGGGAAGGCTAAGAATACAAAGAGTGTGATATGGATCCCAGAGGCTGGGACTCTGTTGTGCATTTTTTCAACCACAAGGTCCAGCGTCAGTGACCGTGGTATATTTAGCATAAGTGGTCACAGTAAATTAACTCAGAACACAGGTTAGGTTTTAATTGCAAATGAAAGTGGGGTATAGTGTTTATCTATCTGCCATCCCAACCTCCCAAAAGGAGATTGCACCTTGCACTGTCAATTAAAGTTATATATGAATTTATTTCTAATATCTGGATATACCGTACAACCATTAGAAAAAACAAGTTTGGTTTGTTTCATCTCAGCATATTTCTCATTAATACGACTGTTGTTGCTGTGTGGATGCTAACATGCTAAATTTGCAGTGTTCACCTCTTTTGTAGATATGCTGAGGAATGAAGAGTCGCACAGAAGCAGGGTTACAAATATTTATCTGGTTTGTTTTTATGTGTGACACTTATTTTTTACTCTTCTGGGGAAACCTTGCAGCTATATACAAGATTGGATTACCTCGAGGAATGATATTAGTGGAACACCTGTCTACAGATGTTAAATTAAATGGAAGACAAGGTGGAAGACAGAGGCAGAAATATAAAAGGAAACCTGAACAGTAATATGCCTCAGGATCGTTTCTGTTTTCACTCCTCTGATGCTGATTAGTGTGAAACCTTTTGCTGCCAACAGTAGGATCTGCCCTGAAGTCAGCCATGGGTCAAAACCAACTGCATTAACTATCCATACGCTATGAACTGTCAATTGTTCAGATGTTAGACTGGTTATGGAAGTTCCACAAAATTGTTTCAATGGCAGCTATGGTTTGCTTTATTACAGATGCTGGAAACATGTTTATGATGCAGAATTCAGAATCCTGTAAAAGTTATGTTTAAAGTGCAACTTTCATGTCAAAATGCTTATATCATGTTGATATAATAGTTATATTAGTTCCATAATATAATTTTTTTTTTAAAAAACATTTAGAGTGAACATCATAATTCTGCAACATCTTTGTGAGGCATATCAAGTCTTGCACTGCATGAATGTCCTTTAACTTTATCTTTTTGGAGTCTAGACACAAAACAAGTCCATGTGAACAACGCTTTGCAGCTCTGCATGTTTTGGTTAGATTAACAGTTCCTGTACACCAGTGCACTAATATTGTAACTAAACATTGATAGGCGAGTCTGAGATTTATGAACATCGCCTATTAGCTGTACTACAACCAAAGCTATATACGTCCGGTGCGACATCTGGGCTTGTGAGATGTATTTCTGTCTCCTTCATCTTGCTCAGGTCAGACTAAGGCATCCGGGTACATAACAAGTCAGTATATATATATTTATTTACTTTGTACCAGAAGCATCTAATTCAGGATATCTACTAAGACCCCAATTTGTGGTGTCAAATCTGATCCAACTGTGAGGTTTTCAGCTCTGCATAGGAACTATTTCCCTGCAGAGTATATACAGGTATAGATTTTGATAAGGGGATGATATTTTTAAGCACAAGATTTCTATTGCAAGTATTTTAGTTATATAAGGTTTATAGTTATGTAAGGTTTTTTTTTCACATAACAGCACTATGACAAGCCTCAGTACGGTTCAGTGACTGGGCACTGAGAAATAGATCAGCATTCAAAGTAAGTATTCCTCTATTCTAGCAGTACAGAAGTGCCTAACAACTTGTTTAAACTTTTATAAATCACTAAAATATAATAATAGTATTAATAATAATTGTAATAATTATAGCGCTCTATAACTTGCTATAAGTACATATAACTAGTGTTTATCAATCAACAACTAAAATTTATATGAAAAGATATGCAAGGAATCAAAACAGAAGCCAGTGTTTTGTTGGCAAAATTACAAGGAAGCATCATCCTGCTTCCCACAAACAGCTAATGCTATTTTCTATGATCTCAGGCTTTCTCAGGATTTTTCGTCAGAAATTTAAAAAAAAAAAAATTGAAATAACTTTCAAAAATAATGGAAGCTCTGTGGGGAAAAGTGTGTTCAGCAAGCTACTTGATCCCACTTTTATGGTTTTTAAATGCTACAGTATGGTCACATGACTTTGGCATTATGATCCTGAATGTCCTTAAAGCTGCTGCAGTCTCATTTAGCTGCTTTCTTTTTAGCAATTAGCATGTCTGGGACATCTAAAAGCTTCAAAATTCACAACTGTTTATTTTTAGGTTGTAACACAAAATGCAAAAGTGTCTAAAACTTGTCTTAATTACCAACTAAATCGTTTAATCACAGTAGAGTATAATGTAAAAGAAATCATATGATGTATTTGATAATACTACTGCTGATTGTCAGTGATGAGTTAGAGATTTCATTCACAGACATCAATTTAGTTGATGTTTCACTTAGAAAAAAAATGTAGCATGAACACAGACTATGTAAAGTACAATCAAGCAAGTTACACAGCTTCATATCTCATGGAAAGAGATCATATCTCCTCAGCTGAAAAAACAGCGCTTAGCTCAGTTAGGCTCCTGTTCAAGTCTCAAGATCTTACTTGACAAAAAGAGATTTCTTTTACTTTTATGTACAATATTCAGCACAGATATAGCATGTTTACTGCCCAAACCAAATATGAAGTGCAGGACTTTAAGTATTAACAATGTATCATTGATATATCCATCCGCCCACATAATCATCCACTCATCCATCCATAATAACTTTCCAGGTAAGATAAACTTGCTTGACTTTTTTGGGGGGGGGGGAGTTCTCAATAATTAGTATGTAAGGTATTTAATGTTTCATACACTTCTTACAAAACAAGATTTTTTTACAACCACATTAAAATACACTATAAACGTTTAAAACCTTTTACATGAAAGTGAAATTTCACAAAAGTAAAGCATATCAATCAGATAATGAGACATCACATCAAAGGAATGCTGAACATAGTTACTTGGAACGTGAGTCTGGGTTTGAGGTTCTCTGACCCAAATAATTTCAGTGTGTTGTTAGGCTCTGCCTCACCAGGTCCCGGGCTAAGCACTGATCCTCAGTTATTCCGCATCTCTCTGAACTTGGCTGTCCTGTGGTGGAGCAGCCGCTATGCAGGTTTGATCGACTTCGGGGGGCCTCAAGGTCGACGCACAATGCAATTCTGGGGTGGAAATCTTAGGTCTTATCAGCGTGACCTTCAGTACTGCCACTACCACTGATTTCACAAATGCGGCCATCGTTTGCTTCCAACTCTGAGATACTGTGACTTTACTATTTAGGAATTCTGCAAACCATGATTTTGTCATTTTTGTTCTAAAAGCAAAAACAGTAACTTTGTCTGTAATCTTGATGTATGATATATTTTCTGATTATATGACCTTACTTCAGACAGTTCACTCCCACTCTCAGCAGCAGCACTAAAGGTGGCGACGGCAGCAGCAATAGTAGCAATAGTGGGAATGAGACAGTCCCATATTTAGCCTGGTAAAAGCCTCATTCAACACTCAAGGTCTGTTCTTTAGAAAAGAAGAGTGCAGCTATGGTAACTACCCCTCTGTCAAGCAGCTCCTCCATCCATCAGCTGTGACAGCTGCAGATCGACTGCTTCAGCTCATCTTCGCCGTCTTCCTACAACTTTGTCATAATGTAACAACAATAGTGTGCTTTCATTGTTAATGCAGAATGCAATATTAATGCAGAGTAAGGACGAATCTCACGAAAGACATCGTAAAGGCTTCTGCTGCACTTAAGTAAACGGAAGTGAGATTAATAACGCTATCTGAGGTTGGCACTTCAGCAGCAGAGAAAATGCTGTGTCACCTCAACAGGTGGTTTGCCAGATTAATGTTTCTCCCACAGTTTGACAGTGCAGATGTGCAAAGGCAGACAATTCTCTCATCTGTCTGCGTTTGTGTTGGAGATCAGCTTTTTCTTTCATTTTTGTTATATGAAACAATGAGTTGCACTGGAGGACAGCCATTATTTTGTCTCTTTTAAACAACTGTGGTTTGTAGGATTCAAAGCATTTCATATCAGCTATTTTAAAAAATGTTTATTTTAATCTGCAACTGAAAATGATCACTTAAGCTAAATCTGATGTTCACTTATGTATTCCCCTTGATAAATAAATGAAATATTAATTTGTTAGTTTGAGAACTGTTAACAATCGTTGTTCTTATAGTAAAATGTTCCTTATTAAACAGGCAGCCGGTCACCTCAACTGTAAAGTTTTAAAATAAACTTAAGAATAAGAACGAAATACCCTCCTGCGTGAATATTATGAAGTAGACATATTGTTCCCGTTGCCACCGGAGTTGTCTTGATTTCCAAAGAGCAAACCAATAATTGATGGGCCCCTTAAAAAGTAATTAGGCTATTCATGGAGTCGGTTAGGTATAGCGGTGGACAGGGCTTGATGACTGCAGTGCAGACCAAATCCAGGGCAGCGGCTGAGCTGTTGATTTGCAGAGTGTGGGCCTTGCATTGTGAGGGCTTTATGGTCCCTTTATGGTACGCCAAGAGACACCTGCATGGGCGATATGTTGCCTGAGACATTTTTCTCTCTCCCACTCTGTGGCTCCTTTGCTTTTGTATCATTAGCCGTGAATCACTGGTCTCCCCCCCCTCACCCACCACCATCTTTTTCAACCTCCTTCCACCCCCTAAGAGCCCCCACACACCACCACGCTTCCCTCCCTCTTTAGGGTGCTAAACGGCTTGACAGAAGGGTGCCCAGACCGTTGGCAGTAGCCATCGACTGGAAGGGAGAAGCTGCCAGGAGTCCTTGATGGATAGGCTCATTTCCCAGCCGGCAGCAAGTCTCGGCGAAGCATCCGTGTCATTTGTAATGTCAGCCAACAAAATGTAATCAAACATTCCAGCGGTTTAATCACAGAGGGCTGCTCGAGAGATGATTGTAGTGTCAATATAATGCTATTTCATTATCTGTTTGTATTTTATATTGACAGTGTCAGATAAACAGTGTGGAAAATTAAGATTAAAAATATGGTAATTTCATTTCAATCACCCCGGCTACAGTTGCTGGCCCATTATGCGATTGATTACTTCTGAATTAAATTTGGGGCTGAATGTAAAGTTTAATCTTCTTTCTTCTCTGCAATTCAGCTCCCCAAAGGCCTCTTAGTAAGTAAGTACCCATTTCATTTGATCTTTAATGAAAAGTAATGGCCCAAATGAATTGTATAAATCAGCTGTCGTGTGTACCTAGTTGACATTCTATTTCATTTTTAATCCACTTCTTACACACACAGCATCACGACCCAAAACTACAGGCCACGCTCCTTTTAAGGTATTTACTTTTTTAGTACAGGACTATTTTACTTGGCAATTATTTTAGCAATGGTCCTCGTCAAGCCGGTGATATTTTCTCTTCGGTTGTTTTCATTTTAATTCAGTAAAGTGAGAGCAGATTTTATTTTTATGAAAGTAGAAAATAAGGTCAAACACAAGTACTAAGCAAGGTGCTTAGCAAAGACATTAAGAGGAATGTGTTGTAGCCTAGAGTGCCACTTTAAGGAGAAAATGCAACCTCTAAAGCAGCCGAAGGGTGATAGACATTTTAATTACATGGTAAATTTTGATATTTTTCTCAGTGCCTGGGCAGAACTCTTAAGCGCTGTCGCGTGCTCGAGATTTGGCATCAAATTCTCCCCATTTCTGCGGCTATATATGAAGTGACACAACTGTTAACGAGAGCTCAGCAGAAAAAGAAGGGGTTGAAAAAAGGAGCGCTTCTTTGTGAGTCCCATTCAGCATGATTTGTCCCCCTTTGTAGTCCTAATTATGTGCCAAAGTAGGATAACAGAAGTTCTCAACTCGGCCATTATGCCAGCACAAAAAAAGAGACGCATACAAGAAGCTGATCACTTTGGAATTAGCAAACATGATACTATACGAGCAGGAAAAAAAAATCATTAATACCGTCAGGGATTAGAGGTTCTGATTAAAGGGTAGCTTCTACCGTATGCAAATTAGTGATAGGCATTTATCAGCGCCTGGGCAAGCTGTCTTAGCTGCAAAGCCACATATGTTTTTTAGCTGATTAAAAAACTGCTTGAAGTTGCATGCTTTTTAATGGCGGGGAGTGAGAGAGAGAAGGAGAGAGGGAGAGGGAGCGAGGTTGTGAGGCAACTCATTTCCTTTTGGCCAAATTCCCACAATCGCTCTGAGCATTTGCCTTAATTCCCTCCTTTATTAGCCACATTCTTTTGTATATAATTAAAACATTTCTCAAGTGAGCATGTGCATGCTTGTTTTATTTTCGTGCTATATTTTTCATCAGCAAATATATTGTGTTCCACATGGCTCTCTCCTTTTTTTCTTCTTTTTTTTTTTTGCTCTGTATCACATCAGCCTTGATGCCTCTCCCAAGTTTAGAATGGCGAATATAAGGGCAGAATTAGGTGAGAATTTGTCAGCAGTCGGCCATTGTGCGAGGGTCTCTGTGTTATTATATTTCCTTTCATATGGAGGTGACCCCCTTTGTGTTAACAAAGAACATGAGGATGAAACTGAGCTCTGTGTGCTTCTCACCCGGCGCTGATAATGCCGTGGTAACCCAGCACCCCCTCTTCTCCTTGAGGGAGCGCTTTAATTTATGCTTTTTCATCTCCCTGGGCACAGGACTGTTAACCTGCTCTGTGCACTACTGATTCAGGGAAGGGAAACCTCTTATCCACACCAGACTGCTGCGTCAAGTCTCTTCTCTTACTCCGCTGGCAGGAAGTTGATGCAAACAGCTAAACATCCCAACCAACCAACCCATCACCCACCCATCCCAAAAAAATACATAAATAAATAATAAATTACAAAATTACAGCTCTGGAAACAAAATACTTTCAGTTTCTTGGACATATATAAAGAAATTGTGGCATGAATTCTTTTGAGTATAGCTGGGTGTCATCAGAGTTTTAATCCAACATATATTTTTACATTATATTTAGTTGTTTGCATTCTTTCCTCACAGCAAGAAGGTCTGACCAGGGCCTTTCTGTGGGGAGTTTGCCTGTACGCCCCGTGTTTGAGTGGCTACTCTGGCATCCTCCCACAATCCAAAGCCATTCAGTTGGTGGAGTTAGGTTAATTTGACATTCTAAATTGCCCATCGGTGTGAATGTGAGCGTGAATGGTTGTCTGTCTCTCTGTGTTAGATGTGCATCAGATTGGCGACCTGTCTACACCCTGGACAGGCTCTTTAAATACTGCAATATTCAAAGCTTAGGCTTGAGATAGAGGTGGCACTCCCCTGCAGGTGACACGGAGGAGATATCTGAAACTGCAAGTTTTCACCTTTTTCTTAAACTTCACATCTGTCCTTGTTAAAGTGTGTTTTTATTGTAATATTTAGTGCCATCTGCTTTGATACAGCAGTTTCCCAATCAAATATAGTATAATATAAACTATAATAATATAGTAAAATTAGTTACTTAGATACAAGATTAAAATTTTAAGTAATTAAATATTATTATTACTATTAGTAGTTGCAGTAGTATTAGTAGTAGTACACATCTAGTGCCAGCTTTTTTTTTCTTGGACTCTGTTCCAGTATCTTTAAATCATATTTCAGAATAATCCTATTTGGCCCCTCAGTTCATCGTGTCTGAAAAAAAAAAGCAATTTTAGCTCCTCCTCCTTTAAGACAACTTTCTTTCAACTGGCTTCGTCTCTCAAACAAAAGGTCTGAACAGCAGGTGGGTGTGCACACAGCCAGACACATACACCTGAGATGATCTTATCAGGAATAAACCCTGTCTACAATATCATACAGATCCAAGAGTTTAAAAAATGCATATGCATCATGATTTTTTTTTCCAAAGCAATGATGGATCATGCCACGGAATTAAAACGAAAGATAATTTCAGAACGGTAATTACCAGATGTAAATATGAAAGTTTGTACGTGGTATCAACAATGCACTGTGATGTGATGAAAAGCTTCAAGGATTATAACTTCAGAGAAGCAGAAATACTTTTTAATGGTATATGAATAGTAAACAAAAATGCATTTATTGACTGAAATGATTTTCCTGTTGGAGCTCGTTGATAAGTACAGAAAGAATCCGTGATTAGGCCACATCTCCTGCAAACCAGTGATTCAATAAATTACATTGTGGCAAAGAAGCCATGTAATTGAAATATCTCGATAAGGATAACAGTGACTCTAAATGATACAAAACGATAAAGACAACAAGAAAAACATGCTCGGTCCAAAGAGGGGCTCGTGGTTGCCTTGAACAGTCTAGAAGGAAAGGCCTAAATAGCAAAGCCATAGAAACATGCTGAAAAGATCTATTGTTGCTTTTGAAGACAGCCTCTATTGCTCAAGGACATCTAATTAACAGACAACAGCTGAGTCCATTTCAAATGGTAATATATTTTCTCTTAAATGCATCATTTTCAATGCCTTATTGCTTATTTCAACGGGCATTAGTACCTTTTATTTTTGTAAAGAGGGATTTCATGCTTTATTTACTATACTCTCTATATTGTTAGCACTTGTACAGGCATTTTTCTCTGACCTCTTCAGTATACAATAGTGAATTGGTAGTTTATAAAAGGCATGCTTTTGAGTATGTTTTTCATTTTTGGTTCAGTACATCCTTTTATGGAACTACTTTCACAAATTTTAGATTAGGTGTAGTTTTTCTAAAAGGTAGTAATGAAAATTAAGTTATTTCTAGAAAAATCTGAGTTCATATATTTAAGAGCTAACGCTGTGCTGATACCTTCAGTTGAGAGGTAAAGAATTCTCACTAGTGTGGGACTTCTTTTAAGGTAATGCTAGTAAGATATTTGCCTTTCCTAAACCCCGATAAAGCTTTACATACCGTGCACACTTGGTTTACTTGTGGTATTAACACCTGGTATTAACACTGATCTTGACAGCTATCCAATCAAGCTGGAATGCCCTGTACAGATCCACTGAAGGAGAACACCACTTCCTGTTACTGTGAGAGATGCCCGTATCCAGATTTAGAGTCAAACAGGAAACTGAATTATCCACATTTTTTGGCTATTTTCCCTACTATTTTTCACTAGGATACAAGGATTTATCAATGGGAAATTTACAACAGCCGCTTCATTAAGTATAGTTGTTCAACTACACTTTAATGACTACACTTATATCGCAATAACTCAATGCATTTAAGCAAATAGAGATTGTCAACGCAATGAGTTGAAGTTTGTTCTGAGAATCAGAATGGAGAAGAAAGGTGATTTAAGTGACTTTGAATGTGGTACGGATATTCGTGCCAGAAAGGCAATCTTAGTGTTTGCTGATCTACTGGGATTGTCCCACACGACCAGATTAGAACAAGACCAAATATCCAGTGAGCGGTAGTTCTCTGTGAGAAAAGGCCATGTCGATGTCAGAAGTCGGAAAAGAATGGCCAGATTTTGAAGTTGTTGATAGATGCAGAAGAGCATCTCTTAAAATACAACACACTGAATCTTGAAGAAGAAGCAGAGCAGAAAAATAGCAGAAGGTCACACCAGGTACCACTCCTGTTAGCTAAAATGAGGAAACTGAGGCTACACTTCACACAGACTCACCAAGATTGGACTCACACACTTTCACATGGTCGGGTCAAAATTTTTTGTGGATTTTAAAGTTTGTGGATCCTCGTATCAACGATTCAGGCTGCTGGTTTTAGTGTAATGGTGTAGGGCAGCGGTCCCCAACCCCCGGGCCACAGACCGGTACCGGGCCACGAGACTATCGGCTCGGGTGTAAAATTTATGGTTTTCGGGGGTTTTATCAGTTTTTATCGTTATTATCATTAACTCTGTTTCCCTGGGTCTTTTAATAATAAGAAGAATAATGTATACTTAATTGATCCCCGTGGGGAAATTCCTCTCAGTGAAGCAGTGGGCAGCCACCAATCTAGCGCCCGGGGAGCAGTGTGTAGGGACGGTAGCTTGCTCATGGGTACCTCAGGGTAGCCGTTCAGTGGGTTCGAACATCTGACCTTCTGATCGTGAGGCGACCACTACACCTATTGAGCTATCCCTGCCCATTTTTTCCATGTTTTCCCGTGTGTTATGAGTAAATCTTCTTCTTTCTTTTTTTTGGTACCGGTACTGGTTTTATTTTGTTGTATTTATCCACGACACCTTAAAGGTTGGGGACCGCTGGTGTAGGGAATATTTCTTGGCACACTTTGGGCCCCTTTTCTAGTCCTAACTGAGCATCATTTAAACACCACAGCCTACCGGAGCATTGTTGCTGCTGTTCAGTCTTCAATGACCACAGTGTGCCCATCTTCACTGTGGTCATTGACTTCAAAGACTTTGAACTTCAAAGATGTCAGGTCTCCAACTAGACTGTGTTTGCAACAGAGTATAAGCTACGCTTAAGGCAGTTCTGACGGGGGTCTGACCTGGTACTAGCAAGATGTACATAGTAAAGTGAAGTAGGTACACAAGCTTTGGTGGTTTGGCTGAGGAGGAGGAGAGTGACTAAGCATGAGAAGGATAGTTATGGATCTCAGTTATGACAGTAACAGATCTCTACAGTGCATTGAAGCCTTCTTGTTGTTGGAGTCTGTTACAGATGACCAATTGTGTTCTAATATTGTCTTTAACTATTTGATATACATACATATGTATATATGTATATATATATATATATATATATATATATATATATATATATCAAATATTCTAATATCTCAAGAACTTCAGCTAGAAGTCATTTTGAATGACTTTGCTGTTTTTTATCAAACATTTGAGAGCCAATCACTTTTCTAAAACAGGAAGCAAATGTGGCATTATTGGTTGTTAGACACCCTCATCCAGCAAAATGCTAACTTAGACAAAGGTCAATGATGCTAAAGGAGTACCCAGCGCATATAAACATGACAACATTTCTGGCCAAATGTTAGCATGTGACAACCTTTCAGTGGGTGTACAAATGGCCAACATTAAGCATTAATTGAACTAGATTACTGCCTATTAAAATTATCCTTTGTGCCTTTTTCCATGCTAATATTTTTCAAATAATAAATAATTTTATGGTCTCCCCACATTGTCAAATATTCACACACCTGCCACACCAAGACTGTCAACAAATAACTAAGGTTTTCTTCTTTGTAGCTAAATTTTTGTCTATATAAGCACAGAAGTCTAAAGATGTTAAAGGATATAGAGTATGTGCTGATTCCTAAGCACAAAAATAATCCAGTTTAAATTTCTGTTCCAGTTTCACAAAACAGAACAAACTCATCTGAAGAGCAGGACATAAAAAAAGTTGTCAGCTTTGTATTATGAGAGTCGATTAGATATTTTGTGCACCTGAAGCCTTCAGTCTGTTGCTTACTGCCAATTTTAGCACAAATAGAGACACAGGCAGAGGTGCTAACTGTTCACTCTGTGCATCTGACATTTTGTCTCTCCCATGGGGAGAATCTAAAATCAATAGCAGCTATGTTAAAGATGCAGCTTACCATCTGACCTGTCCTCCCCTCATCCTCATCACAGGCTTTGTGGCTTTCTCTCCCAACGCCCTCCCTGCACCCCTCCCTACTTAGCCCCGTAAATGATGTGCCCACGTGCTTTTAACAAGACACAAATTGTTTAAGTCAGTCTAGGTGAAGTGAGTCCCTGTGTCCTCAGGCTGACGCAGATTATGTGCAGAGGAGTAGCAGGTCAGAGTTCAGACAAAAGACTCGATCCTGCCTCTTTAGTTTCCGAGGAGGGGAATTGAGTGTGCTTAAATGTCTTGGGAGTCGTTTGCCTCTTGATTTTGGAATCAATGAAGGGGGTGAAATAGGAGGGGTGAAGGTTTCTGTAGCAGAAAATGGCATTAGAGTTAATGACCAAGTTTGTCCCAGAGGGGCAGTCCATATTAAAGCTATTTCAACAGTGACAGCACTCGCCACATGACCTGACTGATTAATAACAAAACGGTGCTCAAATAGGAATAACAATAAGTGTCAGTCAGAATGAAAGGAAAACAATTATTCAGCAGCATTTCTGCAATTTTTACAGCTTTTCAAAAAATTGGTGCCACACACAAGATCTTAAAACTTTGCTGCGTCGTCTCCTGAGAAAATCTGTTTGCTTAGATTTAGTTTTCAATGATTTTTTTAAAAACAGATTTTAAATAACATTTCTTCTGAAAGGATAACTGTACAGGAGTAGGGACGCAATTGTGATTAGTGATAGAAATTGATTGAATTTGTAAAAAATACCAGTCCAAGATCTACATCTCAGATCTAAAGATACATATAGTAACCAGAGCTTCTGGAAGCTCACCATAAATCAGGATAAAAGGTGTTTGAGCATGATTGGCGAGACCGCAACAACGCAACAGCAATAGAAACAAATCATATAATATATTCAAAATGCTCATAATTGAAAACCATGGTCATCACTCATTCACATACTGAAAGATTGTGATTTCTTTCGATAATGGAGGGGAACCAGGGAGCCAAGCAATTGAACCTTTTTAAATGGAAAACCAAAGAAGAGACGGCAACAACAATATGCAGACCTTTAGTCAAAAGAAAGTATTTATACATCTTCAAAGCCGTCTGAAAAGGGTCTTTATTTAAGAAAAAGTAAAAAAATAGAAAAGTAAATTTATTGCTATAAGAAAGGTCAGAAAACTGAAAAGAAAAATAACTCGTAGACATGAATGTGTTACAGAAGTTCACAAAACCTACATTCCAGGTATCTACGGGGGTAATAAAAGGTAGTGAAGATTTCTTTTCTTATTATTTCCTGTCATATATGCATGTCAGAATGGTCCTTCAATCCACCTTTGTGCTGTAGCCACCAGTTGAAAAACTCCTATTATTCCGGGCATTGTTCTGAATGCTGATTGTATCGTGTCTGTGCTGTGCAGAGGCCCCATCTGATATTTACCACCGTGAGTCAGCCGGGGTGACGAGGGGGCAAGGCCAAGTCCCACGTGTCCGGCTGGGGAGCAGATTAAAGTGCTCTGAAAAGCTGCACACTGCTGCCCGCGATGAGAAATATAATAATGTGGACATGGCCTTCCCTTTATGACAGTAACAACACATTCTCCAGAGACCAATCTTTTTTTATCAAATCCAAAGAGTGACAAACAGCGTGCACCCAAAGCCAGAATTGTATGAGAGGATGTATGGAGTATTTATGATGCTTGTGCGTCCTGAAGGTGGTGATCACAAAAGCAGTCAAACAAACTTGTATTACTATCTGCCGTTTTTTATCCAAACGGGTGCATTGTATCTCGTTATTTCTTTCAAAATGAATGAGGCACTAGCCGTACCCTACAGAAAATCCTTGAACAAATGTGTCGGCAGAAAAAGAAAATGCCCAAATCCAATATGAATAAGAATGATTGCATTTATTGGTTGGAGATACGAAACTAGGAATACTGTAACATAGTGGCAGAAGAAGTACTCAAACCTTTTAGTTACACAATAAACCCAATAAACAGTTATTCAAATTTTACTTAGAGCTGCTAAAATGAATATTTTTATCCTCACACTGGATTAAAGTAGCAACTAGTTGGGGCTGAGAAAGGTACGAAAGGAACACAGAGAGACAACAAATAAACAGGACAAAACGCAACTACAAAAGAGAGAAGGCAAAAAAAATAATGATATGCAGTAGTAGCATATGAAAGAGCACATGACTGAAAAGAAGAGACTAGAGAAGTGCTCAGCGCACTCACATCATGGGAAGTCCTCCAACAGTCTGAGCTTATACCTGCATAACAGCAGGATTTATGGTTCGAAGCTGGTGTCCATTTACATATAGAGACAGGGCTATGGCAACATGACTGCAAGCTGTCCTCTAAAATGTCAACATTATATGTGAAGGTAGGATGCTGACTAGTTGCATGGGTCTACAAACCTCTCTATAGTACCGTCACCTGATGCAGCCCTAATTATAGTTTCAAGCCTCATGGAAGCAGAAAGTGTGCCTTCCTCACAAAATGAAGCTGACAGCTAAACATGTAAGTAACTGAACATGTTAAAGAAAAGTGTGACTTTTTCTCTCTGAGGAATCATTACAAAGTGAATTATTATTGTAAGGTATACGTTACCACATAAAGTGCCTTCAGTTGACTCGTATTGTGATTTGGTGCTATATAGATAAAACTGAATGCAATTATATATAATTTATAGATGTCTTACAGGATTTTTTTTATTTTTATATATTTTTGAGGTTATACTAACTTCACTATTATTTTATTTTTTCCTGTTATTTTACCATTTCCACAGTGTGTCCTGTCTTCCTCCCCTCACCCCCAGCTATTTGCAGCAGATGGCTACTCCTCCCTGAACCTGGTTCTGCTGGAGGCTTCTTCCTGTTAAAATTGAGTTTTTCCTTCCAACTGTCGACAAGTGCTTGCTCATAGAGTGTAGTCTGATTGTTTGGGTTTTCTCCGTTTTCTCCTTACCTTACAATATAAAGCATCTTGAGACAAGTGTAAATAAAACTGAACTGAACTGAAATGAAATTAATGGGTAAATGAGACAAGAATGCTCAAGCAAAGTAGAACAAGCTACATAACAACCAGACCATATTATACGCCGTTAGTTAGTTTAACTGACAACCACTTATACCTGCAAAAAGACAGTTACAAATGGCAAATGGACTGCTTCTTTTAGCGCTTTTCTACTATAGTGGAGCACTAAAACAAAGTGCTTTGTACAAAAAAGCCATTCCCATCTAGCGCTCATGCATCTGAAGGATACATCAGAAAGGAACTTAGGGTTCAGTATCTTGCCCAGGGATACTTCGGCATGCAGAGTGGAGAAGGCAGGGATTAAACCACCACATTCCAATTAGTGGATGACCTGCTCTACCTCCTGAACTACAGTCACCCCGTGTAAAACAGACTCATACTGGCCTTTTTCTGTCCCCTTAGTAAACACCTTACCGAAGCGTTTAAGGGCTCAGTCGCTACTTTCACGTCAGGTAAATTATGGACATTGTAAGAGTCAGAGAAAGGAGGGTAAATTAGCATGTGAGCTGACTCTGGGGGCAGTGCACGCTCATTGGTTAACAGCTTTTGACTGACAACTTGTTAGCCTTCAAAACACCATGATGCTGTCAGAGAAATCACTTCACAGCAACGCTTCATTACCCAATGGGTGACGTCACGGTGGCTACAGACATCTTTTATCTGCATTGTTAATGTATAGTAAAAATGTAGGTTATGTCTTTACAAGAAGGCAAACATCATTAGTGTTGGAGTATATTTTAAGCTAGTTTGTCTTTAACTGAAAGAAATCTACAAATTGATGTATAAGCTACCTGCTGTGTGTTACAATTTAAAGCATCTCATACATTGTATAAAGGAATTAAATTAACCTTCATCCACACAGATTCCAGCGATAACTGAGAATTCTGCATTTTTTACACTCTTGTTACGTCCAACGCTATTACAAACCGTGAATATATGAAGCTGCTAAGTAATCATGTCTGTGTCATTTATTGTCACCTAGAAAATGCCGATAATTCATGGCAGCTGTGTGCATCTTTAGTTTCCATCAGTGAATTGTATCCATCGTGTGTGTGTGTGTGTTCCTGTCTAGCTATCTTTGTGAAGACCGAAATCTGCATTCTACTATACTTGAGAACCAACAGTCACTTGTGAGGACACACACGCCGGTCTGAAGGCCTTTTTGAGGCTCCAAATGTGGTTTTAGTGTCAGGGTTACAATTAGGTTATGGTTAGGTTTAGGGTAAGGGTTAGGGTTAGGCATTCATTTTTAATGGTTAGGGTAAGGGGCTAGGGAAACCATTATGTCAACGAAGGTCCTCACTAAGATAGCTGAACGGGGTTGTGTGTGCGTGTGTGGTTGTCATGCTGCAGTGTGTATATAGTAGTCAGATTAAAAGCCTGGAATCAGACTTGTAATCTGGTTTGAGGGAAAACAGTGGATTTACATGGTTATTTGGGTGTGATGTGTTTTTGTGATGAAAATGACAGTTTGGCCAAGCTTTGTGTAACAACTGACAGTTTTTTAAGGCCAACATTTTTAACCTTTCATGAACTGACAATAATAATGATGAACTGATAATAACAATGACAAATTTTAAATCAAGCAACAGATAGTCTGATCCAAAGAAAGCTATAATCAGAATTGCATACAGACCTTAAAATGAATATGTGAATAAAAAATGTTGGTAGAATGTTTCAGAGGAGAACCACTTTTACGTGTCACCATAGATACAAACCCACAAGCACAACAAAACAGGCCTCTTTAACACAAAACCCATACATCTCTGTGAGATCTCTGCACACTAAACACAAAAGCACTTGATCTTTCTCTCAGATTTCACATTATAAAGCACTGCAAAGTAAATAGCTGCCACATTGAAGGAGTAGAAAAGAGGTATAAATAGATGCTGTTATTCTAAAGCATCTAATGTGAAACAACATAATTTTCCTGACAATGCTTCCCAGCTTCTTTTACACCAAACAGAGCGCTTTAATACAATCCTTTGTCTTGCCTGTCTCTTCTGTTCTATTATTGCAAAGAATTGTTGCTCCAATTCTACAGAGGAACTCACATGCGTGAGATTAAACTGGTCACCATAATCAGGCTACAGATTTTAATTGTAAGAGCTTCTGCTGGCACTGTTTTCTCTCTTTTTCTGTCCTCCTTGACAAAAATCTGACAGTGGCTTTGCATGGCAAACCTGTTTAATGAATGACTAATCCAGGAAGAGCGCATTATGGCAAACTGTCACACACACATTGTACCAATATTAACTTGAATTTACATTATCATCCTCTGGTAATGCTGGAATATTTGGATTTCCATTAATGCATGGCCTTTCTGTGTGAAAAGCAAACAGCAGTGAACTAAATCTGTTTTCCCCCTCTTTTGAGTGGATGTTGGTGTTAACACTGTGCAGAGGAGCTTTCTTTATTGGGATGACAGCTCCGAGGCTTCCCCACTCCTCGCAATCAAGCTCACAAACAAAAGACCCCGCTTGCATTACTCAAAACCTCTTCTCAAGCACCAAAGCCAAACTCCTATTACACCATTGTACTGCTGCTGTAAATCAACAAGAACAATGAGGAGAGGCACAATCACATGGGCCGGCACCATCATCCTTATAAAACATGAACCCAAAGAACAATGAATCAGACACTTGTGTGAAAAAGTACTTTCCTCCTCCGGATACTTATTGTGTTCATCTTCTAGCTCTCAATTCAATTTTTATATTTTTATTTTCCTATTTCTGACACATGCAACTCAAAGCCAAAAGAAATACAAAAAGAGAGCACACACTTTGTTTTTCTGGGTGGGCACCCTACAGTCTGCAAAAGCCACGTCTGCAAAGGATATTATAAGAATCTTTTAAAATACGTATTCATTAAAATTAACATTTGCTACATTTTCATAATGACTAACCAAGTTAATTGCAAAATTAGATTTTTTTCTGATACTTCTGTACCAAAGGTAAAAAATCAGTTTGACATCCACATAGTAATTCAACCACGCCAACGTATGGAAGCCCGTTTCCGCCACTTAGGAAAAAGAAAAAGGATCCATAACTCGAAATTTCGAGTTATTTTCTCAAAATTTTGACTTATTTTCTCGAAATTTCGACTTATTAACTCAAAATTTACCGCTGCCAATCAGTAATCTACGTGAATGACATCATTTCCTTGTAACCCGGAAGCTGAAGCCCTCAGGTACAAATGCTACAGCTAAGCTACCAGTATTACATCCAGTCATGAATGCACGGATTGCTGAGTATTTTCAGCGTGGCTTCAAAAATGATGAAATCCTTGTGTTATTAGGTGAATCACATGGCGTTACCATCAGCAAACGTACTCGCGAAGCGCCAATTTGTTGCGATCCGGTTTTGAGTGCACGTTACTCTGCGCCATATGCTTCCGGGTAACAAGAAAGTGACCTCATTCACGTAGATTACTGATTGGCAGAGCTAACGCGAAATTTTGAGTTATTAACTCGTAATTTTGAGAAAAGTAACTCGAAATTTCGAGTTATGTTTCTCCAAATTTTGAGTTATGTTTCTCGAAATTTCGAGTTAATGAGTCAAAATTTCAAGAAAACAACTCGAAATTTCGAGTTATGGATACTTGTTTTGTTTTTTTTTTAGTGGCGGAAACGGGCTTCCATACCAATGACTAGCGCTGTTGTCCTCCATTGTAAAAGAGAAAATGAAGCGTCACACAAACGTGTTCGGATGCTACATCCATAACCGTTTACCACACACCCCGTTTTGACTTATTCACCCACTCAAAGTCCCTACCTGTCCAAGCTTTGACTTCCACCTTTGCTCTTCACCGTCAAGTCATAATTCCCCGGGTGCTAACGGTCCTAGACAGGAAAAGAAAACGTTAGCTCACAGTGTTTCTGGACAGTGAGACATTTTTTTGTCATTTTGCTGAACATTATTTTGAATTACTTTCATCACTATGTATTTGGACCACATCATCTCCAAATATTTTATCTGTTCAGTTTTTCATGGAATAGCAAGGCAACAGGCAACTCTACTCCCCATAAAACTGCCAGTCACTCAACTGTCCAATTACTTCTGGGCCTTCCAAAAAGGGGGACTGTGTATAAAAACAGCTGTAATTCCCTAACAGTTAATACAGTACTTTGTTAAAGCCACATAATTAAATCTGAGAATCCGTACTTCAATCACACCATAATGATAACTTTTAAAATCCACTGTTGTGATGTACAGAAGCAAAACTACAAAGTGTCCAAAAACATATAGACCATGTACCTATTCTCTAATGTGGCCCCGAAGCGTTGGAATGATCTTCCTCTTCACATTAGGCAATCTACTTCAGCCGTAGTCTTTAAATCCAGGTTAAAAACTCATTCTTATTTGCTGGCCTTTGACTCAGTGGGTAACTGACAGTGTTATTTTATTGTTATGTATTTACTGTATTTATTATTCTTATTATACTTCTTATATTTCTGCTGTACAGCCATTTGGTCGGCCATGTGTTGTTTATAAAGTGCCATATAAATAAAGTATGGTATGGTATGTATGCTGCATTATGCATCACCTCAGCCAAAAATTATGAGGATAACTTTTTTTAAAACAATGATAAGTACATAAAACATTATTTTCTCACAGAATTAAGAAAAACTGGATTCATTTTCTTTTTTCTAAAGAGAAAATGCCCTTTGATTCACTGAATTTCCTTCAACTTCGATTATTTTTCAAATGAGAAAAACTGCATAAGTGAATAAACGTGAAATGAACTGCACATGCCACAGTCTGGGAGAAAGTAAAGCAAAGGAAATAATGTGCTGAAAGACAAAAGGACCTCAAAATGACTGTGGGTCAAGATTCACCTTTATTAATGTTTTGCTGTAATTACCTGACCTGACATAGTATAATACAATCATTTCTCCCACACAACTACCATGCTGGGTGGCTGAGAATGGTGTGAAAGCTCCAACTGAAACAGAGGCATGACAGCTCTTTTTATAACTAACAGGCTCAAATCGGGCATTCATGCAGATTGTTTAACAAGTTAAATCATTCAGGGAATTATGATTTTGCCAGTGAAATGACCATTATCTCCAGATACATTATTTTAATATCAAATTCCTCTTTTCCTGTAAAATATAAAAGACTTCTTGACATCACAACCAAAGATATGTGTCTCCAACCAGTGACGATTCAAGGATCTTTCGCAGGTTACTCAAGTAACACAAGTAACTCTATTGTATCCAAATATCAAATATCCAAAATGCACAAACAGTTTAAATCACTGTCATTTCTAAACCCTGCCCATTTGATCCAGTTTTCAGGGTTTTATTTCAGTTCACAAGAAGAAGAAAGTTTTGCTGTGTTTCAATGGGGAGCAGCTGTATTCATCTCAAACTCAGTGTTTTTTTCTGAATTATAAACATCACTCAACCTCTTCGAACTACTAAGCAACCGAATCGACTTCTCTGTTGTCCTTCTCAACAGAGAAGCTCAGTGTGTTCCAAATGGTTGCATGAAAATACATCTTAATACTCAAAACTTCAGTCTTAATATGAGCACGAAGAAACAAAACCATGTACTTCATCAAAACAGTGTTTTGAAACAGCGTGAAAAGTAACAAAAGGTATTGTACTGCAAGGACAAGTTAGAGAAGTTTCTACTGAAGCTTTGTTTGCTTTATTTCTATTGTAAATTTAGCTCTTTCATTCTAACTCATACAGTTCGACCTTAGCACAACAAACTTTTTACACACTCTTTTTCTTCTATAAGGGAAGATTCTTTACAAACTGAAACACATATCTTGCTTTAAGTACCTCACTAATAAATAAAAGAATTTTTTCATGCATGAATGCTTTGTGCAATTCTAAACAACCATGTTTCTAATCTTTACACTGCACTGGTGTTTTCCTGAGGAATCGATGAAGTCTCAAAGGGCGGTGTATAGTTTGTTTGGATGAGTGTCATTTATAATATTTCTCAAAGTCATTTTGTTGTAAATTTCACAGCTGCTGATTTCTTGCATGTCCATCAGCTACTGAACACCTGTAAACTGTAGTCTCTCCGTCTAACACCACAAGTTAATTCTCAAACCATGGGAAACATGGCAACAAAATTTGGGTTCAGATACAAAAATAACAGTTGTCACAATGTTTCCTGTGGTTCACTAAATGCAAACACCCAATGAAATGGTGAGTTTCCTACTGAATGATTTTTATGCAACTTCATTTACCTTGGATGTGACATAAGACAAGGTTTTGCTCCATCATCTCCAGAGCTTCAAATCACACTGGGAGTGTGTAATGCATAGCAGTTTTAGTCCAACTTCAGACTTATTTTGAAGATTTATATCAAGTATAACCCAGAGCAAAAAGAAGAGGCACCATGGACATGTCCAGCAACCCATTAGCTAACAGTTAGCTTTGGTGACCACGATGCCGAACACAATGCAGCCATGTTTTGTGTATTCCCTGGGTAAGTATCACCCTTCAGGATCATGTCATGTGTTTTTTATTAGCAATACCACACATATTTTTAGTAAAACACACATGCAGCCTTATAGCTGCCCTCTTTTTAACACATTAATTCTATATGTTGTGTGTTTCTGTTAGCAACTGTTTTCCTGCGGTCTTCCATAGGCGGTGTTTAGGCTCTGCAAACTGTCTAGCAGCACGGTGGCACGGTGGTTAGCACTGTTGCCGCACAACAAGAAGGTCCTGAGTTCAATTCCACACCATCAGGCCAGCCCGTGTTTGCGGAGGTTCTCCCTGGGTACTCCGGCTTCCTCCACCTCCCCAAAAACATGCACTTTGTGGGGATAGGTTAACTGAAAAAAAGCCTCTGCAAACTGTCTAGCCTAATATATTTATAAACCGCAGTATGTTATTGTTCTCTATTGAGAACCAGAAGCTGCAGAAAGCACAGTTAACTGTCAATAAGGGCATAGTAATTGCCTAATAAATGCATAACACAGTATGCTAATCTTAAAGAACTAAGAGAAAGTATGTAATGTTGCTATTGATGATAGTGATGCTGATGATGATGATGTTATTTATCATCTTATAAAGCCTTATAACGACTATTTTACCTATTAATTAATGTTTCTTTCAAGGGTGTTACTTTTTATTTAGCTTTTCAGAGTCACCCTGTCTATAAAGGATATATGTAAATGGTATATCATAGCTGTATATTATATAGTACTAAAACCCATACAAATATTTGTCATCACCAACATAAACGACTTAGTTAATAATGCTTACACTTAGTTTAGTCTAGTGGCAGCTTTTCACCAGTCACAGATAATGACAAAAAAATGCAGGTATGGAAAGGACGTCCATAAGCCCGAGACAAGCAGATTGCTGCCGGGGAGACGGAAGAGCCAAGCAGCAAGTTTTGAATATTACTGACCCAGCACTTGGAAAAGGCAATGCACAACAAGACGAAAAATGAATGCTTTTTAGTCTGAAAATCCTTTCACCCTCTCACATTCAGCAGATCAGATTAAGAGAGAGGTTTAAGAAGATTTTGACACGCACAAAAAAAACTTCTGAGCCATGGGAGGGGGTGAGTCGAGGAAGGTGGTAGGGAGCAGTTTGTAATTCAGTGGCTTCAGGCAATTCATCACAGAAATTGAGTTTCTAATGCAGCATCTTGTGAATCCCTTTTGCCCTGTCAACGTTTTAATACATTACATTGAGAATGTAAATCATGTTTGAAATTTGGCACAAACTGCACAGCTTCTACTGCACTCTCTCCCACTGTATTGCACATACTAGTCTCACATTATACACGCGTACAGCAAGCACAGAGTGACACAGGCACACATATATGCAGACAGGCTACTGTAGCCAGGGCTCTGCAGACACTAAATATTCTGCAGGCAGAATATCCTTTAAGTTGCACAGTTTGGGGGTTTTTTGCCTTGAAGAAAGATAATGTAGTCACAAGATTACATAATTAAAATCTGATATCAAGTTGTGATTTAGTATAAAGCCCGACAAAGAATTATTGGTTCATTAAATTACAATGGCTCTCAAGAAAAGGAAGATTTAGAAAACAATTTGCAAAGTACAGAAATATTATAATAAATGTAGAAAATGAAAGAATTACTCTGAAGCTGTCTGTTTCAGCAGCTAACCCCAATGTTATTGAGGAAACTGGATTATTGAAAACACATTTTCAATCATCAATAATTGCTACAGGTTCTAACTATGAATAATTATTCATATATGAATAATTATTCAAACACCTTATTGCTGTGCTAATTCTAGCTTTTTTTATTCCATCAATCATTAAACCTGGTTTGTGCTCTAATAATGGATTTTTTGATGGGCTGGCATCACAGTCATTCTTGTGCTAATACATATATAGAGAGATAGATAAAAGCTACTTGGGGGTAGCACAGTGGTGCAGTGGTTAGCACTACCGCCTCACAGCAAGGATTCCAGTCTATTATCGTATTCAGATACTGTTCAGATACAGGACAAAGTGCCTCAAATGCTAGGGCTCCAAAACAGGGGCAATAAACTCAAAACACACTTTTTAATGGTATTAATAAAATGGTTCCAGGTGTCATCTTTCCAATAAACCAAAACTTGAACCTAAAGTTTTGGTTTGCTGGGACGCTGAATTCTGGATTATTATTAAATATTCTGTTTGGTTATGGTTTTCTAGTTTTTATTGTTTAGTGTTTCCCCCACCCCTGTGCATAATCAGGTGTGTCGTGGAAGATTATCTGGTTCCACCTGATTAGTATTCTAAGCGATCTGCGTAAGTAATGGGCAGAACAATTACATTCTCTTCCACTAGAGGGCAGTACAACTACCTGCGCTAATGAAATTGGTTGCCAACTGCCAGTAAAACAGAAGAAGCCGAAGAAGAAATTACATAATAGTCATGCTGTGAGTGAGACAACCTAATAGCAATAGATAAATATTTGAAAAGAAAAAGTAGTTAATCTGACCTGGGACCTGGAGAAAATTGCGACCCAGATGAAGGCCCTAGCATGAGTAGTGTTCAGAAGAAAGCAAAAAAGGTATTACTTGAGACAAACCGAGCTAATCCCGCTATGCCTGTCAGGCGGGGGAAAATTATCGTGTGATTTTTCTAATGTGAAATATGTGTCGTAGCTCCAAAAGGTTGGGAAACACTGGTTTAGAGTTCTTATAGCCCAGTGTGTCTTTACTGCTGTAATCACTGTCATATGGCTTTTAGGATTGCGTTTTCCTTTTTGTTGGTTTTTGTCTATTATTTCTAGTGTTCATTTCTAGTTGCTTAGTATTCAAGAGTTTTTATTCCTACGTATTTTGTATCTTTAGATTGTAGGTTCAATGTCACTGTGGTTAGTCTTCAGTTATTGTTACTTCGTATTGTGGTTTCTGTTGGTTTAGAGTTATTCATATGAGCTCCATAGCTTTAGTTTCCTTAGTGTCTCCTTGTATCTTTTTGTCAAGTCTTTGTCTCCATGTTAGGTGTATTTCTATTAGGTTATTTCCTGTTTTATCTTGGTAAGTCAACGGTCTTGTATGTCTTGCATTTAGTTTTACTTTCCTCGTCTCGTTTTTGTCACCTGCTCCTCATTTCCTCAGCTGGGTCTTGTCTCCCTGATTGGTTCTCAGTGTGTGTGAGCAATATGTCCTGCTTTTCTTGCCAGTTCTTGTCAGAGTCTCTGTTCACAAGTCTTTATGTTTGTATGAAGACTTGGGATTCAACTTTCACTCTATTATGTGGACGTCACTGGACTTGGGTTCTTTGCCTAAAAAAAGGTTTTGAACCCATGAACTCTGTTTTGAGAGTTCAGCATTTGGGTCCTTCAGGCACACATGAAACAAAGTCCATGAGACAAAATACCACAAAAACTCTTAATAAACTTACACAAGGTTGATAAACAGGCAAACACAAAGGAAAACTGGGGCTATATAGTCATATGCAGATGTGAGATTACTGGGGGAACTGGAAACCTGGAAACCCCAGGATTCTTGTTTCGATAACAAGACACAGTTGAAATTAAGGACAATTAAGGAGAATCAGACACAGAAAGTAAAACTAAACACAGGAGACAAGAGAGAGTATCAAAATAAAACAGGAAGTAATGTAAGAGAGAAAAACCTAACACTGAGACTAAGTTTACAAAGTATTGTAACAAGATACAAGGAGACACCAGGGAGTCATTGGGGAGTCTAGACTAAATCTGAGCACAAAGAAACATTTATAAAGAACTCTGAATGGCAAGAAAACACAGAATACAAAAATAACAAAAAGACTGAGGATGAGGCATACTATGATTACCTACTATGATTTATTCAAGGAAAAACACACACTTCTAATAACTATTAGTACCACGACACATAATACTGCTCAACATCAGCAGAGTGTGTCTTCTAGCATTAATAAAGAGGCTGATGGTTGACACCGGTGATGTTCCTCAGTATCATGTCTCATGGGAGCAGCATGGTGCACACATAATCAGTTGATGCTGTGTTTCCCAAAACAAACAGTACATCTGTATTGTGTTGTTTTTGTTAGACGTCCACTTAAGATATTACTTGTTCCCCATGTAATCCCTAACAATTGGTTATGGTATATCATATATTATAGTGGCGATTCAAATTATCAAGCAAGTTGATCAACTACACTATGTGTTGTGGATTATCCAGTTTGCTGTGTACATGTCACATGGTCTTCTTTAGATATCTGAACTCTCCATCTCATTTAGAAAAAAATCCATCTATGCTCAACATTGTTTTATTGATAACCAATGATTCTGTAACACTGCGGAAAATTGAATATATAAAACAAGATCAGAAGTATGAACTGGCACCTGTCTGACTTAGAAAAGATCAACAACCAGTCCTATCTACTTTCTAAAACCATTAGTAAAGCTTTCTTTATTATCTATTTCATTTATTAAATGGGAACAGCCACCAGAATTTAGGCTGGATATTCAGTCAGAGAGATGTGTGAAGTCCGAATGTCAGGATTACTATCAAGGGATGCTGCCAGAAGGAGAGGTCTAAGCTTGAAACGCATTGTTTATCTCCCACATAGAAGCCTGCTGTGCTCACTTTTACTCCTAGATGCCTCACTGTTGCACGTACCAAGCAGTTTGCAATTTTTTACTCTGAAGTGGTGCCTAACCTTCCTTTTGAATGAATCGCTAACATCACTATGTGGCAGTTTCAACTGCACAAAAGCTTTTCTTCTTCTTCCTTAATTACAGTGAATTTTAAAAAATGGGGTTGAGAGCCAGCAGCTGCTTTAATCAAATGCTTCAGCGTTAAATTGTGCAGATACAATTGTTCAGCACATAATGCAATAGGTGTGTAATGTTATGATAGAAAAGATGGAGCAAACACACTTCATTCACACATAAAAAATAGTTGACCCAAAGTTCATTCAATTTTTCGTCAAGTGAGCGACCAGAGGTACTTTGGAAAAATGTCTGCATGTTCAACAAGTTTGTCAGTCAAGAACTTCTCACCTTCAGTGGTCATCAACAATCAATACTTACATTTATAGTTGTCTTTCATGAACAAAGTTTAGCCTGGCACTTGACTACATCCATTAAAGACAGGGCCACTTCCTTCAATGCTGACTGAAATGCACTACAGTTCAACCACACTGGATTTTATACATATATATATATATATATGTACACACAGTACATTAGTTATGTTGAGATGGGAAAAATGATGAGGTTAACATTTATTACCTTTCCAGGAATATCTTTGACAAACTTGTTACTCAAGGTGAACTGATAATTTATCACCTCTGTGCTCAGCTGCAATGCTACTCTGCTACATTTGCTACAGATCAAGCCTACAGTCTATTCTGCATTATGTGCTTTAAAAAGCAATATTTATTTGGCAACACAAAGACATTTCTCTGACGAATGCTCTGTGGCAAGTCTTGGCAATTTTGTCGACTGCTGCCAATGACAGCAGCATGTTTGCATGCAGAGTTGCTAGAACAACAGTAAGTGTACCTTAACAATTTCTAATATTCCCCCATTTTCATCTATTCATGGATGTAAACCAACCCCACAAGCACTCTAAAATTTGTGGACCCCAGATGTATGTAACAAAAACACAAAAGAATCCAAGAACCAAATCATGTACATAGATAGTCAAAGGAAATTCAGTCAGTTAATAATACGCTGATAATATTCAAGGTCTCTACACAATTATAAAATCCTTGAGTGGTGAGTCACATATTTAAAAATGTCCAATCCCAGTTATTGATTATCATCAGTAATCAGAATGTTTGAATAGAAAGACTATGTGAGCAAGGTCTTTATACAAACATGAGTGACTCAACTCTCATTTTCATGAACAGAGCTGCAGTCAGCACACAGTCTTGAATAGAAGCTGTTGGATATACTAAACTCCAGCAGGCCTAATTATTGAGTTATAACTAAATTTAAGCAAAGAAAAGCATTTACACCATGCAGAGTAAATGATTATGCTAGGTAACACAATATTACACAGTGGAATTAGAATTCTAGAAAAAAGGAAAGTTAGTGGCAACTTTTTAGCAACATTTTTAAAGCATTGAAAAATCAAAAGATCACAGTCATTGCATATTTCCTTAAACTAGCAGCTTAATCTATTTACTAACCCCACTGGTTTAACTTCTCTGTGGTTATATTTGAGTATGCTTCAGTGCACTGCTACATCACTCATGATCTGCCACAATCCGTTACTGTTGGGTGTCATCAGACAAATAAGCAAAGATCCATTTTAACCAGCTTTTTTTTAAACTACTGAATATGAGATACCCACACTAACCTGCACTGAGTCTTTCAAAGATTTCTCATGTTAAATCTGGAGTTTGCTAACCGCTGAAGCAATAAACAGCTGTGTTCCTTATTATTAGATTTATCATACTGTGATGAAAATATGAAATATGAGAAGTGGTTTAAAAAGGAATGGTTTAAAAAACCCGTACAGCTGTTTTCTTAAAGGCTGGACCATATTCATGGTGTCATAGGGCGAAAGGCGGAGTACAGCCTCCACACGCCACCAATTCATCACCGTGAGTTAAAGACTCCCAACTAAATTATCTATACTTCATACCGTCTGCACAAAGAGTTATTTTATATAGGAAGTATGTCCTTTCTACATTGTTAACCACAAACTGAGCAGCTACACTTGGAATGAAAACACTGTTCCTTTAAAATCTATCGCTGATGTCCCCATCATACTGTACATTAGCATCTGGAAGCAGCTCAATAAATCGTTATCATGATGGCAACAAAATTACTGAACTACAACAGCTGTAGCTAAGTTAGAGGTTAGAAAGCATGGTGACACTGTAGGGCAACATTAAAGGAGCAGAAAGAATCGCACATTTACTTCCCAAAGCATATTTTTCTGCTCTGGTGATTCTGGTCCAAAGTCTGTCTTGCGAACCTTTAGGCTACTACAGCCCCAATTAAACTTAAGTATGACAACAATGCCTCTAACAGTGGATTTCTCCAGTCAGTTATTCTTCATAATACTCTTTTTCCACTAGCGTTTGTGCAAATACAGCACTGCAAGCATGTCTTCTTTGGTGGAGTGTGCCACTCATGCTGCTCCACAAGGTAAAGTGCACAATGAGCACATTTGCTTCAAATACGGTACTATCATTTTCAGAGTGGGGGATCATAATATTCAAATCCGTATTTAACCTTTCAAGGCAGGAGGATTATGCAGCAAAGTCTCCATTCCAAGCGGTTTCCTCGCCCCCTACTCCCTTGCCATAATAATGATCATTATCATCATTGTGTGAAAAGAGGATTATCATATCGTTATATAAACCCAGGAACACCCCTACTATTATGAAGTAATTTCACTCTCATCAGTGGACCGGTACTGTGTATGACAGTCAGCTGAGCTGTCACAGGTGACCATGGCAGTCTTCCATCATTCTCTGAGCTGGCAGAGTCTGCTGCGAGGGGGGATAGAGAGCCAGTGTCCCGTTTGAACCACGAAATAGAAAACGTAAGAAGCTAAAGTCATTGTCTCCAAACACAAACTTTTAAGATCTCTGCTGCAACTTTTTATGTGTTTGGTAATAATATTTAGTGAGCAAGGAAATTATTGCCTTCCCAGTGTGTTGCTATTACATGAAATGACTAAACAATGATTACAGCAGAGTGGCCATTTTGGCTCCACAGTGGGAGAACCGGTACTTACCAGAAAATAAAAGACCATGTTATTATGTGTTAGTAAGTGGTCATAGCAATTACAGAGTTACCACCTGGCTAAAACCCCCTGCCATGTATTCCAACAGCCCTGCATTCATGAAATTTCTTGAAACAAGATGAAACTCCAGCCTCCTTCACCCTGATGTCCTGATAAAATCATAAGCACCCTTCTCGTTAATGAATTTTTTTAAGGTCATTTAGTTTGTGATTTTCTAAGTAAAAAATAAAAATCTTGCATCGCAAGTCATTTTCATTCATCGTGCTCTGCAAACGAGGTCAAAAGAAAAAACATATTTGGATATTTTTACGTTGAACGAGGAGGACTGAGTGTACTGAATTTAAGTCAGCAGCCACATTCAGACGAAACATTTCTCGGGACTATCTGGGTTAAGTACACACTGTGGAGGTTTAATCAGAATTGCATATCCTCTAGGCTTTTTTTAGTTAGCATTAGCACTGCTAACAGCTATTATGAAGCGATATCCTGCAGTTGCTAAGAAACATCACCTCGTGTTGTTCTTTATTTGCTTGCAATCCTCTTTCAGCCTCTCCTTTTCTCTCTAAATTGCTTCACAATGAGGTGTATGCCTAGAAGCAAGTTGAACAGAACTGCTATTACAGGTTCAAACTGCAGATTGCAAAACCAATGGATGGCAGCAAGGTGGCTACACCCATGTTTATATGTCAATGGCCCACAGCAGGACCTTGAAAAAAGCCTGACAATTGAGTTCTAAGATCTACGATCACAGACGATCCTGCACTGTCAACTTACTGCTTTATTCTTGCATTTTTGTTCTTTTTGTAGGTGATTGCTGTGCCTAAATATTTAATTCATTCACTTGATTATGTTGTTTGTAGAGCTTGATGTTCCTGAAATAAAAAATCCCATTCATATTCTCCATTAGGATTAGGATTAAGAGCCATAACATTGTACCCATTCAAAGTAGTTTCACTAAAGGCTACAACACTGTGAAACGATTGTATGTGTTCCTGTAGAAACCACAATTCCGAATAAAATCAAGCATGTTTTAACAAAAACATATTTTATCCACAATACCAAGGTAACAAACTCTTGTATCCACAATCCTAAACTGATAGCAAGATCTCAGATTGGTGGCCACTTTTTAAACCGACAAACGTGGGCGCATCGCAAGTGCCAAACGTCTCAAACTGCAGTGTTCGCAGTCTAAAATGAACCACTGTGTCATATTGATAACCAGGCTATACTTTCCTAAACACACACACCACAAAAATGACAAATTATATTATTATTATAAGTTGAATGAAACTGATTCGATTTAAGGTTCTTTACTGTGGAATTTGGGATTTACAGTGCATTGTGGGATGAGTAGTTCATTCATTATTAAAAGTAATTTTGTAAACAGACTTTCTAAAACGTTAGTGACGAAAACGAATGAGAAATGCACCAAAACCCTTTTAAAAAGTGGGTGTTCATGGCTGAGCTCTACAGACTTAATTTTTACATTATCTACATAGTTTGGTGACTGCTAGATCCATGCTAGCTCACGCTTTGTAAAGTACTTTGTGGTTCCACCTGAAATTAAACATTATATAGACCTGCAACCTAAACGCCCCAAAGCCCCAAACCACCATTTGACATATATAATGTTCCATCTCCGTGCAATGTAAGCAGACAACACTATTAGTAGACCTGAGGTTCAGCGTATCCTCCAAGTGTCTCAAACTACAAAAATGACTAATGCAAAATTAGTCTGAGTACCATCAGCAGTATGAAGTCAGGACACAACTGGTCAGACATGACTTACCAGCAGTACGTGGAAAATCAGTGGAACACTAGGCAGCAGGATTTTAATGATGAGAATGATAAACATAGCAGGTATTTGGATATTATAAGCAAATATGAACTGCAGTAAATGGGTCAGTTTTCTTGAGGAAGATGTGGCATTGTCAAAACCTAATTCCAAAATCATTTCAGTGTAATCAGAAACAAAGCTATTTAAATGTAAAACCTTTGCATCTACAGTTATCTAGACCTACCGATGAAAAGCAGTAATGGGAACATTTAACCTTCTCCAAACCCACACCGCAATAATAAAGCTTTGGCTACTGCATATATATTCTTCAATGCAACTACTTTGCATATGGAAGCAATGTCTTTTCTGAAAGGGACACTAGCACCATATTGTGGATAAAGTCAGCATTACTGGACATTGATTACAAAAACTACCTAAGGCTAGTGACAAACAAACAGACGACTTATTCAAAGGGTGTTTTTCTCTTTCGCATTTCCCGTCTAATTATTTACACCGCGCTGCACGCTGTCATTTTGAAACTCAATAGTGAGGTCACTTCTGTCACTTCTGCGAACCCCAATGTTTCTGCATCTCCGTAGGTACAGTCTTAAACATATGGACTCTTTTAATTAAATCATACCTTGACTCAGTCCTTCTCAGTCTTACTGACAGCAAGGTCATTAAACTATTAAAGGGAGTCACAGGCAAAATTGTTGTGAGCAGATTGAGGCAGGAAAGGTTAATTAAATGGCCATTGCTTCTCCTTACCTCAAGCAAAGCAGCATTCTTCCATCCCAGACAGGCCAATATGAGAGAATGTGGCTTTTTTTTTTCATGCTGCACAAGATGTGTGAGCGCAGAGCTATTTTTTCAGCACCGAGAAGAAAAGAATGGTTTATCTTAAAAAAAAAATGTGTTTTTTTTCTACTCCCACAATGCTGATACAAAACTGTGACCTCTTCCAGTGAACCCTGCAATACAGTAAAACTAAGGAAACAAAAGCAGTGAGATAGCACCTCTGTATCTGGCGTGGTTAAGGACAAACTGTTTTAGAGTATTTCAGAGATTATTCTAAAACATCCAGATGCTGCATGCGTATGCCTCTCCTATTACTGTTTCATGCAAAGGTCAAGACTAGCCATTATAAAGCCTATTTCAAATAATTAGCTTTTAATTAGATAGCACACATTGAGAAATTAGCCTTATTTTCACTTTGGTTTGTCCTTGCAAAATTCCAAACACATAAACATGCCTTTCCGGTATGTAGACGGAAAAACAATTCACTGCTTCCCACATGAATAATAACATCTGCAGCTTTAGCACTGATTAGGTTTGTGTACCTCTACCACCAGCTGCAAGACACACAAACATTTACCGTAATCAAATATTACAGTGGAACATAAAGGATGGCGATTCGTCTTCAAAAACATTGAAACATGTAATCCCGGCATTCTTCTCGAGCCTGAAACCTCACCTTCCTTGTCCTGTTAGGATTTTGTGAACGATAACAGGAAGATGCCATCTGTATTGTGGCTACAATCACAGGCCTCTATTATAGCCACCTTCGCATCAGACAATACAGTGTTTTAACTGAAGACAGCTGTGATGATTTTAACAACAGCTGGAAGTGATACTTTACGGATCTCAAGAATTTTATCTGCTTCGTGCCTGCTGCTGGAATTCCACAACAACCTTGAATTGTTTTGTCTGTGCGTTATCTTCAAACACTAAACTGGTCTGTATAATAATCTGGACATACAGTAAACAGATTTAAAATCTGTATATATTGATTTCTAATTTAAAAAAAATCCCAAACCACCAGAAAACAAAAGCGTGAATATGTAAAGGTAAATATGATCCTCTGTAAACACTAACCAGTGGCCCCGAATCCCAAACCTCTCTCGCAGCTCATTATACAAGATATGACACATAAAAGATTGGAAAACAAGATGCAGTATGTACAATGGAGAAATATAATGTCAGTGGTTTGTTGACTTTTCTAACCAGCTACAATGTCAGTGACAAAACTTTATTACTAAAAAAAGACTAGAAGAACAAGACTCAGTTTACAGGCATGCTAATAGGGCTGGATTCGACTGGAAGCGACTTCTGTGGTTACAAAAGTCCAGTTTTACAGACATTTACACTAAAATTTAGCCTTTCTAATGAATTTATGGCCTTAGCTGCAAGAGTCTTATTTTGTAAGTTTTGGTTCCTTTTACAATCAAGAGACAATAAAGCCGGGTATGGTAGGGTTGTAAGCTTACAATCCTGCAATCTCCCTCGGTATGACAGTTAAATCCACCCCGAACACGATAATGCAAATGCTCGGATCAAGGCTGGGGACACTGGCTAACCAGTGAGCGAAATCACAAAGTCTATATACATATTTTAATCAGTCTGCGTTTGCCAGCATGAGGTAAATTCCAAAAAGAAGTCTGGTTTTACAGAAGATGTTATCCCTCTTAGCCCGTGACCTCAGTAAACATTCCGATGATGAGCTTAAGTAGGCTACTTGGTTGCTTGTTGTTCAGTCGTATCGAGTACAACATCATGTTGACTTTGTGAATTGGGATCCCCATTACAGCCTCCCCACTTGACTCTATTAAAAAATGCCAAAGAAAACAAAGTTTAACAGTTAATTACATTTATTAACTGTTTTGTCAATGAAAAATATCTAAATGTTCCAACAGCATGAAGTCAAGTCTTTCTAGAGCTCAATAAACTAAATTGTGCTGATAATTCAGTGTGAATGATTTTATTGTAATTCAACATTTTTAGTGCTATTTTGTTGACCCTTTTGTGGTTGACCACACAAAAGTGATAGATGAACAGTTAAGAGCATAATTATTCAGCTGAGTGTTTAGTGCTGTTTTTCTAAGGGGCTGAATGTTGAATTGTTCTGTTTTCATGTATTGTTTTCAAAGTGTGGGCATAGTGAATCCCTGAGAGATTGTGACTTGATTTGAGAATGCGTTTGCTCCTCTTTAACTGCTGTGAGCTTTGCATTCTTAAATACTGAGGCAACGATGTATGCAATACCAAGCAACCATGTGAACAGTAGGAAATTAGTAGCTAAGACAGAAACAGTAGGAGGAATGAAACCCTGAAAGTCAACCTTGCTGCCTGCCAAACAACTCTTCTTGGCTCTGCCATTAGTCATATTTCATCATTTGCCGTTATTGCACTATTAAAGGTTTAATTCATTTTGAAAAGTTGCATCAGAATGCTAATTTCCAGAAATAAGTATTTGTTAGCACACAGCTCTATCATTAATCTTATGTACTTGGAGTTTCCATATTCAGGGGATCGAATATGAAACACTGAGTAGCAATGGTTTTGCTAAATGTTGCTGTGTAAATGGTGAATCCTTTCTAAAAAGCTTTCTTGTGCTATTTAAGCATAGGCAGGGCGGCACGGGACAGCACAGGGCAGCTACATTTCCCGCCGTGTTACAGGCATGTTTCTGTTCATGCTACACAAAAGTGAAAGGAGTGCACATCACTGCTACTCAAAGAGAAAAAAAACTTCTCTGCCTGGCTCTGCTAGCTGTTGATGAACTCTCCAGCTTTAAGTTATGAAAAGAGTTGCAGTCTGAAAGCTGCCAAGTCTAGTCTGAGGCCAACTGAGTCTCATGTTAATGCTAAACTAACAATGAAGCACCAAGCAGCTGTTTGGCTACCACAGGCCAAGCTGAGGTTCAGGACCAGCAGCACTTTAGCAACAAAACTAAAACAAAACATGCTGAACTGCAGTGCTAATACTCCCTCATTTCTACTGGTGGCAGCAAATACCAAAAGACTGATGAAGCTGGTGTGATTTGTATAAGGTTGGTCAAGCTAAAGAGCTATTTCTAACAGCAGTAACATTAAGTAGAGTGACCAAGTCACACCAATAATATGCACAGGCTACCTGTCATATTATACTTCAATCTGAGAATGGTGTAAGCTTAGCTGAACGCAAAATAAGTAGTTTTAAAATAAACAAATGTGTCTGACTTTATTTAGCTTGATATGATTGATCTATATCAGTTTCAATGGATGATTGTGTATAGTCAGAAAGGAGTGATAGGACTGCAGGTTCATTTCAATTCAAGTAACTTGATGTTCTTTTTGTTTAGATTATTCATTGTCATTCATGTTATTCTTGATTTGTTCTAAATTTACATAAAAAGACCTTATGTATCATCAGTTCACTGGGGCGATACAAAAAAAATGGCAACTTTTAGTAGCGATAGTATGCAAGTTACCACTAACTGCACAATAGATGATAATGTTAAATAAATAGCAAACTGTGTTGAGACCACTAATAAAAATCAACTGGTGCGAACACGGCATCAAAGCTTTACAAGCACCCATGAAGGCTAATGTCCTTCATACACAGTGTGTGATGGTAACACAGACCTAGCAGTTAGAAATGCCCAGACCTACACCTAGCACATAACTACTGTGGATCCAATGTAAACATAAGGGATATAGAAGTGAACACACACCAAGTATTTACTGCAAACCATCTGCCAGACCTCGCAGCAAGAAAACTGCTGTTTTTGGCATCATAAATGAAGTGAACTGTAGCTATAAAACTTGCATGCTATTAGTATACAGGGTGGGCCATTTATATGGATACACCGTAATAAAATGGGAATGGTTGGTGATATTAAAGTCCTGTTTGTGGCACATTAGTATATGTGAGGGGGCAAACTCCTCAAGATGGGTGCTGACCATGGTGGCCATTTAGAAGTCGGCCATCTTGGATACAACTTTTGTTTTTTCAATAGGAAGAGGGCCATGTGACACATCAAACTTATTGATAATGTCACAAGAAAACCAATGGTGTGCTTGGTTTCAACGTAACTTTATTCTTTCATGAGTTATAGACAAGTTTCTCTTTGTTCACAGCCATTGACATGTCGAAGAGGTTAACACGTGAGGAGCGGATCGAAATTGTGTTGATATCTGGTGAACGCAGTAACCGGGTCATCGCAGCAGATTTCAATGCAAGACACCCTACGAGACCACCCATCTCCCATGCTACAGTTAGCAAACTGCTTGCTAAGTTTCGTGAAACTGGTTCAGTGTTGGATTTGCCAAAATGTGGACGCAAGAAAACTGTCACTAATGAAGAAACATCAGTGGCTGTCCTAGCTTCATTCAGCAAGAGCCCACAGCGTAGCACTCGCCGCATGTCACTGGAGAGTGGCATTAGTCGAACATCCCTTCGGCGGATATTAGCTACTCACAAATGGCACCCTTACAAACTCCAGCTACTGCAGCATCTCAATGAGGATGACCCAGATCGGCGCACAGAATTTGCAGAATGGGCAAAACAAAAATTGGAACAGGACCCTCAGTTCACGCAGAAGATTTTGCTCAGTGATGAGGCAAACTTTTATGTGAATGGTGAAGTTAACAAACAAAACCACTGCTATTGGTCTGATACTAACCCACATTGGATGGATCCCTCCAAGACTGTTGAAACAACAAAAGTGATGGTTTGGTGTGGTATATGGGGTACAACGATAGTGGATCCATTCTTCATCAATGAAAACCTCAAGGCCACTGGATATTTGAAATTGCTACATTGCAATTGTCTATGGTGTGAAGATACGAGATGTGCAGCACCTGAAACTACGGATACTGGATGCCTGTGCTGGCATTTCTCCTGCGGTGTTGCTATCAGTGTGTGAAGAGTGGGAGAAGAGGGTTGCATTGACAATCCAACACAATGGGCAGCACATTGAACAGATTTTATAAGTGGTCAGAAACTTGTAAATAACTCATGAAAGAATAAAGTTACGTTGAAACCAAGCACACCATTGTTTTTCTTGTGACATTACCAATAAGTTTGATGTGTCACATGGCCCTCTTCAAACAAGTTGTATCCAACATGGCCGACTTCTAAATGGCCACCATGGTCACCACCCATCTTGAGGAGTTTGCCCCCTCACATATACTAATGTGCCACAAACAGAACTTTTATATCACCAACCAATCCCATGTTATTACAGTGTATCCATATAAATGGCCCACCCTGTATACTAAGACTGCACCTGTGTAGTGTGGGATTTAGTCATTCAGTAAAAGAAGGATGCTTAAGGCCATTAAACGTACCGACGATGAGTAGTATCACCTTCCTACTGGTTCAGTGAAGCCTTGCAGCTACATGAAGACAACAGTAAAGAGAAAAGCCCAGAGTCCCAGGTGAGGTGTTAGAGCTTGTGCCTGTGTAATTAAAAAGGATGAAAGTGCCGGACTCAATTATGAGATACAGTACATTGTGCCTTAAACAATGTCCACCATGGCTATACTCAGAAGATGAAGTTAGCATGGCTTCATCTTTTGTGCTCACATGGCATGCAAGCATGATCAATGAATTACTTCGTCAGGTAGCGATGCCAAACGGGCACAGAGCTTCAGCACGAAAGAGGTGCAGAAATTGGTTATTTCTGCACTTTTTGTGAAATAAATATTTAAGGGATACTTCACGTTCCTTTCACAAACCAGTTTGCAAAATGTATAGCTTGTTTTTTTTGGGGGGGGGGGGGGGGGGGGGGGTTCATAATGTGAACCAAACTTCCATCACCGTCATCACTCACCACAAGTCTACTGCAAGAAACCCCATGAACTCCTCAACAAGCTGCATAGTTTTCCTACATTTTTTCAGCCTGTTGATCAGAGGTCAACCTCCTCAATTAAAAGCTTTACCAGCTATGCATTAACACTAAAAAGAATGCAATGATTTTTCGTATCAGTGTTTTCTTCATATAACCAGATAACATCACAGCTTCTGTATGGAGGGAATAAAGCATTAAAAACACCCACTAACACAATAAGCATGATATATGCTAAAAACTAGCTTTCTGATATTTAATTTAAAAAATAGTTAGCATTAGCTGCAGATGATGATGATGATAAAGGAACACAAAGAAAGAAGGTTGATAGATCCATTTAATACTGAAAATAATATTTTTTTCTACATTATTGTTTCAGTTTTGAGGTTGTGTTTTTTTATTATCGTTTCAGACAAACATGTTATTGTGACTTGTGATGTTGAGGTTAAAAAAAAAAAACAGTTTGATTCTTCCATGATAAGGATTAAATGAAGAACTCAAAGGTGTCCTAGTGCAAATTTAATGGATACCAGCAAGAACAAGAAACGGGTAATTTTTTTTATGTCAATGATAGAACAGTTTTTTAAAATAATTACTTAAAGAGATATAACTAACATGACCTGACAGTTTCTTGACTAAACCTAGGGTCGGATTTCTGACATCAAAGACTTTTAAATTGAGTCGCCCGACTTTTTTAGTTTTCGAGCTTGGCTTCCCCGTTTTTTCCTGCAGCAATCGTTTTTTGATCAACTCGGGTGTGAAATTCAGCGACTTGACTCAGGACACTCCACCATGCAGACTGTAGGAGACAGGAATCAAACCAGCAACCTTCCAAAGGTAGATATGACACGCTCTACCTCCTGCATCAGAGCTCCCCTAAAAGTTAGCAGAGTTCAAAACAAACTTGGAGTTTACCATTGATTTTTCAGGTGGACTGCTGAGCAAAAGTATTCCTGTTGGATTAAGAGTCAAACATGTGACTAAAATTTCTTACTCCAGGGGAAATAATTAATCATTATTATAATTACTGTTTTAATTCAAAATACTGAGCCAATATATGACTTTAAATGGACAAAATAGCTCAAGATGAACGAAGGACACAGCGTTTGTGTCTTTTGTAATTTCTCATAGAATGTCCACACACAGTTTGAACTAGGCAGTCGTTTTAGTTTGATTAGTATATGCAGAATCTGCAAGGATGATGAACAAACACTCTGTGAAAGGCATTAAATTCAGCTTTGCAGCAGTCTGCCTGTTACACAACTGGACCAAAAACCTTCAAACTACAGTTTATTTTCTTTACTTTGCTCTGTGCCTCTGTAAAGCAGTGTTGTAGTTATAATGCACCTACAATTCTATGCATTGTTACATTTTATTTTATATATATTTATTTCTTTTATGTGTCTGATCACAGCTCCAATTTACTTATCACTTTGGCTAACTCCCTATAACACTTTTGTTTTTTTCTTTAATTTTCCCTAATGCTTTAATTCGTTCATTTCTGAAAGCTGGTCTTGCAACTACATTGTTAAAAAATATAGTAAGAAAACCTCTGTCGATTCTTAACTGCACTGAGACAAAAATGGTTGGACATTTTCTGTCCTGGAGGTCATTTAAAGTCCTTTAAAACACAATGATCCCGTGAAGCAAGCAGAGCTTAGAGTAAGTTTAAAGATGAGGTGGTTCACCATTCTCTGCACCACTCATAATTACACACAATAAAACCTGCCATCCTCCTCTTCCTTTGCCAGGGGATTGTGGTCAGAGTGAGGGAGTGGAGTTTAAAAATTGCCTTCATCGCTGCCCTGGCATTACCTATGCAGATCTTTATCTGGAAGGCCAGTGACTCTATTGTGACTATTTTGCTAGCTTTACAATGGCTTTCTGTGCACCCATGCTACCAGGAGATTGGCTGAAATTATATTCTCTTCCTGCTTGGCTAGGTTGCAGCTTAGAAACAAGCTGCTTATGGAAGCCAGCGGAAGATTGCTGATAATAGGAGCTTCACATCCAGTTGACCTTTTTCCCACTCTTTTTTCACACCTTTGCAATAGCTCAATTGCAGTGACAGGAGGAAACAATCTCTTCTGTAGAGGACACACAACCTGCACCATCTAAGACCCAAGTTCTCTGAATGGTAAGGTCTTGGCTCCTTGGAAGCAATACTGTGATTTCAACTAGGACTAAATGGGATCGCTCAGGCTTACTCATTATTGAGGTCTGTCAATTTCCACATCTCTTTGCATCTTATTGCCTAAAGCTGAGATTCCATACCATCCAGTCTGAGAGCTGCACTGTGCCTGGGGCTGTTTGCCACAAGGCAGCAAAACATCTGAAAATCCTCAATTTTATCTGCGCTTTGTACAACATTTACAAACAACTTTATAGGCAGAGTTACAAAAATATTGTAAAACTTGAAAGCTGTGCTTCAAACCCTAAAATTACCTGGATACTTTGAGTAAATTCTGAGAGCAACAAGCCCTTAGAAAGTTTGCCTCAAACTACCTAAACTTTGGTGCTAACATTATCTGACTTTACCTGACTCATTTTACAATATAATATCTGTTATATTATATATACACATATTCATTCTTGTGAGGTCTGACAGCTTGAGCCTCTCCCCAGCTTCATTTTACAAGAAGCGGAACGCAACTTATCTCATCACCATCGGTGTTATGATTATGAATGTTCTATGTGATTAATTCACTGATAGAAACTGACTGGTCTAAAAGCATGCAACTACTCAAAAAAGCTAAATGGAGGAGGTCAAACACTGAGGTGTATATGGGGTGGCTGTGGCTCAGGAAGTACAGTGGATTGTCTACCAATTGGAAGGTCGGTGAAACAATTCCCCTGCTACTGCAGTGGGAAGTACCACTGGCATGTGCAATTGTTACACAAGCTGCCCAAGTAGAGAAAAAACTTGTATGAACATCTGTGTGTGACTGGGTGAATGACGTTTATGGAAAAACCCCGTAAGCACCAGGTCACTTTTTTAAAAGTCATTTGATACACTTAATCAAATCCATCAATAAGCACATTTTTTTAACTGTTTAAACTGCATGAAACTTTGCACCATTCATCACCTCACCCATGTATGAAGTTAGAATCAGTTTAAAGCTAACACTTCCTTGCAGCTAACCTCCACGTGCCTGTGCTGAATGTTGTTACGTATTCTGGTTATATCTGACTTTACTCCGGCACAGCTTATATACAATCATTTCCCACCTCAAAGTACTGCACTGGTTCTGTTTCACATTTCATGCCTGGATTGCAGTGGTGGGCACAGTGTATCATTTGTTAACTGCAATTGCACATTTCTGGTTCATTAACTCTACGCACCAAGTTGCACATACGCATAAAGGTATCCTGTGAAATTTCTAACCACTCAAAGTGATATGGAATGATGTTTCTATAAGAAGGTCACCGTTATGTGGACGAACATATAAAAACAGGCAGCAGTCGGTTTCACTGTTATAAAGGAATAATACGCTAGCAAATCCAGCAATGTAAAGGTGCAGAAGGAAAAAAAAAAACTTGCAGCCAATGTCAAACATAAACAATTCAAGTTTTATAAAATTCAAACTGTCTTTGTAAAAAAGTTTTAATGAGAAAAAAATACATTCAACACGTTCCAGTCCACCCGCGACCCTGAGTTGGATAAGCGGCTAAGAAAATGGATGGATTTACGGACGGACGGTAAATCTCAAGGATACATCAAATCTGTCTCTGAGAAAAGCAAAAGAAAACATACTTTGGCTTAGATAATGTTTATTTAGTTACTGTATCTCTCCCATTTTATGTATTTTCTCATGCTGAGTAAAAAATGAACAAGGATAAGGTTTCACAGAATACTCCACATTCTGTTTTAACTTTTGGCAGATAGGACAATTTGTGTCTAAATATAATGTTTCACTCATAAAAGAAACCTTAAAAAAATGTCATTTACATATTAAGGTCATGTAAAGTGTGGCTTTATTAGCTTCAATAAAAATATAAATCCAATATAAATAAGACACATTAATGTACATCTATTTATCTAGTCTAAAACCACCCACCTGGCCACAGTGGGTCAATTTTAAATGTGGATCATACACATTTTATTCTTTTAGTGAGGGATCTCTGCTGATGTAAACTAAATAATGAGTGGAGACATTACAAGATGTGTGCACTGAATCATGTACTGTATATATTATCTATAGTCATTTAAAATAGGAAACATGGGGAGTGGGACTGCCACCAGCCCTCAGCAAAGTAAATGATATGTAAAAATGAAATGCTCTAAAATGCTTGGAAGCTCCATTTACATCAGCTTTAATCCTACAAGCAGCCTTTTGCAAGAAACTTGGGCTTGCAGAACACACCCTGCCTGCTTAGTTTATACAGAAATAAATGATGCATTGCTATCATAAAAATGTAGAAAAGAAAAAATAAGATTCCCATATTTTTCTTAGATTCGGTATTAGATTTCCAGTTTGGTTGAATTCATGCAAACTCTTAAAGAGTTAAACTGAAGTCTCACATTTTCACCCTTTCAGATTTAAAAAAGAAAAAAAAAAAGAAACAAGAATAAAAGTGATCCGAGAGATAGCTCTGGCCCTCATGTGGGGGCCAGTGGTTGCAGGGGATATGTATATCTGCAGATAAAGCCTTCTGTTCCGAAACAGTATTTACCAGGCCTTTTTAGATACACATCAGCTGTGAAGCCATGGGTCCAGCCTTCATTATACTGTGTGAATCTTCCCTCATTTAGCCCGGATAGCATCTTCTTTCTTCCACCTCCAAATACCCCCATCCACATTGCCATTCGCTCTGCACAGCTAGCGAGCAAGATGTTGCCATTGATGGTGGCAAAATAGCTGGAAACAAATGTCTTTGTTCAGTCTTTTCTCCGAGACCCCCCCGGTCGTTTTTGACAAACCTCGAAAGAGCCGAGAAATCAAAAGGTGCTCAAGGAGACGACACAAAGTCAGGAGGGGCGAGGTGCAAAGACCACCGTGCGATAAGGGGGCAGGATAACCTTTGAGAAGTTATCTGGGAAGAAAAAGAAACAATAATATCAAGAAGTGATCTTTCAAAAACTGCATCAACACTGCACACCCCGAAAAAGCCATCGTTGACTTTAAAGACTCAAACACTAAATTTACGTGCAGCATGTCAGAAAATGACTGAACTGACTGTGAAATTTAGACCTGACACTTCAACATGCAGCGATTCATGTGAGAAAGCAGTAAAGGCGAGATGCGCTGACCTCTAACGCAGCTGTAATTAGAGACGCTCTGTCCCGAGCTCACAGCTGTCGTACTGCTGTTTGACGAGAGAAAAATATCCTTTATATCCACATGCACTGACAGATGTTAACAAAATGATCACTATCTGCACTTTGCAAGTACAGTTTACATAATAAAACACAAAAATGTTCCAAAAAATTCCCAATTTTAATGCCAAAATACGAACAGTGTTGTCTGATTTTTTTTTAACCTACACACACGACAGTATTATTCAACTCATGGGTCAGATGACATCCTCTCATTGGCAAGATGCGCCCTGTGACACTCTATTGACATTTTTCCCTTGAGAACACAAGACCCGGGAAGCATAAACATTGGCTTGCGAGGCGTGCACTTGCGCTGATGTTGAGATGGGACCATTCCCATATCAGATTTCCGTCATATTTCTCCGGCTGACTAGACTAAGCACAAGTCAGAGGTATGAGCCGATAAAGGGTGTCTTTCACACAGCAACAACACGTACCAGTGTGCTTATCACCTCAGTTCCTAACATGCAATCACAAGGAGGACAGGAGGAAGATTGTTACATTTGGTGATTTGTTTTTTTTTTCTTCTTTTGGTGACTGATAAAAAAAAATGTGGAATCTGAGCAGGAAAAGCCCGTCTCTGCAGGCACGACATGAGCCGGTGCTAAGGCAGGCCTAGATTTGTTCCCCTATGTCTTAATGTAAATAAAATGCTTTGTTGGGTGGTAACAGCAATAAACACAAAAGGTGCAAGCCGGAGAAGACGCAGCCAAAGCAAATGCTGAAAATTAGATCATGCATTTAAATCGAAAAGAGAATCATTTTATGCTGAAGGTGACAAAGAGAGATGAAAATGTATAGACTGTTGTTATTAATATGAAGCGTTAAAGGGCCTTTATTTCCATTCAAATCTGAGCTTTTAGTCTGAAAGCCACTGAAGGTTAAGGCTCGCTTTTATTCCTTTAGCTGTAATGGCAGCAATTAAAAAAAATATAAGGTAAACTTTTTAAAGAGCCCTTTCTCCAGCATGAAAAACACTGTGTAGCAAAATGGTAATAATATATTCATCCCTAGGTAAACATCCCTGCCATGTCCTTTATAAACAACAGCGGTGAACAAAATGAAAGTGATAATTTCTCTCCCTTTGAGAATTCTCTTCTTTAATTCTGACAGTAAACTCGTGGCTGTTACGGGGTGTTAAGTAGGATTTAAAACTTGTCAGACAAGACATGTTTGAAATTGCTTTAAATAAGTGCACTGTGTTGCTGTCAACCACAGGCTTAGAGGAAAATATCCCTACAATTGAAGCACTCATCTGGGCTCAGAGAGCTGTGCCCCAGCAACCGGCGCCAATTTCTTCCTCCTGGTTGCCGACTCTAAGTACTGTGGGCCAGCACCCCCTGCTGGACGAGGGACACACTGCCACAGTATCAGCTAACACTCAGGAGATGCTCCCATGCTCATCCATGTCTGGATGGCTGTCTGTGAGTTAGGTCCTTGTGATTTAGAAATCAATAAACGAAAAAATGTTTTCAGGTGTACAGAAGATGTGTTTTTGCCCTCACACAGTTGCACTCCGAGTCTTTTTACTTGTCGTTGGTGATACAGTTTTCAAGCCTGTCCATTTCTTCATTTAAACCTTACGCCATTAGCCTTTACCGGACCGGCGTTCCCCGGTCGCCTTGCATGCGAGTGCAGTTTTAAAGTGTCTCACATGCATTTTTCTTATTATATTTCCTTGGAGTATAAATGGAGAGGAGACTAATATCAGCGTTTTAATGAGTTCTGATTCTACCCTGAATCATCTGACTCCCGCAGCTTATAAAGCTCACTGAGATCCGTCCTGAACTTCAAATGAGAAAGAATCAAAACATTTTCAAAAATTTAAAATATTACCACAATTCACCAACTTCCGCGAGTGTAATAATTTCTCTGACCAATTCCTGCAGAGACCTAATTGCTGATTATTTATGTTCACTGTGAAGTAGAGAGAAGAGTCTAATATGTGACTAGAAACTAATAATTCTGTCAAAGTTCAATGCAAGCTAGTATTATGTGGAACATGTAGTAGTTGTGTGTTCATTACTGAAGTATCTCAGATGTATTTTGTACATTTTGTGATTGCTTTTCTTTCCCCTAAAAAGAACAACAACCCATTCAAATTACAAGCGAAGAATTCTCAGTTTAAGATTTGTTACTTCCAACAAATTCTGAGTTTATTCAATTAATCTGTAGCAACGTTTGGTTGAAATATTTTTAGGCAGACGCAAATAATGTTCCTTCTCCAACGTGTGAGTTTTCAGGTTTTCTCTAGATTTCTAAATGGTCGTGAGACAAAAAAGGAAATACTTCACCATTTATTATTTAAAGCACAAAACTACTAATCGCAAAAATAAATAACATATTCTTTAATAATGCCGATATTTGTTCCTGAACTAAAGATCCAGTTCTGCTCATTAGAATTCCCTCCAAATGCTCTCTCACTCAAATTTACTGCCGTTTAATCCGCTGCAAGCATGAAGCAGGAAGAAGCCATGACACTGCTGGCACTGCTGAAATTTTCTGCAAACACACATTACAGGAAAGGGTTAAATCAGCTGTTGTCAAGTGCATCACACAACTTTTTGTATTAGTGTAATAACTTTGGCTGCTGCGTCTCAAATTGCTTGTATTTCTCAGTGAAAAGAGGAGGGAAAGAAAGCGCGGGGTTGTGATTTGAGGGACTAAACCTCTGCAGCACCTTGTCCTATGATCTGGCACACTCTCCTGCCAAGACAAGTCTTTATCATACAAAGGGATTAGATTGCCCAGTGTAAGTGCCTTCAAGTTATTAGCACCTTCTTATACAAAGTATAACAGCAAACCCAAAGACATTGATTGCAGGGAACAGTTCAAATATGATTTCCTTATAGCTATTAATATGTATGCCTTAAATAGAAGCACACCGCTAAGCAGCTTATGATATTATGAAAAGAATGTTCCCTCAGGGGCATAATATGCCAGCAGTGACAGTAAGGAGAGATTCGTATTTACCCAGATTGGCTGTACTTACGTCAAGCATTCTCAGAGCTTGTGGGAGGGAAGATGGGGCAGTGGCAACAGCTCGGTTTCGATAAGCACTTACCGTGAATAAAAGACAAGCATGAAAGTGAGGTTTAGCCTCTTTAAAGATTCCCGACCAAATGTAGAGGCAGATAGGGCAGGTGCCTTTGGTTCCGGACGTGATTAGCTGTCTGTGCAGCACTGTTCCCACAGAAATGAGACATAGCAGAGACATTGTCCAAGCTTGTCCAGGTGGGGGACCTGTCATCCCAAACCAGAGCTTAGCAGTGCAGTGCTTGGAGCGAAAGATTAGGACCCAGAAATTCAGATTTTTTTTTTTTTTTTTCAATGAATGCTTAATTCAAAACTGTTTTTTTCTCTCCCTTCTGCATGCCTCATACCAGCTTTCATTTTATTCTATTCATCTTCACCTCCATATTATATTGATAATTTATACCTTGTCTCTCGTTTTCTCCTGACAGCTTTATAAGCTTCCATGTCGTGCAGACATTTTTGGGTACAAATGTGGCTGACAGACATCACCGTGTGCGCTGGTGAAAATATGACTGTGTGCACTCTTTTAACCTCTTTGTTGAGAGATGCAGTATATTAACACTGATCTGTAAATGTGTATTAATTCTGCCTTATGACCAAAACTAAAGCATCTACAGCAGAAATGATCCTTTGAGTTACAACAAGCATGTGTCCTGTGATCACAACAAATCCGATTTAATTATTGTAATATCTGACTTGCCCTGGGTTTGTGATTGGAGGACATGCAAGCACAAATTCCAGAAATGAAAAATAAAAGAGCAAAATTATCAAGGGGGATATAATATGTGACCATTTTACTCTCTTTAGCTTAGGTGATGTCCAGCCTGCACTACTGAGCTGGTAAGCAGTCGAGCATGAAGGGCAAGTCTTTGGTGAAAGGTGACCAGGTTTAAAAGCCTTGGGATGGGGAACCAGACACTAAAAAATGTGGTGGATTTTCTTTAGGATATACATGTTCTGCTATTACAGCCTAAACTGTACTGTTTATTATATTTTAAGAATTAAAGGTGAATTATTTCTAGGAAAACGCTATCTCAAACACTATCCCTCTGCGAGGCTTTAAGGGGCAATGAGTCAGATTTACTGCCCCACAGCTCAGCAGATATCTGTGATGGATTGGCAGGATTATTGATCAATACCAATGACTCAATGACTGCTTTGCAAAAAGCAGAGATTTGCGGTTTTCCAAACTCACTTTCCACCGAATACGAGTGGAAATAAAGACTGTTTATGTCTCTCTCCCAACTGTTCAGAGAAAAGATGTTTTTTATCCATAAGTTCCATCATTCATACAGTATCATACACTGTATTTATTATCACTTCACTTACTCATCGCTACTGTTAAAACATGACTGTACTGTTGACTCAGTGTTGCTCATGAGGTGCAGCACATATGATAATTTTGACATTCTCTTTGTGTCACACCATAATATGAAGCATCCAGGATGCTATGTGAGCAGAAAGGCAGGCTGAAAAGTACAGTACAATCATTAAAATGCCTTTCATCGTCACAGATGATGATTCCTCAGAAACAAAATACTTAATATAATGGTAAAATAGGTACGCTCTAAATATTTAAGTAAATGTAACAATAACAAGGTATAAACTACTTCACTACAGTAGAAACACCAAATGCCAGAGTGCTACTTGACAAATTCAGGTGCTTTTTGGAATTAAGGACTCCTCAAGGAGAAAGACGGGGATTAGATATGTACTTTGCTACATCTAACCTCCGTCTTATAGTTAGAACGTCTGAAGTGAACAAAAGTGGTAGCAATAAATTTGTTTTTTACTATGACAGTGATCTCAGAGACATTAAGAAACACCAAACATAAATGAAACATAAACAAGTCCTGCATTTATGCTTTTTGTGTGAAAGTCACTTTTTAACTACTGAACCAGGTGAAGGTAGGGCCTTTAACTAGTTTTTCTCATTAGCAATGTTTATGGTCCCAGTAATAACTGTGCTCTAAAACATTTAGAAAAGCTCTTAATATATTTAATGGTTAAATTGAAAAAAATCTTCAACACTGGAGGATTTTTTTAAAGAAAATAGAACTTCATTTCAAGCCAATCACAGGGCAGCACCTTAGTGCATGCAAACATCGAGAAGACCTGCTGAAGTTCAAACCGAGCATCAGAATGACAACGTCGGTGACTTTGAACGTGCCATGGTTGTTGGTACCAAAGAGACTGGTCTCAGTATTTCAGAAAATGCAGAAACTGCTGCTGCTGTTGGAATTTTCCTACACAACCATTTCTAAGGTTTACGAAAATGAGGAAATATCCAAAAATGCCTACTTGAGGTCAGAAGAGAATAGCCAGAGCATCTTTGAAAAACAAAACACATTTGAATCTACAGAGGCAGAAGACCACACCCTATTAATATTCACACACTAGGTGCCACTCCTGTCAGATAAGAATGGGAAACTGAGGCTATGATTCACAAAAGGATAATACGATATTAGAAGACTAGAAAAATGCTGATATGATGAGTCTGTTAGGGTCAGAATTTGACTCAAACATGAAAGTATGGATTCCCCGTGCTTTGTGTCAACTGTTTCAACTGAACCTTCTTGAAACACCACAGTTTACCAGAGTTATGTTGCTGACCACGTCCTTTATGACCACGGTGTACCCATCTTCTGGCAGCTGCTTCCAGCAGCAAGATAACGTGCTGTGTCACAAAGCTCAAATCATCTCAAAATGGTTCAAGTGGCCATTCAAGTGGCCTCAGCAGACACCAGATCTCATTCCAATAAACCACCCTTGGGATATGGTGAAACAGGACATTTGCAATATGGATGTGCAGCTGACAAACCTGCAGCAACCATGTAATGCTATCAACATGTCAATATAAACCAAAAGGAATGTTTCCAGCACCTTATTGAATCTGTGCCGTGAGAAATTAAGGCAGTTCTGAAGCTAAAGGGAGGTCCAACCCAATGCTAACAAGCAATACCTAATGAAGTGGCTGGTCATTGTATATAAAATGGACCAAAGGCATAAGCTCTCTATTATTTGCAGCCTTTTATTTAAGTTCCAGTCAAAGTACGGTTAATTAAATCCAATTTTATTTATATAGCGACAAGTTAGCATCTCACTCAAGGACATTTGGCATTCAGACTGGAGGAGACGGGGATCGTACCACCAACCTTCAAATTAGTAGGTGACCTGCTCTACCACCTGGGCTACTGCCACCCCAAAGTAAAGACTATAATAATACAGGGTGGGCCATTTATATGGATACACCGTAATAACATGGGAATGGTTGGTGATATTAAAGTCCTGTTTGTGGCACATTAGTATATGTGAGGGGGCAAACTCCTCAAGATGGGTGGTGACCATGGTGGCCATTTAGAAGTCGGCCATCTTGGATACAACTTTTGTTTTTTCAATAGGAAGAGGGCCATGTGACACATCAAACTTATTGGTAATGTCACAAGAAAAACAATGGTGTGCTTGGTTTCAACGTAACTTTATTCTTTCATGAGTTATTTACAAGTTTCTCTTTGTTCACAGGCATTGACATGTCGAAGAGGTTAACACGTGAGGAGCGGATCGAAATTGTGTTGATATCTGGTGAACGCAGTAACCCGGTCATTGCAGCAGATTTCAATGCAAGACACCCTACGAGACCACCCATCTCCCATGCTACAGTTAGCAAACTGCTTGCTAAGTTTCGTGAAACTGGTTCAGTGTTGGATTTGCCAAAATGTGGACGCAAGAAAACTGTCACTAATGAAGAAACATCAGTGGCTGTCCTAGCTTCATTCAGCAAGAGCCCACAGCGTAGCACTCGCCGCATGTCACTGGAGAGTGGCATTAGTCGAACATCCCTTCGGCGCATATTAGCTACTCACAAATGGCACCCTTACAAACTCCAGCTACTGCAGCATCTCAACGAGGATGACCCAGACAAAAATTGGAACAGGACCCTCAGTTCACGCAGAAGATTTTGTTCAGTGATGAGGCAAACTTTTATGTGAATGGTGAAGTTAACAAACAAAACCACCGCTATTGGTCTGACACTAACCCACATTGGATGGATCCCTCCAAGACTGTTGGAACAACAAAAGTGATGGCTTGGTGTGGTATATGGGGTACAACGATAGTGGGTCCATTCTTCATCAATGGAAACCTCAAGGCCATATAGCAATATTTGAAATTTTTTGAAATTGCTACATGATGATGTGTTTCCCTCTTTATGCACTGAAGCTGGCACGTTCCCTGAGTTTTTCCAGCAAGATGGTGCACCACCACATTATGGGTGCCAGGTCCGAGCATTCCTAGATGAACAGTTTCCTGGAAAGTGGATTGGTCGTCGTGGGCCAGCTGAATGGCCCCCAAGGTCTCCCGATCTGACCCCTTTAGACTTTTATCTTTGGGGTCATCTGAAGGCAATTGTCTATGGTGTGAAGACACGAGATGTGCAGCACCTGAAACTACGGATACTGGATGCCTGTGCTGGCATTTCTCCTGCGGTGTTGCTATCAGTGTGTGAAGAGTGGGAGAAGAGGGTTGCATTGACAATCCAACACAATGGGCAGCACACTGAACAGATTTTATAAGTGGTCAGAAACTTGTAAATAACTCATGAAAGAATAAAGTTACGTTGAAACCAAGCACACCATTGTTTTTCTTATGACATTACCAATAAGTTTGATGTGTCACATGGCCCTCTTCCTATTGAAAAAACAAAAGTTGTTGTCACGGTTCTGGGTCACCTTGACCCAGCTTCTTCAGTTCTTTATATTTTGGTATGTTTCTATAGTGTTGTTTATTGTTCTAGATTAAGTGCAGCATCTTCTGCCTCCTTGTAAGTTGTTTCTGGTTTCCTGTTTTACTTTGGAGGTTCGTGTCTGGTGTCAGTGTATTCTGTTTGCTATTCCCCTGTCCCGTCAGCTGTGATTCCTCCCAGGTGTGTTCCCCTCCTGTGCCTCATCCCTTGATTACTGCCGTGTGTATATTTGCCCTGTGTTACCTTTGTCCTCTGTCGTATCGTTGATGTCTACTCACCTCCAGTCTGCACTCTGTTTTCCGTCCGTGTGTATCTGCCTATTAGTGTGTACTTCTCCCAGTTTAGTTTGGTTCACTGTTTACCGGCAACTTGCTAATAAAGCGGTACTTTGAGTTCTACCTCGTCTCACCGAAACCTGCATCTTGGGTCCTCCTCTCCTTGCCTGCCGGTACGCAAACATGACAGTTGTATCCAAGATGGCCGACTTCTAAATGGCCACCATGGTCACCACCCATCTTGAGGAGTTTGCCCCCTCACATATACTAATGTGCCACAAACAGGACTTTAATATCACCAACCATTCCCATGTTATTACGGTGTATCCATATAAATGGCCCACCCTGTACATAGAAAACAAAGAAAACTCCAACAATCACATGCCCCCCTGTGATCAAGCTCTTTAAAGACAATAAAGACAAGAACACACCAAGAAAATTGATGTCACACCTTAATTTTCACACTGACAGTATTACCCAGTGAAGTGATATAAAATTATAAAATTAACATCACTGAAGGACAAAGGCTAAAAACACTGTCCTTTTTTGTCCTTTTTCCTCATAGTCTGCAACAAAACTGTGGTTAAAGCCACCCACAGCCCTCAGCTTGTTGGCAAAATTTCAAACTTCAATGAGCAGCAAGGTTTTTGATGTGCCACTAAAACCCAAGCAGGTGAAGGCTAAACTGAAGAAGGTGGTGAAAATGGAAACACAAGGAAAATCAAACAACAGCAGCAGGATTGTGAGCAACAGTGAACAGCGGCAGATGCTATTGTATGATTTTAATGAAGTCAGTTGGCAAATGGCTACTGACTCACTTACTGTGCTCATGATATGAAACTGAGTTCTGAGTCATCAAGGTCTTTAAAATAAAACTGCAGGTAAGATTAAAATATGTCATTTAGCTGCCATTTGACTGGATTTTTAACAAGTTTCTGGAACAAATAATGACATTTTAGAATACAGGAAAACAACTCCTGTTTTCTTTGTTGTTTATGAGTATAAAACATTAAGAAGCTCAGTTTTTCCCACTTTAAGTCTACTGCCAGGGGAAATGACCTTGGACGTAGCTTAAAGACCACACATTTAATGACTAAAGGAAAATCAGAGATATGTTCCTTAAAGCATTATACTTATTATAGAAAACATGAAATGTGTGCGAACTATGGTTTAGTGAAGAGTGTTTGATGATATTTCCTCAGACCTGTGTTCAGATTTTTTAGAGATCAGAGGAGCACGATGTTGTTTAAAACCTCCCCTAACACGAAAATATCATAAAAACTGCAGAGCATTGGTTCAGTCAGATTACAGTTACAGCTTACTGCAGTGTAGTTTAAGTACTGTGGTTAGTAGTTTGTTCTTCTGGGGGTGAAAGAGCACTTTTATATACCTGGAACAAGAAAAAGTTTTGTCCCCTTAAATGATTTTTTAACATCAATATGGATACTGGTATGGCCCGAAGTTGGCAGTGTGGCCACTTTGACTGACTGGTTTGCTGACATCAGCTGTAGCTGGTCAGTGTCTGCTAGGCCTCACCTCCACTACTGCATTTCACTGACCTGGACTCCTTCGCAGTGTTCGAAATTTTACTTCCTTTTGGAACATTTTCTAATAAACAAAATGACTTGCTGTGAATTATAGACAAAGTTTATGCTTCAGTTTTGCTGAAGTTCAATTATTTTATTAGTCTGCTGTTTAGTGTAGTTTAGCAGATTCAAAAAACAATATGGTCAAAATGCTAATGCTGAGACTTCAAACTAGGCGACTGCCACACAATTGCCACATTATTACAGTTAATTAAAAGAAGGCATTAGGTTTTCCTCCAAGTATCGCTTTAAACCCTACAGACTAAGATATGTGATATATTAAAATTCTGTGGTGGCAGTTAAAAAAAAAAAAAAAAAAACTTGCCCTTGCTTGTCCCTTTAACTTCTAATTTGTTGTCATTTTAAAAAGTAGCTCCAATTTTCTAACAGATATTTTCACTTAACTGAAAGCACATTTGGCGAAAGAAATAAGGTTTCATTTATATACATGATATGGTAATGTCACATTTGTGCATGTCCCAGTGAAACTCAGCATGATAACCATTCCACCACACAGTTATTGAATCAACATGGCTGACATGGGCATCAAATGAGCATCTGTTGGGATTTTTTTAGCCTATTTCCAAATACATACCTCCAGGCAGTGGAACAGCATTAGCTTACAGCTGTTGTTATTGGGTGTTTTTTGGTGGGAGGGGGATTCCCCCTATTCGGGTTCAGATAATTCATAATTGCACACATGTACTGATGCATCTTTATTACTTAGGGCTATACAAATGCATTATAGTTTCCTTGTTTACGTCTGTAACCTGTAATTTTATGAAACCATGGTTCAATCCCTACGCTAGCAGTGTCACTCTGTGCTTCATATCTGCTGTTCTAGCCAACTGCTAAGTGCTGGTGACCAGCAGCGAGAGCTCCAAGCGTTCAGGCTGATGTGCATACTCGTAACCAATCACATCTGTCACACTCGCAACATTCTCTGGGGTCAGATCAAGGCACATTGATATTTCATGTGACCTATTTCTACCGAGCATGTCGCAAATTATATAAATTTTCACATCACAAATGTAGTCTGCGGCAGAATTAGAGAGGTCATACTTCTTCAATTTTTCATCTCAGATATCAAAATAAATTGCAGACTGGTTGCATGTTGCATTATAAGATGCTGCTCTGTACAGAAAATGCTATAGCAGGCAAGCAGTCACAATGTGACCCTAAGTGTCCTGTTAACTATCCACACAATCACAGTTTTGCGAAGTAGCCCTTCATGGGTCAATTCTTGCTGGCAAATATGGCAAATAACCAAAATATGGTAATATGCGTATTGATATTGGACTAAGCGCCTCCTGAACAAGCCTCAACAATGATCTCACCCTGACCCTAATGTTTATCGACTCAATTATCCTTCTATCTCCACATTTGGAGCGTACACTTGGGCTACTTATTCGTCCTGCGTAAAAGATGAAAGCAGGTGAAAAGTGTGGCGAGGAAAAAAATGAGGGATGTGGAGAGAGAGTCAAAGAGTTTCATTTATAAGAGGAGGGGGGCATTATGAGCACATTTATCCAAAATTGGAAAATAATGAAGAAAGATTAAAGCCCTCCCAGTATTTTAGATGTTCCAAATGGACAACCAGTCCTGTAGTTGACAATGGACCACAGAGAGTTCCAGACACCATTATGTGCCACAAATAAGAGACTGACAATGTGAAAGCCTCTTTGCAAGATAGAGGGAAAGAAACTTGAATCAGGTCTACTTGTTCACATCCCCTTTCATACATCTTGTGTTGTAGTGACAAGACAAGAGATAAGCGCTCACTGTCTCAAATGAAGTAAAAGAGGAAAAAAAAAAAGTGTAAAGAGGCTTTTACATCACCCATTATGGCTGTTATTATACTCCACATTTGCAAGTGCAGCTGCTACAGGCTACTCCTGCTGACCTCTGAGTCCAGAGCCGCACTGCAATATGTGCAGCTAACGCAAACCTATACAGGGACCTGCTCATTCAGGCTTTGCTGCTGCTGATTAAATTATTAAAAAAGCTGAAATATATGCTTTATTAGTTCCGCTTTTCATCGAGTGTTCTTGAATGAATCGGCTCCTTTGAACTTGGGGTGCAGTTTCAGCTCCATATGACAGGTTGAGCATTTTGTTCAGCGAAGCTAGATGAGAACTACAGCCTCCCATCACCTCCACCTAAGCTGAGAAAATACAGACAACCAGGTCACAGAAATTCTGTCACAAGTTATTGGGCACCTAAGAGTGTGGGAAATCCTATGGTGCAATATTATTCTCTGTAAATCTCAAACTGTGAATAACACAAGCCAAGCAATTTAAGCAGGAAGGTCATAGCAAAGTAAAGCAGGAAAATTGCCAGGAAAAAAAAAAAAAAAAAAAAAACAGGCTTTCTGAGAGAGTGAAATAGATGAGAGATGAAGGGAGATGAAAAGTTGACGGGCTACCCAGGCAGGTCTACAAAAAGTAATGAATATCCCTTGGTGTGGAGCGATTTTGAGGAACTGTCATACTGAATGAAGTGAGATAAAAATTATATTTCACCCAGATAAAAAAACCAACCATTACAAAAGCAGAAAGGACATATGTCTGCCTGATGCTGCCCTTAATCCAAGACAAGGCCTGACAGCCTGCGCCATCAAATGTCAGCGCCACTGAAGCATCAAAACAGTTATTATACAACACATATGGCAAAAATAAAAAAAACAACACAATTTAAGAATACAAAGTCTGAATTTTAGGCAACTTTCAATTATCTCCTTGTCATTTTCACATGAAAAATGGTAAAAAATGGAGATGAATATGCCCCATTATTCCATGTATTTTTAGGATGGATTCTGGAAACAACTTTTTAAAAAATGAGCTGTATTAAAAAAAAAAAAAAAATCATTAAAAGTATGAATCGAAATGCGCGTGCAGGGTTACAGCTTTTATCTGCCTTTATCTCAAATGGCCCAAAATGGTCCACAAGGCTATCAGCTTTGAAATGTGCATCACGGTATCAATCGGTTGAACACGTCGGGTGCGGGGTGGGGGGGACCGTCTATGAATTCAGACAAACTTTTCCCCCTCCCCTCACATCCTTTTATCAATTCGGTTTCTTTTGTGCGGCACAGAATGAATTGAGCAGCCATAGATTTTGCCTTGTGTGTACAAAATAACGTGTCCTTCACAAAAGAATACAGTCATGCTTCTCATTCCAAAGTCTTAGTGCTTTTTCCTTGAATAAATCATCCACATCTATTGAATCCTTTTCATTTCACAACACAAGCCCACCTTTCACAGTGAAAAGAAAAGAGTCTGAATTACTTCAAGCTGAAGAGTTACCTTGCATGGAGAGGAATTAAGGACCATTTGCCAATATTGTGGATCAACTATGCTGAGAATAAAAGCAGCATTCTTGTGTTACCTGGCTGGGGAATTTCGCCACAAAGGACTTCAAACAAGGACCAGCATACAATCCACAGACTGATTTTTACTTGAGGGACCTTGGACTTTTCACAACAAACCGTCTCCAGCAAAGACAAGCATAAAGGGAAGCGTCTGAATACTCGTTGTATTACCCTCTTGGCCTTTGTCAGCAAGAACGTAGGCTGTTTATTGTACGTCAATGGATGACCTCAATCTCATAATTTATCACAGTCGTGCTGGAAAGTGAAAGGCTGTTTCTGGAAACTGTTGTTTTCCATTGTTCAGCCCTTTCGTTAGTTTCTGCATATTTCTGGGCACCTTTTTCATGCCCCTGTACGTTGTACAATGTTTTTCTAATACAGAGAAATTCGAAAACTAGAAGGACAATTGGAGAGCAGAGAAAGAATGTAATCCAGATCTAAAATTTTATGGGACCTCTTTTGTCAGTGATCCCCTCTAGCGAGTTTCGGTCACATCGGACACTTTGCTTTTGCCTACTCGTGTAAATACTAATGTAATGAAAATATCAATTAAAACGGGGATAGCACGCGCTCTTTCTGTAGAGCTTGGAGACTTCAAACTTGGCAAAAGTCATGTGACTATGCAGGTCTGATGTTTGCACATTTCATTGTCAATACTGGAAGTTGGCTGACTATCCCCTGCTGCTCTTAAAAGGTGCCCACACTCCCACCTGAGTGACACTCACTTGAGCTCTGCTCCAGTCTCTAGACCCTCTAACAGCAAGATAAGACTCTTATCACCTCCAAGAGTGAAGATTTGGCCTCAATCCAAGAGAACCAACGGAGCAGGAAAACCACTGTCTAGACACTTAAGGTGAACTAAAAGCAACAATGCTCTGTTTGACAGGAAATACTAAAGGGCTGTCGCTGAGGCACGGCAAGTCGAGGAGGCTGTAGTTCAGACAATGTCATTGTGCAAAAGCGCCTCACCAGATCCCCTTTCCTGCAGTCATTTTTCATCACCAGCTAGCATGAACCTTCTGCAGGACAGGGAAAGAGATGCTGAGGAGTTCTGATACCGCATTAATCCCATCAGACCAAAGGTATCCTGTATGGCTCTCTTACAAACCCACACATTCAGGTTTAAATCATGACAACAAAACATATTTTTAAAAACTGTCCCTGCATTTGTCAGTGTGTTTCTCTTAACTAATTTACTGCCACCTGTCAGTCACTTTAATAGTGTTAACGAGACAGCAGGCATGTGTGTCACGGCACCCACATGTTTGCATATTTGCATGTATGAACAACAAACAAAATATTCACCCAACAACAAAACAAACTGCACATCCACAGGGCACTTTTAAGATAAAGTAACTCAAATTTGCTGCATTTTTTTTTATGCACAACGAAAAAATAATACTAGCAAACACTTGCTTTTACTTACTTTCGCCGAGGTAATCTAAAATAATTACTGAATGCAACAAAATAAATAATTGTTAGTTAACATAACAGCTTTTCAGACCTGATGTTTCTGTGATAGCTCACACAACTCAGAGAAACAGACTTTTAAGCACTGCAGAAATTAACGGAACAAACTGCATTTAAGTATTCATGAGTCATGATAAGAGCTAAAGCTTAAAAAACATTGGTACGCCCCTTTAAATATAACTATTATTTATGTATCTAACAGATTTATTACCCACTGCAAAATGAATCAACTGTTTCACACAAAGTCAAGTTAATTGCCATTCAAACACCTTTAATGTCAGTGAACAAAAACGACTTTTAAATTATGAGTTCCAGATGCAACAACAAACAGTAGTGCTCTGTGCCATCTTGTCTGTACATCAGTGTTGTGGTAAGGTTTGTCTTAAAAACAAGGCTGAGCAATGAGAGATGGCAGCAGCTGTGGGCTGGAGCGTGCAGGAACATGAGGCTATGCGTGCTATCTAACACCTTTTATGTAGAAACTCACCTGAAGTTTTCTCTTTTTCTCTCCCCGTGCTTTGTTTAAGTGGTAAAACAATTTAAAAACAACACCCAGATGCGTTTCGGCACAGCAGCCAGATCAGATTACCTAGAAAATAACTTGCTAAACACAGACTGCAATGCTGGGAAGAAAACAAAGCGTCAAACATTTCCTGCGGTCTTATCATTTCGCAGTTTGCAGGGTTTTTTTTTTTTCTTCAAGTATCACACTATAGTGCTAAAGGCTCGCTTTGAATCATATAAATTAAAGTAGCAATAAACACCAAATGACAACCTCCCTCTTGGCATGTCTGTACGGAAACCTGGCTTTCAGTTTTAAGCTGTTATTCAGCTAATAAGTAGCAAGGTTTTGTTTCTAGCCAATTCAGTGGAATTAATGCTAACTGAATATTATTATATTATTCTGCCAGTCAGAGATTTACTTATATGTGCTTTTTATTAATGTCAGTTTCTTTCACTCTCCTCTCCACTTCTTCTACCTCTTTCAGCAGCACTTAAATTACTCAAAGTTGCTCTGGTTGGTCAACCATGCACTATCTCAGCTGATACACCAAGGAACATAAAAGCTCTATTCTCTTGTTGTTTGTTAGTTTCATAAATGATCCTTTATTTTCCTCTTGTGCACAGTGATCAACAGAACCATGCATTATTTTAGAGCCTCTACAATGTTAGCAAAGACATTTGCAGAGGCAATTTAGCAAATTCATTTTTAAGTAAATATTACTTCACTAAGATTTCACTTCATGATTTTAAAAGCCAAAAAACCCCATTACATCCACTATGAAATTATGAATATGAAATATCCAATTTCATATTAAAACATCACCGTCATCATACAAACACTACTGATGCACTACTTTGCCAGCTCATGAGGATATTAAAGCCCCCTTCTCTCGACTCGAAGTGCTTATGATGTGTTATTTTTGAATGTTTGAGCTTCACCCTTCAGAACGACGTGCAAACGCATGCGGGCTGTTCGCAAACGCTGAAGGGGAGAAAAGTATATTTTCACTTGCTTTGAATCCGAATTTAAGATGTGCACCTGCAGGTCTGATTTTGTGAAATCACAAGTAGTCAGGCAGCCAAATGTGGTCCAATATGTAATGTTGAAGTTTGTTTGAAGCATGTGAGCAGGAGCAAGAATGTTCCCGTGTGACTGCTGCGAAAATATGGGAGTATCTTATAGAACTTTTGTATTGGCTCTCCATGTTAAGCAGGATATTATTCAAACTGATTGTTTTTGTACGTCTTAAAAAATTCGGTAGGGAAGATTGTTGTCTAGTGCATGGTGGGAAAACAAACAAACAAAGCTATCAGCTAATGGGTAAAAAACAGGACATTAAAAATAAAACTCCAATTTTTGTTTTTTAAATTTAAAAATATAGAAAGGATTTTGATTTTGCAGATTCTTTTGTTTACATTTTAATTGCACAAAGGGCATGGAAATGGCTGGAAAAAAATTTCCTGGCCAAATGTGACCCCTACTGGTCAGTATAACAGATTCCCCACCATCACAGCCTGCTTTTCTTTGCTCCTTTTTACTCCAGAAGTGCTGACACAGTCAAATAAATATTTGAGTTATGTGGCCTGCCCATTCTCACGCTAAAATCTTGGGATACGGTACTCATATCCTGTCAACGGATTCAAGAATTCGCCGAAATGTGGTTGTTGATTTTTTTTATTTTTTTTTATTAACTTGACCGAGTCAAACCCAATGCAAGGCAAATCAGAAGGCAAATTGAAGTAGGGTTTTTTATGGAAGTGTTCAAGTTCAGCAATATTTCATGTGGCCAAGCCTTTTCCGAGAGTGTGTGTCAGGGAACGTTGTATTCACCAGCATATGAATGTGTCGCCTCTCATCATTTGATTGAGCCCTGCCAGTCTTGAACGCAAGGGGATTCCACAGTCTGCCAGTGCCATTTACTGCCAGGGCCCTAAAATCCAAATTGACCTAGACACACAGACAGATGGAGACTTTTTTAGCAACTAAAATATGAAAATTAGACAGGCAATCCAGGAGACACTATGGCAATTTCTACTTCTTTTTTTTTTTAACTATTTACTATTTCAATCATGTAGAATAGCTTAAGATGAATGCCATAATGTTCAACTAGATGCATCTAACACACGGGATGTAAACCATCAAACTCATTATAAACTAGATGAAAATGACTAAATTCAGCCGGTCTGCCAAAACAGGTAAAATGTACACTCAGGATCTGAATGGTTTTCTTTCCACTGGTGGACAGAAAACTTGTCAATTAATTTTTTCTGTTAAAACTACCAGGAAAACAAGAATTCAACTTTAACAAAATAAGAGAAAAGGAAGAAATGTCACTTATAATGTCACAGCGGGTGAAAGACTTCAAAAATGTAACAAGCATTTCCTCTCAATACCTGAAAAACAGCAGTAAACAGTATATTTCAGTGAACAGTGAGGGGCTATCTACATCTGTTTACAATGAATTTAATATGTGAACATGTATGAGGTGAGCTGGACACTGTGAACAGGCTGATGTTGAATACAGAGGCTGCTGCTGGCTGAGAGATCAAACTCAAGTCTATCGATGCCATCTAGTGGATATAAGGATTTAAACTGTGGCTTCATTCTCTATCACATGTGCTATGCAGTTCATGCTTCTATTTGAAATTATAATAAAAAGAAATTTGCTAGAACTTTGGGGATTTAGAAAGGTTTTATGCAGTCTTTTATTATTTTCCTTTCTTTTGTTTTTTTTTTTTTGCAAATTCACCAAAATTTACAAAATGAAGACCTTAACATACATTTTCATGATATAGTCACTGGGTTCTTTGTGAATTTCCTAACAATGTCCTTCTTTTCTGGAGGCTAATGTCACGGCCCACTTGCCTGCTGAAGGAATACTGTACCAATGTCACTACTATATTCTCCATATAGAAATGAGATGCATGTTTAACTTATGTAGTTGCTTTTTCTGTTATTAGATGACAGAACAAGTATAAAACAGTGAAGTTAAACACTACATTGTTAGGTAGGTACATGCTGCTTTGCTAAGATACAAATTTCATAGACATGACTATGTGAACATGTACATATTTCATGTAAAATCATCAATAATCAGACAGTTCATTTTAAAATCTTCAGCTAATTCACATTCATGAAGGATATCAAGCCGTGTATACCGTTGTTACTCACTGAATGGTGCCAGCTGCAAAGAAACAAAAAAATAAAGCAAGCAACTCTTATATTGAAAAATGCATTAGGATTTTGTGAAAAGTTGCCAGATTTTCACAAGGTGCTTCTTTGAAAAAAGTCGCTAAATACTGCTAAATACTTCAAGCAGAAATTTTACTCAATATTCACTCAGATCCTTAAAGACCAACGACCCCAAACTGCTCTCAAATGATAGTGTACATAGTTGGTGTAAACTTGTGACATGGTAGCTTCACCTGGTTTGGACTGGACTTCATTCTCATTTATATTTTTGAAGAAGCTCCACAGTAGCCATCTTTGGCTTTGCATGTACAGAGGCAATATCTAATCTTGCCACCTGGTTGCGAGCAGCTGTTCGTCTATTTTTGCTGGCTGGCAAACAGCTTCAAGGTGCATTACCTTCTGGATGTAGCAGCATGCTACAAACTGCCAAGCAATAACGGAAACAAGGGGAAAAGTACATTTTAAGATGAGAAATACGAAGACCATTTATAACTTAATGATTATTTGAAAATCACTAAGTTATTGTTGTCATTTTTGTTTTTTTGCTTTTAATAGTTCCTGATTAGTTTGTCAGTTGGCTGAATTAATTAAATAATTGTTACAGATATTTAAATTGTATTGTTTTAAGTAGTTAACTTGCCATGATCCAAAACCAGATCCATTTGACCAAGTGGGACAGCATTTTCTGACATTTCTAAAAAAAACAACAACAAAAAAAATCCCAAAATGGCTGAAAAATCAAGTACAAGAAGCTAACATTGGCCAAGATTTCCAACCCCCACATGTGGTAATCTCATACAGTATGGGTCGAATTTGGAGTTTGTCATTGGATGGCAAGTCGAAGACAGAAAAGGGGAAACAGAGAAAGAAAGTGTGAGAGAGATAACGGGCCACTTGGCTCTTTCATGTGGCAAGATGCAGGAGTAGATGGCAGCAGAGGCAGGTAATAAGATGACAAATGCCCAGAGACACAAATCCACCACTCAAATGTTTCTTTCATTTTCCAAAATCAAACCTGCATTACCTTCCAGGCAACCTCAATGGGCAAAGAGATACCTGAGGCCACCTGGATCCCACTCCAAAGAGTTAGCCAAGACAATTTCCCTCAAATCACCTGCTATCTTAATCTGACAGCCAGACTCGATTACAAGGCGTAAAAATTGCTTTTCTTGCCACCAGCAGTGGTTGGGAAATTATCTTAATTGTGTCATGATTATGCCTCAGAGCTCTGGTGAGAGCTTTACGTTGCTCCTTTCAAACACAGGAGCGCTTCATGAGTGTTGAAAGTGCGACTATCAGCTTTCGAGAGGAGACCGGGGAGAGAGGAAAACATTCATCTCCATTTCTTTGCTGTCTGTTCACAAACATGTACACATGTAATCCACGAAAGGGAGGAGAGCTCTGAACCTTGTGATACTGAAAGAGCTCAGCAGAGGAATACTCAACAGTGATTACAAACTACCTTTTTCTGTAGTTTTCAGGAGCATCAATAGGAAGGAGAATTTTCATTTGCAGCACGCTGGACGGAAACGTTTGACTTTTAAATAAAATCTGTATGAACAGTGACCTGATTTCCAAAACAATGACCTGATAATGATGACACCAACAGTGTTTCCTATTAGGATTTACACGACCTCTTAGCACCGATATCGTTCCTCAAATTATCTAACACACATAATCTTTGCCCTACGTTTAGTTTCTTTGTCGTCTGCTCTACATTGGGGTGAATATTTCTCATATATGTATATACTGTTCTATCAGCAAATTCAATAACAAACAGCAAACAGAACAAACTAATTTTACAGATTTTATCTTTCCAGTATGATGCTGGCCATCACACTAAATAACATTTTTAGTTTACCGTTCAGGTGCGTGTGACAAACACAGGAACTCCTCCACATCAGTCTGGCAGTGAATTATCTGTTCGTTCATGTCAATAGTTTATTCAACCCTGCACTGTCTCAAACTGAGGGGCACGTCTTTTCTGATGGGGCACAGAACCACTGGACATGGAGCCCAGACAACTAGATGAAAAACCTGAACCGAAACTGTCATGAATGAACATGACAGTGTGTTGGTGCCGTTTTATTGACCTGCATTTAAGTGAAACTGACCACAGTATTTTTTGTTTTTTGTTTTTTTGTTAATGATAGACAGAATATGAAGCAGCAAGAAAATCGAACATTTTTTTATTGAACCTATTAAGTTTTAATATAATTTTATTTCCATTTTTATTTATTTTCACTCATTTAGATTGTAACCTTGTTGAGCTCCTTATTATAACACATTCAACCACTCCCCTGATTTTTAGTTGTATTTTATTTTAATTTTTTATTTTAATTTATTTCACTACTTCCTAGTATTTTTTTTTTTTTACCAACTTGAGCTGTTTTGTGTTGTCATTATGTTTTGTTTTTGTTTTGTTTTTTATTTTGACTGAGCTGCTTTCTTAAAGCTTTTTTATTATACACTGTGTTCTGGCTTAAATCAGCATATTACTAAAACCCAATGAAGACGTGTGATACGAACCATACCAAATAAACATACGTAGTTAAATTCACACTCAGCCACAGGTGTGACCAGGTGACCACAAACTGAGAAGAGATACTTTTACTCACTTTATTCGATGTCCCGTCCACTTTTGTGTCTTTCGTGACGGTGAAGGATCCACGCTATGTTACGTCCGACGATTTTATTGAAAATAAATAAATAAAAAATAAACTCTATACAGCTGGAAGTTGTCCAAAGCTTTTGTTAGCAAACAGAATGCTGATATTAGCTAGCTAACAATTCCAAGCTTGTTTCAGGTAAAGTGTGACCGCGCTGTCCCACAGACCTTCCCATCCACAGTTATAGACTGACCTCAACTGTAACTATCTTATTCTTATTTATTTAATGCTTATGAACTCACCTTGCTACAATTCATCAATTCAACCCTACTCCCGTTTGAGGCCAGTTGATTTTTATCAGCCTTTACAACCCAGGGGGCGCTGTTTCACACATTTACCCAGACTCAGAAAAGGGTAAGGACTACAAAGATGGTTCCATTTCCCACCTGACCCCCTCAGAGTCAGTCCGTTTTTTACATTAGTTCATATTATGAGAACAAAATTTTGCCCTCATAAAATGAGTGTTTTCCAAATTACAGGCCAAACTTTTTAAATGTGTTTATTTTTTCTTTATTTTTGTCAGAACTCAACATCAAATTTCCAGGTCTGAAAAAAAAAACATTACAACCAAATCAATTTTATGTCACAGTCTGATGACAACACCTGATTTCTGATAAGCATTTTTCTGTAATAACCTTTCATGATTTCATCAGTATCACAGGTATCAGTATCACAGGTATTGTACTTTCAACAGTACAACTACACCAGTTTCATGTCTATGACATTAGAGGAATAGAAACAAGCACTGATACCCTGGAAGTTTGATGTGTTTTATTTTAATTCACTGGAGAAAAGCTGAAAACTGGCATTTGGGGTAAACTTTAAAGGTTTGGATCACCATATGGGATTGCAGCTCAAAACAAGTTATGAAAAGTCTCTCTTTTTTTTTTCTTGTTTTCTTACCAATAATCAGGCTCATCTTCTGCCTAGATTTTTCTTTTTTGGCTTATTTATAAATCTGTGGCTTAAAATAAATTTTATTATTTGATGAATGTGAAATGTTTTACCTATATTCTGTGACTTTATTTTTGCACTTTTTGTTGAAATTGTTTGTCGTCGTTGTTGTTGTTGGACTAACATTGCACCTAGTTTTGGGGATGGGTCTTCCAGCATGCCATGACCCATACTGCCAAAGCAACAAAGAAGTGGCTAAAGAATAAGTATGTTCGGGAAAAACTCTTCTTCTTCTAAGCTTGTATGACACACCACATTCATCAGTTTTCTAATTGTAATAATGAGATTGCTTGAGTTTAATAACAGCATTGGTCAGAATACTGAGGTGTGACTTGCTTCACCTTACATGTGTTTAACTTGTGGAACTGATCAAAACTGAGAAGAGGCAAAATTTAAGAAATTGCATCACAAATCCTATGGCTGTTCCTTGTAAGGATCACCACAGACATCAAATTAGAAAAAAGAAAACAATCTTGATGAGTCTCCATGCATGGCAGGAATATAGATGGGCAAATTATTATATTGATTGCGTTTTCTGTGTGTTAGATTTCATTGAAAAATTAGAAATTCCACTTGTTAGAGAAAAAAAAAAAAAAAAAAAAAAAAAAAACTGATGAAGAAGCACAGAGCATTTTCAATTTTTATTGACTTTTTTGGACAATTTCTTTTCCAGTGTCATCCATAACCGTTCACTTCAATGGTATTTGCATAATCTTTCATTCAATACTAGGAGGATAGAAACCAAGGTAGGCTGATGCTAGATGCTGAATTAGCAGCTGACAAGCTAAATCTGCACTCGAGCAAAGTAAACTAGTAACTGAGGAGGAGAGGCGGAGGGGGGGGGGGGGGGGGGGGGGGGACTGTCCCGAGAGTTTGAGGAAACAATAGACATACCTTCCAGTTGTCCATTAAAAATGCACCTCAACATCATCTCTACCTGGTTTGTATCTTTCTAGTTGTAAGGCTGATTAAAAATAAAAAGGGCCATTGCTATTTAACAGAGCAATCTGCATAGCAACTGGAAGACAAAAGGACTGGACACTGACCCAATACAGAGGATGAGTAACACAGGACATCACTAGACAGGTAGTTGGCACACGATGGTCTGCTGTTTTGATCACAAACACACAGTCATTTTATTTTGTAGAGTGACTTACTTTTGAATGTCAAAAAAAAAAAAAAAAAAAAAAAAGAAAAGAAAAAATATATATATATATAGGTCCAACAGTTAGTGTGAGGTTGGATACGTTGGAGCTCTAGGCCTAGTGTTGCAAGAGGTTTAGTTCTGGCATGATCTCCAAGCATCTGGCAGTTTGAGTAGGTGCCATTCTGCACTGGCTAAAACCACCCCCCGCCCCCTTCCCCACCCTTCCTCCCCTCCCACACCCCCTTTGTAAAGTTTACCAATTCATAAGGCTACAAGGTACGTGCCACTACTTGACCATATACACAGAAGCACAGTTACAAGCAAATGGAACGACGTGACGGAGGACAACCACTAGAGTGTGCTTGAGGGCTAATGACTGACAATTTTCACGCAGCTACATGAATAAGGCAGGAGAGGGGTGGGATACTGAAACAGCTGGCCTCGTTGGTCAGGCTTCATGTCTGAATAGGTCACCAGCAGCAATTCAATTGCTTCACCCCACCCTGCGAAGGCAACTAAGATAAGGGCAGCTCAAAAAAAATTAAAAAATAAAATAAAAAGAACCTCATGTCTGGCCACCACTGAATTTGGTATAACAGTTCAAACCACAATGAAATGTCTTGTCTAATCAACATTTAAACATCGGTCTTTTACAGACTGTAGACGTCACCGTAACAATGGTCTTTTTTTTTCCTTTTTTTTTTTTTTTTTAAGCATAAGACAGTATTTAATGCAGAAACAGAGCTCACAAGTCAATTACAGTATCTTAGAACACTTTTAGACTGAATCTGCGAGGCTAGACCGAGATAAGTAGACAGAAGGATGACAGTCTCAGAACTGAAGACTTTTAGGGTCAGCGGTCAGTCCAGGTCAAGAGGGGGTTGGGGAGAATAACGGGGTAGATTGTGTTGGTTAATTTCAGGCCCGTCTGTAGCAGCACGGCTTAGAAGCGCTTTGGTCCCCAGGGTGAGGCCTTGGTTGCCACCGGGGCTCCAAAGCTTGGGAAATCTTCAGAGCTGCTCATATCAGGGGCCTTAGAGTAGAAAAAAAAAAAAAAAAAAAAAAAAGGAAAATGAGGATTTAAAAAGAGAAGGGTGTGACCAGTTCTCAGATTTTTTTTTTTTACAGTGACATTAGAAGACCCTCACCTTCTCATTGGCAGTAGCCCAGGGAGCCTCCCTCACCACGAAGCCTTTGGATGGGCCACGCTGTTCGTCCGCGGCAGCAGCGCTACTGCCAGAAGGCCTCATATAAGCCATCTTTGCCTCATTTTCCACAACATCTGCCATCTGACACAAAACAAACTGTGTCAGTACCATTTAACTCAGACAAGGCGCCTTTTGTTTTGGACATTATCTGGAGAGGGAAGCTTACGTATTCCTCTTCCAGGTTGAGGAGATGGTCGATGGCTTCATCCACAAGCTCAGGGCGACCGGTGACTGTCACGAGGTTCGGGTCTGCAGCTCCACTCTGGGGAAACCTGAGATCAACCTGAAGAGTTTAAAAGAGAAGTTAAAGTTTGTAAGAATACAGAAAGCACAGTATTTGGAATGACCTATTCCACTAATTACAATATCATTCATTTCTGTATGTGAACACAGCTGTGACTGTGCTGTCTGGCAGGTATAACCTTTTCCCTTCTGATAGTTGGGGGTTTTTGTGTGTGTGTGTGTGTGTGTGTGTGTGTGTGTGTGTGTGTGTGTGTGTGTGTGTGTGGGTGGGGGGGGGGGGGGATTTGTCTCATTACTCATTACTCTCATTACACACAGATTTTTAGAGCAGCTACCTACATCTTCTCATTTTACCATCCTCACCTTAAACTCCTCCATGATCTTGCGAATGCCCTTGCCACGGGCGCCAATGATGCGGGCATGGACCCTGCTGTCCAGGGTAATGTCCTCAGAGATCATCTCTTCCAGCTCATCCACGATGGCCTGGATGGCATCTCGTGCAGCTATGGCTTTGTGCTCATACCCTGTAATAGTAATCTGATCCTACGGAGACAGCAGACAACTTTAAATTTAATTTAAAAAAAAAAAACAAACAAACAAAAAAAACTTACCAAGCATCTGGCACAATATTAAGCACCATTATCAGGCAGCCCATTTCAATTTAATTGTGTAACTTTACATACCATAAGCCATAGACATACCTGGTTTTCATCATTCTTCTCTGGGAACTGGATGTTAACATCATGCTCAGTGCGGATGGTTGTAATAATAGCACCCTTGCGGCCGATTATCTTGGGGTGATACTTGGGGTCCACAGTGATGGTCAGCTTGAAGCTCCTGAGTGCCTGCAGAGGGTTTTAGAAAAGGTAACAAAATGTTGGGTTGGAGTTTCATAAAGTCTGACAACTGGCCATTTCCCACTACTACTCAACCTGATGTTTGCCAAAGATACGACTAATTATTAAGCCCTTTGTTCACTTGAGGATTATGATAAGGGTGCCCTTTGAGCTAATCTGAAAAGATAAGTGCACCATTTGAGTATAAATCATCAACACAGAGAAATAAAGACACCATGTAAACTAAAGAGTTCAGCCTCAACACACACCAAGCGCCACGACTGATACATTTTAGTACACCAGCAAATACTAACCCGATCCTCCTGCTCGGCCTGCAGCTCTTTGACGCGCTCCAGGAGGCCCTCTTTGGCACGGTCGAGAAGACTGGCCAAGCCGGTGATGGCGATTTTATCAGACTGCTGCTCAGGAGCAGGCACTTGAATATTAACCTGGAGAGAGAGACAGTGATGCCAGATCAAATATCCAGTAAAACATCAAGGCTCCTTCATTCCTATGTGGACATCTGCAACACACCTCAAAATCCTCCATCATCTTGCGAATTCCACTTCCTTTCTGTCCAATGATGTAGCGATGAAGCTCAAAAGGCACTTCCACCTCAATAGTGACAGGAACCAGGGCCTAAAGAATGAAGACAGTTAGCTGTAGTTCTTCAAAAAAAGTTGCTTTTTAACATTCCTGAGCTTGAATATGAAGTCCAACCTTCAGTGCTTCGATGGCAGCCTCGCACCGCTCTTTGCGTCCAGAAATTATAATCACATCGCACTTCTTGGGTGCGTTGGGATCAACTGGCTCCTTCACTTCACCCTCAGCTTCTCCATTCTCCTGGACAGGAGCCTCTGCAGGAGGTGCAGCTAAAAGAATATCAGAGTATTGAAAAAAAATAAATAAATGTACATGCCCAATTGCTTTTTGTTGGCTAAAAGTATCAACCATCAGTTTCAAAACTAAGTACAATTATTTTATTTATTTATTTTTAAATAAAGTGTTACTTTAAAAAAAAAAAAAAAAAAAAAATCAATGTTCTCATAATGAAAGTTATATTAAGACAGAAACTAAAGTAAGAAATACACTGCAGGTCTTTACTATTTACCTTGTGGGTCCTCGCGTTCTGGGAACTTGATCTGCACGTTGTGATCTCTAGTGATCTGCTGGATCCGTGAGCCCTTAGGACCCATGATTGAACGGTGGAACTTCTGAGTAATTACACACTCCATAGTCACTTGAGCATCCTGAAAAATAAAAAGAAGAAAAGCTTGTTACATTTCAAAGAGGAGAATAAACAGAAAGACTTCCCTTACAAAACAAACTCTACTAACCAAGTCCTCCACGATCTCCTGCATGCGTTTTTTGGCAGCTTCCACACACTCTTTGGCTCCTTTAAGGGTAACTTTATCACTCTGAGAACCTGTGCGGGGGAAGCTCACCATAACCCCACCATACTCATCAGCAAGGTCCCTAAGGACTTGGCCGCGGCGGGCTACAAAGTAGCGATGGTGCTTGGGGTCAACGTTCATAGTGTCCTCAACAACATTGTCCTGTAACCAAAAGAAAAAGAAAAGTTAAAAAATGAACCAAATTGTTGGTTCATTTCATCTAACTTTTGACAGAACTCATTTGAAAACTTACCAAGCTCTTGATGAGTTCCTCCAGCTCTTTCTGTGCATCCCGCACCGCTTCCTCGGTGCCAACCACAGTGATGAGTTCCTGGTCTTTGTCCTCAGGGGTGGGGAAGATGATTCTGGCGCCGGTGCTGTCACGAACCTTACGGATGTTTCCACCACCTTTCCCAATAAGGAATTTGTGGTACTCTGGTTTTGCATGCAGCTCAACAGTGTGACTCTTTGTTTGCTAAGGAAAAAAAAAAAAAAAAAAAAAAGGATAAAATTAGGATGACATTTATTACAAGTAGCTTTTAACTACATAAGGTCTTTGCTCAAGTCTTTCAACTGAAATGCAAGAACTCCCTGATAATGGGATAACAACTAACCAAATCAAACTTCAGAAACATTTTCTTAGCCATTTGCGAGCGACTAAAAGGATGACTGAAACAAATACTCAGCATGTGCTACTACAAAAGGAGCTCTTTGCCTTTTTACCTTCTCATTCTCTTCACCCCACAATGTCAAAACAATGACTTCAACACAAGTTTGGCTTTAATTCAGACGCATTTATACAAACCTTCTCCTCCGCCAAGGCAAGCAGCTGCTGCTTAGCCTTCGCCACCTCCTCTGCAGGGCCTCTGATGGTGACCTTATCAATCCCTGAGCCCTCTGTGGGAAAGTGAATGTGCACACCGCCACACTCCTCCATGATGGATCGCACCAAACGTCCCTTCGAACCAATCAAGGAGTTGTGCAGCTTCGAGGGAATGGACACATCCACTTCTGAGATGTTCGCCTGGACAACATGAGAATTTATGAAAGCAAACAAGACAAGATTTAAAAACAACCCTAGTTTAAATTTAAAAAAAAAAATAATAAAAATCCCCACACATGCTAAAATGAGTGCCTACCAGATCCTTCTGAATGGCCAAGATCCGAGTCCGTGCTGCTTCACAGTTTGCCTTCTTCCCAGTGATGACAATCATCTCTGAATTGCTGTTCTCAGCAGGCAGATCAATTTTGGTGTTAGTTTCCTCTCGAATCTACAAAGCAAAAATAAAGGAGGTGTCAAATCAAACTTAAAACAAATTAACGTGAATTCAGAATAAGAAAATGTGCAGTACCTTCTTGATGTTTGACCCTCCTTTTCCAATGATGTTTCTGTGGAACTGCTTGAAGATGGGGACTGAGACAGAATAGCTGTTCTCCACCTGACCAAAGGAATCACTGAAGGTTAACACTTAATGACACTTCAACGCTGCAATAAATTACAAATACACTAGCAGAGCATTTTAAACTTCAAGTCAAACGGAGATTTACCATTTCAGCCACTATCTTGCTCATAAACTTTGAACATTTTTCTACTTCAGTTCTTGGGCCCCGAAGTTGAACAATGTCACTTTTCTGTGCTGGGTCAGGGAAGTTAATGATGACCTGGAACAAACATTTAGAGTTAAGCTTGGAAAATGCACTCCCTTAAAGCAGAGGAAAAAAAAAAAACCAAAAAAAAAACCATAGAAACAACCACAATGATTTACAGCTCACCTCTGGGAATTTGTCCCGCACTTCCTTAATCTTCTCCCCTTTTTGGCCAATGATGGCCCTGTGAAAACGTTGTTCGATGATCAAGTCCTTTGTACGCTCGTTCTCCTACATGAAACCAAGCAATTAGAGATATAACAGGAAATCATTTGCAGAATTTTGCCTGTAAACTCAAGCTTGAACTAACCATGCGTGACGCAAGCTCTAGCAGCTCCTTCTTGGCTTCCTGCACACCCTGGGGATCCCCCTCAATGCGGATCAGGTTGCTCTTTTCATTATCAGGGGGGATGCGGACAGTCACCTTGTGCACCTCTTTGATCCGGTTGACTAAATTAATAAGTAAATGCATTGTTTCAGAAAAATATTCCTTCTTGTTGTTGCTGCAGCAGCATCTGACAGCAATATACTCACTATTAACACCTCCTTTTCCAATCAGGTGACGGTGGAATTTGGGATCCACACTAATCTCTGCATAGTCCATTCGGCTTACCTATCAAAACAACAAAAATCATGAAGAGCTTGTTGTCTAGCACATAAAAAAGTTTGCTCAGTCTCACTTGAGACTGGCTTCAAATTTAAACATTTATGCAAAATTAAACACATTTACAGCCTTTTACAGAAAATTACAACACAAGTGTCTAAATTTCACTAAAGCTTAAAGTTTGCATTACCGTGTGTAAGGCCACAGGGAGGTGACAGGCCTACCTGGGCCTTCACTAACAGCCAATTTCAGGGACAAACATAACCTGACAAATTTCTGTGTGACTGAAGATTCAACACACTTACCAAATCTGTAACCATGGCTTCAATCTGGCCTTGCGCCATTTGCACATCTTTGGTAGGACCCTCCAGGGTGATCTTGTCTTCTCCCTCAGTGAACTCAATGTGCACCTTCATTCAAAACACATGAGAAAACAGAAGTTAAAAGCAGGTTTTCAAAAAAATTTAAACAAGTACTTTATTTAAGAGCATTTAGCATACCTTGGGCATTTGTTGAGTGATCTTTGCCAAGTTCTGGCCCTTCTTCCCAATAATGAAACGATGAAGCCAAGAAGGAGCTGAGACCGAGGAAACAGTGTAACTGTTTGCCTGTAGAAGGAAAAATGCTGTCGTTACTCCTCAGTGTTCATATGTTGAAAGAACTCTTAACATTACTAGTCTTCACAAGGTAATGTACCTTGGCATAAACTTCAGTGAGAGCCTGACCCAGACGGTCGGGCTCTCCACGAAGGATGACAGTTTCTGAGCTGCTGTCAGAAGGTGGGATCTCAACTGAGACGCCAGTTTTATCCAGAATCTCCTGCAGGGTGTTTCCCTTGGGGCCGATCACATATTTGTGCTGAGACTTCTTCACCTCCACCGCAATAGTGGTGGTGTTCTTTTTCTACAAGACGGACAAGAAGGTGAGGGACTTCGCACAAAGTAAATATTTTCATTTATTGTGCCATTTATCTGGACAAACGAACACAATGTGCAGGGCAGGACAATTACTGATGTCAATCTAGATGATAAACAGCAATACCAGCTATAAAAAAAAAAATATGAAAATCTGACTGTTGCTGTAGTCTGGACACAATTTCTCAGTGATTATTTGCATACCTTGTCTTCATAAACCTTCTTGATCTTAGTCACAGCAAGGGCCACCTGCTCCTTTTCCCCAGTGATGACGATCTCAGTCTTATTCACACTCTGAGGGGGGACATTGATGCGGGCACCAGTCTCTTGCATCATCTCGCCCACTAGCTTATTGTAGGCACCGGTGATGAATGGGTGGTACACTTTTTCAATGTTCACCCTCTCCACAGCACGCTTGTCCTAAAAAGAGGAAAATTGCTAATGTATCAGATTTGGAAGAGCGATAAAACAAATTTTTAATAAATTAAATAAAAATATCCTTAAAAAGGTGTTGGCGTGAGGTGGTAAATTACCTGCTCAGCAGAGATCAACAGGATCTCATGCTTTGCCTTCTCCAGCCCCTCCTTGGTACCAGAGATCTTGATCTGGTTGCTGGGGTCGTCAGGTCGTGGGATCTGGATTTTGGTGGCAGTCTTGAGCTCCAGCTCCTGAAGCTTCTCCCCGTTTTTGCCAATGACAAAACGATGGTGCTCCTTGGGGATGCCAACACTAGCTGAAGCCTGTTGGTTTAGATTAGAAGGCAAAGTTGGTACCACAGTCTGTAACTTATCATTTAAGAAAACCAATAAAAGCAAATCTCTTAACCTGAGTCTGCAGTCGGGACACAATCTCCTTACGGGCCTTCATCACGGCATCCAACTTTCCAGACACCATGATCGAGAGACCCTGATCTTTTGCTAAGGAGAGTTCCAGGTGGGCTCCGGTCTTATGCATGATGTCTACGCAAACCTTTGCTTGGTCTCCTTCCCCAAACTGGTTGATGTCCTTGTACTTGCGCTCCTCCAACGGCACATGGAAAACCTAGGAAAACATAGTTCATGTAAAAAAGAAAGCATTTAAAAATCAGTGACAAATAAAATTAGCTTGACACAAAGAAAACCTAAAATGTGAGGCAAACAAATGCATTCAAATTAAGCTCGGGTAATCCTCACCAAGATCTGTAACCAAAATACATAAAAATGTTCCTTCTACTAAAACCCTTCTCATTCTCAACTATAAATGTTTTTCCTTCTGTTTTATATCATACTGAAAACATGCCAATGAATTAAACATTTTATTGAAAAAGGAAAGATAATGATCCATTAAATTCACTCGTCACACCCATCCCCACCCTAAAGTAGACATCTGATTTATTTAAACACTGCAGTAATCAGCACCAAAAAAATTTTAGACATGGAAACTAATGATTCATCTTTTCTTTGTGTACAACACCCGTCAACCATCGGGTCAACACAGCCAGCTGTCCACACTGACGGCAGCAGACGACAGCAACCCTCTTTTGGACGGCAAGTTATGAAACAGGAAAGTGGGAAGTAAGACTGATGATATCCCCATCAACCAGCGGAGTGCTTAGACTGCTGAAGGCTTAGAAGAGTAAATAACATGACTATAACCACACAGGCTCACATTAACCTGCACAGGGGAGGAAAAAAAAAAAAAAAAAAAAATTGCAGTTCTAGCGCTACTAACGTTAACCAATATAACAAATGTATAACAAATGCATTGTTATTTACGAAGCCAAGTGGCACACACACATACTTCAGCAGTATTTAAAATAAGGTTGTTATCAAACAACCTTGTTATCAAACACAGTATCTATGTGAACAGCATTATGCCTCATCTACTGGATAAAGCTCAAGCTCTCTCCTCCCCAGTTTAGTTAATTAAAAACATTTGACCCTCCCATGTTTTTTAATGCTTTGAGTCAGTTTTTCTCCTGACTTGCTTACAGAAGCCTAATTTCCACAGATAACTGTTTGAGTCACACAAATCTCCTGCTATTTATGGGAACTCATTTCTTTAATTGAATCTAAATGACTGATAAGGCTTCCTGTGTCACTGTAGCAGGCCTGAAAAAAAGAATGTCACACAAAGAGGACAAGATGTCTGTGCTATGGTTTTTTATTTCACCATGTTTACTGCTGCGTGTCGCAAAGCATGCCGTCTTCATACCGACCACTAGTGTCACAGAACATACAGAGGCAGTTATTACACGAGGAGGAGGAAAACTTTTCTTAAAGGTTAGTCTTTTTACAACATCCAGTGTCGCCCTGTACACAAACAGCTGCCATGCCCAGTGGAGAAGAATCCATCAGCAGCAGGAAATGGACAGTTTAGCTTTGACATACAAGACTACAATCCACTTACATGGAAGGACCATATTTGTCATTTGATTATTTAGGTCTCCTATTGCTACACATCTCTCCAAATATACAATGCATGTAGTAAACTCTTAATAATTTGGTAATTCACCAACATTCAGTGATATAAAATTACAAAATAATCTACTTCCAAACAGGCTGTTTGAAACTAGAGATGCAGTATGAACTCTGTATGAACTCGTGGCTTTAAAAGTTTTGGTCAAGAATTTGCATTGCATTTCATTAATGTCTTTGTCATTTACTTTCAAATCATATAATTAAGATCCTGTGGCAGACTCTGAAATAGTAATGCAGTAATAGAACTTTTTTTAAAAAAGGAAAAGTTGTACCTGGGTGATAATCGAAGACTTGAGAGGACGGATCTTTGATGCCCAGGCGCTGGAAGTTTCCTGGGTCCCCTCAGGTTGGGACGCCTTCTCGGGGAGAGGTGGGAAGGCATCCTTGTAGGTAGGAAGGGCTTCCTCATCCTCTCCAGCACTGGGTCCTGCCACAGCAGCTGTGCACGTAGGAAAGACATACACCATGAAGCCGCTTGTGGCTCGGCTTGCATTTTACAGGCCGTAGAGTCTTATGTCCAAATACTCACCACCACCCTGCTCTGGCAAAAGCCCACTGCGGTGCGCATTGAAGGTTTCCTGCGTAAGTACAGCGACTGAGCTCATGGTCGAAATCCCACGTTAACACAGAGTCCGAGTGTGCCACTAAAAGAAGAGCTTAGGTTATCTTCACAAGCTTAGTAACAGTACAAGTAGCAAGAATATATACACAAGTCTCAAAGGAGACTCAGTCTGCTCATTTTGAGCTTTTTCTAAAAAAAATCACCTCGTTCATACAAGAGATGTCGGATTTCTTTCTGGTTGATTTGTAGAAATTAAGGATGGACAGAGCTGATGCTCGAAATGGAGGTCGCTCAGTTCTCTGTCGTTTTGTTTTTACTTCGTCCTGTGTTAACAGTAGCAGCTAGAATAACCTGCTACAATAACTTTTCTGTGTGCTTAAGTTTGTTTGTTTTCTTTACTCTAGTGCAAACTGGTCGAGTTAGCTGAAACGCAGTCGGCTTATCTCTCACTCATTCAGTCATGTTCCATCAGACAAACATTACATAAAAGATTAGTAATCAAGGATGTTTGTTCAGTGTTAAACTTGCACTGCACTTATAACAGCACCATGGGCGTATATGTGTGAGGTGAAAAAGGAGAAACTGGCAGTCTGCAGCCTTATGACTCACACTGAGCTGAAAGGAGACTAGAGCAAATAATTTAGGTGAATGAAGCCAGTAGAATTTTATTTTTCCAGGGCTTTTATCTTCAGCCTGTTTTCATTTATTGTATCAATAATTACCAATTCATGCATTTATTTTCTTCACATTTTATTAAATACATAAAAGCTTAATATTACATTACATATTTTTTAAAAAACTGAACCCTGTTTCTTTCTCCCAATGATAAATACAACTTGTTAATATAACCCTCCTAACAGCAGACACCCAAAGCTAGGATATTGGTATTGTATTGGAAAAGGTTTTACTGGTGCATGCTCGTTAAAACCCAGAGATTTACAGCAAAGTGTTGTAACTTTTTGGATCGAAACAGTTAGTTAGCCCTGTGTATGTAATTTGCGTAACAGCAGTGACAGTGATAGCTATAACGCACTCTTTGTTTGACCAAGAAACTGAGTTTTGCATGCACTCGCGGGCAATTTTAGCAAGGCCCTTGTTTCAAGTGGTGCAAGTGTCACAAGCACGGTTTAATGTGCTAAACAAGCTTATCACAGACGGACTTTGGGATATTCACCTTTATCTAATCTACATTTATCAGAGAAAGCCATGTGCGACAGAATAGTCACTCATCACATTCACACGTCAGCACTTTGCTAATGTATGCCGAGTGTGAGTGGGGAGTAACTGAAGAGATTAAGTCCTAGGAGAGCAGTGGTGTGGGCACGGCTGCAGCTACAGCACATTTTGTTTTTCCAACAGGAACTCTGTTCAACCATCTTCTCCAGTGCTATTCTAAGAAATGTAGCCAAGTGACAAGGCTGCAAGGTTAAGAGGATTTTACCCCACTGACCCCTCTGCATGTCCACGCTGGATAGGATTAAAGCAAAAATCCGCCAACATAAAGCTCAGCAGCCCCGTCTAGGATCTTTGAACCAATAATTCTTTCCAAGAAAGAAACCACAAGGCCAATCCGCTTATCTATAACAGTTATTTTTAAAAAAACAAAAAGAAATTAATTGATGTTGTTGATGTTTCGGATTTCTGAATTATAAATAAAGTTGATGATAGAATTCCATTAAAAACAACAACTGCACTCTGTTCCAACTACAGGTCAGTTCGGTTTAACCATCAATGATGAAACTTGATATCAGCCAAAGTCATCACCTTGTTCTTCTGGCTTTGTAGACAAACATAAATTCTAGCCAAAGCACAGGAATGCGAGTTGCTTCAATGAGGAGTTTCCCTCCCGAGCGTGACTGAAATTCATCCGAAAGCATAAAGACTACATCCTGACTTTGTTTTGTCATCGATCTGTGAATTGTGGGAAATTTGCTTCCATGTGGCTGTCTGTTTAGCTCCTCTATGAACACCCTTGCAGTGGGGCCTCCTCCTTGTCAGACTGCATAAACTTCCTGTGCCCACTGCTCATTAGCGGCACTATAAATTAATCTCTTTACGGTTACAACTGATCATTCTTGGCCTGAAAACTTATTTTAAGTGAAGCTGTCAGGTAACTTTGAAGTGCTTCACTGCAAAAAACTTTAAAGCACCAGTGATCCAAATCCAAAGTTATCCATGAAGGGAAGGGAAAAAAACAACAAAAAAAAAAAACATTTTCTTAGCCAGTTATCCACTTCAGATTTAGCTGGAGCCTATCCTAGTTGTCACTGGGCAGATGGGGGGGGGGACTAACACAGAAAGTAAAGCCATCCCAAAGGTAAAAGCCCAGGTCAAGCATTAAGGGCATTTTATTATGTCACACATGTGGACTATAAGTTGTAATATTGACCCATGTCATGTAAAACACAATTCTATTTAATGGATCATTTAAGTAACACATCTTGTGTCAATTTGCTTTTTGTACAGGATAAATTTTATCTTTTAATTTTCACAGTTTTAAATTATTGTGCAGTTACTGTACTGTATATTTGTGTTATTTATATTCACATATATTGTATTTGATATATCTTGAATTATTTTCTGTGAGGTGCTTTGTGATTCTCATCCGACTCCTTATGTATTTTACCCTTTTAAGTTTAATTTTAAGAGTAAAAAAATAATAATAATCCAGCCGTGTTTTAACAAGTATCTGGAAATGCATTATTGGTGATCAGAATGCTGTTACATGCCAGGGTAACTGCTGTAAGACAAGCAACTCTGGCTGTCGTTCATCTGTAACGAGCGTAGGCTGTCAGTCTGCCGTTTACTTTGATTGTCAATAAGATGGGTGTCCATGTCTATTTACTCTGGGTGAGGCTGTAAAACTTTGTGAAAGGAGTCTGATGACAGGGATACTGATGTGAGTTGTTGAGGAGATCCAACTAAACAACCAAAATTGTTGGACCTGGACTCTTACTGAATAAACTCTTATAATGTGAGAATGTGATCAAACTGTTTATCAGAGGGAGAGTGTGATTTTTAAGGACTCATGTTAGCTGCCATAATGTTAACTTAAAACCAGCTACTGTTTAGCAGTCTCAATATCAGCTAAACGGAGATGAGAGGATCGTATGTCTAATGTGATAACTAGTAATTACGACAACGTTACGAATAAATAAGCATATTTATGTTAGAACCTTGACACAGTTAAGGAGATGAGGCTTGAAGTCAGGAGGTTAAGGAAATGAGGGAGGACAGATACAAAATACATGTACATATACATGTACAAAACCTAAAGGCTTATTATGGTTTGAAAAATGTATTTGCGATTGTTAAATTAAACTAACTTTTAAGTTGTACCATGTATGTGGCAGCTGTTTATACACAAGTGATTAGGCAGAACAGCACTACCGTATTAAAAATTGAGGCGAAACCTGGCTGCTTCCACAAGCCAGGGCCTGCACCAATGCATTTTTAATGCATTAATTCTAAGTTCATGACGATGTATTTTGTTGGAAGCCATAATTACTCACTAATCAGTGAATATTTGAGTAAAACTGTCTTTTTTTTCTGCTAAATAACTTTTGTTTTGTTTTTTTTAAATAAGAAGACTTAATGTTACATTGGCAAAAGTAAGTGCCAATATAAAAGCTGTACAAACTTACCAGCTAAATGGTCAGTTACCAGATAATCCGTCCTGTAAAGATGAAAGTTCCCGTCAGCCTGCCAGCTTTTGCCTAGAAAGCAGAAATATAATAACAACTGTTAAAAAGTCTGGGACCTCAGTTTAAATCCACAAAGAAAACCACGTTTTCAGATAAACCTCTGTGTATGAGTCTTACACCATGACCTGCATTTAAAATGTAGATCATTAAATTGCATAGTAATAGTGGATACTGACTACAAACAGAGCCAATATAAGGAAAAAGAAAAAACACAGTCATGCTTCACAGACATATCCACTCATCAGGCCTAATTGCACATTTTGTTATAGCTGTGGTTCTGATGAGCCCGGTAAGATAAACACTGACAAAATACTGCCAACTCATGGCTGAAACCAAATTGTAAATTAAGAAGCGTTCAGACAAAGCAGATGCCAAGAAATGCATTAGTGAACAGCAGTAAAGCATAGCTGCCGCTGGAGCTCGCTCTCTTCAACAAGCATCTGGCTTTCATAATCAGGACGCTGCCTTGTCGTACAAAAAGGACAGAGCTGGCAAGTGATGAAGCTGCTGTGTGTGAGCCAGGTAACCAGGCTATCACGCTCTCATGCAAGAGCCTGTAAAAGCACACAGTGAACAATACGTATTAAATGACCTTATTGACATGGCTGTGCTGAAGTGTCAGGAACACTTGGATTCATTTCACTAGTTTGATGTCACAGATTTCCTCACTTACTCAACAACCCTTGGAAACAGTCAAATTTTCCACTGAGGTGTGGACAGACTCCCATAGGACGAACCTTATTAAGTCACCGAGTGTTGCTTGGGAAGAGGTGTACTATCTGCCAGGCACTTTCTCTGGAAAGCCCAATATTATAAGAAGACACACTAAAAAGTAGGTTTCTAACTTCATTTGTTAGAGTTGGCAGAAGTGACAACATGTGACCTGTTCTCATTATTATTAAAGCGACTAGTGATAGAATGGCCGTGTACAACTGCTGTTAATAAAGCTTAGCACTTATGTTTTTATTTGAAAGACAAATCACAAGCCCGAAACAGTTTCTAATAAAGAGTGCCCCCCAAACATGACTGTACATTTATCTAATTGACCATTCACGTGCTGGTGCTACAGAGTGCAGCGGTTTGCCTGCTCAAAGAAAAACCATAAGGAAGAGGAAGGAGGAACCGCACCGGCCAGAAGACCTGAGATTTCTTTGTGCAAAGAAACAATAAGGTGGAACTGAAAAGGAATACACTTCTCTGAAAGCAACACCAGCATAAGGCGGTCAGAGCGGAGGAAAACTTTGACTGACTTGTTGCAAAGCAAATGGGACGACATGTCAGAGGGCGACCTCAGTGGGTAGGAGTACCAAGGAATAAGGGTGAAATTACAAATGCAAGTGAGCCTACCAATGATATCTTGATGCATGCTCAAACTAATGAGACCCAATCAAACATGAGCATTTGAGAAATGTTTTCACAAAGTCTCAGTTTCTATCTGTTCAGTTTATAAACTAAACCAGTGTCAGGAGTATTTCCAAGAGCCTGAAAGCACAGTCTGGACACTATGTAAACTAAAGATACTTTTGTCTGCTTTTGTCTGCTTCCTTTTTTTCCACAAAGGATCGCCCCAGCGGATAGATCCACATGGTTGATTTGGCAGGGTAAGTTAGATTTGTAGTCACCATTTATTAATTTACCATTTAATAATTAAAATAAATTGGAAGTCTGATTGCTTCAAATGCCATAATTTACAATATCATCTACAAAATGTTCAGTTTCAGCATGATCCGAAATTATCCACAGTAAAGTCAACAGGCCACAAATGCCACACAGAAAGGACTTGTTTTTCAATAGGCTTCTACACAGCCATAAAGTGGTTCTTAGAAATAACAAATGCTTAAGGAATACTCATGATATTGTCACTTTGTGTATCAAGACACCACTATTATCTTTTTTAAGTCATCTACTGGAGGTAAGCAGGTATAGGACCAGCCTATATGCACTACGGAGAGCATTCCAGAATGGCAACAGGATTCAGGACACCCTGTTCTTTGAACAAATTTTCCTTGGAAAAGAAAGAAAGAACTGGCCTGCATATGATACTTGCCCTTGAAAGACCAGAGGCCTTTTGATTAGCAGTTTGGTTCGACAAATAGCTGCCACAGCACTAAAGCGCAAGTGTGTTTTGGCACAACTTTGGCAATTCAAGAGTATAAAGTGTGCTCAAAAAAAGAAAAGAAAAGGGGGGTCCAGAAACAGGATCGTGATGACCCAGATGGAGGCCACATATTCAAAGTGTTAAGCAATGAGAGATTCCTTTTATACTTGAAGTTGTCTTGGAGCCGTCACCTCTTCAGATGTAACCACAGTATACATCCGTTGCTTGAAATGAAACATGCAAATTACTGAACTGTCAGGACAAATTACTTTGCCTTCTCCTCCGAGATATCAGCAAATTCTTTCTTTCTTTCTTTTTTTTTTTTTACTACACACTATAACACAGTCAATATTAAAACCATACAAGTGAACCGCTTCTTCCAGCAGAACCTATGCAATGTAATAATGTTTATTAACTCAATGATACAAGATAAAGAATTTAAGATGTTTTCTTCTTCTTTTTTAAAAAAAAGAAAGAAAGAAAGAAAGAAAGAAAGAAAGAAAGAAAGAAAAACGTGGCACGCTTTCTTAAAAATGTGTAGCCTAAAACCAAAATAAGAGTGTAAGTGGAGAGCATTCACCAGAGAGACCCCAGAACATTAAATAAACATGCCACGGGTACAGCTGTGGCAACCATTAATTAGACTTATTACTAGTTTAAACCAGTGTAATGCAGCTATTTTACGTTATGTATTGGAGACAACTTGTACTAACGAACTGCTAACAAGTTCAGAGTGCCTGGCTCGCCTTTGCTAGTTAAACTCCCATTAGCTTCAGCAAGACAACCTTCGAGCCTTTATGACATTATACCCCAATCCCAGATTAAGGATTTAAGAGGCTGGTTAGTGTGAGTGCCAGCTAACACGATATCAAGTTAACCAAAAGCTGACAGCTGCCAACGAAACATTTTAGTTAATGCTAGCTGCCGTCATTTGGCTAACATTGGTCAACCATTAAAAAAAAATGTAAGAGAGCGAGACAAACTAACACTGTCCCTACTGTCGGGGACACTGTAAATATATGGGTCTCCCATCTAAGGTGGGATATTCACTGGGATAATCAGTGAGTCACGGATTACTGAATCCAAACCCTTAGCTGGCTAGCAAACTTGCTAAAAACTTTGAATGCGGCGTGTGACACGTAGCCCCTCAGCTAATGGTGAAGTTAGCTCAACGAGACCCACACACAACTTCAGGCTGTGCCTCAAACAGCTAACGGCATTAAGATGGAAGCGAATCAACAACTAAAACAGTACCGTAACTCTGAACACATTCACAACCCGATGTGGTGTCGTTTTTATATGTTTTAGCCAACACTGCTGAGCTCGTTAAAACTAGTTGAACTGGGAGCCCTTAGCTAGCGTGCTAATGTTAGCTTCGAACACAGTTGGTTCTTCTAGCTGGCTAAGTCCACGTAGGCATACAGCTGAGCACGGGAGAAATGACACGGAGTCAGGCCAGAGCACGCTATAACGATCTGGGTTCACGGGAAAACTGTCCTCCTTTAACGAGCACGGCTCTGACATAAAAAACTGAAGTCATGTGTAAAGAGGATATAGTCACGTTCAGGAGGAAGCTAAAAAGTACTTACTTATTTTTATGTTCTCGTCTGCCCTGAAGGTGCAGAAGCTGAGATGAAATTCCACTGGCGAGAAGGTGGGATTGAAGCCGGACGGATATATACCAGAACCGCCCACCAATCACGTCCTCCAACGTCACTTCAGAGAGTCTGGTTACAAATAACTTCTTTTCATCTCCAGCAATACAAGTTCTGAACTTTGATCACACTGAGCAAGAAAATCATGTGATAAAAAACGAGATTAAAGTTTTCCTCTCTTCTAAACAGTACAAAGTCCCGCTAAAGTAAAATATAAATTTAAAAAATGAAATAACCACTACAAATTCATTTTTTATTATCAATATCACATTTAAATATGAAATAAACAGGGCTTTTAAGTAAGTGATCAGTATAACATTTAACTCATAAGTGTTTCTTACATATAAAATAATTGGGGACCTACCAAAGAGGTTTTGACCTTCCCCAAAGGAAAATTCCCAAAACTTATTAATGTTAATTCACTCAAACATAAAATACACACGTTTTTCGTAGTCTTCTTTATCTCAGGTAGCACAGAGTGGTCCCTTATCTATAGGCTACATCATGTACCCCAGTCATGCTTCTACACATAGGGGCCCACTCTCAAAGTGCTATGTGAATCCTGCCTAATTAAGTGCAAATCTTTGTTATCATTTTTAATTACATTGTTATTACATTTTATATATATAATCAGCAACAGTGATATACAATCATATATTATAATGATATAATAAATAAGAAGGGAGACACACCAAGAAGGTCCTGGATTCTAATCTTCAGGCCTTTATGTGAAGTTTCCCTGTTCCGCATGAACCTGCATGGATTCTCTTTGGGCACTCTGGTTTCTTCCCACCATTCACAGACATGCATAGGTTAACTAACAATTCCAAATATACGATATAGTTCAATTGTGCACAAAAAAATGCATATCAGTTTTTCCATCCATTTTAATTGCAAAGTTGTAGCAAAGATGTTGTTATGTTGTTGCATTTTGTTTATTATCACTCCAGCACTTTTGCTACTTTTGTGATTTCCAAAAGTAGAATGGGAGGCTGAGTTTTCAGCTGTCAGGCCCTTCCTCTGCAGAGCCAGCTCCCAGTTTGGATTCAGGAGACAGACAGCGTTTTTATTTTTAAGATTAGGCTCAAACCTTTCCTGTTTGATAAAGATTATAGTTAGTGCTAGATTATCTGTGTAGGTTCTCAGTCATCCAGGTCATCTCTTAAGATTAGGGCTTGATCAGGTGACCCTGAACCATCCCTCAGTTATGCTGCTATAAAGACTCAGCTACTGGGGGACTTCTTATACACTAAGCCTACCTTCTCCACTTCCCTCTTTACATTCCTCCGCCTCCTTCTTTTTTTTTAACTTTTGTCTTTTTTCCTCCATACAACCCCCAAATACTACTCATATGTAATAATCTGAGTTTTCGTTTTTCTCTCAGATATTGTAGGCTCTTGGCCCTACTAAAGCGCTGTGAGGTGGCTGTTGTTCAAATGAAATAAATATTAGGCATAAATGAAGGAAATTTCTGCAATTTAAAGAAAAAACAACTTGCATCAATTTTATTTTAATGTTACTGATGTTACTGATATTTTATTAACGTTATCATTTTTATTTTAAAATACAGATACAAATCTATGTTGAAAAAGTAACTGATGAGAGTTTAATTCATTATTATTATTATTTTAAATTTTGTGGTTATGAATCCGACCACAGCAGCACAGTAGCACGGTGGTAGCACGGTTGCCTCACAGCAAGAAGGTCCTGAGTTCAGTTCCACCATCAGTGTGGAGTTTCTTCTCCCCGTGTTTGTGTGGGTTCTCCCCGGGTACTCCGGCTTCCTCCTACAGTCCAAAGACATGCAGTTAGTGGGGATAGGTTAACTGATTAATCTTAATTGCCCATAGGTGTGAATGTTGCCTGTGTCTCTATGTGTTAGCACTGCAACAGACTGGTGATCTATCCAGGGTGTACCCAGCTGGGATAGGCTCCAGCACCCCCCGCGACCCTGAAAAAGGATAAGCGGAAGCGAATGGATGGATGAATCTAATGACTTACATGTCTATTCCAACATCTATATTATAATTATGGACAACATATTTCTTTAACACCCTCCCAGGTCATGCAGGTTGACTCATACTAAGGACACTGATTTTGACAAGCTTGGTAGTCAGCCTTGCTGATAGTTAAGGTTTAAAGGGTCAAACCTCCTCGACAGAGTGGTAGCTAAAACTCTGACCGATGCCCATCAATGATGGCCATGATCTCTAAATCAAACAAACAGCAATGACAACATGGGAATCATATAAACCCATGCTTAGGTGTTATTGAATGACCTGCTGAGGTGACTCATAATAACGAATCAATACCAAAGAACTGGGCTTGGTGTAATTGTTTCAACAGTATCCACCTTAATTATCTTTGTTAAAAAGTCAACAAAACTTGTCTAGTCACATTCTCAAGACTATTGCGCTGGCATCTTTTGCTGAATGTTTAAGCGTCACCTTAAACAAAAGTCACAGAAAGTTTGCATCATTATTTGTTACACACCATGTGACTTTATAAGCATTTAGACACACCAAGCCATCTCTGACATCACAGAGCCAACACCTATGAATGTAGAAAAAAGCTGACATTCATTGTAGTCGGTCAGGAACATCTATCATAGTTCTGTACAGTGTGAATGAGACTGGATATCACTTATATGGTCATCTCAGGCCCATGGCTCTGGCTGTGAATAGAGAACCCTTGTCCACCTGCGCTTCACGTCTTCTGTTTGGAGGGGGCAACCAATCAGAAGAAAATTGATTTATATTGACAGGCTGTGATGGGCTGCACCAAGATCCAGTATAAAAATTCTACTCTAATAGAATTGCTGAATAAAAACAAAGCTGACGATAACAAATGTACATCCTGATTTAGTAATGGCATCTAAGGAAAATTGTGTAATTCAAGACCTGACAAGATAAGAAAATGTACAGATAAACTTGAATTTCTCTCAGAAAACAAAAATAGGACTGCAGAGGAACAGCAGCATAGCACAGAGAAATACTGCACTGCTGAATTTGCCAAAGCTAATCCATAAACACAGTGAAAGAGTTAAGAAAACTTTATTGCAGGCTTTTCACAAAGGTCAATACCTTAAGTATGCAAAGCTACATCTGGACGAGTGGTTTTGGAAACAGGTGCTATGAACAAATTAAGTTAAGAAACTGATACTGAAAAGCAGTTAGTTTCTGAAATAGGACAGTGATATAAAGAACTCTCAAAATATATTAGGAACTACTTAAAGCAGTGGAATAATGATTAATGTGGTAAAATTATGAACAATAGTTATATTATTAATTATTAATTATACACTAATAATTATCTTGCATTCTTAAGCCTACTTAACAAATGGCAGATAGTACCACCAGCAGTGTGCACTAAAAGTCTTTATTGTGCAGCAAAACTGTCCTATCAGTATTTTACTATATTTGATGTTTTTGTTGCATATTACCATTGTTTATAGTTTAATATACAGATATACATCATATCCCTTAAGCTATTCAAACAATTGTAGGGTTTCTCTCCGTAATCCCAACAGTCTTGTTGTCGTCTTTCTGGCTATGCATTTTTCAGCTTACCTGGCAATGTTTCGTTTCTGTAGCTTTAGAAGCTGAATAAACGTATTACTGCAGATTTTGGCAAATATTTTCACTGCGAATATTTCACTGTTATCTGTAAAATCTAAAGCTGTCAGATATTTGTAATGAAATAAGTAAGTATAGATAATATTCGCTCTGTTTTCTAGCAGAACAGGCAGTAACCTAAAACTGAATTGAATTGAAAGTTGTTGTTTTTTTTAAATGTTTTATTCTGCTGCAAGATTCATCCATAGTTTGACCCCACAGATAAAAACACAAAAGATTTTCTCTATTGTCTGAGCTTTACAAAGTGTTACATTATATTTTCCCCTTAGATTATAACTCGTCTCTAGAGAACATCTTCTGTATATTTGCTGGTAACAGGCTATTCCATGTTTCATACAGTACTTGTGCAGTATGATATTTAACAACTCTCATAAATTTGAACAAGTTTGATTTCAAAAATAATATTTTATTGTGTTCTTGAAACTTTACCTGCTTGACAATTCTTAAGGGCCATTTTTGAAGTTGTGTGTAACACCTCTGCACAGTAATTTAAATATGGAAATACATGAAGTGAACTACTGAGTTTATGATTCAGTAGATGCTTTTCTTTACTCATGACTGAAATAGTTCTTGATAGTCTGATTGTACATGATTTATTTAAGGTTTCCAGCTGATTTTGTGGTCTAAAAGTACACCAAGAAATTTAATCTGACATTTATGTCCAGTGTTATTTATCAGAATATTTGTATCAGCTACAAATAAAATGAGAACAGTATCTGAAGATCTACATCAGGAGTGTCAAACAAAAGACAGAATTGGCACAACAAAGACTCAAATCTGAGCCTCTGGATAGCTTTGGAAAAAAGAAGGAGAAGATAAATTTTGGACTTTTAATTGTAAGTTTTGCAGCTTCTCCTACTAATAATGACCTTCCCCACAGCCATTCATACTACCATTAAGTAATCATTAGGTAATCAATAAACAATTAAATGACAGAAAAGTCCTGTTTTTATAATCTACTATAAAAATTTCTGTTTTTGTTTATTTTTAGAATGGACCAATGGTAAAAAACCAAAAACCAAAGAAACAATAGAATATTGTCTGTGAAGTAACAAAAACATTCTCTTTTACTTTTCCTGTAATTTTACACATTTGTTTCTCACAAATGTAAATCATGCTGACACATTTCTTTCATTTACTACAGCAGCATTTCTTTGTCATGTAGAAAAACTACACCTTTTCTTTTTCTGAATGTGTAGTTGAACTTCTTTACTCTGACAGCAGTGTGGCCCACTGCCTCAGGTTAGTTTGACATCCCTGCTCACATACAGTTTTGAATCCAATACTGACCTCTGTGGGACTCCACAAGCAATGTTCAATCATTTTAATTATGCTATCCTGTCTCCACAAATTGTTCCTTAATATTTTGTGCTTAGTTATAAATGTATTCAGTCTGTCAATGAAGAGTTTATTCCCGTATTTTAGATATTTGTATGAGTAGAGAATTTGTGGTGTCTGTCTCTGGATTTATACAGGGCTAACTGCTCTCACTTATATCATAAAGAGTTGAAAAAACAAACCAAATGTTTAGAGGTCTTAGTTCACAGGGTTACCCAAAAATAAACTGGCATCATTATTTGAAAGTTTGGTCATATTTAATATCTGTTATACTGTTTAATTTTTAATATCTGTTACACACACACAGTTAATTTTGATGTTTTATTGTTTTCAATTTCTGCTCATTTTTTATAATATGGCGTATAAAGAAACAGCACAAACTGTAGCTTCAGACAAATCCGAGGCTTCAGATCTACCAGACTAATTTCATCACACATGATGGGCACTGTGATGAGGCCCAGGGCTTCTTGCAGATAATGAACACAGATCAAAGTGTGGAACATGGGAAAGTCATCAGGTTCAGATTGCATTCTTTGTCTTTCTATTAGCAGATCATTTTTATCTTTCCATTTATGTTTTGCATCAAATAAAATGTTGTTTTAAATGAACAAAAATCAGAAAAACACCATCAGAGCTTCTCTCCAAAAAGAAGCAAGGATGAATGACGGCCTCTTGTTGAGACGTTAAGCAGATACAGTTATGTCTACGACTATTTATACAGTGACACAGTTTTTGTCATTCTGGTTTTATACAGTCTCTCATTTTCAGAGACTCAGAAGTATTTGGACAAATAGCATAATTCTAAATAATGATGTGACCCCAGCAAGGACCCAAGACACTCAGCATGCTTGTGACCGTGTGTTTATTTACAAAATGTGCGTCTCTGCATCCCTCAGTCCCTTTAACCCTTCCCTCAAATAGATGCTGCTGTATTAAATCCCTCTATCCCTTCAGTACCATTCAGACTTCCAGCTGTCTTCACCTGTCCTCCCTTCCTCCAGGTCCCGACGTCACTGAAATAGGGAGAGTGTAATTACTGAATTGCTTCCAGCTGCCCTGCCAGTCTCCCTGGCACTGCCCCTTGAGCCCACTGGACCACCCGACCTCTGCAGCGGAGCCGCAGACCACACCTCCGCCACAAATACTTTCTAATAATCATGGTCAATTACTCCCTGAAGTCTACAACATTTCCAGATGCCATGGTGATCATCTTGACCCTGCTTGTATAAACAAAATAGCTTCATTTGCATTTAGGTTTTCAATTATGAATTTGAAATACAGGGAAACTGATCATTATGGCCAGGACTGTAGCTGGTTATATGCAAAGGTCATAGTGGTTCAACTGTCAGTTGTCATCGTTCCCATTAAAAGCACCAGTTCTCTTTGGGCACCGTCTGCTTTAAAATATTAAAGTCCTGCATTAAAACACAACATATCATAGCAGGAAATACATCTTAGATAAAAAATAAATTATTTTAAACATGAAAAGTGTCAGTGTTATTTGAATGTCTGTGTTTGTTAAGACTTGAAATACCAGATGATAGGTACACATTTTCATATTACGAAAATAATTTGCACATTACATTCAAATACATTCATGTGGAAAAGTTTTCACAGGGCTGTCTGCAGTCCTGTGAGAAAAAAGGAAATTATTAGCTCACAAAACCACCTTCAGCAGCAAGTAATCATTTTCTGTATGTCTTTATCAGTCATATCACTGTTCTTCTTTGAAATGATGCGTCAGTTCGTTCAGGTTAGGTTCGTGGCCATTCGTTTATGGACAGCTCTCCTAAGGTTCTGCCACAGTATTTGACACCCTAATTTTTTTCTTTTTCTGGTCTTCAGAAAAAGTTGTAGCCAAGCTTTATGTTGCGGACAGATCCGTTCTAGAATATTTTAGTGTTGTCATGAACTAGTCTGAATCTAAATTCAAAGATCAGACTCAAAGATCAGCGGCGATTGGCAGCTTTACAGAGTTCATTGAATGGTAGTGAGTTATTAACTGGCAACAGGTAAGTGACGGGGAAGAGTGGCTTCACTACAGGGATGCACAGGAGCTCTGCTGCAGAGCAGAGAGGGAGTTAACTGCAGTCCAGGCGGAGGAATTGATTATTGCGGAGCTTATGAATATTTCAGACAGTCTTACTTGTTAGGATGGTAAATTGAAGCTTAGGAGGAGCACTTTGTCAGCAGGAGAAAATCAAGGAGTGTCAGAGAGGTGCAAAAGGGGTCGTGATCAGGTAGGTTGTGAATGGCTAATACCTTTCCTTTGCAAGTAGCAGAGAAAAAACAAGCTAGAGCAGGCAAAAGTTGCTGGAGGTGTCCACAGTCCACAAGTGAGTTGTGTACCAAACAAACAGGGTTCCAGGAATGAGTCTGGTCTAAAAAGGGGGATAGAGAAACAGGTTTAACAGGCAAAGAGCACTGAAACAAACTAGTAACGGAAGAAGGCTTCCTGTCACCATGCTGGCAAGAGGACTGGGGAACCCTTTAGCTTTAATATAGCCAACAATTGATTTCTCCATTCAGAATAGCTGTGGGACGGAGGGCTCAAACAGGAACACTCCTCCCAGTGGAGGAGGGGAATCAGCAGGTACACAGAAGAGTTCATGGATGACTCAGTGACTCCGAAGTGCCCGAGTCCTGTGACTGCAGAACAAACCCAGATGTCAGCACCACTATGCTGACAGTTGGTCTGAGGCGTTGATAGTTTGTGTTTTGTTTTTGCTTAAATGACGTGTCGTGCTTCATGGCCAGGTGTCTCCACTGTGATTCTACCTGTCCAAAGGACATTGTTTCAGAAGAATTTGCTGAGTCGTCCATTCCTGGGAGGGACTACCATGTGCCATGAGTCTGACCTGACTGCTCCAGACCAGCAAAGTGCCAAAACCTCTGCTTTCATAGAGGTGCTCCCGCTTACTGATGATCAGTTAATCGATTGCATTTGATTAGTAACCCATAGCCTCTCCTTATCCCCATCATTCCTCATTCCAAACAGGATTTCTGTTATCAATACTTGAACTTCAGCATAATCATTATTTCTGCGGTGCGTTGGTACACCCTTTGCTTTATGATAAACACACATTCAGTTCAAATGCGTGCATATACATCAGATGTAATGATAGAATCTATCAAAGCATTTTTAAAGCATGATGCAACGTTGTTTGGGATTTTTGAGAGAGAACAGTAGGGGGAGCGCCACTACAATAAAAAAAAAAAAGTCCTTGTCCTTACCTCGTATAGTTTTTGTCTTTAAAATGGGCTTACCAGACATTGGACCGCGGTGCAAAGTGCCCATTGTCCTGATGTAATTCAGATCTGAGGCATTTAAAGACTTATAGATTAGACGGGATGGTTAAATAGGATAACACACACACACACTCTCTCACACATACACACATAACGTGTTCGGAGAACTGTGTTACTAAATTTGTATCACTTAGAAGTTTACAGTGAAGTCTATTTACATCACCTACGGGTCAGACTTTAGCCCAAACTTAAATAATGTCAGTTTCGCTTTGTGGGTCAAATCAGACCAAACTAATGATATAAAACACTTCTTATTATCGACTTTGACTCTTGGCGCAAATCCCCATTTACTTTTTGCAACATTACTCTTGTATAAGATATATTCCGACTGATGAGTTTCTTCGTGTCCATCCCCGAAAGCCATTTAAAGTAGAAGAAAGCATATCTTGGCTCTCCTGCCTACGGTCCTTAGCCACATTTGAACCAATGGCAGGACAGACGGCTCTGCCGTAGCCAATGATAAACCGCTGTTGAGTGCGCACTCGTTTGGCTGACGACGACCATGGAGCGGAGTAGTGTCCTCTTCGGCGTTTCAAACTTTTAGCGTTTAGTTTCATTTCGGGCAGAACGGTAAGTTCAAAACAGCTTTTGAGCAGATTTTCTTTTTTTTCACTCGTGTGGCGACTTTTTCGGATCTAATTCTCGGTTAAGATAATTAACTTCGCTTCGGTTCTGGAATCCACTGAGTTCAGTTTCTCATCAAGAAAACAAACCTCACCTTAACCATTCCTCATGCTTTTCCCGAAAGCTTTTCTGGCTTAAAGTGTTGCTGTAAACGCGGTTTACGTCTTGGTGAGAGTTTTGGGCCCCACATGAAGCGCAAAATCGGTGCGCCGTCGGTTCTTTTCGTATGTTAGGCCGTCTTTTGTGCCAACCTGCACAAAAGACGGTAAAAATAAATGGTTTGGGTCAGTATTACTTTATGGTCTTCTGTATGTCAGCGTAATGTGGTACATTTGTTATGAATGAGCCTCAGGTGTGCGCAAACAGCTTCGCAACTTTGCAGTTAAAGGAAGCTGTTTGGACTGTTTTTGTTTGTTTTTTGTTTTTTAAGCCCACATAGTTTGTCCTTTAGAATAAAGAAAATATTTGATCAGTGGGAGTTTTTGTGTTAATGTTTGTTGCTTTCTGAATTTGCAGGAGCGTTTCCCTGAGCTGGAATGGGGGAGATAGAAGGTTCATACAGGGTCCTGCAGACCCCTGGCACAAGACTGGGAGCCCAGTTCAATGCTGGGATCAGCACTCTGGAGCCGGGCCAGAGTCTCAGTGGCAACATGGTCAACAGGAGCATAAGCCAAGGGAGAGGAATACAGATCCGTGTGCAGGGGCTGGACGACTCTCAGGAGTTCTTTGATGTAGAAGTAGGTTCTACTGTGTGTGGTTCGTGCAACCTCGTTTATTTACTTTAAATATGTCTGCAGATTGCTCCACAAAAGGCTCCGTCTTACCTTGGAGGCCTTGGTCACCCTGGTTTGTTTGTGTGTGTGTGTCTGTGCGCGCGTGTGTGTGTGTCTTGGTGACAGCTGCCACATGGCTTTGGTGCTGAAATCCCTTCCTCTTTAAGGCTTCTTATTGGGGCAACTTAGTGTAACTCAGCAGGGCGCCTCTTGGTTTCTTGGCTGTGATTTCTGCTCCAGGTCCAACTGGTAGTAGTTCTCTTTACTGTCCCTAAGGCTCGACTTCCAAAGGAGTAGATATTAAAAGTTAGGAGTCTGGTCTTTCTGTTTTTTAATTTATTTATTTTTTTTTGGGGGGGGGGTTAAGAAGTATAAATTTTACAGAAGCATTTGGTTACTCACACAGTCATCACATACAGTGTATAAATCCTGGCTAAATATACTTGCTTTTGTTTTCTTCTTTTCATTGGAATTACTTTAGAGAAGTTGATCCCATTTAAATAGTGGCTGTTGAACAAACTTTGAGATCCATGTTGTGGCTCTGCTTTGCCATGTCTACTTGCCAAATTGCAGCAGGAGTCACTGAGAAGGCCAATAGGAAGCAATAAGGAAGCCACTCTATCAGAGCATGCTTCCTGGCTTTTTATGTGAAGGGGAAAAAAATCTAAGTAGAGTCTGTACAATGATTAAATGCTCAATTCAGTGGCTGGTTGATGGTGAAGTGTAATAAAAAGACCTGGCAGCTGCTAATTGTGTTCAAATAGGTTTGTATATTTATACTTTCCTGTGTGTATCCTAAATCCTTGTGTAGCCACAACAGTAGCAGTTCAGGAGTACTGCTGAGGCAGACGTTTCATAATCTTATGCACCATATGTTGTCTCAAAGTCTTAAGCTAATAGAGCGTAACAGACATATGTTAAACTTGCATGGAAGCAGGCCTGTGTGCTGTTCAGTCTGAAGAAAATTTAATTGGTTTTAAGAAAATGTTGTTCTGAGTTCTGACAGGCTGGCTGAGGTCTGAGTTCAGTGCGGCTCTGCACGTGGTGTTGATAGGTGGCAGACCGAAATACATGGCTGCAAAAAGAGAATGACGGCAGTGCTGTTGTCAAGCAGACTGGAGTTTACCAGGAACAAGATGGCCTCTGAGAGGCTCTGTTGTTCACTGCTTAATATTTCTGTTCATTCATTGTGAGGAGTCGTGGGCTGGTGGGTGAATAGTTTTTATCCTTGTGTACTGAACGCATCAGAAATGTGTGCTCAGTTTGTGCTCTATCATTTATTGTTTTTGTGCCTATCTGTCCACAGTCACTTCAAAGAGAACTGATTGAGCCAGCACAACTTTTCCTATGCTTTTAATTATATTTTTTCTCCCTCGTGGAGTCCGTGTGCAAAAATAGATACGAAATTGCAGTGTGGAATGTTTGCCATGGTTGTGGCCTTCAAGTAACTGCCTCCCCTCATTGTGGCGTTTTGGTTGCTCAGCTGCCCAAATATCTTGTGTACAGTCTCCATCACCTGCCATTTACTGCCCCTCTTACTGTACAGTGAAGCAAAAATACACTTCACTCAAAATTACACACAGGAAAGCCACAAGGGATTCATCCATTGTGCAAATTTTCTTGATATAGATGCTCTTATTTTCTGCTTTGTTTTTGGTGGTTTTTCTCTGAGTCAGGGGGGGATAAATATATGGGAACTATTTTGGAGTATTTCTGCTTTGCATTGCTTTTAAAATGTAGATGCCACAAAATTTATGGGTTTTTGACATCTTATGACTACAATATTCTGCTGGTAGATTGGTGCAGTCCTAGAATAACCGCTGTCATTCTCCATATTCATTTCTTTACTGTTAAATCACATCTTTCATCCTTTGTGATAACTCTGAACTGTGAAATCATATTGCGTGCGAAGGTGTGTGTGTATTTCTGGCCATATAATGTCTTTAGCCTGGACCTCAGGCAGTCGAATCAGATCAGAGAGTCTTTGATCTGCTGGCCTTCTTCTGCTGCAGTTACCTGACATGGGTCATCATCAGCAGACATTTGCTTGCACGACTCTTGTCCACAGGCCCCTCCCACAGCCAGCCAGCACGGGAGAAAGCTCAGCCTTGTGGTTTCTGGACAGGGAGGCTGGGCCAGCGGGGCAGGGGAAACACAGGCCTCTTTTATCCAGCACAGCCAGCCCCTTTGCTGGCCTTAACTTCCAGCTTAAGACTTGCAAAAAAAAGAAAAAGGTGGCAGAGAGTGGGTTGTGGAACCTAGCTGTGTGAAAATGCGTTTATAGTCAGGGTGCTGGTGGGAGGGAATCCAGGCAGGCTTTGCTTTAGTGTTAGCAAACAAGCACATAAATAGCAAGGTTGACAACCAAGAGGGGCAGTTCAGAGGGAGCAGTCATGGCCAGTACAAAGTTTGAGCCGAGGTGGTGGGGGAGGGGGGACACAGTCAGGAGTGAAGCCCTGCCGAAAGTTGGGCTGAGGAATTCCAAACCCCCCCTGGCCTGTCCCTGAAATCACATTTGGACTAACTAGATAACTCAAACAGTGCAATTCAACCGTGATGTGTGCTTTAAAGTCCTGTTTCATCTGTGAGCCGTTCTTGCAACGATGCAGTCAGTGTGAAATGCAACAAAGTGTTTAATTATCCTTTAAAATGGATGGTTTACACTAAAGTTAACAATACACAATTTTCCTCTGGCCCAGAGTGTTATTTATTCAGATTGTCATTTCTTTAGAGACATTTTTACACGGATTTTTAATGAATAATTTGTGTGTTTAACAATTCAGATGAATAAATGGCACTACAATCCAGAGGGGGGGGGGAAACACAGATTTTCATTTATTTATTTAAATTGTGTGGAAGTTTCTGGCATTAACAAGAGATTGCAAGATCGAGACACATGGCACTCTTGTAGAGGAAAAACACTTTAAAACTTTATTTTGGGAGCAAAAAAAAGCTTAAAAAGCAAAGATTTTTAAGGGTTTTTTTTCCCATCTGATCTCACTAGTGATTCTATGCATGCAGTTTTTATGTTGCGTGATGTTTGAAATTAAAGTCAATTTAGATAATGGTTTGAAATGGCTAGCTAAATAAGTGCCTGGAAGTGCTATAAGATGGCTGCCCAGTGGAAAGACTTGTTTCCAGAAGGAATTTGGATAAAGTAATATCAGAGTGGTGTATCTGAGTTTATCTGTGGTCAGTTTATCATCTGTGGCGTCAGTTACGCGGACATCCTCACAAAAGCGGTAATCTTGTTCTTCATACCAAATACAGGCTGAGAAGCATTCGGCTCTCATCCCCACAAAGCACTCGCGCTACCCCACTGTGTACTGAAGTGGCTAAACTATCTAATGGCTGTGCCTTGAAGGACTTCTTGTTAAATACCTCAAACAACTCCTCTCTGCTTTTACTGTTATGGTAATCTTTCTTGCTGCAGGGAGTAATTTACTACCACCTAAGGAGGATCCACCTATTGAGATTTCTTTCTTTTTTTTCTTTTTTTTTTTTCTCCCCTCATGTTTTAAAAGCCAAGCCGAGGCTGTAAATTATCTGGGTTACACAGGTGACTTGAGCAGAAGGCACTCTGTAAAACATCTGATCCCGATTACCACCTTCCAGAGTTGATTTCCCAACAAACAACATGATTGCCAGCTGTCCACGGGCGTGTCCTAAAGCCAGGCAGCGAGAAGAAGGGAAATTGCCATTCAGTTATAAAATCCACTGAAGAACCTGTTTAACGTCAAAATGTATACCACCGTGAAAAATGACAGCGTACCTCCCACTGTGGCAAATGCAAGCCCCAACACACCCCTGCTGTCAGTGGGAGGTTCTGCTAGAGCCCTCTGCCTTTCACCGTGATCTTTAGACCATGTTTAACCTGTCATGCAAGGTACAACCAATCCCTGCATTTTTGAATTGCACCTGTATTTTTTTTTTTTCATTTTCCCCCCTTGAAATTCTCTGTGCATGAGAAAGGCAGTCCTCTCCTATAGCAGGCTGTTTTTTAAACTTCTACTTGTACTCACCCCTGCTCCCAGCGCATACACACAAACAAGGAGAGATTTGTCTCCCAGAGAAACATCTGTTTGCCATAATCCCCCGCTGCTTTTGGAGCTTGATTGGGTGACCCATTGACCTGCCTTAATGTTGGCGTGGAGATGAGACTGTGGTCCACACCACAAGTAGGGTGTGAACAAACTCGGCATGATCTCGCTGTCACATCGCAGATGTGACTGAACTTAAGATGCCAGGAGGGCTTCTGCGGTGCCGCCCGTGGGTTTATGACACATTAGCGGCAGAGGAGAACTGATAAATTACATTCAAAGGTGGAGCTAAACAGCAAAGTAAATTTGGATTTCTTTTAATCAGTTCGGCCAATTTTGGTAGTATGTTCTCATGCTTTCAAAAGATATTTATATCTAGAAACGGGGCCGGATATGTGGTGATGCCCAAGCCATTTAGTTTCGACTCCGTCTTCCGTGTCAGAGGCCTTCACAGGTCGGTGCAATTGTTTCTTATCTCTGACTCAGAAAACTCAAATAGCGTGTTTCTTTTAAAGGCTTGCATGTGACTCAGGTGTGTAAAAGCTCCACCACCATGATACTGATGTCACAGTGTTGCAATGTTCAACTGTCAGGAAAAATAACCCAGCACTGATAAAGGAGCTGATAAGCTCGGAGGCAAACAATTCAGATTGATTGGACAGTTTGGAACCCGTCTAGATTTCAGGCCCTTCCAAAAGAATGAGTCATGTGATTCAACAGCTAAAATATGGATTTATTGGCAACCGCGACTAAAAGTCCATTTCATTTTTAAGACGTTTAACTCTGATGACTGTAAAGTGTAAAACTTCATTCCAATCTAGGTTGCTTCTTGTTGCCTGAACTTGATGACAGCTTTTGTACCAAAGCTTTTGCTTTTAGTACGTTATTGGCCAAATTATATTTGTAGTTTATAAACTTATAAATTCAGGCATTTTTCATAACATTTACTTTATTCTTTTTGTTGTTGTTCCACTGTAAAATACTTCAGCTGTACTTAAACCACTGCAGGGTTGCCAACATTTAAGTGTGTGCCCACAAAGTAAACAGTAAGTGACTTCACAGAGAGATAAGCCAAATTGGACAGCATAAGAGGAAGTTGGTTGAGGGGAAAATATTATCTGCGGGCTACATGGAATTTCACTGCAGTGATGCTAGAAAAAACTTTTTTTGGGGGGGGGGGATGGGGGAATGATGTGCAGTAGTTGTACCGAGGCTAGCTGGGTCAATAAGAAAATGCTATCCCTCCCTGTCTGACTGTAAAAGATAATGCTACATGTCAAAGTTTGATCTTACTGTGCTCTTAAACACACGTTCACAATTCCGGCAGAGGGTTAATGAGTAACACAAAGACGAAGTGCCAAGAAAAAAAAGAGAGCATTAAGTAGTTTGCTCATGGCTACTGCATTGAGAACATAATCCTCAGCAGGTCAAACCTGCCAACTGCTTCTGGGTTTCTTGTCGAACCAGCGGCCTCAGTTCTGTTTGATTAAACCTAAACATTAATCGTGTGGTGATTAGGCTGATTGTAGCTGTTTGACAGTGTGGTTTTAAACTTTGTTTGCTGGTTAGACTGAATTTCCACCGACTTACAACAGGATGAGGTGTACATGGTAAACCTCAAGAACACTGAGAAGAAATGAGGATTAGTGTATGGAAACATTGTCTAACCGCAGGGAAGATTTGGTTTTGCTCTAATAACTTTGTTAATGAAGCACTCACTGAATGAGTCAAATTGACAAAATACCTCAAAGCGTTCCTTACATTTGGCTCCCGATTCGTTGCGTAAAAAATCTCGCTGACATTGTCTGGATCGTACGTTTGGCCTGCACTCAAAGGCAGCCCAGACAAAGTATTTCAACACACCGGTTTTTGTTCTCCGTTTGAGGTCAGCTGGAATCAGATACCTTGAATGTGTGGAAAAAGGGGGAATTTTACAAGAGATTCCTAAATTTATGGATGTTGTGTCAGTAGGTTTCACCTGCAATTTATAGATTTTTCTGAATGCAGAACATGTGATTGTATCAAAGTAATGAAAAGACTGACTACAGTAAATCTCCTGGTGTGCTTTGAGTTGTAATCCTTTACTTTAGCCAATGCAAAGCAGTACTTTTTATAAGGCTTTTAAAAATACTATTTTACATTACAACCAGATGTTTCAGGCTATAATTTTCTCAAAAAGTCACAAGCTAGGATTCCAAACCTCAAGTGCAGTGTGTTCTTCATACATAGTAATTAGTTCTTCATTTAGTGAAAACAAACCCCAGAGCATTGAGATGGTAAACTTGCGCAGAGTTCCCGCATGCACATTTCTCAGGCCCAGATAAACGGCGAAGTACAGTAAGCTCAGACGCTCATCCAAGTCGAGAAAAGTATTTAAATCGACAGATGGAACATACGCAACCATAAAACACACAATGGAGTGGATCATTTACAGCTGCGAATATTTTCTGCACCACACAGGCAGACGGCATTTATTCAGCGCTCGCTTTGAACACCAGCGTGTCCTCGGTCTCTTCGGGCTTAGTTGAAATTAGTTTTTGATGATGCTCTCCATCTGTGGAATCTTTCTGAATATTTTCTCTTTTAAAGCGATGCACTTTCGCTTCTCATAAAGCTCATAAGATCTATTGTCACAGAACTTCTGAAATCTTTGTGTCGACATAGTGATGAAAATGATAATTCATTCTTCTGCTTTTCTTTTTTTTTTTTTTTCTCTTTCAGCCAAAGGCTCTTGGACAGATCCTTCTCTCTGAGGTTTTCCACAGAGGCAACCTCATAGAGAGTGATTACTTTGGCCTCGAGTTTCAGAACATGCAGATGAACTGGGTACGTACATCTCGATTTCCTGTTTGAAGCGGACACATTGGACATGGAGGAGCTGACTTGCGCACTGATTAAATGTGTTGGTTGAGGCAAACTTTTTTTAAAATGCTTGATGACAACAGGATGGGCATTCGGGGAACAACATGGACTTATAAGTCATTAGTTGCTCTTCTTCAGCAATGCGAACAGTGAGGTAGTGTTTTCTCTGGACTTGAGTAGTATATAACTTTGGAATATTTTTAACTTGTCTGGCAGCAGTGCTCTTATATACATGTCAGACTTTCCATTGTTTTACTCTTCCAGAAACATAAGTGGAATTCAAGACCACCTAGAAGTTTTTGTAAAGCATCAGAGAGGAGCTATGGAGCCCACTATATATCTTCTTCAAAGAGAATGAGGCCAGTGTTGTTTAATAAGACCCACCGGCCTCTTTGCTCATGTACGCTCAGCTGCCCGAGGACTGAAAACTATGCTGTGTTTAAATATACACTACATTTGCTGCTCTGCAGTCTGGTTTTTAAAGGAGCTTCTTCCATTAACAAACTAAATCTTTTACGCATAGTGAATTTTTACTGATCGTATGAAGGAAGCTTAGCTGCAGCTGATGTCATGAACTGTCGGTGACCCAGCAGGGCGCACGCTGACATTCTTTTGGGAGTAGTTGCTATGTCCTCATCAGTTATTTCATCGTTCAGGAAGCTCTTACGCAGAAGAATAATAATATATTAAGAGTTTAACAAATAATTGGAAAATGTTTTCACGATTAATCATCCGAGTCATGAATCATTCGCTTTGTTAAAGTTTCCCAGCTGTGAGGACTGAATTTGGTACTCATAAAACCAAAAACTAATTTAAATTGGGCTAATCTGTCCCACGGGGTCACCCCCTGTGTGCACCTCTGCTGTTTCTATATCGCTCCAGAGGTCCTGCTCAGTCTCGTTGATCTTGAGGCTCTGTGTTGCTCACCTGATCTCCATTACATCCATTAAACCTGCGTTTAATGGATGTAATGGAAATGTGTGCAAGTCAATGAGAGGCACTTCATGTGAATAGCACTGGTTTGATTGTTTTACTTCTGCTTATATAAAAATTTCAAAAGGGTGTTAAAGCAGAACTAAACAAGTCCTTTGAATTATGGGGAGAGGGCTAAGAGCGTCAGTCTTGCTCATGCACTGCAGACTCTTCCACGAACATTTTGTGGGCCGCAGTTTGATCACCAGCGATGATCCTGGGCATGAAAGTAGAGTTGTTGTTTGCTGTCTGCACAACATTTGAGAACTTGGATGAAATCGAAAATGTGCAACTTTTCAAACAGGAGTGACCTCAGAGAGGTAGCAGAACCTGAAAAGGTCTCCAGGTGAACAAGATGACTTTGAAGGGAAAATGGTCAAAGTGACGTTCAGGTATTGTTTAAGGAGGAGTAGTCCCCGAACTTTATTATGGCACCATGTATCTGAAGTTTCTAAATCCTGCTTGATCTGGCAGATTTTTACACTGGATGGCCTTCCTCATGCAACAATAAGAGGTTTATGTCTCCTCCTAAAATCAGTCTGGGCATATTTTGCTTGTTAGACAAATGTGTAAACCACTGCACCATGGGATTTTAAATGACAATGCCCCACCCCCAAAAAAAGCTGTGAAAACAGTCCAAAATCCTCAGATATTCAGTGCTGCAGAGTAAGACGAGAATAAGCCTCAAATTGGCACATTTGAAAAGCTAGTGTGTTTGGAGGGTTTGCTTATTACATGTTTGGTAAATCAATACTTGTAATACTTGCATTCTACTCATTTCATTGGGTTTCCCATAGATATGGTATCAGTACTTTGCCTCTGATTATTTCTACACATGCATTTGTACACTTCCAGAACCAATCAGCGAGTCTGCTGACATAATCCTGCCCACATATCGAGCGATACACCCATCACTGATTGCGTAGGCTGTGGTTGTGTAGTTGGCTTGACGCTTACTTTAACGTTGTCCTTATAGTTGATGTTTTCTAAATTTCAGTGACATTCCTCGACCAGCACATCGCTACTAGTACATCTTTGTGGGTAGTTTTTTTTAAAGTTCAAGTGTAGCTGTGGGATATCCAGGCGGATGTTTGATGCAGGTCAAATGCAGATGGTTTTAATTTATGTATTTATTTATTTTTAAACTTAAAACAACATCAGACGATAACTGATGGTTTCAGGAATGTTTTGGCAAATGTAATCCCTCTTTTACTCTCTACACTGACCATTTACCAAAGCCTGCTCAAATGTGGTTAGCCAGTAGAAGTTGGAGTAGAAGCAGAAACCTTTTTTCATTTTTAATAGAAATTTATATACAGACTGGCACATGTGTGACTAAGAATTGAGTAGAATTCAGGCAGCAATCAGCTGATACCAATTTCTCAGTATATCTGTCTGGATCGAGCGCATTCCTCCCTCAATCAGCCCCAGATGTACGGCTTGAGCAGCCTCCTACACTGAAGCCAGTGTTTTGCCAACAGCATTGTGACATCTCTTTTCTGTTTCAAAGGGGGCTGATGCAGCAAACAGTCCCTGTGTTACAAGGGAGTCACTGAAGTTATCCTGCCACCACCTGTCAAAGTTATTGTTCACATTATGTTCTATTATTTTTATTTTGGGTTTTTTTTTTTTTTTTTGTTCTCTTTAGGTTTGGCTGGAACCCACAAAACCCATTTCAAAACAAGTCAGAAGTAAGTGAGGCCTATTCTTAGCTCTGAATCCACTTAATAAAAAGTGTTTGGGGCATTGATAATCTTGCTTGTCTGCTTGTGTGTTTACAGGACCAGCAAATACACTTTTTAGACTGTCAGTGAAATTCTTTCCCCCTGATCCGGGTCAGCTGCAGGAGGAGTACACCAGGTCAGTGACTGTAATTTCCTTCTGGATATCACTTTTATCTCTACCTGTATGAGGAGCTTGAGGAACATGGTTTCTTTTTCTCTTCCCTTTTTTTTTTTTTTTTTTTTTTTTAAAGAAGCTCTGTTATGCTTTTCAGGATTTGAGAATTTGTCTTTAAAATTACTTTTTCTGCAGTTAAAATCTTTGATCCTTGTTTTTCCGAGAGTTTATTTGTTTAAGTGCTGTTAAATGGCACTTAAGGTTCCTAAAGATGCTTAATCCATGATGAGCTTAGTTTGTGCTTATTTACTTCTGATGAACATAAACAGATGGACACTAAGCTTATGTCTGTGTGTGTGCGTGCACATGCTTTTTTTTTTTTTTTTTTTTTTTTCCCCTTTAGGTATTTATTCTCCCTGCAAATGAAAAGGGATCTGATGGAGGGCAGGTTGATCTGCACAGAAAATACTGGTGCCCTGCTGGCCTCTCACCTTGTCCAATGTAGGTTCTTTCTGTTTTTGTTAAAGCTGACAGTGTAATCAGACTAAATTAAATTATGCAGTAGTAAAAGCACTTGTAAAATCTAACTGGTTTGCTCTATTTGTTTCAGAACATAATTCTGTTCACAGAAACTGCAGATCTTAAAAGAAAATGTTCTTTTCAGTAAAAAAAAATTCCCAGGGTTCAGTGTATTATACCTCCTCTTACAGGTCTTTAAAAACCTCATGGTAAAACTGTGTTAAGAGACCAGATGAGAAAGCGCGAATGTCTAGATTCAAAAAGCAATTCTTACGGTAATTTGCAGCAAATTGTGTAGGGAATAATTTGTGAGCTATAATCTAAAGTAACAGCAAATCTACAGGTCTCAAAAGAATAAAAACAATCTGTTAAAATGTGAAATGAGCGTAGTCTTGCTTCGTTTTCTCTCTATAAATCACAGCGGAGATCGGCGACTACGATGACGCAGCAGACAGGGAATACCTGAGGATAAACAAGCTGTTACCTTACCAAGAGAAAGTACAAGAACGGATTATGGAGCTCCATCGCAGGCACCTGTAAGTTTTGCCTTTTTGTCTAAGTGAAATCTTTCTCCCTCTTTTCCAAATTGCTCTAACGATCTGACTCCTGTAGTTCGGTTTATGGCTGCTTTCCTTTCTCGCATTCCTCGCGCACTCAGAATACTTGAATCTGACCTGTAAACGTAAACAGGGACGCGAGCTTCGTTCCTGATGTCATTACCAAAATTAAAGTCAGCCAGACTTTCAGCTTCTTCAGACGGTCATGTAGCGACTCTCACGGTAGACCAGCCGCCTGCAGATTGTTCTGTTGCAGCTGCTGACTGTGCACTTCTGAGAATAAATGCAATTCATTATTTTCTCCAGATGACCACATGTTGAGGTAATTTGAAACAAGTTAACTGTGACATCGAAGTCGCTTCCAGGCATTGCCATCATATTGTGTGTTTGTTAGATTGGCCTGCAGTGAGGATGCAGGGGAAATGCAAATGATCACTGTGATACCATGATTGGTATGGATGATAAGACGCTGAATTTTCATACTGGTAGATGAAAAATAGCACGGGTTTATTTCACTGGCAGATGAGATGCAAGCTTCAGATTAAACAAATGATTTTAGCTTTTCCTCTTAAAACTGCACACGCACAGCATGTACTGTAGTACTGGCTCATTTATTTAGACCTTTTCTTCTTGTGGAGCTTTGCATGAGTCACAGCAAAAAGGTTTGGTTTCTTTTATCTTGTACTGGGTTACCCTACAGTCGATCATCTGTCTGAAACAAGCCATTTTTAGCTCCTTTCCCCCTGCTTCAACCCAGCTGTCGGTGATCACAGCTCACCGCTGGCGACACATGTTGTGTCATTATCAGCATATACGTGTTCTAATATTGAAACATGCTGAGAAGTATGCTTTGTGTAAGACTGTTATCGCACAATTTTTCCAGCAGATGGACTCTGGCTGTGTTTTTATAATGCACTCTGTGCTGTCTGCAGCACATGTTGCAGAATCCGCATCAAGGCTGTGTGACTGCAGAAATGGGTTTCACAAACAAAGTAAACGAAACAAAGCAGTGAGCCCTAAAAATCCAGTATCAAGCAGGTCCTAATGCATCTTGTATGGAATGTACCATTGGCCTATGTAAGACATGGGACGCATAGCCTTGTTGGCTTGACAGGCAGGGGTTATACCCAGCTGTAAACAGACAGCTGCAGTCACCACAGGCAAGCAGTCATTATGTTGTATTGTTTCTTTCCAAATCTGCCTGCAGACGGAGCCTTGCGCTCTCTGCTTGATGACTAAATTTACGTCACTCAGACAGAAGTGGTCCCTCGCTGATGTGGAAACTGTAACACCCGCATCAGCCTGTTAAGTGTTGCTTCTTTCAGACATCTGAGCGTCTGCATTACTGTGCCTCCCTGGTTTTATTCAGACATGCCTAAACTATTCTGAAAAGAGTCACTGTGAGTGTTCAGCATTTGACTAAACACTCCAGCATGTTGAGTATACAGTTTCTTGGTTATTTAGTCCCATTCTCTAAATGGGTTCCAGCTATTTGGGCTTAAAAATCTGTTTCAAATGTGTTTAAATGTCACTTCCTCAGCTTTACATAAAACCATCCCACGTGATTACTCATGTTTGGCTGTCTGTAGCCATTCTTCCACTGCACTGTAGCCCTGAACTTTTCTACAAAACATCTGATTGAGGAGCATGTTTGAGGCTTCACTGCTACATTTGGGAATCATGTTGTCCCTGCTGCATGCACTACCCAGACAGCCCCACAGAGTATTTCCAGCAGTGCAAACTCCTCTCAACCATGCCATTTCCTGCTGTGTGCCACTAGTAAATGTGGGGAGGAAAAAAGAAAAACACATATTCGCCCAAAATAGCTTAAAATTCATGTGTGAAAACAATTTGTTAGTGTGACCGCCCTCAACCAGCCTTGTGCGACTATAAAGAAATAAGTCCCTAATGTAGGAAGATGCTGGAGACTTAATTCAACACGTTTATTTGTTCAGATGTTTGTTTCTGGATGAGCTTGAATAAATAATCATTTCCAGAAAACTGATCTTGAAACTTTAGCACCCAGGCACAGTGCACTTTTCTTTTAATGATGTTTAACACGGTTTACTGTAATGAGGTCAATGAAGTGTGACTATTGAGTGTTCTTGCTAAACAAACCACAGTGAGGGTTTTTCCCCGTTTTCAGCGTGTTACAAAACCCCTCACTCCACTTTTCCCACCATTGGCTCCCATGCAAAAGCAGTGCTATCCTGTGGCCAATGAGAACTCTTTTCAACCCAGTGTGTTAGGCAGCTCTAAAGACTTTTGCTAATCTTCCCTTGGTTGCCAGCGTGGAAGCACAAGCAACGAGCTCCCTGGCCTAATCCTTTGCTCTGGCCGGTCTATTAGCCATAAGGCCAGTAGGGCAGGGGAGGGCCCTAAGGAGATTTAACTGCTTAACGGATGAACAAAATTAGAAGACTGTGATGATTGGATGGATATGTCTTCCTAACATGCTGTTTGGTTGTAATCACACCATTTTTAGATGACGTCTCTAAAATCCTCGAAATTATAAGGGATTTAAGGTCACGCTGCTCGGTCTAAAATTCATGCTGTCGTGCTCTGTGTCAATTTTATGTGGTAACTTTATTTTTTTTTCTTTAACTGTACATAAATATAGTGTAGTGTTAAACCAAACACTTTGAATGCTGTAGATGATTATTGCCCAACTTGATGAGAAATAATTTAATAAAAAATAATGGGGTAGACAGTTAATTTGATTAAGGGAAGATGTGAATCACAAGACCGCAAAGTGACATGTTGGTGTGTTATACAAGTGATCTACAGTACTTGAGGCAGTCAAGGTTATTTGTTATTGAGCAAAGCCACTTCAAAGTACATGGCATAACTCCTCAAAGTTGCTAAATTACAAACACTACATGAGATACTACAAACTGATTTTTGAATCATTTCACTGCACGGATGGGAAGATTCTTAAAAAGCAATGTTTTAAGCCCTCTGGCACTGGGCTTTTTATTTTAAACACCCAAGTTTAATCGGTAACAGCCGGAAAGCTAAAAATGGTGTTCCCAAGGAGTGAAACTACGTGGGAACACTGTTAACACAAAACGACTTCATATTCATATCAGTAAATTTGACATTCAGTTTTACTTCCACCTGATCAAAATTGGAAATTTGGAGTGAATGACAGCCTCGCGGCTGAGTCGGCGACTGCGATTCTATTGACCCTGCTCTGAAAATGTTTTAGCTCATCTCCCAAGTTTGTTGCAACAAATGCGATTGAGCTGCTTGGCTGTAGTGTAAACACTGACTATGATTAACAGAGGCAATGTCTTTGTGCTAAACAAGCCATAATGGGCTGTAATTGGCATCTAGCTTGTTCACAATTCTAATGCAATTATCTGGGAGGTCTCAGTTCCTTCACTGAAACACTTCAGTAATTTTTATTTACTGAACTTGGCAGAAAACAAATCTGTGACGGGCCCTACTTTGCCGTCATAGTATCTTTCTTTCTTTTTGTTAAATCTGTGTATAAAGCAAGCACGTTACGCAGAACGTAGAGCCAAAAAAGGGTTTATTTATGTGCACATAAATCTGAACCTGTCAGTGGACCACTGAGAGGAACCCTTCCACCTGTGCACTTTAAGAACAGCACGAAGAGGACCTGCTGTTACAGTGAGTATTAATAACTTCTGTTATGTTGTTGATACCAGGGGGCAGACTCCTGCTGAATCAGACTTCCAGATCCTAGAGATCGCCCGTAAACTGGAAATGTACGGCGTCCGCTTCCACCCAGCAGCTGATCGCGAAGGCACCAAGATCAACCTCTCTGTCGCTCACATGGGCCTGCAGGTTTTTCAGGTGACCGCTGCTCTGAATCCAGATGTCTTCCTTGTGCATATATCCTAACAGTGTTACTGATGATTGTGTCTGTCTTTTATTCCACTTGTATTTTCTCTCAGGGCCACACAAAAATAAATACCTTCAACTGGTCTAAGATTCGCAAACTGAGCTTCAAGAGAAAACGTTTCCTCACCAAGCTTCACCCAGAAGTCCATGTAAGTGTTATCAGTGTCCTTCAATCTTAGATTTCATATACACTGAGACCAGATAGCTGTATGCATTCTGCTTCTTATTAATCTTTGTTTTAGGGCCCCCATCAGGACACTCTTGAATTTTTGATGGGCAGTCGAGACGAGTGCAAAGTCTTCTGGAAGATCTGCGTGGAGTACCACTCATTCTTCCGACTGTTTGACCACCCACAGCCCAAATCCAAAGCTGTCCTTTTCACTAGAGGCTCCTCTTTCAGATACAGGTATTGACTAAAGACATAAAAATAATGCCATGTGTCACTGTTACTGGTTTAGTACATTGAAGTGGTTTAATTAAAACTCTTTCTGCCAGTGGAAGGACCCAGAAGCAGCTTGTGGAATATGTCAGGGAGAATGGAGCAAAGCGAACCCCTTACCAGAGGTATGTGTGTGTTTGAGTTTAGACATACAATTTATCACAAAGAGAAGCCGGGTTTTTTTTTCTAATTCTTCTTAAGCATCCACTGGAAGAAAAATCTGCATAAAATCATAACGGTAATTGTTACAAGATGACATGGAGATCTTATTTTCTTTCAGAAGGAACAGTAAAGTAAGAATGTCGGCTCGATCCCTCGCAACCGATGTGCCAAAACAGGTAAATACTGCAACATGTGGTGCTAATACAGCCATAGATTTGTATTTAATGGATAAGCTAACGCAGATCTTTTTCTCCCTTTATCTCTTTCCGCTGTCCTCTCTGGTTTTGTGTTGTTTTTTTTTGTTTGTTTTTGTTTTGTTTTTTGTTTTTTTGTGTGTGTGTCTCTTCTGTGTTGTTTTGTTTTTTTTTTGGTTTGTTTTTTTTCCCCCAGAGCTTTTCATTCAATGACAGTCTCAGGTCCCCGGGCTCGTCTTCCTCCGCAGCCGTGACTTTCCAGTCAATGCACATCCCTAGCGTTTTCCCGCTAACAGAACGCCAACCTCAGCCCCAGCCTTTGACCGCACTGAGTCAGTCTCCAGCACCTTCTCAGCAGCAGCAGCTTCAGTCCCCTCTGCAAGCCACCAGACCCCCCAGCCCTCCGAAGGAAGAGCCCATCAAGCCTACTTCCCCGTCACCCTACGCTTTTCAAGGTGCCCCCAGCAATCAGGCAGCAGGACACTGCAGCCCCTTGTTTGTGTGTTCAGAGAGTGGCACGGCTCAGTCACAGCCCTCCAAAAATGGCAATGAGGATAATGAGCGTGGGGCCAAGTGGGGTGGAGGGAAGAGGACGGGGTTTTTTACACCTGAGGCTTTTGAGGCGGAGCTTTTGCGTACTAAACAGAGCCCCCTGTTCTCATTGTCCAGCTCACCACTACAGGTTACTGAGGAGTTCATTGATGATGATCCCACTGAAATTTCCTTCTATGGCGGGGGTGTTGAGGCCTACTCTTATGGGCTGGAGGATAAAGTAGGTAACTTTGATTTAATGGAGGAACCTGAGCTTAGCAAAAACCGGCTCTTTAGTGTGGGAATTGAAGATCTGAATGGGAACCCCAATCCCTTCCCTGACAGTATTGTAGGTCACTCAGAGACTAGTTCTTTGGTTAACAACCGCTCAGAGTGCAGCTCCTTGGATAACCTGGGGCTCAGCTCTGCAGGGGAGTCCATGTCAGTGGGCTACGGAGGAGCTGACACCTCCTCGCTTCGCCTGCCTGGGTCTGACATCCAGTCGGAGGCCAGCTCCATGGTCAACTTCCCAGCGTACTCTGTGCGCTCGGAGAGCAGCTCCGCGGTGCAGTTCAGTGACCTGGTGGAGCAGCTGGAGCAGCTCAGCTACCCGCCCACTGCCACAGAGGGTTCAGGGAACGGTAGCTCAGATTCAGACTCCGACTGGGGCTCTGACAGCGTCCTTCCCCCTGAGCAGAACCTATTTTATAGCAATCCTTTGACGGGGAACAGTGGAATCGAGGGGTTCCTCCTGCAGTGTCACAATCTGCAGGCTCTGACACTAGCAGACCCCTCTGGATCCCCACATGTTAAAATGTAAAGCACTTGAAGACAGTCTAGGGCTGTCCAAATGTAGAGATAACGTTATAATGCCTGAATTATGCTTCAGCGGGAAATCTGTGGTAACCGGAAACCCCTCTTAACCCTACACCAGCGGTCCCCAACCCCCGGGCCTCAGACCGGTCCATGAGTCGTTTGGTACCGGGCCGCGAGAGTTGAGGCTCAGGTGTGAAATTTATGGTTTTCAGGGTTTTTATCGGTTTTCAGCGTTATCTTGTTATCGTTTTTATCGTTTTTATCGTTAACTCGGTTTTCCTGGGTCTTTTCACGTGTGTTATGAATAAATCTTCTTCTTTTCGGTACCGGCACTAGTTTTATTTTGTTGTATTTATCCGCGACACCTTATTGCCGGTCCGTGAAAATATTGTCGGGCATAAACCGGTCCGTGGCGCAAAAAAGGTTGGGGACCGCTGCCCTACACCATAACCTTCCACATCAGTCTCTGCGGGCTGCATCAGCCCGATGTGGAGCTGCATTTCTCAAGAGGTGCACATCTCGTTACGTGAAAGGTTAAGAGGAGTTTTTGGCTACATCGCAGATTTCCTACTGAAGCATAATTTGGCAACAGCACATTTCACCATTTAACCAGCACTTAAAAGATGTTTTTAGTTTTTGAAAAAGATGGGTTCTTCTTCATCATCATCGCCATCACCTGAACTTTGAGGCTTCTCAGTGAAGACACCACATCATTTCACTTGAACCTTCCCCATACACAACTTTAGTTGCAGGCAGCGCTATAATAGTTTTTTTTCCTGCCTTGTCTGGTTGAGGAGGTTCTTTTATTTTTAACATCATTCCTATCTTCTCCTGGAATTTGGCTCTTATTTTTACGAGAGCCTCGAATGCCATATCTCTTTTACAGTTGTCTTCTCTGTAACATTTAGCCTTTTAAGAGAAAATATTGAACATGCATTTTGGAAAAAAAAGCATTTATTTTGGAAGCTTTATCTTTTTAAGACACAACATGCCTCCTGTTAAAACCCTTATGTACACATTAGCATAGGACAAGTTATCCAAATTACCTTCCACTTGAATAGTGAGTGTTAAATGGAAAAGTTATTCTTCTGTGTGTAAAGTTGATCACTTGAGATGATGGTTTCAGATAATTTAAGCTTGTAAGTAATGCAGAATTTTTAATAATTTTCTACTTTTTAAAAAAAATTCTGTCCTGACCTACAGGTAAGAATAAAAATGAGCTAAGTGTACTTAAAGTACTTAACAAGCATTTAACTTCTTAACTACTTGTTTGTTTTTAAATCTAATTTCTGGCACTTACTGGGCAGTGTAGAGTTTTCTGGTAGATGGTAATCTGTCTAATCTCAGGGTTGAAAAATGAAACCAATATTAGTCCCTGTTCAAATGAATATTAAAGCCCCCCTTTTTAAAAAAAATTAAATAAAATAAAAAAACACAGGGCATGCCATTAAATCTTTTTCTTCTTCCTTTTTTTTTTTTTTTTTTTTTGCCTGCCCCCTCTTGTACCTCGCTGCCACCTGCTGGCGAAAGTCAGCATTGTTCACATCCCAAAATCCCCAGCTGTGGTAGTTTTCTTTTGTTTTGATAGGTTTATAATGTCTATATAATTATATTTTTACAAAGCCAACACCAGCTAACAATTTTTTTTCCTTCATATTGAGCTGAGTTAAAGAATGTAAACGGTGCACTGATGAGCCATTAAGTGCGCTGTTAGCACCACTTTCTACAGAATGAATGTATCACCTGTTTGTATGTAAGGCTTTAGTGTTTTAAACTTCTTGATTAACAAATGAAAGCAGAGCAATGAAGCACCTTTTCAAGCATTTGATCAGACCTAAAAACTTACAGGAAATCCGTTTGATAACTTTTTTTTTTTTTTTTTTATTAGGAAACAGTTTTTTTTTTTTTTGCACATTTCTGAGTAATTTTATAGGAAAAATCCAGGCATGTCAGTTATTAACACATCAGTGTGGACAGAATATTTCTCTGTAATGTTTGCTCGACTGAGATATATCTGGTGTCAGGATTTGTAAGGGCTGATTCTACATTTAACCCAGCTAAGATGGCGATGATACAAGCTTTGATTTTATCCCTTTAATGTGCCCGAACTCAACTTTGCTTGATTTTTCTGTACATTTTACAGAATCACCTCTTTGTGTGCAGCACTTGCACCTCAATGCGGTTTTTTGTCTTTATTTTTTTGTAATCCGTAGACACTAGATGGATAAATCTCATCTGTCCTCATTGTCATTTTGAAGGATGGGCAAAACACACCCAAAGTGTTTCTGCAGACTCTCTGCAGTCACGGGTGTGGACGGGTGTTTCTGTGTCACCGTGGAGAAATCTTATTTTGCTTCAGAGTTTTCTGATCTGAAGGATTTGTCTTGATGGCTCTTTATTTTTATTTTTTTCTACCATGTGATTCTTCCCACTTAACTAAAGATTTCATTAACGATTAGCTGACAGTTATAACCAGCTAACCTGCACTTAGACACCAAGTAATCACCACTTAATCCTGAACATGTATATTTTTACTAATCATAAACAGCCTGTACTTAATGTTTTGTATGTTTTTACTTTAAAGAATAAAGTAATCACTTTTGGGTACCATGAATGTCAGACTTAAAATTCTTTAAAATTGCAGATTAAACTCAAAGGAGTAGTAATGGTGGAACACAAACCCTTACGGTGTTGGATATTATCTTAATGGTCAAGAACGTGGAGGATGAAGTTTATGTATGTTGCATATAATATATCTGCTGCTGTATCCTGACTGTGTTTTAGTTGCAGGAACAACTACAAATCAGATTTTTATTGCTCACAAATCTTTCATTCAGTTATGAGGAAAGCATGTGCCAAAATGTTTGCATTGACTCATTAATATCCTACACTGACACCACTCCCTGGTGTGTTCCGAGTGTATCGCGTGACACTCCAGGGATCCTGCTAACGTTATTAGAGGAAGAATTCGATATACAGCAGTTTTCCGTCATATTTGAGGCAACAGACGCACATGCTGTTGGGGGTTGGGTCAGACTTGTACACAAGATTCCTCAACCTAATTCCAGCTGAGTGCGAGAGTGTGTTCGCGCTCCCTGTTTGGACGGGCCTTGTGCCAAGTCATTCCACAGCAAACCCCCATCCTCCCGCTGTGGAGCCCGACGTCCGCTCCCTCTCCTCCCCTCGAGTCAGTCCCTGTGGTGGGGGCACTTCAAATAAACTATAAACAACTGTTTGCCCTCCAGACAGGCCGCATTCCTGATAACTCTTTGCATGAGCAATTATTTCCGGGTCGAGTAGTGAGTCGTGGAGCTGTCTTCTTTTTTTTTTTTTTTTTTTTTTTTTCTTCTTCTTCTTCTTCTTTTTTTTTTTTCCTCCTCCCAGCCTTCCTTTTTTTTTCCCCCTCTAATAGAAGTGGAAGAACAGCTGTGGTGACCCATGACTCAGTTAAGATAATGGCCTGGCGTTTCATCTGCTTGTTTTGTCTCCTGATTTTTCTGTGCAGAACAAAAGCAGCAGAGCCGGTTCTCTGATGTGAATCGAGCCTGTGTAGGTTACTATTTGTCGTTTGTCTTCCTCGTAGAGGGCGTTTGAAGCGAGGGCAGGAGGGGGAAAATGTGGGAACTATTACTTGCCTTTGTTGCCTTCCCCTTTATTTGTGGCCTTTGTGTGATGAACTTGGATTTGTTAGAATCTGGCTTTTTTTCTTTAATAGGAAATGAGATAATTTAGGGGTGAAAAAATGGTTTGGATGAAGATGAATTTTAATAGTTGCATACAGTTTCTGAAGGTCAACTACACGTAGAGGTCTTGGTTGTCTTAAGCTCCGCCCTGAAAAGCTCATGTTTAATCTGTGTGATTGGTTCTTTTAACCCTTTTTTTTTTTAATCCTTTTACTGAAATCTGACGTAATATAAGGTGATATAAAATGCTTCATCATTTTTATTTTCCCTCTTCCACAGATTCAGTGGTGGACAGCCCTCAGCTCTCCCCCGTCGCCTCCAAAGGTCCCCTCTGCCTGTCGCCCTCCTTCCAGATGTCGAACCTCAGCCTGCCGGGCCAGACCCCGTCGCCCCTGCAAAGCCCCATCCTGAGCGAGGTGGGCAGCAATGCCAGGCTAGAGGAGGAGGAGGAAGGCAGGAGGAAGGTACACCTCTTACATGCCAATCCTTCCAAAAACCTGCCTCACAACCCTAAAGCACACACACTCAGTCCCTCTAATTAACAATGGGATGGGAAGTTTTTGTTTTGTTTTTTCAGTGGAGGGAAAGTTAGTTTTGCTTAAAAGTTTTGAGTTTATTTTTGACAGGAGTGTTAACTGACGTCTCTCACCGCAGCGATATCCCACCGATAAGGCCTATTTCATTGCCAAAGAGATTCTGACCACAGAGCGAACATACCTGAAGGACCTCGAGGTCATCACTGTGGTAAGTTTTCTTTTGAAACTTGAAGTACATTTGGACGAAATCCATAAAAATATATAAACAAATAAAAGCTATAGGAGCAAAAATGGCTAATCAATCTGAAATTGTGTAGTTCTGCTGTGTCATGCATGTATGAACTTCTATTAACATATTATTTTGCATAATAAATGAACACACAGTGTTTCCATGTGTAAAATTGAGTTTAACTCAGTAGTGTGTTGCATTTTGATAATGTAAATTATTGTGGATGTTCTTCTTGGTGTTTTTATATTACTGGGTAATTCAGCCTTCAGTCCTTCAGATGCAAAACTGGCATCAAACCCTATAATTTATATTTTCTGAAGTCCGAGTAAAGAAATAAAAGGCCTTCGACTTTAAATGCCATACCATTGTTTGTAGAATAGTTTTGGCTAATCTTACAAACACGCTCACTTTCCCATTTCTCCTTAATGCATAGTGAGTCAGCGTGAGGTGCTTTCATAGGTTGAATTTCAAGTTTTGGAAGAATAATATCCTCATGCTTTTAATTCTGTACCAATACATGACGATCGGGCGATAAGTGAGCGAGAGGGGGAGAGACGGACACTGGCATCAAAATGAAATCTCAGAAAGCCAGATGTGTTGTAAAACAGCTCCCCTTAAAGGCATTTATGCTTGTAGTCAACATGTACTTTTTCTATTTTTTGCACATGCAAACTTTGCACTTTGCAAATTTAACTAAACTTGAATTTTTTGTAATCACTGGGGATTTAACACATACAGTGTATTTTCATGGTTACTGAGACAAAGTTTATCCTTCCTTCAGAATTGCTGCCTAAATAACTGCCTAGAGACGAGATTTGCTTTTAGGAACGACGCTGTGAAGAAGAGTCGGGACACTTTTCTTCAGCATCAGCAAGTGTTAAACCAGACTTGTCGTTTTCATTCACACCCATGTACTAACGTGACTTTTGCGTTTGGCTGCTCCCAGTGGTTCCGTAGCGCTGTGATCAAAGAAAACGCCATGCCCGAAGGCCTGATGACCCTCCTGTTCTCCAACATCGACCCCATCTACGAGTTCCACAGAGGTTTTCTGAAGGAGTTGGACCAGAGACTGGCTCTCTGGTAGGTGCTTGATCTGGTTGTGGGTGTTTAATGTACCTTGGAAGTTGGATTTTGTAATTGGGGAGTGATGTCATTGCAATTGAAAATGTCTGTGTTTGAGAATGAGAGAAACGGCATCTCATCAGGCAGGAGCTTCACTGATAAGACAAACTCTGTACATTTTTTTTTTTTTTATTTTTGTTTTTTTCCTAAGGGAGGGGCGTTCAAATGCTCATGTCAAAGGAGACTACCAGAGGATTGGCGACGTGATGCTGAAGAACATGTGTGCCCTTAAGGTAGGACATCTTCAGTTCATTTAACTTGTTGTTGTTGTTGTTGTTGTGTGTTTTTTTTGTTTTTTGTTTTTTTTTGTTTTTTTTAAATTCCTTAACAATCGGCTGACAAACAGAGTGACCCGAGTCTCGTTTGGTCTCCAGGAATTCACCAGTTATCTACAGAAACACGATGAAGTGTTAACAGAGCTGGAGAAGGCCTCCAAGAGGCTGAAAAAGCTGGAGACGGTCTACAAAGAGTTTGAACTGCAGAAGGTCTGCTACCTACCCCTCAACACATTCCTGCTCAAGCCCATCCAGCGACTCATGCACTACAAGCTAATCCTGGAGAGACTGTGCAAGCATTATTCCCCTGCCCACCGCGATTATGACGACTGCAAGGGTGAGTTTCCTAAAGCTTCTTTTACCTCATGACGGTGCTGATAATACCCCACCATCTCACAGCATCAGTCCTCTGTAACATTCGAATGCATCAACTAGTAAGGGAACTGCAAACGGTAGCACCACGAGCACATTGTCCCTCTGGTGAAGACCGCTTACTTTCACCCAATCAAGTATTCACAAGTTTATTCACTGTATATACATTATATAATATGAAGTACATTTGCATAATATGCATAATGCAAATGTACAGTTTATAAGGTGGGGAAAGCTGCAGTAAGCTGACACTGAAGAAGACGCTTGGATGAGTGACGAAACAATTCTCCCACTGAAAACGCTACGACTAACACTAATCTGGAAATGCTTCAGTATATTTACTATCTTTGAGTGTTATCACAAGCAGGTTTCTAGTGAAATATTCTAGTTTTATTCATAATTCTTTGAGACAAGATTAATACAACATATGTCAATGCGTAAGAGAAATATTAAAACTTTCAGAGGGAACAGTGTTCATGTGCAAAATCATTTCCACTTTACTTGGTCGTCACTGTAGCAGGAATGTGATAAGTCTGTGATGCATCATCTTCTGGTTATTCATTTGTCTTCCCATACAGAGGCTCTGAAGGAAGTGGCGGAGATAGCCACTCAGCTTCAAAGCAGTCTTATCCGGCTGGAGAATTTCCAGAAGCTCACAGAGCTGCAGAGAGACCTGATCGGCATCGAGAACTTGACGGCACCAGGCAGGGTGGGTGCAGTGGCACAGAGCGAAGTGCAGGAAATAAGTGCATACAATCTAACAAGGTTCTCATGTTTTTTTTAGGAGTTCATTCGAGAGGGGTGCTTGTACAAGCTCACCAAAAAGGGGCTGCAGCAGAGGATGTTTTTCCTGGTTAGTAAAAACAAAATCTACTTCAACTTAACGTCTAAAGCTTCTAATCATTGTTAGCAGTTTTTAATCTTTGTCTTCATGTCTTTTCAGTTCTCTGACATGCTCCTTTATACAAGCAAAGGTGTTACAGCAACCAATCAGTTCAAAGTCCATGGACAGCTGCCCCTTCATGGCATGATAGTGAGTCTACAGTCTCTTCTCTTAACCTCTGCCACCCCCTTTTTAACCATTAAAGCTCCCAATAAGAATCTGTAGTTAGGTTTACACAAAAGCTAACATCCCATCATCAGGTATTCCAATTCTTCTGACACACAAAGTGATGAGAAGGGAGGGTGAGGGTCTCTTAACTTTACATGTCTCTGCTTTGCTCCTGGCTGCAGCTCATAGTGTTGGATGCGCCGGTAAGTCCTCTGAGCTCTGCCAGCTTGGATGCCCAAACCCGATCCTTCTTTCCTCCCATGCCTGTGTAGACAAAGCGAAAAGCTCATCTCAAGACAGTAGACTCCATATAAAAAAATGGAAATAGCCTCGGCTTTTGAAACATGAAGCCAATATAGTTTAAAGCCTAAACTTGCATTCTTTCTAATGGCCAGCAGGGGGCAGTGATTGTGATCCCAAAAAGTAACACTGTATAGAAATCTGAGAAAATGAGCCTGCTTCTCACTTATGACTGCATTACACACTCCCGTGTACCTAATACACATGTTTGGTAAATTATCAGCTGTTTTACTGTAAATGAGAATTGAAGAATAACTCAGAGTGTGACAACTTTGTGATGGACAAATTTTCTGCTGGTTTCTCAGTCAGATCCATCATTCAATCATCTGTACAGGTTCAAAACACTGAGGTGGTGACTGCCAAAATAATCACAAATCAATGGGTGTTGTCATAATGGCTACATCCATTTTTTTTTTTTTTAATTAAATATACAGTGTTTACTCAAGACATACAGACATATCAGCCTCTGCCTGTCATAACTGTTCATAATTATACAAAGAAAATACAAGGATGAACTATCAGCAGGGCATGGTGATGTGTGTTTTGACTTTGACATGGATATTATTAGGATATGAAAGATAAGATGACCCCACCAGTTTACCTCCATATACATAGATGCTTCAGTAGAGGCTCTTTGCCAGGTCTCGCTGTGACTTCAGACGTTTTGCATTTGTTTCCCTTCTTTCTGTTCCTGATCTGAAACCATTCATGGTGAAGAAGGTTATTTGGATTACACCCGTTTCCTCCATCTAGCTTGCATTTTTGTTTTCTTTTAATCGTTTCCTCTTTCTGCTTGTAGGTAGAGGAAAGTGAAAATGAATGGTCGGTTCCTCACTGCTTCACCATTTACTCAGCTCAGAGGACCATTGTGGTGGCTGCCAGGTGAGACTAGGAGGGGGAGAAGTTGGAGTAGTGACATGTGACTGTGCATGCTGCGAACAGCACATTTGTGTGTATCATGTACTTCCACAGTCCCATGTAACTATTACCATCACGGATAAACATCAAATAAATGCAAGTTAATCTAATGCAGATCCAAACAGGTGTTCTAAGTGAACCTTCGGCAAGCACCAGGTGTCTGAATCCAGTCAAATACTGCTCCTTTTATTGGTACGAGTGATGAATGTGTGTGTTCACTGTAATATAAACATCATTACCTGAGCCATCCACTGTAAACCTCAATCAGTATACGAGTCATGTTTCTGGTTTAGCCTTGACCTGCCCTTGTGAGAATAGTAGGCTGAATACTTGGTGGGTTTTTCCTCCAAGTAAAGTGGCCTATGTTGTTTTTGGCCTGTCAGACTTCATTGGCCACATCACCACATTCTTAGATCTCTAAAGTTGTTATGGTCTGAATTAAAATGTCTACAAATTCAGGCCAAAAGCACAGAAACAAAGAACCCTATCATAATAAACTGGAAGTATCCCAATAATGTGTTGCATCATCCTCTGTTCTCGCTAAAAATGTGTCCAACGCCGTAATTTGTCTGTTTGTGATTTCAGCTCTAAAGTGGAGATGGGAAAGTGGATTGAGGATCTGAACTTGGCTATCGACATGGCCAAGAAGTCTCAAGAGAAGTCCAGCATCTTTCTTGATGCTGGACTCAGCGATCGCTCCAACCGTAAGAGTTTTCTTTAAACTTGATACCGACACAGCCTTGAGTGTAAATGTGTGTTTTTGTGGCTACTTTGCATTTTTTCTCAGCTTAGTGAGCAGAAAATCCCCTTTGGACACAAACACCCCAAACGTGCTGTTAATCCCTCCCCCTCCTCTCCTCTACACAACTTCCTGTCCTCCATCCTTCCCCCTTAGGGTCGTCCGACGAGGTTTCTCTGGAGCAGGAGTCGGAGGATGACATGAACTCCTCCCGCACTTCACTGGACAAGCAGACGCACCACCGTGCCAACACAACCATGCATGTGTGCTGGCATCGCAACACCAGTGTGTCTATGTCTGATCACAGCCTGGCTGTGGAGGTACTCCTCCCCTGCCCCCAGTTACACGCAAACACGGCCGTTTACATACACCAGCATGCACACGACACACACCAACAGCACGTACATCAAACCTCCCATCTTCATACCTGCATCAGTGGAGTGAGCGGAAATGGCTTTGCATTCTGTTTTCTTCTGAACCTTTTAACACCTTTTAAATGCTCATTTTTTCCACTTTGTTTCCATTTTCAGTTCTTTAAGGCTCTAACAGTCAATTTCTCCTTGATAGATCATCTTCTGTTCTTTATGTGCATGCAAGAACATTCGTCTGACACTGGCTTTTCACCCCACAGACCTGAAGGATTTCCTAACATGCTCTTCTTTCCACTTCTCAGAGCTAACATGCTAACACTTTTTTCTGCACCCTGTTGTTCCTTTTTTTCCTCCTCTCTCTCTTCGTCCTCCTCCAGTCTTCGGTTCTCCGGCTGTCTCACCAGAACTTCCTCCTCGCTATCTCCTTGGTCAGGGCCAAAGACCAAATACCATCACACATGTTTGCTGGTACCGAAACCAGAACCTCTCTCTCACTGATTACCTGCGCATGAACCAGGTACTCGATCCACTGACCCGAAAGAGAATACTGAGCTACACAGTGACTGTGTTCCCTCCCTGAAGTCATAAAGAGTTAGAATTAATGAACACTGATGGTGGAATTCCAAGAAATACAAACATCTAAAGTGTTTATTTGTTCATTTATTGCTAGAATTACTTTGTGTCCCAGGAGATGCATTCAAAACAAATTGGTCTCCATTTCAGTTTGGATCTACCTACCAAAACAATGTTAAATAGAAGAATTATTAGAATTGAAGCACGCAAAAATGAAGGCAACACGAGCATTTAGATAATGAAGAAAGGAAAATGCATATATTTTAAATACCAGATGGAAAAGTTGGAAGCAGAGCGAAGGAGGAAAACTAGAAACGTGTTTAATCATTTTAAAAATGCCAGATAATTATATTATTATATTTCCGTTTCCAAGTGTCAGAAAGAAAAACGGCTCCACAACTAATTCTCCCTGTTGGGTAGACTCCTCAGTGCACTGAATAGAATTATAAATTCTAAGCGGTCATTTGTCTCACAGCTTTGAAAGAAAAATTTAACAGAACCATGAAAGCAAAAATGGTTTGTTTTTAAGGTTTTTGTTTGTTTTTTGTTTTTTAATCAAAATCTGAATCGGCGTTTAAGCAAGAACTGATATGCTCATGCTTGTATCTCTCCTCGGTTGGACTAAGATGGTGACGGTTTCAAATTTTTAGATCTGCAAATCAGAGCTGAGGGCTGAGTGTTGGCAAGCCAGAGTTTACTGTGCCGGGAAGGTCTCTCTTTACCTGGTTAAATCACCATGGTAACTTGCGCTGAACAAACTGAATGAATCGTCTTCTACTCGGCAGCTAACGCAGAAGCACATTAGCAAAACCAGCCGAGTTACAACCACTTGTTGATGAAACGCAGGGTTAGTGAGGCCGTGTATTATATGGACATGCATGAGCAAAACAAAACTACTCGGTTATAATTACTACAGATCAAACTCCACCTTCAGAGCGCCAGCATGCATTAACTCTTTCCCCTTAGAATTAACACACAAACATGCATTATCTACAGATCACATGAATTAAACTTTAATTTAAACTCCAGCATTAAATCCATTAATTTTAGCAATGATCAGTGTCTAACCTTGTTCCTTTCTCCTCTTTCCTCTGTAGAACCAGCTCTCAGGTTACCTCCTGAGGAAGTTCAAGAACAGTAACGGTTGGCAGAAACTCTGGGTCGTTTTCACCAACTTCTGCTTGTTCTTCTATAAGACTCATCAGGTCAGCCCTCAGAGATCTCTGACAAAGATCGAGCCCACGTAAAAGCACGTCACTGAGGTGTCTGTCAATGTCTCGTTTGCAGGACGACTTCCCGCTGGCTAGCCTTCCACTGCTCGGCTACACAGTCAGCACGCCCGAGGAATCGGACGGCATTCACAAGGAGTACGTCTTCAAACTTCAGTTCAAGTCTCACGTATACTTTTTCAGAGCAGAGAGCGAGTACACCTTTGAAAGGTAAGTCGATTCAGGTCAGTTGATTCCTCCAACGATGCAGTTCGTCCGTCAGATTACAGTAGCATGTCTGCTCTTCACAGATGGATGGAGGTGATCAAAAGTGCAGCCAGCACTACAGGCAGGATGAGCCTCCTCATACCTAAAGGAGGTCCCATGGAGATGAACAGAAACTGAAATGAGCGTAGTGTATCTGGAGGCTGGGCCTCTGGGGCATCAGAGACTTGTCGGTGTCATTTCTATGTGAAATAGACATTTAAACATTAACAAATGAAAGATACTGCCAGTTTCAAGTGTTAACATTTTTCTTCTTGATTCTAATGGTCTGTGCATTTTGCTTGATTAATGATGTAAATGGTAACATTTGTCCCACTATACAGGATATAATGAAAGGGAGAGGTGTACATTATGAGCTTTTTTTTTTTTTTTTTTTTTTTTTTTTTCCTGCATGTGTTGTGCTCTTGTTTCTTTGATCGCATAGACTGATGGGAGATGCTGTTTTTATGGGACCAACACAAAGGGCTTAAATTCAGGTTTTCTGAAGGACTGAAGCTTTACTGGGTACAGTACTGTACTGTGACTGACTGGGATACAGATGAAATACAGTATGTGGGAAATGAAGGTACTGCAAATTGTATGTGCTCTTTAAACTGTACTTTGAAAGCGCTGAGGGCATTAGTGAGGAAGAGGTGAACGGGAAGGTAATGAGATGCTGAAGCAAGTGGGAGACTCGAAGATTTGGGAAGTTTTAGGGAATTCACGCTGCTGCGAGGAAGCGGGATTTGTTGTGAGCAGTATTCGTTTCTATACTCTGAGGCCAGACCTGATTGCTTTATTTGCTCCGAGTGGGAGAATGCAACCAGTGTTTGAAACTTTTTAAAAGGGAGCTGTTGTCTTTTATGCCCCTGGTTAGTTAAGCAGCGTTACGGTCAGTCTGGTGCTACATTTCTCTATTTTAATATCTCATGTTTCCTGTTTTTATGACCCATAGGGATTAACTACTTGAGGACATGCTGCGCAACAATTTTTTTTTTCTAGTGTTTACTTTGTAAAATTTGCAGATTTTCCTTCTAAAAGCTAAAGAGAACATATTTTTAAGTAACCGTTTGAGGATGGCTTACCACATGTCAGACTTTTACACGAATGGGAGCTGCACAGATGACAGTAGTGTAGCGTTTTACATGAACCCATGGTATTATTTGGTATATATTTTTATGAAGACTGGAATCTTTACGCTCTGTGTGTGATGTGTTATATTTTTTTTGTGTGTGTGTGTGTGTTTGTGGTGAAGCCAAGCGTGCAGTCCTACTTGCACCTCCTTCCCCCTCCCCGCCTCTGGAGCTTAAAGAGAAAGTGATGATGGAGGTAATCTCCGAACCATCAGGCATTCTGTGCGAGTAAGAGGCAGACTCTGCTGCACACTTAACATCCAGTATGTTATTCCTATTTATTGTGTAGGATGTGGTCAGGGCCAGGCTCCTGAATACACTCATGTAGTCTTCATGTTATTCCATTTAAAAACCTAACAAATAAAGCATCATTTGAATCAGACTTCTTGTGGCTTTGTGCTTACATTGATGCCCATTTACTACTTTACGTTTAAGACGTCAGTTAGATGTATTTGGTTTAGTGGACCCAATAATGTTAGCCTTATTTACTGTCATGTGTATATTGTTTCAATGGTGAATGCTCAACTTAAAAATACCTGTATGTTTTCAAAAGTTCTTGCTGTGGGCACAGAAGGCTGTCTCACCTGATGATTTTTCTTTTTTAATGTTTATTTAACCAGGAAGTCTTAATCTCTTTTGCAAGCGGTCTTGCTGTCAAGATAAGCAGCATGGACCCAAGTGCACATTGCATTTTCAAAGCAACTGAATTTACTTTTTCTGAAGATGTGAACTTCAAAGAAATTAACATCACTGCAATAAACAGCCACCCGAGCTTCATATTCATATGTCGAGAAATCCTGTGCAAGTATGAGAGCATGCACAATCTGTACAGATGTCTCCAACCAAGGTGGAGCTTTGACTCTGTTTAAAAAAAAAAAAAAAGTCACCATTCTGCTGTTCAAACCCTCTTTCAAAAACCAGCCATTAAGAAGGAAGAACTGCTTTAAAGGAGGAAGAAGAGGGCCACAATTTTTTATTTTAGATGCAGGATGAACTCCGGGGCTGCCCCAAGGCTGAATACAAGATAAATTTGAATTATTTTTAACACTGCATCATGCAAATCTACTACAATAACCCCCAAGAAATGAGCATAATAGTTCCCCTTTATGATCATCTCTAGACAAGTTGCACAAAATCTTCACTTCCTATAAAAGTCAGCCCGTCTTTATGCAACACTAACATTTGACCAGACTAGCTTTTGAAAGCATTGAAAGAAATTCTCCATTTAGCTCTGAAATTACTTTATTAAATAAAGTGGAACTTTAACTAATAATGGTTTTCTTGTAGGGTCTAAGTACATTTTAATATCTCAGATCTGTTGCTTTACATAATGAACAAAGGGGGAAACATTAGATAAAACCTTGAGGTCACATATGACTACTTGTAAAAATTGAATATAAAAACATGAGGAGGCATTTAACTGTACATAAAACCAGACAAAAAGCATCTAAAGTGTTGGGATGACAAGAGACTGAAACATCCAGAAATGAGTAGAGGTTTCACTTGCATGTTGCCTAGTTAAGTGCACATTATCCACAAGTAATCAAACGGAAAAATGTGTGAAGTTTCACTGAGTAATTTCAAAATGCAGGTATCATTTACAGAACTGACATAATTTATATGTGCAAAACAAAATGTTTTAGTCTTGATTTGAGACTGAGACTCAATAAACACAAAATTAAAACTAGCATACCAAACTAGTTTCCCCACAGCTAAGCTCCTCACACATCACGGCATGTATTTTCTCATATCAACTGCTGGATCTTGTGCCAGACTTGGCTGAGCAAGACGAATTTGAAACATGCAGAATTTCATAGTTTGGATTTCAAGGAACCAGCCACATCCCCATTAATCAAATTAAGCATTTGCTCATGTATAGCTAGGATAATGAGGTTAAACAACAATATATTTAAGAAAATGCCAAAGAGGAATAGTAAGCTGAAACACTAAATAAATGTGTTATTGCATTATTAAAAACAGTGTAGCCTTTACTTTACACCTGACTGTACAGCAGTGTTGACGAGACTGCTGCTCACCTGAGAAATGGCATCAGATCTGCACAGCTTGCATAACCCGAACCACAGCGACGGTAAAATGTACACACTTTGTGCTGGACATTTTGAAGATGAGAGAAATCAGCCTTCTCCCTGTTCAGGGTGAGACTCGCCGTTTGAAGAGTTGTTTTTTTTTTAATGTCTCATGTATTAGAGAGGATCTGCAAAAAATAATGGCAGTCAGTCATAAACAAAGCAGGGCATTCCTCAGGCATGTCCAAACAGCACTGAGCAGTGGGTGTGGTGTCTTCCCCAGAAATGCTGATATTGCTCGTCTGCCAAGCTGATGTGTTCAAACATTTTTCTGCTGGGGAGTGGTGAAGGCGTGGCTCCTTTACTTTTCAGACAACAATGTGCCTCCACATCAGAAGGGTCTTTATGGCTGTCAGTAATGACGACTGCAGCTTTTAACAGTTAAACTTGTACAGCCCAAAGACTTTACAATTAGTTCTTGTTTAATTACCTGTGTCGCTAAGTTTTTTCATTTTCTTCACTTCACAACCCTTATCTGCATTAACACGGAGTTCCAAGATTACAGCTTTTGATTTCTACCTTGATAAACTGAGTAAAGTGGTGCACTGTGTTGCTTTCTTTATCACGGCTAACTCTTATCTGTGCTGGACAAGTGTGTCACAGAGGGTTCCCATAAAAAAGTGACCTCCCTCATTTGAAGTACATTATGAAAAAGGCGGACACCGTGTGACTTTGAGCTTATCTCCTCCTGTGAAATGTACAACACCACCTGTGAGTCCACTACCACCACCCAGCCCCTATTTGGTTTAAAGGAATGATTTACTTTTGTAGGAAATGTGTGCCAACCTGTTTTCTTGCTGAGCTGGACAAGAAGCTTGACATAAACCAAGGTTTGTGTTTGTCGTAGCCAGAAACAAATCAGATATATTCCCATTACTGGAAATGGTCCAGTCGATGACGATACTGCCTGCCACTTCTGGCTGCGAGATGTCTAGACAAATAACCAAATCAACACTTTGTACACATTAACTCAATTAAAGATTAGAATGACTTTGTAGTATTGTGCTGACAATCTGATATATAGTTTTATGTGAAAATGGCTCTAGTGAGTGCTAATGTTATCTTGGACACAGCAAGGCTAGCCCTTTCTCAGACCAAATGGGCAGAAGTGTTATCAACTTCCAGATAAATAAATATGTTTAATATCAAATATCAAACTCCTCCTTCATCCTTCAGTGCAACAAAAAAGGTTAAAAGGCCCGAGAAAGAGAGATCCCATTTCTCTCATATTGCCTTCCCTAAACTGGTTCCTTTAAAATCCAGAATTGAATTTCAAGTCTTCTCTTCACATACAAAGTCCTGAATGATAATGTACAGGGTGGGCCATTTATATGGATACACCGTAATAACATGGAAATGGTTGGTGATATTAAAGTCCTGTTTGTGGCACATTAGTATATGTGAGGGGGCAAACTCCTAAGATGGGTGGTGACCATGGTGGCCATTTAGAAGTCGGCCATCTTGGATACAACTTTCGTTTTTTCAATAGGAAGAGGGCCATGTGACACATCAAACTTATTGGTAATGTCACAAGAAAAACAATGGTGTGCTTGGTTTCAACATAACTTTATTCTTTCATGAGTTATTTACAAGTTTCTGACCACTTATAAAATGTGTTCAATGTGCTGCCCATTGTGTTGGATTGTCAATGCAACCCTCTTCTCCCACTCTTCACACACTGATAGCAACACCGCAGGAGAAATGCCAGCACAGGCATCCAGTATTCGTAGTTTCAGGTCCTGCACATCTCGTATCTTCACACCATAGACAATTGCTTTCAGATGACCCCAAAGATAAAAGTCTAAGGGGGTCAGATCGGGAGACCTTGGGGGCCATTCAACTGGCCCACGACGACCAATCCACTTTCCAGGAAACTGTTCATCTAGGAATGCTCGGACCTGGCACCCATAATCTGGTGGTGCACCATCTTGCTGGAAAAACTCAGGGAACGTGCCAGCTTCAGTGCATAAAGAGGGAAACACATCATCATGTAGCAATTTCAAATATCCAGTGGCCTTGAGGTTTCCATTGATGAAGAATGGACCCACTATCGTTGTACCCCATATACCACACCAAACCATCACTTTTGTTGTTCCAACAGTCTTGGAGGGATCCATCCAATGTGGGTTAGTGTCAGACAAATAGCGGTGGTTTTGTTTGTTAACTTCACCATTCACATAAAAGTTTGCCTCATCACTGAACAAAATCTTCTGCGTGAACTGAGGGTCCTGTTCCAATTTTTGTTTTGCCCATTCTGCAAATTCTGTGCACCGATCTGGGTCATCCTCGTTGAGATGCTGCAGTAGCTGGAGTTTGTAAGGGTGCCATTTGTGAGTAGCTAATATGCGCCAAAGGGATGTTCGACTAATGCCACTCTCCAGTGACATGCGGCGAGTGCTACGCTGTGGGCTCTTGCTGAATGAAGCTAGGACAGCCACTGATGTTTCTTCATTAGTGACAGTTTTCTTGCGTCCACATTTTGGCAAATCCAACACTGAACCAGTTTCACGAAACTTAGCAAGCAGTTTGCTAACTGTAGCATGGGAGATGGGTGGTCTCGTAGGGTGTCTTGCATTGAAATCTGCTGCAATGACCCGGTTACTGCGTTCACCAGATATCAGCACAATTTCGATTCGCTCCTCACGTGTTAACCTCTTCGACATGTCAATGCCTGTGAACAAAGAGAAACTTGTAAATAACTCATGAAAGAATAAAGTTACGTTGAAACCAAGCACACCATTGTTTTTCTTGTGACATTACCAATAAGTTTGATGTGTCACATGGCCCTCTTCCTATTGAAAAAAACAAAAGTTGTATCCAAGATGGCCGACTTCTAAATGGCCACCATGGTCACCACCCATCTTGAGGAGTTTGCCCCCTCACATATACTAATGTGCCACAAACAGGACTTTAATATCACCAACCATTCCCATTTTATTACGGTGTATCCATATAAATGGCCCACCCTGTAGTATCATATTATCCTAACATAGGTCTTTGCCCTCTGACCGCAGGCTTACTTGTGGCTTGTAGATATTTGTAAAAGTACAATCAGAGGCAGAGCCTTCGGTTTTCAGGCCCCTCTTCACGGGAACAAGCCCCCACTTAGGATTCAGGAGGCAGACACCTACTAGCCTTCAAACTTTCCTTTTTGATGAAGCATACAGTTAGGTTTGGATCAGGTGACCATAAACCCTGAGTATTTGTGTTCCACTCACCTCTTTTAACTCCTCATGCACTTATATCCCACTGTTGCATGTCATTAACATGCATGTGTGCTGTCTCATAGACTGTCTTTAATACGCTGTCAGAAAGTCACCCGATTTAATGGTGGCTAGTAAATGGGTTTGGCTTTGTTGTGAAAGAAAAATGGTGTGCAATAAAAGATTACATCACATAATACAGCAAAAAATTTGAAATACTGCTTTCATCTTGTCCATTTTCATTTTCTAATCTGAGACAGAGGGCTTTTTATTAACATTTTACTGTTGAACCGCCTCTAATCTCTGCTCTGTCTGCTTTCAGTTAACAAAATACCGCTCTCATGTTCCAGTATGATCCCACGCTTGATTTAATCACACACGTTTTGTTTCATTTAAACTACATTTAATGCTTCATTGCTTTCCACAAATCAGAACTACTTAAGTTTAAATTAAAATTTTCTTGTAGACACACCTTTATAAAATCAGTTGTTGATTAACAGCCGAGACACAACTGGGTCATGTCCTGTGTGTGTGTCTTTTATATGATGTGGATGGAGGCAGAGGGGCGGTGCTTGTGTTGTTAGAGCTTATCTCCGCCTTTCACTCCACAATAAGTTCCCTTAGAAGGAAAGCCTGCAGACTGTAAACTGGAAAGCATTTTTTACACTCAGCGTGGCAGTAAGTCACCAAAAGTCAGTGAAAACATTTTCTACTCACCGAGAGGTTAAAATGCAGCACACTTAGGATGTTGGGGTTTTTTACCTTCTCGACATAGTATTTCGGGTAAGTGCGCTTCAATGATGTTTGATGTCCGCACACCTTTAAGGATTCATACACAACTTTTCAGGTGTAGTCCCAAGCTTCTCCTTGAAGTCTCCATCCTGGGGTTTCGACAGACTTTGATTGCGTTTGCACCCTGGAGCTTTATCCAGGCTATCAAAAGATATTCACAATCTAATCCGCGTGTTTGTTCTGCAGGATAATCTCCACAAGTCTCCATTTCTCTTACCAGAGAGACGGGGCAGAAGGAGAAGGTTCGAAGAGGGGGGTCCACTGGGGAGAAGCAGCCGCTGAGCGAGGCGGTGGAGGCGGTGAGGTGAGGAGCGCACTCAGAGGAGGGTGACGGGGGCATGGAGATGTTGCGTCGCTCCTCTGTGTTTGCCTCTGAAGTGTTTGACCGCTCGCCCACCGACAAGGAGCTGGTGTCCCAAGCCAAAGCACTGTGCAGGGAATACATCCACTCCAGGCTGAACCGTGCCGGGATCGGCTGGTCCAAGCCTGAACACGGACTGGCTGCATCAGGTGGGACACTGGGAGAGATATCGTCGGTCCTGCTGTGGCTGGGTAAGTTTTCGGGAAACGTTCGTGCGCTTTTTGCGCACAATAGTACACTTAATTCAAACAGAGACCCGCGATCGCCTTAAAATGTGTGTTTAATATTCAAAAATGTGTCGTATTCCTGGTGAATCCTAATATGGTTTCCACTGAGAGCCCTGAGTTCACGTTTCACGTTTTTGTGCAGCCAAGTTCCACAATATTTATATTTTAATCATTTAAATTGATAGATTGGGATTTATGATAAAGATATAAGTCTTTATTTTACATTTATACTTATAAATGAATGAACACGTAAACGACTTTATCGGAGAACATCTTTATTATATAGAGAATCATGACGTGATTCCCCATAAAAAAAGCTAAGGTCACCGTTTTGTTTGCGTAATATTTTCCTTTCCGGATGCTGGCCCAGTATAAAAACTGGTGTGGTGGATTTTCTTTCTCTGGGAGGATTCACTTCGCCATGCGTGGGGATCTTCCCACCTCCAGATAATTCACTGGAACTTCACGTTGAAACTCGACTGCTCAGGTTTGAAAATCCTGAAAATCCTGGAGGGGGTACACTGTTGCTAAATAGTGAAACTGAACAAAACCACTTGCGCCCTTCAAAGTCTTCTAAGCATAGAGTTACAAAACACTTCGACATTAGTGAGACTTTTTTCATAAATAGTTCAACATTTTTAATAGCAGACTAATATCTGGCAAAATAACAGAAAAACTAAACAGAGAGGACCAGTTTAGCCATGTTCTGACCAAACTCACTTAATTCCAGCATCTTAAAAGCTCACTAACTGATATGTCATATCTGGTTTGTTTAATCTCAATGAAAACTATGTTGTGTAAAAACATTTATGTCACAGAGTTTTTTGGCCGGGTCAGAGACTCCAGGATGTTATTGGTATCTTTGGAAAGTTTAGCTCTTTTCCTCTGCTTTCAGTCTTTCTACAGTGCTCAGTTAATACTTTCACTAAAGTGTTTACTATTAAAAGGGTTCCATTAAGATTCAAACAGATGATAAACCCGTGTTTTATTACTGGGCAGTGTCCCTTTGTTTCTCAGTCAGACCCGGTGCTTGGCTGTCATACCCTGATTTAAAACACAAAGATGGGAACAGCCAAGAGGTAAAATGAATGTATGTAACAGATAGAAACAGCTTCTGGGTTAGAAAAGTGAGACCAACACAGAAGTGCTTTAAACCGGATTCTTTTGAACAGCCGTCTGGTTCTATAGAAATCTATGAGCAAGTGTCTCCGCTGCTCTCTGCACCTATGACTTCTACAAACACTTTCCTGATGCATTTATGAAATTAATCACTAGTTTCAATTCTTACTAAATACAACATGATGTTCATTAGATAAATTATGATCCACACTGGAGTCCAAAAGGACAATAAAGCGTGATATCCTTTAGGGCATGGCTGTGTTGTGATTGTCACCTCTTGCTTGTCACTTATAAATGGTGACGGTGAAAATGCTCAGGTTGAAGCTTCACAACTTCACCAAAGAATTTCTGAAAACTCAGAAACTGACTGACTGGCTTAATAGGGGGTTGCCTGCGAGATAGTCCAAGCTCAGCTGAACGCTATGTAGTTGTTGCCTGTTAATATTAATTTTATACTGTAAACATTTTTTTTTCAATTTTCCTTATTTCTTTGATAGAAGAGGTTGAGTCTATAGATTAGATTTGTTACAGTGTTTTGATTGCAGTAAAATATATTTCTGTGAGTATTACGGAATCACATATAGGACACCAGGCACCAAGATGATTTCACACCTCAGGTGAGCAGGCCATTTTCAGTACCAGCCTACTGACGACCGGTCAAACCAGCTGCTTCTTATTAACATGTGACTTCCTGTTTTGATGTAGCTACACTCCCAATATATTTGTCATAATTATTATTTGAAAACAGTTCCATGAAAGGAGGCCCTGTTGTGAAGTCTTAACCGACCAATTGGCCCAGATTAGCAGAATGTAGGCTAACCAGCAGTTTGTTGGTGATATCAAAATCCCTGTATGAGAAATTAAGAAACATTACTATTGTTTGCTTTCAATTAGGCCGCATAATTTAAACTATTTTAGGTTTTTTTGGCCAGAAGTAGATTTGCATTCAGTGAGGTCAATTTCAGCCATTTTCAGGAACGACATGATTAAGGAAATGGGTCTCCTTACACTGGGTTCAACTTCACAGTGACCTTGTCCATGTTTAATATACGATCTTTGCTCTTTGACCAAGCCAGGGTGTCTACCTGAGCAAAAGTGCTTCCCCAGTAAATCAAAACAGTTGACAACATTTTTCCAATTAGATCAAATACAAAGTATTTTGTAAAATGCTAATATTTTATTCACTAATATCTCTCAAAAGTCATATCTTTTATACGGCATTATCTAAGGTGGTCAAAATTGCCTTTATTAGCCATATGACCAGCTACTAGACGAGATAGCTCTGGCTTATAACTGTGTAATAGTTAACTTTTAAAAGCCACACAGCTTTTGAGAGTTTTTCAAAGTGGGAGCTTTGACTGAGTTTGCTTTCTCTTGTTTTGGACAGGCGATGAGTTGGAGTACCTTCGTCCCAATGTGTACCGTAACGTCGCCCGACAGCTGAACATCACAGTGGCATCGGAGAGCGTGGTGTCCGACGCTTTCCTAGCTGTCGCTGCAGACATTTTCTCCACAGGTAGGTCAAAATCTGGAAAATCAAGCCATGCAGATCTGCATCACAGAAACTAATGTTGGTGCTTTCTTAACTGGTCTAACCTGTACTAACTTGGACTTCAAAATGAAAGAAGGGAACTTATTTTGGTTATCACTGGGAAGGAGGAAGCCTGAGGCAAGACAAAATAAAGATATACTGAAAGTTTGGAGAGCTGAGTTACTTTACTTATTTTTACAAATTACAAATGACTCAAAGATTTTGCTTAAGGGTTAATGCCGCCCGTTGTCATGTAAACACTTCTTATTTAGGCTCACCGCAGGATTCTCCATTAGTGAGAAGCATTTTTAGGGCTGCCATTATCCCCCTCAAATGAAAGGAGCTGGAGGGAAAACTTTCAGTCCATATTAGGTTAACACGATGGTGGAGCGAGTGATTGTTACAGACAGTTTGGACCCCACCCAAGGAGTTCAGTCATGAGTCCCAGCTGGGTTATTCTTCGGGGAATTTTAACAAAGCAGTCTGATGAAAAGGTAATGAACAGTCGGCTGGAGACGAGAAAAAAATCCAGTCAGTCTGGTCCTCAGTAATGTTCAGAGTTACTTAGTAATTCAAACGTAGCGAACTTAAAGATTATCTTCCTTAATTCTCACAGTTCACAACTGATTATCTGTGTCCTGTGTACTGTTTGTTTGTATATGTGTCTTTCTGGCTGCTGTTACAACCAAATTTCCCCTTGTGGGACAATTAAAGGATTATTCTGTTCTATTACAAAGGGAATTCAATACCACGAGCGAAAAAGGGGAAAAAAAAGTCTCACGTCTCATGTTGAAAACTTGCGTATCAGTGAATACAGTGTAAACATGGACAAACCGCAGTGCCGACAGAAGAAGAAGAGAACAAAGAGGAAGTCCTGAGCAACAGCAGATTATGACCACAAACTTGTGTAATCTGCACGAGCACAGTTAGAAATGTCATTTGGCTTCCCGCACGACAAAGATAAACTACAGCAGCAATATATTCAGGCATCGTAACGCAACCCGCGCAACAGTGTAGTTATAGTCGTCTAGCCGTGTAGTCGACACACACACACAGACTACACGACTACACTTTTACAATTTCCATTTCCTGTAGTACTAAGTATATATTAATTATATAAAAATAAACATAGATAATAATATGATAATACATACACACATAAAGACAGTTTTGCATCTAAACTGTAAAAAGAATCATTTTGTTAAATTGTCTGAAGTTGTTCTTTAGGTTTTTCACAAAGGGAAAATACTGGTGGTGCTGCCAGCACAGAGCATGTGTGCTACAAGTGTGAACTGATTGTTTTAATTTACGAGTGAAAATGGCCTCCATGCTCAGTGGGATATCAGCTTTGCAAAAACAAAAGATTTAGTTCAGAATGATTTGCTCGAGTTAGGTATTTTACACCCCTTCTGATGTTGTGAGTCTTACTGTAAAAGTAACCACAAGTGAAAGCCTTATTTAACTCCAGCTGATTTCCTCATTCACAGCACCTAAAACTGACATAGTGTTGTTTTTGTAGCAGCAGGGAGATCATACTTGAGTATGGCTTGATTGTTTTTTTTGGTCTACTTCCTTTACTTCCTATCGAGTATCGAGCACAGTTTAATTTCCATTATATTTTACCTTCATCCTATGTCCTTTTTAAACATTTAAAATCTTTTCTGAACAGTTTAAAAAACTAAATTCCTGACCTGTCAGATGTTGATAGTAGTATGAAATATGCAGAAACTTTAGAGTATCATCCTGCAAGTTTCCAGATTTCCTTTTCAAAGAGATCAGACGACAGTTAGAGGAGATGGATGAAGCCGAGGCTCGGTTTGTATGTGTTGGACATATAAACACGACAAAAATAGTCCGAAGCACTGACTGTAAATGGTGTGGCGGCAGAAAGCTCTACTGAGCACGCAAGCTTAGTGGGAGAAATGATGTGCTCACTAATCTAGCGAGGCGTTCTGCCTGCCTGCCGTCCCAGGTCTTGTGTTTGGGTTTTCCCCGTTGTGGGACAGAAAGGCATGCAGGCCTCCTGCTGAGATTGGATCATTTGTTCATCCACCTTTAAAGAAAGCTGCTGACAGACACATTTGCTGAATTAAATCCTACTGCAGTTATTCAAGTGGAGAGCAGGGTCTCTCCATTTATGAAATAATGACTTTCAGTATGCGCTCACACATCAGACAGCAGGACATTGATGCTTCCATAGGTTTAAGTAAAGATGTGGTTTATTTTCTCTCATAAGGTGTGACATGGGGAAAGGTGGTTTCCTTGTACGCTGTGGCGGGAGCCTTGGCGGTGGACTGTGTCCGCCATGGTCATCCAGCAATGGTCCATACCATTGTCGACTGCATGGGGGAGTTTGTCCGCAAGAGCCTGATTTCCTGGTTAAAAAAGAGAGGAGGCTGGGTAAGGACGACTTATTATTACTTGTTTGTATGTTTCCGTAAGTATGTGTTAGTCTGTACGAATGTACGGCTATGTGGCATCTATGAGACAAGTAACTGAAAATGACAGCCGGCATCTGTGGGTTCGGTTAAGTGTCAGTAAGAGCTCATAAAACCAAAGAAGAGAGGAAGCCATCAGCTAGTGTAGTCTGTTAAGTTAATGCAGTTCCCCAATGACTATAACTTTAACCAACCACAGCCTGCTTATGCGTTGTGGTTTCTCTTTGCCGCTCTTTTCAGTCTTCTTTTTCCCCCGGGCAAAAAAAATGACCGCCCCTCCCTGATCCTGATTCTAGTGAAGCTCTCTTCCTGATAAAACGGAGTTCTTCCTTCTTACTGTCACCAGTTTCTTGCTCATTTATAATCATCTGATTGTTGCATTCTTTCTCTGATGTTGTAACGACTTTTTCTTCCAATATAAAGTGCCTTTAGACAACTATTGTTACCTAGTGCAATATTTCAATTTATTATTTAATATTTAGCTGTTCTATTACTAAAATGGCTTTCCTAAATGCAAAGTAAGACCTCTGTTACATATTCAGGTATCTGTGTATGTACATTAGGAAACCACATATGCTGAGAAATATTTTATTCTTTGTAAAAATGTACTGAACTGAGACGGTGAACATGTAGAAGGGATTTATGGTTGTTGTAAAAATAGTGTGACGCTCACCTGCCCCTTTTCCCACGCTATGTGTGATTTACTTACATGCACTCAGAAACTTTGCTTTAGGCTGTTCAAGCAGGGTTGAAATTGAAACTGGAGCCTTGTGTGGACATGTAACTTCAGAGTCCCGCTTTTCAGTTTTGTGCTTTGAGTTGACGTGAGGCGATTTTTTTCTCTTTTTTTTTTTTTCTGTTCACACAGCTTTTGTGATACCTCTCAGTTCATCGCCTGCAGGTCTTTTCTATTCGTCATACGCCGACAAATGTTAATGAACAGTTGCATGTTTTCAGAAGCTTTCTGAAGATTTAACAAGCTCAGAATTTTCCTGACAGCTTGATCTCACGTTTTCACTGAGAGCGCACACCCTCCTGTGCTGGGCGTGGTGGTTATCATTCGCAACGTGTGTGTGTGTGTGTGATTCAGCGTACAGTGATTTTTATTTCATTAGATAACAACTTTATTGAAGCAAATATTTATTTTAAAGAAAGACAGCACATGCACACTTTTAAATCTAAATACTCCCACTGAAGCAGCATTTTCTTATCATTCGGTCCAAGCTACTGCTGGTCTCCCTGGCTCAACCTCACTGCTTTGTGTTTTCACTCACAGCTCTTCCTTTTTTGAACTTTTTGGCATCCAGGTCAACTATAGTGGATACATAAGGTCAGTTACTCCTAAGGCCCTAGCAGAGTAATCACAGCTGATCACATTAATTGTGAGCATAAATCAGTTTTAAATAAAAACATTTTTGTTGGTCAAATAAACTTAAGAATTCCCTTAACCCTTTCACACATAGTGGTCACTACAGCGGGCAGCTATTCAAAGGCTATTTTCTTGTATTTGTGTCAGTTTTGATGGTATACATGCACATAAACCACTACATTGGACACTGATGTGTCACTCCATACCCTGCCACCCACTGGTCGTTTAATGTTACTATAGATGCATGATGTGTTCAGTTGTAATTATTGTTATTTAACCCTGTCATGCATGAATTATGACAACCTCAATCAGGATTTTTTTCTTAAGTTTCTTCTTTTCTTTTCATCTTTTCTTTTTCTTTTCTTCTTTTCTTTTATAATTTCATCATCCTGATTGAGGTTGTCATAATTCATGCACAAAAGGGTTAAAGCTTGCCGAAAGTCTGACTGTTCAACTACTTTTTTTTTTTTTATTGCGGGCATATGGACATAACTTTTGATTTTAACTTTTTTGATTTTAACCTTGATTTTATCGTGTGTGTGTGTGTGTGTGTCTTTTGTTTTGTTGTGTTTTATACGATCTGCTTTGAGCAAATTGCCCCTTGACGAATTTGGCTTAATTGAAGTTAAACTAAAAATATTGTATTTAATAAATCAAATTAAATTCATTTCAAAAAGAACATTTTTATTTTATTTAGCTGTGATGAAGTTTGTCACAACAGTAGCAGAGGCTGGCAAATCAGTGAAACTAACTATATTTGATTGTTATTAATCCTCTCAGTGCTTGCCTAATTTTAAAACGGCATGCTCCGCCTGTGATCGGTGTGTCATATCGTGTTACAGCCACCCAGATCAGAACTGCAATATCCTTTTGTTTTAAATTAACTAGAATTCTTTGTTTACAAAAAATGGCAAAACCTGGAACAGATGGTTCAAAGAGAAAGGGGATGATCTTCTGCAGAATTGTGTTTACAGGAATAGCCTATCTGATAAAGTCCTGGACAAACATTAGTGTGTGAAATGGAACGATGCCTGACAACGTGCCTCTGTCCGTGTTCTGCTCTGCTGGTAAGAGCACATTAATGCCTTTCCAGCAGAGCGAACCACAGGCCCGTGCGCTCTGAAACATGGCACCCGAGCCTGTTTTGTTCAGAGAGAAGTGGAGTGTGACGAAATGGAGAGCGATGCATTGTATAACTGACCTCCTGAGTGCAAATGAGCGACCTGTTTTTCACTCTAACCCAGAGACGTCTGCTCTGACAGATGATGTCAGTGTGTGGGGAAAACCTAAATAACGTTGTGTGACTGGGAGAAGCAGCGCGAGCTGAAGGAGGAGAAGTGTTTAGTGTCAGAGCTGACACTAAACTGCAGTCTCTGTGGTATTTCATTGTCTGTAAAAGTCTGTTGAGTAGATGGCCTCGTATTGTAAGCAGTGCTCAGAATTAAGTGTGGGCTCTGGCTTTAAAATGGCATTCTTGTGGGCTAGCTGCATATCTGCAGATTGTCAGATTAGTGGAAAATGAAGGACACATGTTGAAATTGTAAGGTCTTCTTGTGTCTGTTAAATCCTGTGAGAACCAAGTCATCATTCACGAGGAGAAACTCTAACCATCTGTTTTGGAAAAAAACCCAAAAGCACTCTTTGGGGAAAAAAAGTAAAAATAGCTTTTGATGTGTGTCAGTCAGAAGGTTTACTTTCGTCTATTCGATTTATTTTTGTCCCCTGATTACCGAGACTTGGGAGAACAGCTTTCAAAAATAACATACTCTCATAGCCCGGGGACCGTGTAACTTAGGTTTCAGAGGGTTAAAACAATAGACTGTAAATAAACGATGGATATAGCCACCGTGACATCATGATATGTGAAATTCTGCTTTGAAAGAAAGCTTAACAGCCACTGACAGCTTTGATTTTTTTTGAGCTAGAGGTGTATTGTGCCAGGTTATTGATTAAAGTTAGTTAGCTGATTAGCAAGGTCCAGAAGGCGTGTAAAAAGCTGCAATCAACTGAAAAACAAGTCAGCTTTATAGCACTAGAAATGCTGCTTATAGCCTTCTCCAAAACAGTTTGGCCCTCTATGGACAGTGTTTAGTTTAAACTCTTAACTTTCCTCTGCCTTATTTCAACTGTCTCATCCTCATGATTAGCCCTCAGCATGTGAGTGTGTTGTCTCTCCTTTGTGTTTTGTCAGTATGTTGTCTTATGGACTTTGTATTTTTGGGACTGCTTATCAAACTCTCTTAAAGGTGTGTTTTGTGTTTAGCGCTCCCTGCCTTAGAGTTGGCTCCTGGGTTGTAAACCTGCATCATATGACAAGTATTTTATTAGTCTGCTGCTTAAAATTAATAGGCAGGTATTTGTGTCTTTGCTTTGCACCCATACAGACAGTGAGGTCAAATGCACTGCAAGTTAAGAAAAGACCAGAAAATACAGCAATGCTGTAAAAGCACACAAAACATAATGAAAGTTAAACAAAACAAAATAGAGAAAGGGGGGAAAAAAATTACGAAACAAACCCATAGTGTTTTTGGGGAGACAATAATGTGAAGGAAGAGCTGCGGAAGTGACAAGCTAACAGGAAAGGGCTAATAGCAAACATGTGTCTCCAGTATTATATGAATTATGTGATTATAAAACACACGTTACCTCAGATCTTTTTCTACCACACAACAGGGACGAACCTTCTGCTTCTTTTAAGCATGTCTCAGTGCAGTCATTCACGTTTGCATTTCTGTCACTTGCAGCTGGTCCGTCATGTTATTGTGTCCCCAGAAACATTTCCATGGCATTTGTTAGATTTTGTTGTTTTCTACTTCTGTTGTATTTCATGTAACTTCCTTTGTGTTTTGTGTTGTTTTACAGCATTTTCCTATTTGCTGGTACGTTTTTGAGTTGCAGTCTGTTTGACCTTTAAGGGCTACTGTACATACAGTATATGGATGCAGCTTGTTGAAAGCTAGCTTTAGCTAATAACTTAGCACTACAGTCTTTTATTCAAATAGGGTCTCTTCTAGCTTCAAAATATTTACATGGTGGCTTCAAAATGCCAAAACAAATGGTTGATGTTATGGTTGCTACATTCATCCTTTATATACAGTTTATGACTCACAGAAGATGCATCTGGAAGACACAAAAATCTACTTGTTAAATCTAAGTAACACAAAAAATATTTACATTTGACTCACCTAAGCAGTAGCACAACCTTCACAAACAGCTAAGATTGAGACTTGTCACATGCTGAGTGGGCCGGATTGTGACAAAGTGATTATAACCATACAACAGGTGAATTATGTAAAAAAATAAATAAATAAATAAATCAGTTGTTATAAGGGGGGAAATTGGCTCAAACTGTTTTCTGCAGCAGGTGGTGAAGATGTTGATTTCTCCTGAAAAGTTGGATATCTTGGTCGGCTTTTATTTTTAGCCACAACGGTTGCCACTTGTGTGAAACTTACTTATCTTTATTCCTCTGTGTCCCCCTGCAGGTGGATGTAACAAAGTGCGTGGTGAGCACTGACCCAAACTTCTGTTCTCACTGGCTGGTGTCTGCTGTCTGTGCCTTTGGACACTACCTGAAGACGGTCGTGCTACACCTCCTCCGCGAGAAGTGAAAGAAAAAGAGACGCAATGGATTGTGAGCACACTGCCCGGCACTGCACACCACCAACACCACTAAAGCACCCACTGCTTTGGAATATGTTTACACTTATTTGCACTGAGCCTCGTTGATGAACACCCACCCATTTCACAGACAGTGAACTTTCCTCACGTCTTTGGCTTCCCCTTGTCTATTTATTATTAATGGTTACATAATGGCACACATCGGATGCAAACGTATAAAAACTGCATCTGTGAGCAAGTTTAGCTTTTCATTTTTTGTCAAACTGCACAGCTTCCAGTCTTGGTGCCTGTTTTGCAGGGATTTGGCTGCTCCTAGTGGTACCAAATGGTAACTACTAGGCCTATTGAGGATAATCTGCGAGATCCTGAGGCCATTCATGAGAACTTGGTATTAGAGGAAATCTACACTTTTTGCCTGGACTGTTAAAGTTCATGCTAGATAAAGAGAAAATTGAACATATTTTTGACCAACTAAAGACTGTACAAAATTCCTTGATATCGAGTGATCAGAAAAAAGATGGTTTGTGTATTTTTTTTCCTTTTGACTTTGCAGTCTGAAATGCTCAGAACAGCACATTCTCCTTTATTTTTCTTATCATGATTGGCAGCAGCTTTGACATTTTCTCTCCATTCCTACAGTCACTCTTCAACATTGTTCTGAAAGCATTTAAAGTGACAGTTCGTCCCAATGTCAGATTGACAGATTTTCCTCTGGCCCTCTTATGCTGTATGTCAGTCTACATTATTCAGGCGTGAGTTGCTGTTTTTGGAGGTGACAGGTTTAGATATGTCTGCTTTCTCTTGAAAATAATAAATTTAAATGACAATGGCCCTTTGATGCTCAAAGCATTGAAAACTCAGCAGCAATGCCTCTTACGCTAAATCATCAGCCCTGTTTCACTATTTGCTTTTTACTAAATGAAATTTTACCATAGCATGAATATCTCATCATCGCTAATTCCAGCAATACAGTTAACAAATGTTAACTGTAAAACAAACAAACAAACAAAAAAACAGTTAACAAATGTAACCTTGAAGAAAGAAAGTCAGTCTCTCATCAAACTGCTCACAACAAGGTTTGCAGATAGATTTTATTTATTTATTTAATGAGTAACCCTGTCATGATTTCTGCAAAACGAGGCATGGTGTGCTGTTATCTGTAAAATGGCAAATGTGACCTTGGCCTTGATAAAAAAAAATTTGGATGGAAACCCATTAGGTGAGCATTGTATTTAAGTGTGATTACATTCTGATCAATACTCCAGGAGGAGTAATCCTCACTGTGGCATAAGCTCGTTGGTTCTACAGCTGGATGAAACAGGTGGCATTGATCCAAACTCTAGAAGGATCAATAAGACCACAGACCAGAGGAAGTCAATGCAGTTTTGATTTTGGGGTGAAATGTACCTTTGTTAGGGTAGACCATACATTTATTCTAACTGGTGAATCCATAGTAAACATTAAGATTACAAATGTTGAAGCTGAGATTAAGCTTTATCCCAAGTTATTTATGAATACTATTATATTAGGATATAAAATTAGAACATTTTAGTTTTTTAATGGGCTTTGATGCTTACACCAAGTCTCTATGTAGAGCCCCTAATTCATCTTCAGTGGTCACTGTGAGGGAGTTTGTTATATTGCTGTACCGAAACTGCAGTGAGTTGCAACATGTTTTTTTTTTTCTGAGCACTTTCATTTCATGAGTAGAATTTATTCCATGAATAATTTCACTGTTTATATGGCATGTTAAATACATAAATGTTTGTGAATGGTCTTTGACTGTAAATATGTAGACATAAATAAAATATTCTTAAAGCAATCTGTAAAGTCTGGAGCCATTAATGATGATTTTCAGCTGTTTTCCAAAGGACAAGCGCTTGTAAACCCTGAATAAATGATTCCTCGTTACAAAGTATTAATTAGTGGTCTGTGTGCATGAAATGAAAACACCTGTATTCACAGGTTTTTTTCAGTGTTTATGTTTCAGTCTTTTTTGTTTCATATCCCAGGACTGATCTCTAGTTGTACATCATTTATTTGTTTTCAAATGTAAACTTACTGTTGTATGTGTAGGCTGCAAAGAAACTGCATAAACACTGAAAGCTACTGTTACCGCTGAACCACGTTCAGTGGGTCAAAATAGCATGCATTTTTGCAAGCAGTTATTTGTGTTAAACTGTGAAATATCTGTTAAACTCTTTTAAATAAATAAAGTCAGATTTGGGGGTCTTCATTCACAGGGAAACCTTTCAGAAAAGAATTTGGCCTCATTTGACTCGATGTAAGCTGTTTACAGCCCATTCACCTACACCAGGGGTGTCCAACTCCAGGCCTCGAGGGCCGGTGTCCTGCAGGTTTTAGATATCACCCTGATTCAACACACCTGAATCAAATGATTAGTTCATTACCAGGCCTCTGGAGAACTTTAAGACGCGTTGAGGAGGTAATTTAGTCTGTGTTGGACCAAGGATGCATCTAAAACCTGCAGGACATTGGCCCTCGAGGCCTGGAGTTGGACACCCCTGACCTACACTCTTCTACTGATAACACTACTACTACAATTTTCATCATTTATAAGTCTGTATTTTCTATATAATCAACAAGCTTACAGTTGGGTTTATTTTTTTAATTAGTTTCCACATAAACCTCTAAAGACCGTGTCTCTTTAGATGATTTGACATTCAGTTGGTTGCAGTGGTTTTCAGTAGCCATCATTCTGCTACATCATTGCCTTAGAATCACACATGTTGCCCATTAAAAATATTGCTGATCAAATTGTTATGAAGTATCTTCCGCAATTTTTTAGAAATATTTTCAATTTAAAATCTCTATTAATATAATAAACTGTGTTATTATTAAATATTAATAATAGCTGCTCTATGGTTATATACAGCAGGGAAATAAGGGTCTCTCCTGAACGCACCTTTAGTGTTTATTTGTGTACGTGAACGCACCATGAAACCACTTTCCACGGGATGGTTACGTCACGCACTCCCGATTGGTCCTAAAGCCGCCACGCCAGATTCGATTGGATATTGACAGAAACGTCCCGGCTCTTTCCGGATTCCGCAGCAGGTTTCTCTTCCCATTGGTCCAGCGTGTCCGAGTGCAGAGAACAACAAACAAGATCGGGTGAAGACCGTCGGGATGGATGCAGGTAAGCGAGATTTTACAGGAAAATGTGATATTTTACTCCCATAGCAATCTCGTTAGAAGTCATAATGACTACAGCATCACTCTTTAACACCTGGCAGTGGCACTTCTGCTCTGTCGCGGTGGGATTAGCGTCGCCAGCTGGCAGCCTGCCTCGGTGACGCTAGCTGCTAAAGTGATGACTAAAGCTAACTGCTAATTACCGTTAGCTTGCTGCTACTGTTGCTAAATCTCCGGGATTCCCGCTTTGACAGCTTGTGGTGTCATCACAAAACGTTCATTAAGGTGTCGTTTCTTGTGATGCCATGCATTGCTCTAAATAATTTGTCCTCTATACATCTTTTGACTTTTTAGCTAACATTTTGTTACGCCCAAGATGAGCATCCCAGCTGATGCGCTGTCACCATCACATCAGTTATCAAGCTGCTGTTAGCCTGACTGTTGTTAGTTATGTGGGCAACACATAATGGTATTTTTAAAGCTCGGTGGGAATATTAAGTCATGTTAAGATATTTTCTAGTGTATGATAACAGGTTTAGTGGGAGTTGTATGCTGTTCTTAATAAGAACTCGATCATTTATTGATGTTTGTTACTGTTGTGCTGAAGTTTATCTTGGCTTTGAGCGCAGTGTTTCCAGCTGCAGTGAGAAGCCTGAATCTAGCCTGTTATTGTGGTTGGACATTGACCATCCTCATCAAGTCTTTAGGGACAAAAATGAAATTTTATGTTTTTTGTTATTCAGTTATTGAAAGTCCCTTAACAGTTCCTTGTATCTGCTCGTTTTATGTTTTTAGCTTTTAATGATAGAAACTCCCTCAGCAGCATTGTTAGCACTTGCTCCAAAATCACGGGGGTTAGGCACAGAAATTTGTGCTCAGTCATTATTAAACATCTTGACCAGGTTTTATCTTTTGTGTTCAGGAAGTAGCAGGTCGTCACTCCCTTGTAACCCACTGTAGAACAAGTAGAGATATTTAAAATCCTGCATTGTATAAGCTATTAAATCCCTTAACTTTTGCAGTGGTCATTTAGAATAACTTCGTTTTATGATTACTAATTTTTATACATATTTCTTTGTCAATCTATTTAATTTTTATGTATTTTTTGTCCATCTTCTTCACTGTTTATTGCTATTTTGCAAGTAGGTTGTGTAGGTAAGTTGCAAATGAATTGCTTTTTTTTGGATCAGTAAAATTATCTGACTCTAAGTTTAAAATAAGAGCATGGAAGAATCATTTTCAGGCTCATGGATGAGTGTTTTTCACTGACTCCATTGGCATGGCCTTTTAAAGTAAAGTCCTCTCAATATAAAAGTGACCTCTCCATACCGGTTTTCTTTCAAATATTGATTGACTCGTTGTCTCCAACTTTGTTTCGCATTTAAAATGAAGCACCGGAAGTTTACAGGATCCAGATGGTACCTGCACTTTGTTCCTTTTTAGCTCCAGTTACCCAAGTCTAGCTCCCAGCAAGGCTGTTACTTCCAGAGTTTAATTCAGCTTCATACATTTTCTTGGTGGTTACTAGCTGCTCATGACTCAAAAGGCAGTTTTCTGGTTGTTTTAGAGGGTGTGCCAGATTAAGCTTAGATAGGCTGGTTCAGATTGGGGTTAACTGATCATCGATGTAAACAGGAAAAAACTTAATTGAGAACAGTTTTTTATGGAATTTGGCTGTGTATGTTATGTAAGCAGTGAACGATCGTAAGAAGCAAATAGACGGTTGTTAACCACATTAACCTGACACTAAACAAATACAGGGTTTCCATGTCTTGTGGCAACATTTTTCTTTCTTTCGACTGTTCCTTTTAGGAGTTCCCATATTAGATAATCTACCTCCATCTTACACTATCTCTTCCTTCCACTTCTGCCACACCAACCATCTCCATGCCCTCTCTCACTACATCTATAAATCACATCAATTGTCTTCTTCCTTTTTTCAGCCTTCCACATCTTTTGCCCATATATCTGTTGTCTCTCAGCTGCACGTCAAAAACCTTCTCAGCCTTACTCTTTGACTTTGTCTCCAAACTGTGACATGTACGCTGCCCTTTTGACATATGTGTTCCTAATCTCATCCATCCTGGTCACGCCCAGTGAAAATCTAGCGTCTTCACATCTTCAGCTCTGCCACCTCCAGATCACCGTCCTGTTTTTTCATCAGTGCCACAGTCTCAAAACCATGCATCTCAGCAGGTCTCACTACCATCTTGCTAACCTTCCCTTTTGTTCTTTCTGCTACCCATTTGACACAAACCACTCCAGACACTTCTCCACCCACTCCGTCCTGCATGCACTCCCTTCACCTCTCTTGTGCATTGTCCATTGCTTTGGATTGCTGATCCTGTGCATGGCAGGCAATCTGCAGAACATTATATGTTGACTTAGAGAAGTTACTACAAACAAGAGGTTTTTTCCTGTAAAAAGGGAGATTTTCCTTTCCGCTGTCACCAAGTGCTAAATCATAGTGGGTCACCTGATTGCTGAGATTTTTTGTGTTATTGTGTGGTCTTTACCTTACAGTTTCATGTGCCTTAAGGCAAGTTTTGTTGGGATTTAGGTGCTATATAAATTGAATTGAATTGAATGGTTTGGATATTGTGCTTAAAGGCAGGACACTGCAACAAATGTGAACACTTGATTTAATCAGTTTCTTAAAAGCTCCCAAATTTTTGTTCCTGGAAGTGGTTGAGAGTCCACTCCAGCAACTAATGGATACTCCATCTGAACTCCCTGAGAGATAGCTTCATGTTTATCAGCTGCAATAAATGGGCCGTGATAATGCTGGTGATCACCTGACATTTCCTGACAAGTCTGAATATTGTCCTCACTCACATGCACTGCACAGCAAGAGATAAACCACCTCAGCTGTCTGCGTGTAAGCTGCCTGAGTAGAGTAGAGCGAAAACAGCTTTATCTTCCCTCAGACTCGTTCTTTTTTTTTGCAGCTACCTTGACATACGACACACTTCGCTTTGTTGAGTTTGAAGATTTTCCTGAGACCTCAGAGCCTGTGTGGATCTTGGGTAAAGAATACAATGCACTCACAGGTGGGACTTGAATCTTCTCGCATGAAAATTTCAAGCACATCATAAAGTCAGCCACTGTGTTTTGTCATTATGATGTGGATATGTTGTAATATGGCGATGTCTGTATTGTAGAGAAAGATGAGATTTTATCAGATGTCACTTCACGGCTGTGGTTCACATACAGAAAAAACTTCCCACCGATTGGTAAGTTCCGGTCTTCATCACTTCTGTCACACGTTTCTAATGTGACCTCTGGCTTTCAAAAGGAGTTATGGATGACTCCTGAATGTGTTACAGGGGGGACCGGACCAACATCAGACACGGGGTGGGGATGTATGTTACGGTGTGGCCAGATGATTCTGGGCGAGGCCTTGGTATGCAGACATTTAGGAAGAGGTAAAGCGGACTTTATCTCTGCGTGGCACCAACAGCCCGTCTCCAGTGAATAGAAACGAGGCTCGTTTTTGACAGATTTCATAACTGACCTTTTTGTTTTCAGATTGGAGATGGGCCAAAGGCCAGAAACAAAGAGACGAGTACATCAGTCTTCTCAACGCCTTCATCGACAAAAAAGACAGCTATTATTCCATCCATCAAATTGGTAAGTAGTGAGCTTCAAACCACTCCAGTTACACCAAGGCTTGAGTGAAAGACTTCACAGGAAATTCTTCTTCTGTTCTTATTAAATGCTGCAGCTCAAATGGGAGTTGGAGAGGGAAAGCCTATTGGCCAGTGGTATGGACCAAACACAGTTGCCCAGGTTCTAAAGTAAGTACAGGAAAGTACCATAAGGCCCCACTGTGGACTTAATACAAACACACAAAGCCAAAATGAGCAAGAAATCCCCACATTTTGAAAGCTGGAACAAAGGAATTACTGGCTCTGTGCTCTGTGAATTAAAGATTAAAGCTGTGCTGTGCAGCATTCTTGTGAGCAAACAACAGGTTTTGTGTTCAGCATTTCTCTTAAGCACACATTATTTGTGTCTTTAAGGCCTAAAACATTTTTTTTTTTTTTTTTTTTTGTGCATTTCTGCTGCTCTCAAGTTTATGGGGTAACTGTTGACTCCTTGACAAATCTGGGATCCACCTGTTGCTACTTGTTGGTCTTTAATCCATTAGCATTTTTTGCAATATAGTTTTTCTGGTCATCGCTTAGCTATTTATTTTCATTTTTCAGACATTTATCACTACTGCAGGAAAATCAAAAAGAATCCTGGTAAGAACAGCAAAAAAAAAAAAAAACGAGTAAAAACCCCCCAATGAAATATCCCACTCTGAACCACACTCGTGTCATGTTTCTGTAAGAGCACACATCACTTAGTGTGCAGCATACCAGTGTGGTATTTCATTATTTGCAATTCAAATTCCTTGAAGTTGACTTTTATATGTAACAACAGCTAAAATAGTTCTTTACAACTAGTTCTAGACAAAAAATACATTTTTTTCAGTATAAATAAAACATCTGAATTTAAATTTAAAAAAAAATCTAACTTTTTTCCCCCCCCCATAGTTTTCTTACAGTGAATGGCAAGTGCACATAAATACCAGCAGTCTCCCAATGGATGCTGATTGGTTGGTTAATCATTTCTAACATGAAGTACCCCTTTGATGGTGTACATTTTCCAAACAACAAATAGAAATACTGGCGGTCACCAGGTCTACCCGTTGATGTCTGAACTTGACCTTGAGTTCAAGGTCACCAGTATTTGTACTGGTCCGAGATTTTTCATAGATGCACCTGCCTTTCAAAGTCCTACATTGACTTGTTTTGGAGATATCTCATTCACAACTTTGGTGTCCACGCCACCTGCCCAGCGGGGTGACATCTATACCCCATCACCCTTTTATGTCTGAGGGGTAACTCATATGGATGTAAAAGAATGTGCTGATTCGGATTGTCAAAAGTGATGCTGTCAGGAGTTTGCTGCTAAAGTGAATTACGGTGCTGTGACATCACATATAGTCTCAGTATTGGTATTTCACGCTAATCAAAACCCAAAACACAAAAACATTAGAAACACGGAACCACCATGTTTTGAAACTTGATGAAAAATTTCCTGTTTGCCCCATGAAATTTACATTTTTGGGCTGCACCTCCATCAGACTGACTCACAAGCCTTCCAGTGGACCAGGAGGTCCAGAGGGTGGGCAGTTCTCGAGTGTTTCGGAGCGCTGGGGTAAAATTAAAACGTGTGACTGTGCTGTGCTGTTTTGCTTTCAGGAAGCTGGCGGTGTTTGATACGTGGAGCAAAGTAGTTGTACACGTGGCGATGGACAACACTGTGGTCATCGAGGAGATCAGTGAGTGCAGCTGTGTTGCAACTTGGTGTTTCTTTCATTAGCTTAACCTGCATAAATGTCACTGTGGACTGTTTACACAGTTCCTGTTTGACCAAACCTAACAGTTTCTCTGTGTGAACATCTGCAGATTGATATGAGTCTCTGCAAAGAAACCAAGTTCATCCAAAGACGGAGTTATGCTGCTACTTAATTTACCAGTAGCAGCATAATTCTACACTGACCTAATTTGTATCTGGTGTAGTTTTCCTTCACTGTATTGTACTGGCAGCATGGTCGACAGTAATCTGAGTAATTTTCTGTTTTTTGTGTTCATTTTTCTGTAGAGCGCCTTTGTATGCCTTGGCTGGATGCCTGTGGAGAATTGGAGGGAGTTGGGGAGCTTAATGGATGCCTGGAGGGAGCATGTGCCATGGCTGAGGAGGAGACGGCGCTCTGGAGACCTCTGGTACTGCTCATCCCCCTCAGGCTGGGCCTGAGCGATATAAATGATGCCTACATTGAAACCCTCAAGGTGAGAAACTGGCATGTACAGCATAATGACACAACTAATTCTGTGAGTAGTTATGGCCACAGTATCATGAAAAATGAGCACTGTCAGTGCAGATGTGATTTGCAAAATGGGAAAAATGACAGATAACCACAAAGAAGTGACATAATGATGAACTATAGAATGTGAGGCATTTAGAAATCAGAAATCCAATATTGTTAAGGAGAATCACACAGGAAGGAAGTAGCAGCGTAGAGACCTTAGGAATCAGTGACACTGAGCGACTTCAGTCGACTACAGCTGATATAACAGTTGGTGAATTAAAGTGGGCTCAGGCAAAACTATTCTAAACTACAAGGCAAGCGATTAAAATGACAACCAATGAGAGCAAAGGATACAGTTGACTGATATGCAACAGCTTGGTACATACATTTACAGACAGTTACCTAGGCAACTGGAGCCTGGAGCAACTGTGACCAACCACCAGTCAGAAAGTCATGCACGATGAGCAAAATGCTCCCTCCATCTTTTATGTTAGTCACCAGGAAAATCACATTATTTAAAAGTTACCACAGTCTGAGCATGTAGTGTCCTCAGTTTTTCAGATAATGGACGTAGTCTCTGTGCGTCTGACTTTTATCCGTACTAAAATTCTAAAAGGGTTGTGGGTAGTGCAGATGCCTGTTTGGGAACAAGATAAATAATTCATCAGCAGTGCCAAGATACAAGTGTTCAAAAGCAGCTTCTGCTAATTTAAGTCTCTATCCACTTCCAGAATATAAGCCGCTTCCACAGATTCAATAGTCTCAGTGCAGTAGAATTTATGTATGCCACAACTCCAGGCACGGCCTCCCACTGCCCGCTTCTCTCAGCGTCTCTCTAACAGATGGAGTAAAAAAGCACATCTCTGTTCAGCTGAAACGGAAATAAAAAGCTTGATTATTAATTTAATGACCCCTCATGACTGACAGCATTATGGGATCGACAATGCAAGAACGGTGCCTGAATAAAACTCCCGTTAAGTTATCATAGATTTTAATTTAGTGAAAGGGATTTTGAGGAGACATTCAGTGCCAGCATGGTGTATATATCAGCCAAATTCAGCCACAGCTGGGGTGAGATAAACCCTCTTGTCTCTTTTCACAGCAATGCTTCATGCTGCCTCAGTCCCTTGGTGTTATTGGGGGAAAACCCAACAGTGCCCATTACTTCATTGGTTATGTCGGTATGTCTAGTCTCTGTGTTTGTGAAATAAACTGTGCATTCTAAACAGCTCATGTTCATCATGTGATTCTTTTTTTTTTCTTTCTCTTCTTAAAAACCTTAATTAAGTTACCCGCTTGGGTCTGAACACATGTTTTTGTCCCCAGGAGAAGAACTCATCTATTTAGACCCACACACCACACAGCCTGCAGTGGAGCCGTCTGAAGACAGTCAGGTCCCCGATGAGACGTACCACTGCCAGCACCCACCCTGTCGCATGCACATCTGTGAACTGGACCCATCCATCGCAGCGGTAGGACTGCCAGGGAGAGTTTGACAGTGCAGAGCTCTTAGAACAGTCTTCGTCTCTTAGACCAGCGGTCCCCAACCTTTTTTTGCGCCACGGAGCAGTTTATGTCTGACAGTGTTTTCCTCCTTACAGTAAGGAGGATTGTAAAGGGGAAAGCAGATCAACCACTAACTAAAGAAAAAGATCCATAGCTTGACCTTCATTACGTTAACAGATCTCATCTCGAGTTTCTCCAGCATTTGTTGGAAAGTATGAAAGTGTCTGATAAGGCAGTGGAGGCATGTAAAGAGCTAGTGGAATAGCGATGGGCTTGGAAAAAATGTCATACTGTGTCCAGATGTTGCCAAAGACCTTTCAGAAGTGCCTCCGGCTGATAGAACAGTCAACAGAACAACATATCAGATGACACACAGGCTGTTGTGTGCAGATATGAATATTAATAGTTAGACAAATGTGTTTTCTGTGCTCTTCCAGGGTTTCTTCTGCAGAACAGAGGATGAGTTTGATGACTGGTGTATGCGCATAAGAAGGGTGTGTCTCTCTCTGTCTGTAGCATTAATTTTTGTTTATTACTACTTAATAAAGGCATTGCTGTGTTATTGGAAAATCACAAAAATAATTGTCCTTGTCTTGTAGCTGTCCTGCAACAGAGGGACCCTGCCTATGTTCGAACTCGTAGACAGCCAGCCCTCTCATATGGTCAGCGTGGACACCCTTAACCTTACTCCTGGTAAATATACTGCACATTATGTTCTTAAATATGCTAAAAGTAATTAAACTCTGTGAAGGGAGTGTTGTAGCTACTCTTTAACTCTTTCTTTTGAGGGGGAAAAAAAAGAAAGTGGACCTTTTGGTAAGAAAAGTTAGTTTTTGATTGGTGTTAATTAAAATGTTATTTTTTTTTAACCCCCTACAACCAATCAGGGTAGCATCATTGCCCAGTGGCAATGATGCTACCCTGATTGGTTGGAAAGCTCACCAAACGAGAAAATGAATGACAGCAAGGAAGATGTGTGAATCCCCCCTAAAGATGAATAAAACACTGGGTTTCTTGTGTCTTAACTCACAGAGTTAATAAAAATGAATTTTGATTTTTTTTTTTAAATTTTCCTTTGCAGATTTCTCAGACTCGGACAGGTTGGAGCGGTTCTTCGATTCAGAGGACGAGGAGTTTGAAATCCTTTCCCTGTGACGAACATAACGAACAATGATTTGCTGTTCTCGATGGCGGACGGAAGATTCACCGTCTCTTCTCTGAATCAGAAGGGAAGCCTGAGTGGAGGAACATGAACTGGAAACCTCTTGAGCCAGTCCAGCTCCAGTGGTGTAGTCAGTGTGTGGCACACAGCCTCTGAATGCTCCATCATTGAGACTGCCTGAGGGAGGGGAGGGGGGGAGGGGAGCTGTAGCAGGAGCTCAGGATAAATTCTGTATGCACATCTTCACATACACATGTTTCCATTTAAGTCTTAACACTTTTAAATGTTTCTTCTGAAGTGATATGGTGCCTTTCCCTGACTCCATAAGTAAAATTGCCATAACAGTTTTATGTTGTGTAGAAACACGGTGCGGTCATGATGCCCACGGCTTACGCGGTTTGTCACTAATAACTGACGTCTGTAACAGCCTGTAACGAAACCAAATTTAGTCAAATCTGAAGACAAGTTGTATTAGTTGTATCCTCGCCAAGTCTGAAACATATACACTCATCCATTTGAAGATTATTTATTTAATCAAAACAGTATATAGGCAGGTGACAGAACAATAGATATGTAAAAGAATGAAAAAAGCAAAAATAAAAAGAGCTGAATTTCAATTTGTATAGCTCTCTTGACTTGTACAAGTGTGGGACGTAATATTTTACTCAAGTAAATGTGGGATAAAGTTTGTGGGGTGCAGGAGAGGACTTTAGTTTTTAGGAGTTTCACTCCAGAGCTCTCCAAGGGGCAGGTTCTGTGCTTTGTTGATGGCATTGAGGCTGTGGGCTGTGATGTCTCTGTGAACATTTTCAATATTCTGCGCTGCATCGATCACCTGAGGAAGAAAATTTAGATAATTAGAAAAAAATCAGTAATTTAACTCTCTCCCCCCCCAGATAGTTTAATGTTAATAAGATGCAAAGATAAGACTGTGGAGGTGCTTTCACACAGGAGGCAGCATTGGAGTGCTTGCAGACACTGCCGTCACAGTTCAGCAAATATAAACTTGGACTGCCCTCCAGTAGAAAGAAGACATCCAGCAGACAGAGTGGAAAAGTTCATATCAGATCCACAGGAGGAAAAGCCTTCCTTGGGTTTCCATCCAAATAGATGCAGCTGTGGAGTTTAATAGTGGTGAAGCTTTGCCTGTTTATCTTTTTGCTCTGCAGCTCTCATGAAACAGCTCGCTGATTCTAGTAGTGAGCACAGCTCAACACGTCATACATCCTGTGTGAAAGCCCCATAAGAGAACCTCAGACTGCTTTCATAACTTTGTAAAAATGAAAACTATCCAAGAATTCACCTTCTGAATTCTTATTTCTAAAACAATAAATAACACTAGGCCCAAGATAAAGTAAGGGGAACACATACTCTCATTGTTCACAGTATTTATTCACTCCAGTCTCATTTCAGAGCAGTGCAAGTCAAGCTTTATACTGCTCTCACCAACACCTGTCAGTGTGGAGTGGACCTGATGGAGACAGGTGAAGTAAAATAACCCTCAAGGTGGTAACATGATACATTACTGTACGTGATGGCACCTGTTGGTGTCGCAGGTGTGAAATAGAGTTTAGGTGGTGCTTCGCTGCTGACAGGTGGCACCTGATCACACAGATATCGGCCCGATGCATCCCCGTTTTAAACATCCTGTCGGAATAAATCTTCCATTCAGGCTTCCCTCATACCTGCCAGTTTACTGTCTGATCCTTCATCAGCTGTTCAAACCGCTGTTGCACTGTTCTTTGGAAGACGCTCGTCTCGTATCTCTCTTGCCCAAACTGTCCTCTGAGAGCAGCCTCGGCCGGGTTCAGCTGCAGAAACATTACAAGGTCTGGCTTTGGCAGTCCCACATCAGGCTGCATGCACCAGTCCAGGCGGAAGCCCTGGAGAAGACAAAAACCTCCATCTGTCACGCTCGACTGCATGTTGCAATACCGAACTGATGGATGGAGTTTGAAAAGCAGAATAAATGCACTTACCGGCTTAGCGCTGGTGAAAGCAACTCCAGAGAAAGCGTACCTGTCTACAACCAGAGTGATGCCTTGCTCCAGCTTCTTCTTCATTAAAGGCCTGTGGGTTAGAATCTGTTAGGCTGTGTAAAGACTTTCAGGAAATGAAACATAAAGGCTAGAAGAAACAAAAATGTCAGCACATTTGATACAAACAGCAGTGTTTGCTGTCGTGTTTGCTGTCGTGTTTGCCACTCAGTCCATTTGCACTTAAAAAACTGGAGAAGGAACCAATGCAAATAAAAAAGTGTGAAACTGAACTCACCACTATGCACTTTGAGGACCTGTGACTTATAACATTCATAGCATGAAGTAAAAAAATGAACATGGCTTATCTAATTGTACCAAACTTGCTGTAAAAAAAAAAATAAATCAGCTGATTCTAAGGTGGGAAGCACTAACTGATTTTTTTTTATAGAATGATTTACTTTTTAGGGAACCTTAAAAATGTGATATTGATTTAGGAAATATTTAGTCGTGCATCAATAAACAGCTAGTCCCTTCAGCCGTAAGGCTCAAAGCCTGTGTTACAGGGTCTCAAACCGTTTTAATTCACGTGCCACAGACACCCCAGTTTGATCTCAAGAGGACCAAACTGCTAAAATTATCTCCAAATCATGACTTTTCCTTTAGTAAACAAGTGTATGTTATAAAAAAAATAAATAAAATTCACATGTAATAAGCTATCGATTCATAAAATTCACAATGAACTTTCTGGGGTGTCCTATAAAAACTAACATCTGAGTTTTTCTACACTTAAAAAAAAAAAATGCTACTGAAATAAATTAAACAAAGCCATCAATACAAATCACTGGGTTTCTGCTTTGTTAGCCTTTTGCTCAGAATTTGTCCCATAATTTATAAAGAAAGACAAGATTAGAAATCTTTGCTCCCTCTTCATCCACCCGTTTGTCTGCTTTAGCTTTTACACCTGACATTAAAACACTCGTCCAGCTGCTGATCACACTGTTGGGTTTTATTAACCTGGTGTCTCCAGTTGAGCTGGACCATTAGTGTTTTGGCAAAGACATTTTGTCTCATTCTGTAATATGCATTATATATGATTAAAATAAATGAACTGCAGTAACTATACACCTTTCATATAAATATATTCTATAACTTAACTATTTTCTTTAGCCCACATAATTATATATTTCAGTTACATAAAACATGTGAATTTTGATTTTATGTAGTGTATAGCCTATATAATAAAAATGTATGTAACCCAATAACTATAAAATCCAGAAAGCTACAGAACATGGGGCGGTTCATTTACAATCACAAGTCTGACTTTCGTTTCACACTCATTTTTATATCAGAAATAATCAGATTGTTTTGTGCTTAAATGTAAACAAAATGCCAGAAATCTGCACTGTCATGAACACATTTATCACCAAAAATTTAAACCTAATATTTCATGTTTTATTAGGTTAACCCTCTGGGGTCCAGGGTATAACTACCATTTTTGACTACAGCTTGATCTTTCTTTTTGCCTTGCTTAGTTTGGTATCATTATTTTCAGCACAACCTCACATGTCTGAATTTATAGTTATTTTTTCATTGATATACTGTATTAATACATTTGATCTGAAATCACAAAAAATATGAAATCAGAGTAGGCAAAAGTTTAATTAATTTAATTATACACGTTTAATTAATTATTTTCATAACTTGAAATGCAAATATAAATTGTACATTTTAAAAATCTATGCACAAATTTTGTAAACAATGATATATACGACTATTTACCTAAAAATGCATCCAATGCATCTGGCGTTTTTTGTAAAACAATTTAAAACTACCAAAATTAAAATTAGAGAACAATCCGGTGTCACAATAAGATGCCACACAAATTGTTTGTGCCAGTGAAGTAGTCTGTCTGCCAAAACACCAACCCTGCAGGCCTAACAATATGCAGTATATTCAGTTTTAGAATTTATATTCATTGTTAATTGTAGCTAGGCTCAAGGTGTTAATCCTAGCTTTTTTAATAAACAACACTGTCATATGCAAATTTGGGGTGGCAAGAGAATATTTTAGGGTGGCACCCCTGTAGATCCGCCCCTGTATCATTCCTACTGTGGTGCCTGTCATTAGAGTAATTTGGGAACGTGTCACTTCCTACATGTTAGCTCGAGGATCAGTCCACTGACACTGATTTGCAGCCAATAGGAAGCCGACCTCAGGACACCGTCTGATTAAAGGTACTGAACACACCTGAGATTTTCTTTTCCCGCTCTGCCCACACAAACTTTCAGCGGCACATATGTTCACACTAACGTAGAGAGTCTTACACCATCTCCCAGCGGTTTGCAGAGAACAGCAAGTGCACCGTGTGGTCCTCCAAATCACTCTTGTTCTCCAGGTAAGCCCCAATCAGCTGTCCGATCGTCGTGGTCCTGTCTGCATGAAGAAAACCGCCACGGGACAACATGTCAGACACGTTAAAGCCAGAGGAGAACTTTAAGCTCCTTCCGTGAAAAACGGAAAGCGGTCTCACCGGGGAACCTCATCATCTCAGCCGGCCTGCCGCTCTGCTGCAGAGCCTGAACCAGCTTGCTGCACTGCGTGGTCTTCCCGGCCCTGTCCACCCCCTCCAGCACGATGAGCGCTCCTCTCTTCCCCGCCATCCCCAACCACTGTCCGTCAGTGCTGCGGTGAACGTTGCAGAAACCACGAACAAACTGAAGCCAAGCCCTAGACACGGACCTGTGCCCTATCACCATTTACCGCCTTTTCCTAAAACAAAACATCAACAAGGAAACACAATGACGCACTTCCTGTTTCATTTCGTCACGTTTCAGCCAGCCCATCAGCTCTCCGACTGCTGCCCTCTACCGTTTACCCATCATCCCCCTTCACAGATCATTTAGATTTTGCCTACAACACCGTGTGAATACTCCGTCAGTCTGTTTGAATTAGAATATCCAAGAAAAGCAAAAATGCAGGAAAGAAAACTACTACAGCTGTTCCAATATCTATGGAAAACTGCTCTCTACTTCCTTGGCTGTACTTAGAACTTCATACACTTAATCACAAGAAACAGTTATGCTGAATAAAACATGTTTTATTACCACAGGGCAATTTAATGACTGATTCACCTGTGAGTGTACAATGTCCCGAAGTTTGTCAAGTCTGTCAATTCAGTTTCATCACAACAAATCACAACAGCAATCTCCTTGAGATGCTTTTTATTAGGGAACGCTTTACATAAGTTAAAGACTACAATATTACAGCAAACAATCAGATGACAACCTCTTCTATAAGAGTTGGCATTGACTCTCCAGGTATCTGATAGTCTACTGGATGTCGTTTTAAAAGTTATTCCCAGATTTGGTGTTTTGTTGATGGTGGTGGAGAGCAAATACAAGATGTCACATAACTGTTTAGTTGTTTTAAGAGCTGGAGGTCATAAAGACTATATATTTTTATCGTTTGCTATCCCTTTTTTGTGCGTTTGTGTCCGGTGGCACCCTGGAAGGGACCACTCCCATCAGGATGAAGGTGATCACTTAGAACTTTTTGTTGATTTGTAGTGAATCTTACTTCCAAGGGGACGTGAATAACCGAAACATTCTAGCTAAATACCCATAGGTCCTGTAAAAGGTGATATTCAACACCTTTCTTACTCTGATAGTATGGAGGGAAAGAATCTGTTCCACTCCCTTTGACACAAAGACTGAAATTATTCATTCTTAGTTACATAATTAGGTATATATTTTTTAAAATTATAGCCTATTGATACATTGGTTTGTTTTGTGAATGAACACAGCAAAAACAAAAGACCATAAAGCAGATGGGAGGGGGTGGAATAGGTTGTTTCTCATTAACAGAGACTGTCGTGTCAAGTTACTCTAAATATTAAAAATGGCCAATATTTAACTGCACAACACACGAGCACCACATTTCTTCCTTATGGGAAAATGATCTTTACAGCATTAGACACGTGTTACACTTTGCTCTTGTGACAGTGTTTCAGAGCATCTTTCAGTGCTGCCAGCACCATGTCGACGTTCTCCCTGCTGCTGTTACATCCCATCAGTCCCACACGGAGCACCTGGAAAACGACAAAAAAATCCAATGTAAAACACACAGGCAGGAACAAATGTGTTTGGATGATGCATTTTGGCACTCGATCATCATTTTCTCTTACCAAACCAACTGATGGTCTGAGCCCCCCAGAAATCTCCAGATTGTGTGTTTTCATGATGTAGCTTGTGATCTCTTTCCAGTCATATCCATAAGGAGCAACAATTGTAGTGACTGTAGGCAGCCTCAGACGCTGCAACAACCAGCTCATTATTTTATCTTATATAAGAAAGAGCTGCATGATTGATGTAAATTCCCTTACAGATTATTATGATTATTCTAAAACTTACCTTTTCTTTGACAAAAAGCTTGAGACCCATGCTCTCCAGGCCAGCATGGAAATATTCGGCTACCTTCAGATGTCGTTCCCATGAATTCTCCAAACCCTTAAAAAAATAGAATTATAGAATTAAAACTAAAGATTCACAGACAAATTCACAGACACTCGGGAGCTGCAAGTCCTTTTCTCATCAACTATATCTCAATTTTCAGAGTACTGATCACACGAGTGTGCTCTACAGCTGTGCTGTGAGGCTGCATGTTCAGCTAAATGCTAATGCTGGATGACATGAATATTTAACAGGGGAAAGTGTTTCATGTTCACTCTTAGGCTAGTGTGTTAGCACTTTTCATATTAGCATTAGGCAGACAATAGTAAGTCTGGTGTGAATGTCATGTTGTTGGTATTCCAATCAAAGCAGTGGATAAATTAAATTTTGGCCTGATAACCGTTGGAGACTATAAAAATATAACAATGCTAAAGTTGGTAGGATTAATTCTCTGAACATGAACATCTGTACAAGGCTGAAATATTTTAGCCTGCAGAAAAACCAAACATTTGTTCACTCATTAATTAATTAACTATTAATGAATTCATACACTACCGTGTGGCTGTTTTGACAAATTGCCCCTGACGTCAACACTCTTGGGATCACTTGACGAAGTAAACTCCTCCACCATGGATCTAGAAAGCTGTGGTGGTTTGGGCATCTAACTACAAAAGCCACTTCCCTCTCCTCACCTGAGGAGGTGGCTGAGGGCTGTCTGATCATACCTGCTTTGACTCCTGTCCTGCAACTCAGACTGAGATAAGCAGGATGATAGATAATTTTTTCCCCTCTATGGGATTCTCAAGACAGTTACTGAACCACATTGGATTCAGCTGCTTTGAGCTATTGTGGGAGGAGCTTAACTGTATGGGCCATAAGAAGTGCTCAACTGGTGGGAGGTGTCTGCAGATTTCCTCAACAAACTCAGTTCTGCATCTGCAAAGCTCTGACTGCTGCAGCTGGACTAATTATTCTCTCTTTTTTGATTCAAGAAAAGTGAGGGGTCTTGACTATATTTTGCATTCACTCTGCAACTCATCCGTTTAATAAAAGTCAGGATTTTAATTAAAAACATTTCCTTAGTGACACCAAATGTTTCAGCTGCAGTGCTTTTATCTCAGGTTTCCACAGAGGAGATACGCTCTGTTTTCATTACTGTATTCCGTGCTTCATTAGTTAATTGCATAAAATGTTAAAACTGCAGGCTCATGAAACCTTTTAATTGCTAGACATGTCTCACCTCTTCAACAAGGACAGACAAACTTTCCCTCAGAGAGTAAAAAGCAGTGACAGGACCCGTGTGGTGATATCTATGAAAAGAGACAAAGCAATACCAAATGATCTTAGTAATAGGTTAAAAGTGAGCCTGAAACACGGTCCAGTCTGCAGAGAAAGTCTTACACTCTTGATGGCTTCCCATCACATCCCCAGTAGTTTGCCAGCCAACTCAAATCCAAGTAAAATGACACGGGCTTTGTCCTTCGGCTGAAGATTTTTTGGCTGTGGATAAATTTACCTTTAAATACTTATGGTACCCTATTATTCTGAATGAATAAAAATGATAAAAATGTGTAGTTCTTACCATGCTCTCTCACTGAAGGAAATCGGTGCTGTACCTGGTGGGGCATTCAGAACCTTTTGGGAGCCTGTATACAGGATATCTATCTCTAAAAGTACAAACATCAACAAAAAAATCCATATATATTATGTCATAAAATAAAGACTGGAAACATCTGGCAGGATTTTTCAGTGCACCTTGCTGGTCCATGTAAACGGGGGCTCCTCCAATTGAAGCCACAGAGTCAACAAGAAACAGGCAGTTATACCTGCAAGCAAATCACAAAACACCTATATCATCTGCCTAGCTGCAGATGTGGTGATGGCAAAGTGCTGTGTCTTACTTATGGCACAGCTGTCCGATGCCATCTAAAGGATGCAAGACTCCCGTAGAAGATTCTCCGTGTGCCACAAAGAGCAGCACAGGTCTGTGTTTGGATAAAGCCTGCGGTGAGATAACAGTGTGATTACACAAGTGGCAGCAGTGACAGAAATGATTAAAGTAGCCTGATAACTGGAGCATCAGGAAACCATACCTTTTCCATCTCTTCAATAGTGAAGCAGCCACCAGGAGGAGCCACAATAGTGTTTACTCTCGCACCTGTAGGTTTGATACACATGTTTTTTTTCTTAATTAACAGGTTTTTTTATTACACCAATGAAAGCCTCCTTTAAAAGACAGCAGCAGTAATACTCTGTATTTTTATCATCAAGTCTTGTGGAAAGACCTATGGGAGTTTATTTAATTATGTGCCACAATGCTTCGTTATTTTCCTAAAAGTCAGTATAATGCACTGCCTGTCATGTTCATTATGGTGGACGTGGCCACTGTAGTTTTTTTTGAGTGAGGCCCACTTGCTCTGCCATGCTGCAAATACTAGAGCAGCTAATGAGTATTCACCATAGACTGCATATATGGCTCATGGTTCCCTTATTGTATGACCTCAGTAAAAACCTTTCTCATGAGATTATAGGTTCAGCTGCTAGTACAACATTAAGTTAATGTTGTGAATTTTCTACCATATAAAATATGATAGTATGCCCACATTTATTCATAGCCTTCGTTTGCTCGTGATCTGGTTTTAAACAGCTATGATGGCGTCTGTGAAAATGTTCAGCTTGACTTGCAGTGTGCTTTGGTGTCATGCATGTTGTGCCTGTCACAGAATGGCCAGTTGCGTGAGAGAGACAGTTTCTTGGGCGATTTCAATGAATACCGATGCAGAGATTAGCAGATGGCACGCATAAACTTTGCTGTACATTTGGAAAAGGCGTGAAAGTATTCCACAGCAAAAGCTCTTTTTGAACAGTGCCCATCTGTTGTAGGAAATTATATTTTTGAATTTGGTTATCTTCCAGGATTTGTTAGGTACAAATGATACAATGAGCCTTACCTATCCTCTCTGCCATCTCTGCTGCTCTCTCTCCCCAGATTCCATTCACAGCTACAAGCACGCTGTCCCCGGGCTCCACTGCATTGAAGATGGCACACTCCATAGCACTGTGGCCGGTGCCACTCACAGCTAGAGTCATTTTGTTTTGAGTCTGGAACATATACTGGATCCCACTCTTGATGTCGTTCATTATCTGTAATTGAAAAAGGGCCAAGTTTGGTGAAACGAGTAGTGATCTATCTGATGTTAGAACCATTGGCAATCTTTGTCTAGCACAGACAGCATGCAACCCAAATATAGATCAGACTGGAGTTTTAATCATTGGTGTTAAACCCCTGAAGTTACCTCAAATATCTCTGGATGCATGTGTCCAATGACAGGGTTGACACCGGCCTCCAAGATGCGTGAAGGGACGTTTGAAGGTCCCGGTCCAAACATGTGACGATAGGGAACTGTCAGAGGTTTCTGCAGACATTTTGGTGGTGGTACAGAGATAGACGACATGTTCCCAGCAGCGTAACAAGCAAAACCAAACCGCAAAGAGCTGTGGAACCAGAGCAAGCACACCTCAGCTGAACACACCTCTCTTTCTGACCAGTGAGCACCGCAGGTCAGAAGACCATCATAACATGTTCTGCTTTTATCTTTTTCTTCTTATGTCAACACTTGTTGGTCTCTCTGCGTAATGAGCTCATGTAGTTTGATGTGTTCTCATTTTTCAAGATAAGGAAGTGATCCAGCATGTCCCGAGATGTTAATCATTGACCACCAACTGACCAGAGTCTCAGGTTTAACTATTAAACTGCAGTGTTCCTAAAACATTAACAGAGTTTGGTTGCTAAACATTCACTTTGTAAGATGATATTTTAAATGCATTAATGAACCTTAATTAAATCTATGACATCTCGGGTCATTAAGAACCCAACAATTCTCTTATAAGGAAATAGTTGATGAGGACAAACTCATTTTTAACAGGATGAATTCTCCAGTTAAAACAAGACTCACAGTGGACAGCCTTCTACTTTTAAATATCCTAGGAACCACAATTAAATCAGCAGTCTGTGAGTAAAGTGCTCTATTGGGAGAGTATGGTCCTTTAAGATAATTGTTATTATTCAAGACCTTGTATGTGAGGAGAAGGATTTAAAATTAGATTCTGGATTTAACAGGGAACCAATGAAAGGAAGCCCATATGGGAGAAACATGCTCTCACTTTCTACTCCCTGTCAGTCCTTTCACTGCAACATTTTGGATCATCTGAAGGCTTTTCAGGGAGCTTTTAGGACAACCTGATAATAATGAATTACAGCAGTCCAGCCTAGAAGTAATAAATGCATGAGCTAGTTTTTCAGCGTCACTCTGAGAAAGGATGTTTCTAATTTTAGAGATAGTGCACGGATGAAAGAAAGAATTCCTACATATTTGTGTGCATTGAAGAATATACCCTGATTAAAAACAACTCCAAGATTCCTCACAGTGTTACTGGAGGCCAATGTAATATCATCAAAAGTACCAAAGCTGGAGGGAGCAGAGCTGAAGATGGTAAGATTTTTACTAGGAGTGACCAGGATGGAGAAGATTAGAAATGAGTACATCAGAGGGACAGCTCAGGCTGCACTTTTTGGAGAGGGGGTGCAGAGGAGGGGTAGTGGATATACCGAGCTGGCAAGCAGGAGGAAAAGAGGAAGACCATGGAGAAGGCTGAGGATGGTATGACAGAGGAGGATGCTAAGGACAGGGTGAGATGGGAGCAGATCATCTGCTTTGGCGACCCAAGAAGGAGGCGGTAAAAGAGGAAGAAGAAATAAATTAGCTGCTGCAATTTTGTGTATTGTTTTGCTTTTGTTTTAGTATTCTTTTGAAGTAAATATGCGGCATCGTAATTACATTTTTCTGTGCAGTTAAAATGCTAAAGTTCAGCTGAAGTTTTAGTTTTTTAAATGACCCTTAAGCCAGTTTTTGTTATCCATTATTATGAGGTCAATAACTTTTTAACCATCACTCAGTGAGAATCCGTGAGCTTATGAATTGAATATTTGAGGTTTATTATGACAGCTTGTCATTGTGCTTCACAGTTGGGCCTGATTTGTCTTCTGAGGGATGAGGAGATGCTTCCCCAGAGGTTCGGCGCAGAAGCTGCCATCTTCGTACACCAGCCGTCCCCTCAGGATGGTGGCGCGCACGGCCCCTTGCAGTTTGAGGCCAAGGTAAGGAGTCAGCTGATTGCACAGTCACAAACAGCAAACTGTTATACAAACAACACTCGTCAACTCATACAGTGTGTATGTTAAATGTTTCTCAGTGATTACATTTACCTTGTTTTTATGATGTATGTTTTCTTCTTGAATCTGTGAAACACAGCAAAGGATGAAACACATCTGCCTCAGGATATGATGACTGTTTGTGGTTTCTTACCTCAAACTCTCTGTCTGGGTCCCATACGACCAAGTCGGCATCATAACTGGGGGCAAGGCAGCCCTTCCGGCTGTCGAGGCAACACAGCTGAGCTGTTTTTTGGCTCAGGAGCCTCACAACATCAGGGAGCTGAAAACCTCTTTTACTGGCTGAACTCCAGAACAGAGACAAGCCTGAAAACGATGAGAGTAATAAAGAAGATCACTGAGAACTGAGCTGAGACTAATCAAATCAGAGTTTTTCCACTCCTTAATTCTATTTATCCTTTAATAATAAGATTGTATGAGGCGAAACACTGCGTATCACTGTCAAGAGACGTGTTGGTGTCAGACTTTGACCACTCTCTCACTGAGGCAGAACAGTAAATGATTGCTTTAAACTGGAACTCGTTCATGTTTACCTTCCTGTGAACTTTGCCTGACTGTCAGTGATTGTCAAAAGCATTATGGGGATATGTGGGGGCAGGGGGCAGCTAATCCAACCCAAAAGAAAAGAAGCATATCCCTGTAATATTTCACAGATTAGAATTCATTTGTAATCCATCCATCCATATTTTTTTGCTTATCCTATTCAGGGTCATGGGGAGGCTTTGGAACCTAACCCAGCTTTCATAAAGTGAGAGGCAGATTACACCTCTCACTTTATGTCACCATACTGTCAGAGGGCTAACACACAGAGACACCATGTCTCTTCTATTCATATCAAGTGGTTGATTCCCACTAGAGCGTTCACTATTATATGAGGTACTACAAAAGTGCTGTGATTATAATTGTATTGTCTGAAACACTACGTTATGTTGCAGTAGCTGAGTAGAATAGTTTCTCCATCTGCAGTTATTACTGATGTGAATGCCTGTTAACAATTCACATTACTGTCATCCAAATACATTTTTGGCATTTGGTCTTTCCATTGCACCAAAGAAATACTTGGAAAGCTGCAGCAAGACCTCCTCAGGATACAGAACAGATCATGCATCTGACATGACATTAATTATGGAGGAGAGAGGCTTGCTGAGGCAGCAGTAACTGCAGGCAGGTGGCATCAACTTTGCGGGTATTATATGCAGAAGGGGTTGATGTAGGCTACTGAGGTCCCAGGACTGTGGCAGACATTAAGGTCTGCCTACCTTTTTGATAGTTGCTACTGTATATTAAATATTCTGCATCTGTGTTTGCATGAGTCAGTACCAAACTGTAAAGAAGAAATCCCTCCCCAAGCCTGTGTGAAGTCTCCACTGTCCAGTTTCTTCAAATTGGTGGTGCAGGGGGAGTGGTCTGAGACCACCATGTCGATCTGTCCAGCTTTCAGCGCAGACCATAGCTGCTCCTGGTGGGAAAAAATCAGTCAGAGAGTAGCTTTTTGTTGTTGCTGTTTACTGAAAATAGTCAGCTTAGTGTCTTCTGTACATATGATTGTTTACCCGGTTAACCGATCCTCTGATGGGCGGGCAGCACTTAAATTGCGTGGCCCCTGCAGGTATGTCTTCTGCACACAGGCTGAGATAGTGGTGGGTGGTCTCCACAGTTAGAGGAGCTCCAGCCTGCCGTGCTTCCTCAATCAGTTTCAGTGGCTTTGCAGAAGACAAGTGGACTATGTGGCAGCGTACCCTGGGATATTACAGGAAACATCAGCGTCTCCCTTTGGTTGATTTTCATATGGGATGACTGTATTTTTTCCTGCGACAAACAGAACCTATACAAATATATCAACTATGATATTATGGTTATTCATTAACATGCTGAATTTCTCACTGGTACTGCAGGCAAAGCTCCGTGACAACACGAATAGCTTCGGTTTCCATGACGTCTGGCCTGGACCGCAAGAAGGTGGAGTACTGGCAAGGGTCTAACATGGGGTTGGGTATGAAAATATCAGTGTTTATTAGTGTAAAAAAAAAAATAAAAAGACATATGTTCTGCATTGGTATTCCATAAGATTGAATTTTGGACACTGACTACATTAGATTTTTCAGTATTTTCATAAAACACTGTAATGAATGTTACCACCAGTCTCTCCTTTTCCTTCCCAAACGTCCCTCTCTGCATGAAACTGGAGGAGACAGGACAAAAGGCTTATTTTTTTATTTCATCTGGCAATCTTCTGTGTGCAAACTAAAGGCAAATCACACACAGAGTAAGAGAGCTTAATGTTACGTAAGATGTTTTGGTTTGTAAATTACCAGCAGGACGCTTCCTGTGCCTTGCAGCTGCTTCATGGCTGTATGTAGATCACTGTCATTTACATGGGGGAACTCATCCACCCCACTATGGATGAGAAAACACTTGAAGCCAGCCACTCCAGCCTGGATCATTGGACGTAGATGGAGCTGCAAGGAGACATTCATGGAGTGTTTGTTTTAGTCTTGTTTTTTAAATTTTTTTTACAACCTGGCCTGTTTGTAGAGTTCATCATGCTAAAGCCGTGCACACGTTACCTGATTGCCAGGGACCACGCCTCCCCAGAAGGCTACGTCCACAAAACACTTCCCTGTTGCCTCCCGCAGCTTCTCATGAAAATTGTCAAGAGTTGTGGTGGGAGGGATGCTGTTTCTGTGTGAATAACAAAGGCCTGATGGGAGCTTCACCTCTACTGTTTAAAAAAGAATCTTTCTAAAATGGTACTGTTTTCATTACTTGTGCTATATTTAACCCATCAGGCAAGACTGCATCGTTATGTTTTGTTTTCTAGCTTTAAACTTTTTCCAGTTACCCTAAACTCATTCACTGTAAGTATAATTCTTAGAATAAAGAGTTTTTCACAAACTAAAATTTCAGCCTTGACATTTTAAACCAAGCCCTGGACGTACTGTGCCCCTCGGATTCATTTGATGTTTGCCTGAGGAAAACAACATTTATTTTGCAGTCTGTTTACCCTGCACGTTCTACCAGTGACCTTGTATGATCAGTCTGCAGGCACTGATTTCTGAATTGGTGAAGTCTCCAACTTACAGCGGCATGTCCACAATCGTCGTCACCCCTCCGGCTGCTGCAGCTCTGGTGGCGGTCCAGAAACCCTCCCAGGAGGTGCGGCCCGGTTCATTCACGTGAACGTGGCAGTCTACAACGCCTGGCATCACCACGCTGTCACCCACATCCAGCACCTTCCAACCACAGAAAGGTTTTTTAACAACACAATGAGTCAAGCACCTGACAGAAATAAGATCTTCAGAAGTGTTAAATCAATTAATTACAATTTTACAGACAGGCGAATTATCCTGAGCAGTGTTCTGAGGAGTGAGACCCAGCTTACCTGACAGGCCACATCCTCAGAAAAACTGCAGCTCGAGGCTATTTCATGTATCTTCCCATCCTTTATAACTACAACTGCAGGACGTACTTGATCACCAACCAGCACCCTCGTACTCCTCACAGCACTGACTGTTGATCCGAGTTCCATGTTTTGTTTTTTATTGACTGTTATTGAGTTGAGTATGCTAGACTCTCACTAATATTCCTCTGAACTCCAGATAAAATCTGAGCAGCTCAGTTGCCTAATGTGGAGGCACAACCCTCTACTGAACGGGCTTATTGACCTTTGTTTGGCCACGTGACATGCAGGGCCAGTCATGCACAGTTTGTATGAAATTTCACAAGTAGGACCATAAAATGTACTGATTCTAGAGGACATATGAGGAATTGTGAGCATGTTGAGTAGTGGTGTCTGATACTGCATGTACTGATACTGATGTTTTTTACTTTTAAAGGCAGCTTATATAGAAGAGAACTGTGTATCATGATTTATGAAGTAAATGTAATATGCTTAATCTGAATACTTTTCAATAGCAGCTAAATGTTGGGATTTTAGCTTCCCACTGTTAAAAAAAACCTACATCTTTCAGTTTTTCCAAATATTTTTCATTCTGGAGGATTTAAATTTTTACACAATTTGTTGTTTTAAATGTGATGCAGTACAAGTGTGTTATTATACTCAGGCATTTTCATACTTAATGTTTGAGATATATTTCAGGAATATTTCATTTAATCTATTTCAGGGGGCTTATTTGAGTGTCTGAATATGGTATAGTAATAGATATGATGACCAATATCACTTTTAAAATTAATTCAATTAAATTTTATTTATATAACGAAAATCACAACAGGAGTCATCTCGAGGCACTTTATACTGTAAGGTAAAAGCGCTACAATAATCTAGAGTAAACCCCAGCAATCAGGCGAACCCTCTGAGCAGCACTTGGGGATAGTGGGGAGGAAAAACTCCCTTTCAACAGGAAGAAACTTCCAGCAGAACGAGCTGCAACAGGTTTACGGTTTTTTAAGTAAGCTAAAGTCAGCTTATTAAATAGACTCAGGTTCAACATGGTCACCTCTATGTTGTTAAGGGAGACCTGAGCAAGTTTTTGTTTGTTTGTTTGTATTTTACAATGAAACGGATTTAACTTAAAAATGCAGATTTACAATTTTTTCTTTTTTCTTTTTTAACCGAACCAGTTTTGAGCACACATTTGTGCCGATCGTGACAAGTATTTAAAAAAAAAAAAATCTGGTGCGCAAATCCGACAGATGTGATCCTCCTCACCTGTCATCACTGCAGGCTGCTGCTGGCTTTGGCTGTGTCTGTGAGCGTGGGGTGAGTGTGAGGGATGGAGGCTGACAGGATTCATCTTGAGCAGGCCTCCCCTCCCCTCATCCCTTCATCCTCCCGGCGATGCGCTGTGCGTTATGACGCCAGGCCGTTTGACGAGCGCATTACGTGGGGCTGTCAGAGCAGCACAGCAGCCGCGTTATGTAATGCATCGGGTGTTGCTGCACGGATCTCAAGATCAGGAGGAAAAACTGACGGATGGCTGATTTGGTAACAAATAACCGCGTGCTGGCGTTTGACCGAGCTTACAACTACAATGCTAACTGTAAACTGTAGGAGTGCGGTGTAATAGAGCCTGACTGGGGCATCGGTGCCCATCCCTGAGGTGCACAGACGTCTGGAGCCTGCAGAAGCTGCACATCTTTTTTTTTTTTTTTTTTTTTAGCCGGCCGCTGGCGCGTCTCTGTTCAACGTCTTCTCTTATCTCAGTGGAAATAAACCAATGCGGGTTTGGTTGAGGGAAGAAACAACATCGTTTTCTGTCCTTTATTGCGCTGGTTTGAGCCAACAGCCGCTGAGCTGTGGTATAAACAATGGCGGGTCCCGAGCAGTCCCAGCAGCAGCAGCAGGTAGAGGAGAAGGCAGAGCACATAGATGATGCTGAAATGGCTCTGCAAGGCATTAACATGCTGCTCAACAACGGCTTCAAGGAAAGCGACGAGCTGTTCAGGAGATACAGGTAATTATTTTGCGCATTAATCGCTGCAATCTTGCTGAAGTCTACAATATAGGGAAATGTTTTAAATCTGAAACACTATATACACAGTACAGTATGTACCTATGGATCCACATATACCTCAAACGGAAGAATAGTTTTTTAAAGAACTTTACTATCTTTGAGGATCTGTCTGATTTATGTCACCACCTTTAAAATGGAAGTCATAGCACTAGAGTTGAAATTAAGAAACCAGGTGACAGATATAAAAACAAGTTAAGAAATCAAAGAAAAGGTTAAACGATATCAGTTACTTTATTGCTGTATTTTCTATCATGAAAGTATTTGCTGATTTTGTAGTTTATTGTAATAAATGTACATCAGTTTAAATGTATTTTACCTTTTTGATCGAGATAAAACATTTTGGGATTTCAGCTTTAGCTCTGAAGAGTTGTAAAGGATATTTTTTCAGGCACAACAGATTAATGATAGTGAAACTACTTGTCTGTTGCAGCCCTACGTGGCCCCGGTAAATGTATGCACTGAGACACTTGCATTTTCCTCCTTGCATGTCAGACAGATAGTCCTTGGCAGCGGTCATGACAGCTTAAGATGAGACTTGTTTCTGGTCTGTTTGTGCCAGCAGAAAAAGTTACTGTCTGCAGCTCCTTTTAAAATTTTTCATCTTGATTTTGCAGGACACCCCAAAAATACACAAAAAGCATGATAAAGATTTTTTTCTTGTTCTCTGGGGTTTTTTTCTCCACAGGAGCCAGAGCCCATTGATGAGCTTTGGGGCCAGTTTTGTCAGCTTTCTGGTGAGTTTTCTCTTAGCCAGTAGTCCAATGAGTTGATAGAAAAAATAGCAATGCACTGAAAGAGGTGTAAAGATGCAGAGTTAAAATAATGGGCATCCCATCACAGTTCATAAAGGAAGCACCCAGGTATTAGGACCTCATTGTCACCACTACATCCTCTCCTTTGATTTGCTTTTAAATCCATTAACATAATGGATGCTTCCTCCTCTCAAGATCAGCATCACTCTTGCAGTGAAGCACATTACTGAAATGCTTCAATAATGGCAGAAGGAGATTTTTCACAGCATGGTTGTCACACACACACACACACACTCACAGACGCTGCTGTGTCACTCCCACTCGTGTCGACACTCGCACAGCATGATGTCATCCTCTGTCCCCAGATGCTAAATGGCCCTGAAGGCTGTTGGGGGTGCTGACATCTGACCAATCATTGCAAGCACTCACACATGCCCAGTGGCATTTAATGCATCATGCATAAAATTAATTTCTTATCTCAATGTAAGAAAATATTCTTGTTTTATATTCAGTATTTCATCCTGTGTGTGCTTTCTGCTGGGCTGCATCTTTTCAGCATCCCAAACACAGCTGCACAGATGTCACTGTGTTCCTCCATTCATTATTTTGTAGAAAGAGCCCTTTGTCCTTTCCTGCTTTTAAAGCTATTACATAATGCTCCTTCACTCTTAGATTGTAAGCTAGCTCAAGCATAAACGTGCCCTATGAAACAATACAAATTCATATCAAGATAGTACTAATGTAAAGCAATGAAATATCACCAGACAAGGACTTTTTTCCTGCCTTTCACTGCAGAATGCCATGATGACATTTGAGGAGGAGAAGATGCAGACTGCCTGTGATGATCTGAGGACCACTGAGAAACTGTGTGAGAGCGACAGCGCTGGAGTCATAGAGACAATCAGGAACAAGATTAAAAAGAGTGTAAGTGCAACGCTATTAAAAAAAAGAATTCAAAGTGTATATTATAGGGCTTTCTGGTGGGCGCTGAAAAAAAACTGTAGACTAAACTGATAAGAGAGCTTCCATTAAATTTGGGGCTGAACTGAAACCTAGAGATACTGTTAGTACAGATTTAGATGGATTCCACTGTTGCTGGCATCTTCTTGTATCACGGCCGGTACAGGCTGCAATTCAGATAACTATGTTAGGATCCTCAGCTTTAGGCGTAATGATGCAGGCAGCAATGAGATCATGCCAAACTCACTCGCAGATTCAATTAGTACTCCTGGGAAATTTAATCAACAAACTGGGTGATGAGTGGAGGGTCATTCAGGAAACTCCCCGTCCCTCATGCCTGCCAACTGCTGGGGAAACGAGATGCATGCTGGTAACTGAAGACGTGTGCCTGTGTGTGCGTGTTACAGATGGACTCTCAACGGTCCGGCGTTGTTGTCGTGGACCGCCTGCAGAGACAGATAATAGTCGCCGACTGCCAAGTATACCTCGCTGTGCTCTCTTTTGTCAAACAGGAACTCTCAGGTAATAGACAAAGAACCATCACAAGCCGGTATGATCTGAATCTGCATCACTCATGAAGTAAACCAGTGTGTGGGGAAGTGGGGGGTTAGAGTGCTGTTGGTCTATCATGACTAGGTTTGCTTGATTGTTGAACTTGTACTTGACATTATAATTCTGATTATTTTGCATGATTCATTAACTTAACGAACCTGTGGGATGTTCTTGAACTTTAAATATAATTCAACTGAAAAGCAAAGAGAGGTGCAAGTGGTGACAGACACAGGGTTGGCTGTTAGTGCCCTCAGAGGAAGAGTCTTGTTTTTTTGGTTAATAAAACCTGTCTTGCAAGTGCTCGTCTACGACCTTCAGTTTAAGCGTCTTACACCGGAGGTCAGGCAGCAGACTCGCCTGCCTTGGCGAATCTGTATAATAGTATCACACAGAGTGATGGAGATTTGTCACCAAACACCCACTTACTCAGATGAGTTTTGTTTTAAAAAGTGTTAAGCGATTAATGAAATAATAACACAGAAATTCAGCTCAATGGTTCTCAGGTGATCCTCATTTCTTATGTAATTTGCCGCCAGAAGGATGTGAGACTGCAAATGTTTGATGCTGTGAAGATCAGACATTCACAGATCTGTAGCACGGAGTCTGTGTAATATCCATGTGAGACTGTGTGAGATAGCGCAAGTAACTGTTTGGAGAGTTCGCAGTGATTAAATTGTCATCTTTTGTCCTGTCCTCTTGGACACTCTACCAGCTTCTTCTGGTTCTCAGCATTTTTGTTACAGATCATACACCAGCAGTGTGTTTCCAGTATTTCCAGCAGTGAGAATCTGGCTACAGCAAACTACATGAAGTATAGTTGTTTCTGGTCTGAAATTGACACAATCTGGCACTTAATAAAGTTAAATATTGAGTAAATAGTAAGAATTTATAGTCAGGCCTGAGACTTACATTCATGGATGGGTTGTTGCAACCAGTTAGATAAATTAGCAATAAATTAAAAACCATAACAAAAGATTCAGAGTTTATTATAGTTGTCTTCTGGGTTTCTGGGTTTGTTCTTCCACCTCATGTCAGTGCAGAGCATCCTCAAAAATATCTTGTTCACTGTTTTCCACTGACAGCGTATATCAAAGGAGGCTGGATTCTCCGTAAGGCTTGGAAAATGTACAATAAGTGCCACAGCGACATCAGCCAGCTGCAGGAGGCCTATCAGCGGAGGTCCTCTGGGAGCCAGGACTCCCTCTCAGCAGACAACGCCAACCACAATACACCCGTGGAGAATGGTGTCACAGCCGAAGCCCTGGACCGCCTCAAGGGCTCAGTCAGCTTCGGCTACGGCCTCTTCCACCTGTGCATCTCCATGGTACCGCCACACCTGCTCAAGATTATCAACCTGCTGGGTTTCCCTGGGGACCGACTCCAGGGCCTCTCCTCCCTTATGTATGCAAGCGAGAGCAAGGACATGAAGGCCCCTCTAGCTACGTGAGTGAGCGGAGGTCTTACCGTTTATTACATCAGGCTCATTTCTACAGCAGGAACTCAGAGCAGAAGTTTTATATGTGAGCAGCTCCCGAATCCGAATACTGCTATTTGAGGAATGCTGCTGCTGTTCTTCATCATCTTTTAGAAATGTTTTGTGCAACAAGCAAACAGTGCAGTTTTTCCATCGACACTCAGAAATACCTTCATCTAAGCATGTACCCTTTCCCTTATTTTAAAAACAATCCTGAAGAGGTCCAGTGGGGGCAGTTACTGTTACTCAAACAGCATGCAAAGATACCTGCATCCCTAAAATGACCCACAAGTTCCTGCGGTAGAAAATGACCTTTAGAAGGACAGAAATGAAAAGGAAATGTAGTAAATGTAATTAGTTACAGTTCGTGCATCATTAATCGCATATAGTTAATTTAAGACTCACAAGCCTTTTAATACAGCTTTGTTTTTATAAAACATCAAATAATAATAAACAAATTAGGAGTCTTGAGTGGTTCTTAATGGTTTTGTTTAAGCTTAATTACTTGTTAAGCTTTCACAAAATATGAAGCATATTGTAAAAGATCATCACATATGAGTTCTTCTTTTCCCCCTCTTCTAAATTTAAAACAGTCTCACCAACGGTCATTTAACAGCTATTTTGGGGTATTTGATTACATAACATAGAGCTTGTTAGCCAATCAGGGTCCTATCTTCACCCTGGAAAAAGCAGCTGACAATATAGTCTCACTAATGGGTTTATTTGACAGCTACGTGTCAGCTTTGGGAATTAATTTTTAATCTCAAGTTTTAAGCCACATTGACAAGACGTTTATAAGCTTAATTCCATTTCAGAGATTTAGACTGAAGTGGTGAGAACTGTTGTCTGACCACTCTGGGCTCAATCTCCTGTTTTGTTGCTCAGGTTGGCCCTCTTGTGGTACCACACTGTAGTGCTGCCTTTCTTTGCTCTGGAGGGCTCGGATACGCATGCAGGGCTGCTGGAAGCTAAAGCTATTCTGCAGAGAAAGTCGGTGGTTTACCCCAACTCCTCTCTCTTCATGTTCTTTAAAGGACGAGTCCAAAGGCTAGAGGTATGTAGCCTTTCGGTAATGATCAGCGACAGATCAGTCAGCAAGTCCATATTAGCTGCAGATGGTTTATTTGTGTTGTGCTCCATGAGAAATACACAGTAGACAAAACATTCTTCACTGTAGTAGAGTATGAAAAATATCATTCACCCCCTGCCTTGCAGGCTCTCTGTGTTTTGAGCACATGCAGTTAATAAGCATGTCAGACGGTTCATTAACTCACCAGCATCTAATCAACCACCTACTGATCCGTCACCCAGCGCGTGCATGTAGTCTGTCTAACACGATTACCGTTACCTGTTGGTGTGTGTGCTCTCTCCTCTGTCCCCAGTGCCATATCAACAGTGCTTTGGCCTGTTTCCATGATGCATTAGAACTTGCATCAGACCAAAGAGAGATCCAGCATGTGTGTCTCTATGAGATTGGTACGTGTTTCCTCATCAGGTTAGTCGTGACATACTGTCTGTTGGCGCAGACTGCAGTGATAGATTAATTGCACTCTGCCTGCTTGTCTTTGGAACAGGCTGGTGTAGCATGATAGAGCTGAACTTTGAGGATGCATACAGGGCATTCGAAAGACTGAAGAATGAGTCTCGCTGGTCACAGTGCTACTATGCTTATTTGACTGGAGGTAGGTCTGGCATACACTAACAAGAGGCACTGTTAGGATGCTGTTCCTTTTGCTTTAGCTCCTAAATGGTCCTCTTTGTGTGTTTTTTCAGTGTGTCAGGGTGCTTCAGGAGACCTGGATGGAGCAAGTGGAGTTTTCAAAGACGTGCAGAAGCTCTTCAAGAGAAAAAACAACCAGATTGAGCAGTTTGCTGTAAAAAGGGTGGGCACTCTGATGACACCTTTTTATCTTTTCTTTCTTTTACATGTCAACTCTAGCACAGACTAGAGCCAGTGAGGGTCACAGGTGGCGCTTCACTGCACAGCTGAAGTCAACTGTGACATTTTCACAGGACAGAAGTTACATCTAGTACCCGATTTAATTCATGGACGGTACAAAACATGAACATAGCCATCACGACTAATGAGTAGCCACATTATTCTTAGCCATCGAGCATGCCCTGGATAAGCCTCATTTCTATAAGGATCATATTTTACAAGCTGGACTTGTATTCAAAATGTTTTATTCAAATTGACTGTGAGCTTGTGAGGACGGTGTTTATTGAGGTCAAAGGAGAAAAGAGCCATTTTCCTATAGTCTTAAATACAACTTAGAATAGAATACAATAGAATAGAATGACTACTTTACTGTCATTCAGCAAAAACAGACAAACTGCACTGTCCTCAGCATTCATTCATTTAAAACAGTGCAGGAACAGTGTTTCTGCCACACTGGGCACCACCTGGTGGCCAGTAGAAAGAATGCAAGACTAAGGCGACTTGCTTTCACTTTTCAGATTCAGAGGTAACATTCATTATAAAATTTAGTTTCTATGGATTTTTCCAGCACCCTGGTGGCTTGTGAAGGTACTGCATGCGGACAGAAAGGCATTATTTATAATAAACTAATAACTTAATGCTCATAAAATAAACCCAGTGTATATAAGTTAAATAATCACTTCTCTGGTCTTAGACCTCCAAACATATTTTGTTTTTATTTTGGGTTTAAATCATGGAAGCTCTCAGGTGGAAAAACATAAGCTGTTAAGAGAGAGTTAGCCTCAACAATCAACTCAACAGAGGACAAAAATGAATCCTTTTAATCGAAAAGAAGGAAATATTTAATCTTACTCTAGTTTGTTTATCAGAGTTTAAAGGTTTGGGTTTCACATTGGATTGAAGCTTTCTTCAGTTTAGAAATGGAACTGTGTCCTCTTCATTCTGGCAGCTATTCCCACACAGACACATTTTAACAGCACAATCAACCATTAAAATTGTAATTAAAGGCAGTAACATTAGCCTTTCAAGTTTGTTTTAATCATTTGAGATTACATTTAAAAAGCTTTTTTATGTAGCAATCCTGTGTAGTTCTACGTATAATAATGACTGGAAGTGACCAATAGGACTTTCTATTAAAACCAAAAGAAATCAGTTTCTGTGCCAAGTAAGTGTTTGTGGTGGTAAGTGGTGACCTCTGGTGAAATGTCTGACTCTTCCACCGCACGAGAGCCTCTCTAATGTTTTTCTATGTTTTCTGTCTCCTGCCTGCAGGCTGAGAGACTGAGAAAGATGTCGCCCTCCAGAGAGCTATGCATTCTTGGCGTAATTGAAGTTGTTTATCTGTGGAAAGCACTGCAGAACTGCTCCTCATCTAAACTGCAGATAATGAATCAGGGTGAGCGTAGCCCATATGATTCAGATCAGCATTACCTTTGTCATCATCTATCCTGTGTAATCATTTCCTGTTTTTTGGGGGTTCAGTGTTGCAGACTATAGATGACACTTCGTGCAGAGGCCTGAAACACCTCCTTCTCGGTGCCATTCATAAATGTCATGGAAATATGAGAGACGCTGTTCAGGTAGCAATCTGCAGCAACACACTAAGAGGCTTTGCAGTGGATCCACACTGGCAGTTTTACTCATTTTGCTCTGCCTTTTCCTTTTGTGTGGCCTTCCAGTCATTCCAGCTGGCTGCTAGAGATGAGTACGGACGACAGATCAACTCATACGTTCAGCCGTATGCCGTCTATGAGCTGGGATGTGTACTCCTTGCAAAGCCAGAGGTCAGCTTGCTGGTCACAGCTTTTAGATTTTTTTTATTTGTCTGAGATGTTGGATGTTGTTGCGACTACGTGCCTGATTATAACCCCATGGTTTCTGTGCTGCTATTCAGACAGTGGGAAAAGGCAGATCACTGCTACTTCAAGCAAAGGTAAAATAATAACTTATAAGTTATTTGAATTAGAATTAGAATAAAAAAAAAACATTTTAATACATGTCTATATTATGTTTTAGGAGGATTTTACAGGCTACGACTTTGAGAACCGGCTTCATGTTCGCATCCATTCAGCCCTGGCCTCTTTGAAGGAAGTAGTGCCTGTGTGACTCCAGACAACTACGAGCATCAGTGGCTGAATTTTTAAGCTGTTCAGAGTAACTGTTTGATGTCTTAGTGAAGGATTTGGGGAAATACATGTTTGTTACCCCACCCAGTCAGACTGACAACCAAGTGTCATCTCAAAAATAGCTAGTGTGGCTATTACTAGCAGGCTTAAAACTATGCCGAAAGTTTTCAAAGTTATACTTTTATAGATGTATATTGTTAGCCAGCAAGTTAGCCACCAAAAACTATGTTGTTGCTGCATGGTGCAAGAAATATTAAAAACTTTAGGGCAGATTTTTTTCATTGTATGATGAGGTGAATTATAGACATCAAGCTAAAATCTAAATCAGAAAATCGGGGAGCTTTACGAATGTGTTTCTTTTAGTTTACGTCCAGCTACGATAGCTGTTTTCACCTCTAACGCATCCATGTCCTGTTTCTGGATATGATCCACGTAGATGAAACTAAACGAGTCCTTATCCCTGGGGAAAAATAACAAACAAACTCACTTCCTCCAATCTTTAACTGTTCCTTTAAGTGTTTTTCTCATGCATATGTGTAAGCTAGCTTGTAACAGTTTTCCTCATTAACTTGTGTATTTGGATGACTTTAATGAAGCCTCTCCCTTCAGTGAGCAGTTTACTCAGCACACAAACTCTTAATGAGAGTGAAATTCCCTCAGTAATAGTTTTAAAATGGATAAGATACAGTTAATATTGCTTTTACATTTGTGCCATCTCACTCCAACTATAAAAAAAGAAAATGCTAAATTAAAGCCAGTTTTTTTTTTTTTTTACCACATAACATATTGTGAACAGGAATGAGTAAAACGTAATATTTGATACATCTAACATATTCTTAAACAGACAGATGACAAATTAATGGAAAGAGCAGTGGTGTTTCTATCGTGTCACCTTTCGGAAACAATTTTTTAAATCAGCAGTTTTGAATAAAAAAAGCAACTAAGCTGAATTTTAGTAACAGACAGTTCAGCACTATGACATCAGCAAACTCTTGTTTGTTTCCCTACATAAACCTGGTTTCACTTTCAACCTCGGCCTCTATGCGGTTATGTGCCTCTCAAGTGGGGCCCGAGGGGATCCAAGAGATCTGTTATGCTGTGGGGGGTTATTTTGATGTCTTGGTTTTGATTCACTTGTCCTCTTAGAGATATGAATCACTGCAACTACTTCAAAAAACTGCTCAAATAAACCCTAGATTTTTGCATTTCAGTACGGCTTTATCCTATAATGAAACAGTTTAATCCTTAAAGGCGATTCCAGGATGACAGTGCCTCCGTCTATAAGACATGAGGGTTACAGAGTTGATGGATAAGTACAAATGCTATTCGAATCCCATCGTATGGCCTCATTAATTACTAATATTGTCTTTTCCTTTAATTTGTCACCTGTCTGTAAATTATTAAATAGCTTGCTAATGTTTCACCTGTCACTTCAGTGTTAAAATCATGCTTTTGGTGACTAAATCTTAGTAATCTGCCCGTGGACTTTGAACAAAATGGACACTGAAACAAGTCATACCGTATCACACAGTTTCATTACTATTCACAGTGGAAATAAACTAGCAAACTAACATGGGAATAGTTAAATAATGTCACTGGTCACCTAATCTTACAGCGGCTCGAGTAGCTGGACCTTTAACAAATGAGACGACCACACTTCACAATGCCCTCATGGTGTTGCTATGTGAAGACATTGGGCGTGGCTCCTGTGCACTATGCATGGCATGGCAGGGTAACAGTGGCTTTAAGACTGTACTGAAGTCAAATGTACCTGTGTGTCCAGTCCTGCATATATATATATGAAGGTATTATAATACAGTACCTTCAGTGCTGTCATGTTACCTCTTGAAAGGTGCTGCTAAATGTCAGCGCAATAAACATATATTACTAGTGACTTCCTTTGTTAGTGTTTTAGTGATTGAAGCTTTTGAATTAGTTCTTAATAGTGGCAAGTTTATATATTACATAAGAGGAGGTGCACTTTTTACAAGCAGTATTTATGCTGTTTTTAGTTTGACTGCTGTGATGGCCGGCGTTAGCAGCTGAACTGACTCAGTATGATCTTGTATTGGACAAAGAACATTGGTGAGAGTGGTTTTGACAACCTTTTTAACCAGTTTGACACTGTACATATGAAAACTTCTGTGCAGAGAACTGCCTTTTATGAACAAGCACTCTGAGGCTTTTGTTATCCGAGCAATACAAGCAAATGAAGGGTATCATATAGTCATTTAAAAAGGCTTTCCACACTGACCCTGTGTTTTTCATCACATCACATTGTAAAATTAAAGGTTTATTTTGCTGACATATCTGGTAAGACAGTGCTAGTCATCCCTTGTGGCTGTGATGGATATAACATGTGGTAAATGTTGAGCAGTTGAATGCACCCAGTACTTCTGTCACCGAAAGATTTCCTTTTGTCACGAGATTATGTTGGAATTAAAGTTACAAGTCAGGATGATGGTGTTCCAATGTGTCACTGAACAATAAACTGTTCTCCATTAATCCAGGTAAACAGTGCGTGTTTTTCTCTTCCCTCTGGACTGAAATTGCACCTTCGAAAAGTGATGTTGCACCGATGACTTTTGGTAGACACACAGTAACTGCACTTTCAAGAAAAGGTCTGTGAAACTGTTTGTTATGCTGTTGTCTTGCAGGCCTTTCGGTGTCAAGTTTCTATGTATTTACTAACTCCAGCTTCCTCCCACGGTCCAAAATATGCATACTAGGTGAATTGACTTGATGCATGATCTATTAATGTAGTTGAGCAAATCCCAGATAGTTGATTCAGTAGTTCTGGCAAAACATGAAGTGGGAAAAGCATTTCATTACTCATTCAGGTCATTTATTCAGTCATTATATCAACTTTTTGGGATTTGGTGAATTAGTTATTCTAACTTGGCCTGAAAGTGCTAAATGAGTTCATGGTTTGAATAGTCAGTATGACCAGAAACGTATTATATAAATGCCAGTACAGTACATTCATTAAAATTTTAATTACATTCATGTGCACTCTTATAAATATCTCGCACTCATATTGGATGACAGGCTCCCTGAATACCGATATTCTCTGCAAGAAGGGGCAGAGCCGCCTCTTCTTCCTGCAGAGGCAGAGGTCCCTTGGTGTGTGATGAGACGCTGCGTATATTTGATCATACCGTGGTGGCCTGTGCTGTGTTTTATCCTGCTGTATGTATGTATCTATCTATCTATGCACTTTCATTTTTTATATCTCAAAGAAAGCGTGGAGAATATGACAAACTGGATTTTTACCACACCTTCATCACAATGACAGCCGAGCACAGTCATGATAATAATGTGAACTCGCTGAAAATATGCAGTGATGGAAAATTATTCAAATGTGCTCATTTTCCCCAAGTACTGTTGTTGAATACAATAATCTTACTAGATCATAGAGAAGGAATTATTGCACTTATTGTAATTATATTTGACTAGATGCCAAATTTTGTTTTTGCATGTGTTTGCACTTCCAGATTATATAAACTCTTTAATAAGCAAAGCTGCAGCCCAGCTCAAATGTTTTATTCTAACATTTCTTTGAATCAAACTTCAGTATTTAGTAATTCCCAATTTATTTATTCCTTTTTTTGTGTTTTGGACAGGTTAAATGAATAGAGTTAGGGATCATTATGTCCGGGCTTTAAAATAATATAAATAATCATATAATATCGTACACCGTGTATCAAAAACAAGAATCCATGGTCTGATTTTGTCATAACGATGCATCAGACAGATGCATAGTCATATGAAGTGATGTCACTAAACCCAACAGAACCTAATATTAGTTACAGACAGTCAGTGAGCATTTTCTTTTAGCTTGACTGATCACTGCTTCCAAATAGTGCACATTTTATTCATAATATTGTCAATCCAAGCCCATTATGTATTAATTATTTTTCCAGGGTTGTATGAAATCCCAGGGGGAAAAAAAATTAAAAACTATACAAGGTGTAGGTCTATTCGTCTATTAGATTATGCTGGGGGTTGGGTGTTGATCCTCGAGTGCAAAATTACTGATGGAAGATGGACAAGAAAAGGTCAAAGCCATCAGGTCCTCAGTTTAGAAAAAAGAGAAGCATTGAAGTTCACTTTTGTTCTTAGTGGGGTATTCCAGTGGACTTGTGAAAAATTGTCTTCGAAGTGTCCAAGACTGTGTCCACCCTGGAGTGAATGGGGCATGTGAGGCTCCGTTAGTAACAGGGGGAAGGTTGGCCTTCCCCCAGGATAAACGACACCCCGGAACAGAGGCGGAGATTAAGCCTCCCGTCCTACTTTTAAATACAAGTAAGCAAGTGAAGTGTTCTTTTGGGGTGATATAATATTATAAGGTCTTTGAGATAAGACGGGGCCTGTTTATTGTAAGGAGAATGATTTTGAGAGCTGATGAAGAGAAGCCAATAAAGGAGAAATATGCTGTCTCTCTCTAGTCCCCCCCAGTCAGTACTCTCACAGCAGCATTTTGGATCAACTGAAGGCTTTTCAGGGAGTTTTTAGAACAACCTGATAATAAGGTATTACAATAGTTCAGCCTAGAAGTATTAAATTAGAAACTAAATATAACAGCTGCTGGCTATGCTTCTAATTTTTGGTTGATATTGTAGTATTTTATTACGCTGGATGTCCAAATTGGGTGAGACGACTTTAGGTTTGAATAAGAGTTACAAGTTCAATTTGAGTCCATTTGATTTATAAAGCACCAATTCACAATAATAACTGTTATATATGATAAATAAAAGACCTTCAAATAATAGAGACAAAACCCCAACAATCAAATGGGGATGGTGGGACGGAAAAACTCCCTTTTTAAGAAACCGGCAGAATGAGGCTCAAGGACGGTTCAAATGGTTGGGGATGAAAGAAAAGGCAAAATAAAAATAAAAAATATCAAGAGCATACGAGGACAGGAAAAACCACATGATGGGAGGAAGAGGACCAACGTTACTGACATGCAGTAGTGATAAATTAACACACTGAGAGTAAAAGACAGAAGTGGAGCTGAAGTGCGCAGTGCATGATGGGAAGTTAATTAGCAGTTGTGTCCTATAACAGCATAACTAAAGGATGGGTCAGGGTCAGCTGATCCAGCTGTAGCCATAAGATTGATCAAAAGCAAAGTTATAAATTTAATGTTAAAAAGAAGAGAGCATGTCTGGTTACACAGGAGAGGGACAGGACAGCTGAAGGCTCAGCCTCCCATTAGACTTTTGGAAGCTCAAAGAATCAAAGTGAACAACTTTCTCTGCTGCCACACAACTCATAACTGTTATTCACTCCCTGTCCTGATACTTCTATATCATTTACTATAAACAATAACGGTACACTATTATTGCAATCTAGACTACAGCTCAAAAGTTAATAGAGAATTAGAAAGGTCTTATTTTCTGACAACAGTGAAATTATTTTTTATATTTTACTAAATTAATCAGAAGTATAAAGAAATATAAACGATTAATGGTAACATTTATCATAAATCACGAATGAGATTTAGTGGAATGTCTACATAGGTGTACTGTTATGAAAACAACGGAATGATCATGAGACACTGTGGTAAAGTTTAGCAGGTTTATTTGCAGATAGTTATGAATACAGGATAAACACTGTGGGCTCCAGGAGACGGGGCAGAGGTCCTGCAGGTTGTCTGAAGGCACACTCAGACTCTGTCACAGAAGAAGATTGCAGGGATCCGAAAACGCTGAAAGGTCTGCACAGAAACAAAGAGTAAGCAAAGAAAAGAACTAATGGAAAATATGACATGACTGTGGCCTGTTACGTTACCTTGGTGATACAATGATCTGGTTGTTGAGAAGACAGCATAGACACTGGGGAGCAGGGGAGCAATCAGCTGATTGTTGACAAGTGACCGAAGGAGTGGAGGGCGGAGGGGCATCCCCTGAAAAAGATAAGCACACGGACAACAACACGGACAAAGGAGAGAGAGAAAAAAGCAGGCAGAGAAGAGAGGGCTCTGGAACCATGACATCTACAGAGGCCCATTCAGCAATTATACCTGCTGTGTTTCAGTGGTACATATTGTTACCAGTTGTCAGTTTTCTCATGTTAAATCCCAACTTGTCAGTCAAGAAAACTTTTTGTTTAAGGTCTGATTGCTCTCCCTAACTAGTCCACTTTATGCATGCTTCCTAATGTGTCACGCTTATCAGTGGCTCATGGTTGCTTAAGGCCTATGTCTGTACTTGACCACAGAGGCAGTGCATCATTCGATCCTGCCAGCTGCCTATCTAGAGAGCATTTCAAGGATGACAGACTCCACTTTCTCTGCAGCAAGACAGCTCATGACTTTTTAACAGTGTCTCCCTGTCCTCATATTTGTATATTATCTTCTATAATACATAACTATACACTATCATTGCAATCTAACTGAGTTGCAGTGTTTAAGGTCTGTTGGGAAACTCTCCCTAACAAGTCCACTTTATGGCTGCGTGCTCATTTTGTCCTATTAGTGGCTCATAGGTGTCTAACTAGTCCACTTTATGCATGCTTCCTAATGTGTCACGCTTATCAGTGGCTCATGGTTGCTTAAGGCCTATGTCTGTACTTGACCACAGAGGCAGAGCATCATTCGATCCTGCCAGCTGCCTATCTAGAGAGCATTTCAAGGATGACAGACTCCACTTTCTCTGCAGCAAGACAGCTCATGACTTTTTAACAGTGTCTCCCTGTCCTCATATTTGTATATTATCTTCTATAATACATAACTATACACTATCATTGCAATCTAACTGAGTTGCAGTGTTTAAGGTCTGTTGGGAAACTCTCCCTAACAAGTCCACTTTATGGCTGCGTGCTCATTTTGTCCTATTAGTGGCTCATAGGTGTCTAACTAGTCCACTTTATGCATGCTTCCTAATGTGTCACGCTTATCAGTGGCTCATGGTTGCTTAAGGCCTATGTCTGTACTTGACCACAGAGGCAGAGCATCATTCAATCCTGCCAGCTGCCTATCTAGGGAGCATTTCAAGGATGACAGACTCCACTTTCTCTGCAGCAAGACAGCTCATGACTTTTTAACAGTGTCTCCCTGTCCTCATATTTGTATATTATCTTCTATAATACATAACTATACACTGTCATTGCAATCTAACTGAGTTGCAGTGTTTAAGGTCTGATGGGAAACTCTCCCTAACAAGTCCACTTTATGGCTGCGTGCTCATTTTGTCCTATTAGTGGCTCATAGGTGTCTAACCAGTCCACTTTATGCATGCTTCCTAATCTGTCACGCTTATCAGTGGCTCATGGTTGCTTAAGGCCTATGTCTGTACTTGACCACAGAGGCAGAGCATCATTCAATCCTCCCAGCTGCCTATCTAGGGAGCATTTCAAGGATGACAGACTCCACTTTCTCTGCAGCAAGACAGCTCATGACTTTTTAACAATGTCTCCCTGTCCTCATACTTCCACTACAGCTACACTACAGCTCAAAAGTTTGAAGTCAATTACAAAACTTCTTATTTTTCTAAAATACTAAAAGTCTTTTTTCATATTGTTTAAATTAGTCAGAAATACAAAGAAATATCAATGTTTAAAACCCACACTGATCACAAATTATGATTGATGTTTGATAAAATATTTACAGGTATACTGATCCCCATTTACAGCAATTATACCTACTGTGTACATTATATAACCTACTCTCAGTTTATCATATTAAATCTCAACTTATTATTGACCAAACCTTTTTCCAAAGACATCAGCACAAACCAAAATCATTGTGCAGATTAAAAACAGTAAATTTGTGAGGTTTGTAATGGATCATCCCATTTTTGCTTTATAAACGCATTTTATCAAATCTGCACCTGGTTTATAACCATGTGATCTGTCCATAAAGGAGTGATTGATACTAAAAATGGGCCCATGTATAATTAAACACATTTAAATCATATCATATTCAAATCACATCACATTAAATCTCAACTTTTTAGTGACCAAACCTTTTTCCAAAGACATCAGAGTTAACCAACATCATCTTTCCAACTAATTTAAAATTAAATTTGCCATATTAACTTTTTAAACATCCCATTTTTACTTATTAGTGTCATTAAAATAAATTTGCACATTTGCATAACAACAGCTGGGCCTGCAGATCTGTAAGTTAACCACGGCTTAGGTACTTTGATCTGCAGTGACCTTTGGGGTCTGGATACCTATTATTTATTTTCACAGGCGCAGAGCCTTTTCTACAAAATTACAAAAAAACTGCATTTTTTAAAAGTTCCATTAGTATTAACGGAGATCGACAAGTAACTAAAGATTTAACACAGTGATCAGTGGAGAAAAAAAGAAAATAACCCATTTCAACATTTTCAGTTCAGATCAAAATTATTGTTTTGATTAAGGAAACAGTAAATTTTTCCACATTATTGTCCTAATCTTCTAATTTTCTTTTTCCTATATGATTAAACCAAATTCAACTTTAAATAAATAAATAAATAAAAGCAGATACACACCCAGATATTCAAACCTTCTGGGTTTTTTTCTTTTTATCAGTTTAACACATGGATTAATTTTCATTTCTTACAGTAAGAATCCTCCAACAACCTTTTGAAAGAAACATTTTTTTGTCTTTCCTCAATTTTGAGACCAACTGAACCCACAAACCTGAAGCTCCAGACCCCAAACTAACCAAATTTAATGTTTCCTTAATCAGCACAGTAATTTTAACTCTTGGTGTGTGATTTCTACTCACAGTTTTGGCGCTTGCTTCTTCGACTTGATCCACGATTAGCTCGACACCATCTCTCTGCTGTTTTTTCTCTCCTTGTGCTTCTCCTTCATGTGTCCTGTCGTCAGATATAATCCAACAAGCTGCCTCCTTGTTTCCTCCTTGACTTGTGTTAAGAGTTAAGTTAAGAGAAATCCAGAAAAGTTTTCCCGCTTCAAAAGCTCTTCCAGCTGCCTGTCTTGTTGTCCTCCTTTAAATGTTTTCTTTTGCATTTTTGTATTTGTATTTTTTTGACTTCATATTGCCATGACAACACAACACAGAGCATTATGGTAGATTAAATCAGGGGGTTCTGTCCTCCTGCAGAAATGTTGGTGATGTCATGGGGAGCAGAAATCTAAAATTGTGTTAATGAGGTTTATCTTTAAACAGACACTCACTGATCGTGCAAGAGCAGGAATTTAACTACAAACCCTCATAGTCCCCATCAGGATTGTTCATTCTGCTCCGCAGTATCGGTCACAGTGGCTGGTTTAAGTAAGTTTGTCCCATAGAAATCCTTCATAACTTTCAGGGTGCATGAGTGTTAGATTGTATCTCCATCTCATCCTAAACGTTTTACCAACATGTAAAAGGCATTCATCCACAAGATTTTAGTTTGTTTGTGCTGAAATTCAATTTTTCAGTTTTTTTCTTCAATCAACAGGCAGCTTAAATATCTTGAATGACATCACTCATTATCAGAGCTCACATACATGTTTTTTTTTCTTTAACATGATGTCATTTGGATGTCTTTACATACACAAAATTAAAATCCATGTATGTCAAATATACAGTGTATTATGCTGAGATTTTTATGAACAGTTGTCTGATGTTTACTGGGTACTTGCATGTGTTATGTTGACGTCCCCCAGGAGACAAACACAAAAACCTGTTTTATTCAGAATAAATCTGTGAGATGGCCCTCAGGCCTCTATGTCCATGCCCAGGTTTGGGTGACTACTTGGATTAGGGGAGTATTATTTAGACCAATGTTTGTCACTTTGGTTAATTGTTCAATTGAGGCAGTTGTTGTTCAGTCTTTTTCTAACTGAACTTTACTTGTTAATAAGCTCAAAAAGATGAGCACGGTACACAAATCTGCTAAACAATAAAGTCAGTGACATCTGTTTTCACCAACACTTTTTCTGTCTACACTAGTTTAAATGTTGCAGATTCTACAACTCATCAGACTTCATGGCGCTTTCTTACTCTAAAAACTACAACAATACATTTCCACGACGGGGCTGTTTGAGCACTGTGGTGGAAATGTATATGTACTAGCTCGGTAAGGACAGTTCAAAGTAGTAGAAAAAATTAAAAAAACATTTTATTCTTTATTCAAAATATTTTTATAATTATGATGTCTCTTTAATCTACACCCACTACACATTTTCTTTAGACAATCACTGGTTGCTTCCCAAAGATCTGGAAGCTGATTGACGATAACACCACTGCTATTGTGAGAGTGGCGCTCAGGATTGCAGCTCTGGAGGTATGACACCACTGTTACATTAAGATGAACTATATGGTGAATGGATGGGATTTTTTCTCCTTTTGGCACCTTTTCTTACCTTATTTTTGAAATTTTAACCCCTTAGTTATGTGCCATGGCTTTCTCAATGATCCTTTTCTGCAGGATAAAATCTGAACGCGTCTAACTACAAATGACAAAGGCCTCAGAGGAATCCCCTAAATCACTGGAATCTTTCTACTTCTTTTATCACTTCCTGCAATGAAAGTCTTATGCAATCAGATTTAATAAATCACGTAACAAATCTATTTTGGTACATTTAAATCTAGCTAATAGATGCAATTAATGAATGTATTTTATCCATGTAAACATCTATGTATGTATGCTATCTACTTAAGAACATTTTGCATTTATAAAATCAGCTAAGCACACTGCACACACACACACACACACACACACACACACACACACTGTGTATTTGACCAGTGATTATTTATTGTGTTTTTTAATGAGGAATTCATTGATAAATGTATTCATTGTGATAATGAAACATAATCTGTCATCAGTATTGGAGACTGAAAGGACTGCTATAAAAGGAGCAGGTTTTTTGTTTGGTTGTTTGTTTGTTTTGCACAATTCAGCTTGTAAAATAGCACCAAAGTTGATACATGACATGTTTATATGTTCTAAAAGTGACTGATTCTTAAAGTCCATATTTCTGGGAGTTTTTGAACTGGCTGCAAGCATCTTACAGAAGCTCTGAGGGTAAGTGCAGGGAAGAAGTGACTAAAATCCTTTAGGGTTCTCATTTATTACACTTTATTACAGAAGAAAACACATTGGACATACAGAGGTTACCTTTTGCTTTTAACTACAGAGTTTAACTTATCCAAAAACCATTAAGACAGAAAACATGAGCTCAAATGTGAAATTCTACATGTTTATGTATAACCTGGAGCAAATGGTAGCTTTAATTTAAGGCAAGAAGGCTTCTATGTTTGACTCAGGCAGCATGAATTACCTACATAGAAACTGTTAGCAGAGCTGAAGTTTCTCATCCTGGTTTAGTTGTGTATAAATTTGGACTCTGGCTTCATTGGACACTTAGAGTCTGGATAAAAACTTCCTGATGCTGAGTGAACAGTTGATGTTTGGAATTTTGCTAGGTAATAAAAGTGCAGGACAAAGGTTAAATGACTTGTCTAAGACAATTTGCCTCGAATGATTTCCACCATGTAATAAATACACTTAACGGCCATTATATTAATTACACCTTGCTTGTGCCAAATTTCATTTATATATATATATATATACAGAAGAAACTATATTAGTTTTGGCTTAACAACAGGTTATATAACATACTTTCTTGTTTTTGTGACGGCTCAAAATTAAAACCTTGAATCATCACCACTGTTGTGAACTAAAGTGTGTCATTTTCTTTTCAATCCATTAAGTACCACATTTTGTAGACTGAGCAAGAAAGGCAGTAAGCTCTTCGTTGTGACCCCAGAAAATTTCATGTATCACTTTCTAGCATACAGCTGACGCTGCTCGACATCTTACAGTGTAGTGTAAGAGTCCCGCCACAAGGAGGCACTGCAGCCTTTCAAACCAACTGTTTCTGTTTCCAAAGCGGCGCCAACCATCACCACCGAACTGTATTCTCTATACAACATAGCGTATGCTTTTCAATTCAATTCAATTCAATTTTATTTATATAGTGCCAAATCACAACAAAAGTCGCCTCAAGGCACTTTATATTGTACAGTAGATTGCACAATAATAAATACAGAGAAAAACCCAACAATCATATGACCCCCTATGAGCAAGCACTTTGGCGACAGTGGGAAGGAAAAACTCCCTTTTAACAGGAAGAAACCTCTGGCAGAACCAGGCTCAGGGAGGGGCGGCCATCTGCTGCGACCGGTTGGGGTGAAAGAAGGAAAACAGGATGAAAGACATGCTGTGGAAGAGAGACAGAGATTAATAACAGATATGATTCGATGCAGAGAGGTCTATTAACACATAGGGCCAGCACGCATCCATAGGGGAGGATCGCCTGCCACGCGCGAGTCTTGAAATCAAAAAGATGGGAAGGCTTTCCACCGGCAGAATGATTTGGACTGTCACATACCGTGCAAACGCAGTGCTGAGTCTTGTCCTGTTGAGGTGGCTCTCCTAGGGTAGGGCCATGCAGTTGTTTGGGTAAAGCTTTCTAACGGTCAGATCCTGCCTGCTGTCACGCCTTGGTTCCTGTGACGGTAAAGACCTGCGTTTCACACCTGGGCTTAAGTGATGACTAATATGAATAACAGTGGGTCAACAACCCTCAAGAGGACAACCCCAGCAGGGATTAAATACCTGACAGTCTCCATCAATCGCTGCAGGCCTGAAGAAGCCTCTTGGATGAGGACTGAAAAGTCTTCACGCACCACAAAAGGAATCCAGTCACCTTCTTTGCAAGACCTCAAGACTACCGTGACCGAGAACCTACACAGACATCTGATCTCGTTAACCCACCTCTAAACTCTGGGACGCTGCTAGCTGCCCCCACAAGCAAGAGCCCGTCATGTGATCTTGCGGAAATCTTGACGCCGTCTGGCAGCAACCGAGAAACAAACTCAATGCCTCATGCATAAAGGAACTGTGCATTGGCCGGGAATCGAACCCGGGCCTACAACATAGTGTATGGGATTGTTTAGCTCAACGGCCCTAAACCGTTTCCCATTCATTCTCTATGGTAGTGCTAAACCACTATGGATGTAATATAATTTTGGCCACTATGGTCTTCCGGCGCTGTTGCGAGTTTTAGACACGGCACTTTTAAAAAAACGAATTCCACTTTTAAATTTCGGGAGACAAAACAAGCAACGCACCGCTCGCAACACATCTCCACAATCCTCGTTGATTGATCAAAGGTAAGAAACGTAGTTTGAAATAAGAGTAAACCAACAGAATACATTTTCAGGTGTATATTACAGGTAATAGGCGTGTTGCGATTGCTTGTGTTTGGAATGAATTTTGTTTAATATAATTTTTTCCCTGCATGTCAAGATGCACACGAAATGTGTGTCCTACCCAGGGAAAATCTCTGTGGTGTTCAGCAAGGGGCCACTTGGATACCTTCTCCATGACCCGTCGAAAGGAGCTAGACAGATTAAAAATGACCCCGAGCTGCAGTCGAGGAACACGGATGCATAAGCTGCAGCAGTACCTGCGGAAGAAGCAGCAGTCTGCGTCTGCTTCCACAAACGCCCCAACTAAACAACCCCTTGGTAAGTTGTTTTAATAATATTTTAATAACAATTTTGGTGTGAAATATAAGTTCAGTATATATTTATCTAATTGTTGACTGCATCACAGGGATGGATGAGGATAAAGACCTGGAGGACGCAATGCTGAGCATCTCACCTGCAAAACTACACATGCAGAGCTGTAAGTACTCCGTTATTACATGGACTAAATGTCAGAAGTGATAATGGCTAAGTCTGTTTTCTATCTCATATGACCCTATCCTCTGTCTCTGCATAACTAGTCACTGTGCCAGCAGCAGCAGAAGGGTCCACACCCAGAGGATCTTCAGGAGCAAACAGGTTTTCAAATGAAAGGTTTCAGAACTGGAGTACAATTGTTTTACATGACAAATTGCTCTCCAAAGCTGAGCCTGAACTTTAACTTTTATGTATTGTCTTGTTCTTGTTTTTGTGTGTTCTGGCCACGCTCTGGCGATGTTCCTCTAATAGTATAGTTGTATGCTGGCATTATGCTAACTGTCATAAGGACTATGAATTGATACCTACCATCATGAATTGATACCAAACACAAAGGATGAGTATGTGTTTTTGTTCTCTATGAATGTATTAAAAACAAATTAAGTAGCAGTAGTTACTAACACCTGAATGCATGTTGTTCACTGTATACCGCTCCTCCTGCTTCGATGAGAAGAGGTTAAAAATGATTTGGTTTGGCGTCTCTCTTGCATATAAATATTTGACATTTGTTTTGCAATGAGAAACAGGAGAAGTAAGAGTATGGATGTGTGAGCTCCTACAAACAGCAACACTCACATACATTGTAAATTATGAAGTGGCTGACAAGTTTTTCTGTTGTAGATCCATCTGCGGCGCTGTGCATACCACCGTCCAGTACAACTGCTGAACCTCAGGCATCTGCAGCCGATGGTAAAAAACAACTATAATGTTTTTCATATAATTAAATGTTCTGTTTATTGTGTCTAGAGTAAAAAAAGTTTCTGTTACTCTTTTCTATTACTATACCTGTAGGTGCAGCCTCAGGTGTGAAGATGAAGTCACCTGTGCCCCTCCCACAGGAGCTGGCATTTCTACTAAAGGAGACCACAGGCCAGTCAAACACAAAGGCCCGAGTCAAATCCTAGTCCCTCTCTAATTTTCATTTACAGTTGATGTTCAGTTAGACATCTGCTTAATGCATAGATCATTAATGATAGCATATTAATTACGATCACTTTACATTTTGTCTTCTTTTCATCTTGCTCAGAATTATCACACATGAATTACAGAATGACTGCGTTCATTTTTTTCAGGACCCAGTTCAGATGCTGCTTGCACATCTGTGCGCAAAGTGCTTACTTTTGAAGACAGCAGTGAAGATGGTGAGCGTATACAGCATGTATACAGCATGTCCTTTATGTTTTTTTCTGTGTATTACCAGTAACGATGTAAGAGTAACACTGTTTTGTCAAATATTTATGTTTAAATCCTAGCTCCTTCAGCTCAGCCAGCCATTCCAGTTCCAGTGCCTGGTTATGAGCATGACCTCAGCAGCTGGAATTGTTCTCCACATCAGAGGTTGTGGATGAAGATTGAGCTTCAGGATCTTGGACTGTGGCCTTGGTCTCGACCAGTGCGTCACCCAGGGAACGCGATTTCACTCTGGGGTCTCCCTCCACAACCTGAGCTCATAGATACAGTGGCTGACCTACCATCGCCAAATTTCTTCCAGCTCCACTCCTTCTTTATTTGGAAACCTGAGAGTGCTATCATGATCAGGTTAAGAAACAATTATATCTTGCCATGTCTCCATGGTTGCTTTCGTCCACAAGTGGTTTCTGCTGGTGTGGGCAGGCCATGAGTAATTGTTGGCACCAGTGGTCAGTATTACATCCTCTCCTCTTGACTCTGCTGCAGGGCTTGTAGCAGGAACTGGTTTGCTGACAATCCACGATGGCTGGAGAAACTGCCCGAAAGGTTTACCAACCTTCTCCCTGCTTTTCTGATGTGCAAAAAGGCCATCTGCCTATGAATGAGCTCAGGTGGACTGGTAAATCTCCAGCAGACATGGCAAACCAAATAAATGAACTCATGCACCTCAAGTACGAGCGAGCTCACCTGGCATACCTCCATGCCATAGAATCAGTCTGGGATTCTGAGGTAGGAGCACATGGAGAGAGGACCATTGGGCAGTTCCTGAGGAAGGAAAATAAACCACAGGAGTTCGGGTCTTATGAAGACCCACATGCCTGGTGTGGCGTCTCTGTGTCCAGCCATTACCTGACTGACTACCTGCTTGACGAATTCCGACGTCAACATCCAGCCATATCCAAACTCCTCCAAGGCACTTTTGGGCACATCTTCAGGTCTGACCACACCAGGAACCTGGCACGAAAAGTCACACTGGCATCTGGGGTCATGTCCAGTTATTCCATAATGAATGAAAACTGGCTGATTGTTTCATGGGTCATGGTTCAGTCTGAGACGGAAAGGTCCTTGGAGCCCATGTACCAGGGAATGGCCAAGAGATACAGTGCTGTGCTCCATTTGAGATCCCAGACTGCATCCCTGGTGAAAATCTATCGTGGGATGCCTGGAAAACTACTCCTGCTATTGTTGCTACGGCCACATCTGGACCAGTGGCAAACAGCTGTGCCTCTCGAACCCACTACAATAACAACATTATTGTGAAACTGGACCTGTTCCACTGCCTGAGGCGATTTTCACGGGAGTGCACCTCTGAGCATCATCCTCTGGTCAGCACTTTCTGCCAGCTTCTCTCTGCTGCCTTCTCAGTGGTTGATCAGGCGGACCTGAAGAGGCTCCAGGATGCTTCTGTGGTATCCATCCTGCTAATTCCACTAAGCAACACATACGAGAGCACTGCATGATCAAAATACCACAGCCCACAGAGCTGCTGAACAGAGTGGAAAAAGTCCTGAACCATTTTCACCTGGCCACAGACCCCACTCTTCAAGCCATCCATGCTGAAGGCGTGGCGCATACAGAGAGTGCACATTCTGCATGGCTGCCTCAGTGACCCTGAACTCTCAGAGGGTGTAATGATTAGGTATGGTGGGACTCTTCAGACCCTTCAGAGTGACCTGTCAGGAAAAGTACCCGGCACTTCACCTCTCTGACAGAGACACTGGAGAGCGATTTGGACTTGAATACATTGAGCCAGGCTGCCGTCCAGTCCCTCTGAACTGGGACAAACACAAAACCCTGAAGAAAGATGAACCGGCTGCCCTTCAGCCCCCGTCCTCTGTTCCAAAACCTGTGTCTGCACAACTTCAGGTTCCAGCAGCGGGACCCTCCTCCAGTTTGGCACCGCTAGGCGTGGCATCCCCTGCACCAGCACCACCTGTCACCCACCCTTTCTCTATTGGTGCACTTTTAAAGTAGGAGATACCATCAGAAGACACCCAGCAACCTACAACAGTCATGGGTAAGTTAACATAATGGTATTGTCAAACAATTCTCTATACATACTACTATTATTAATGTATTCATTATTATTATTAGTTTCATTGCATGATATATGAGTAACCAGTGAACTATTACTGTTGTTTCCCAGAAATCTTTGAAGCTCTACCTCTGCCGATGCGGTCCTCACCAAGGAGTGCTCGCACTGGACCTATAAAGACAGGTGGACGGGTTTTTGTGCTGGACCACAGGCAACAGGCAATAGATGACTTGCTGCAAAAGCACCATGGGAAGAAGGACATTCTGAAGCTTGTGGATCAAAATTATGCAAACATGGTCCATCGTTCTGCTACAGATCCCAACAGCTTTCTGCACCCCACATCCAAGGTGCACATATCCCGTTATGTAAAGCACTTGGCTAAGCTTCTCAACACCAGTTCTTCTTTGAACACAACCCATCATAGCAGAAGGAATCCCAGCAGTGACAGGAGTTTGCATAACCCCCACCCCAGAGTCAACAGGCTGATAGTGATGAAGATGAAGATGGAGGCTGGGACAGGCTTCTGAGTGACCACGGTGAGGAGGAGAAAGGAGAGGAGGCGGGCTGCATGGCTGAGGATCTAAAACACAGAATGGCAGAAGCAGAAGAGCAACGGATTTAAAGCATGCAGAGTGGTGGCTGACTTGCTCGGAGAAGGCAGGCAAGAGCATGACTGAAATAAAGTAATGATGTCAATACTGAGTTTGATTGTGCTGGAAAATTGAATAGATATAAACTAGCAGCCACCAGGAAGCAGGCAAATGACTTATTAAAGATCTTCCTTATTTGAATTATGCATGAGCCTCATTTTCTATGTCATCAGGATGTATCTGAATTATAGTTTTCGTTTTAGTCTTTGTTTTAAAAGTTGGATGTCTCCATAATTGTAGATTATATGTCTGGTATGTATCATCTCAAAACTGTGATGATACAGTTTATTCTGAGTTATGTTCTTTGTGACAGTATACGTACATAATGCAGGAAAATTGCTCCACAGGCCGTAACAATATATATTAATAAATCAAATGATGATCAAATAATAAGAAAAAGCAAAGTGAAAAATAAATGTTATCCATTTATTTTTAACTGAAATGTTATTTGTGGACACGTGGTAGCTTCAGTCCAGTCAGGAAGCAGAAAAGCAAAGACAGCAAATAAACGGAATATTTCACTACCAAAACTTTTGAAGTGCTGAAACCCAAACACATGACGCTAAAAGTGATTGTGATTTTAACCTAATAAAACGGAATAAGACCGATCTAGACCAGCCGGAGGACAAAGCCAAAGCACAAACAGGGGAGACGCGACTTCACGTCTCCTCGCCCCCCAGTGAGTGGCCGTGGCTCTTAGTCCGTGAGGGCAGCGCTCTCCTTTGAGGCCACTTGCCTTACGCCAAGCGGCTGGCCGAAGACACACAGGCAAAAGTCCGATGTTTTTGTGCTATTTTCACCATTCAAATTTTTAAATATGTAATCGCTCGTGATGACGGCATTAACGCGTTAACATTGACAGCCCTACAACAAACACAAAAACTGAAGACATTATGATATAGAATTTGCACCGATGTGTTTTCGAAATTCTTTCACACAAATATATATGCGAAAAGTGAGCGCAAGGGCCCTCGGTGCTTGCTGCTGCTGTGCTGAAGTCTCACACATAACCTGTCGAAAGGGGAGGGGGTGTGCTGCTGTACCATGAGAGATACAGCATTTAGCTATCAGGCCCTTCTACTAGGCAACAGGCTCCCAGTTTAGATTCAGGACACAGACACTCTCTCAACTTTTAAGATTAGAATTCAAACTCTAATAAACTTATAGTTAAACCTGGATCAGGTGACCCTGAACCATGCTTTAGTTATGCTGCTATAGGCTCAGGCCCATTATGCACTGTTCATTTCTTCCTTTTTATATGCCACTGCCTTTTCTCACTGCCCAGAGTTTGTATAATGTCCTGTTTGTTGTTCATCGTCTCTAATTTCTCCTTTTGTTTTTCTCTCTTTGGTTTCCTCTCACCCTCCAAACCAGTCACTGCCTCTCCTTGAGCCTGGTTCTGCTGCAGGTCTCATCCTGTTAAAAGGGCATTTTTCCTTCCCAGTGTTGCCAGGTGCTGCTCATAGGGGACTATCCTGTGACCTATCCTGGGACTATCCTTACAGTAAAGACAACTGTGGTTGTGAACTGGTGGTATATAAATACCTGTCAAATCTCAGTGTACCGTTGTAGTAAAAGGCACCTGTAGCTGCCTTTATTAGCAATAGATTGTTGTTCAAATACACACTGAAGAAGTGTTCAGATACTGTGTGTAAATGTACATAAAGTACACACACTTGCTTCCTTCAATCATGACCATGACCTCCTTTTACATGATCTCAAGTTCATCTCTAAATTTAATATTCAAGCCATGATATTATTGTTTCCAAGTGTGATGAGGGTGGGAGTTTTTCTCCACACGGTCTGATAGGTACACACCAAGAGCATCTCTATAAGAAAGCATGTCTGTCACACAAGGTTTGAGGCAACAGCTCACTCTACCAATAAATTATTCAGGCTCCTGTGCCACTGAATTTAGACATGGCAGAACAGAGCTGGAAGGCTGGGCAGAAACAATACACGACTCCTTCTGTGTTTTCCTCTAGTGGACACTAATGTGCCGAAGTAATCATAAAAACATTCCACTTAAAAAAAAAAGTACATTCATCAGGGAGTGTCTGCCAAGTTTAGCATGTGGTGATTCATGGGAGTGACATCATCCCGTTTTATTCACCTCTGTGATTCACACCACTTACATTTTCTGTGTGCCGTTTGAAGCATGTTCGTTCTGCGAGGAGATTAGACCTTGAAATCTTAATGCTGATGAATTAAATAAAACATTTGCATGAGAGAGAAGTGGATGAGACAGAGAGAGCCCAAGAGGGATTTTATACATGGTCTAAATGTGTGTGAGAGAGAGCAGTAGGAATGGTAGGACTGTGCAAAGAGCAAGGTCACAAAATTGCATTGTGTTTCACTGAGGCTGAAACCTGAGCAGTTAAAGTATCCTTCCACCAGACAAAGAGTTCCTGTTGACTGCCCTTTATTGCCTAAACCTTTTTGCAAATTGCTGCTAATTATTTTCAGGGAAAAAAATCATTTGTTCAGAAAGCTGCTGCTGAGATGCCAAATTATAAAATTCATTTTTTAAAATACACACATAAGATTAAAAATATATATATACACACTGGCTGTCAGTGAAAATAAAATGTATTGATCTGTTAGCATCGAGCTTTACAGGCACTGAATATTCATGGTCCAGTAGTGCGGGACTGATCACTCACAGCGACATTATTTTACAGCATCCTGTCATCTTTTTGCCAGTCATGTAGGAAGTCTACACATTCCCCTAACAAATAAAAGCTCCCCGGTTTGATCCCAGGAGGAGGCACGAGTCTCTTTCAGGGCTGTGTCGAATCAAACATGCAAAGTTACCTGCTGTGGCGACGCCGTGTGAATAAAGGAGCAGCTGAAAGAAGCTTCTTCTTCTCTCATCTCTGTTATCATGATGCTACGATGCTAAAGTATATCCACAAAACATCTCTCTCCAGGCACTTTATCTGCTCTTTTTTTCTCTGTCTCTGATTAAATAGTTCTGCTTTAGTAGATATGATTTAGTTTCTCAGTGAAATTACTTAATTATTCTTTATTATTAGTGGTCCATGAAAATGAATTATATGAAGAAGATTCAAATTCATCATAAGACACAGAAAGAGCGCTAGTAAAGGTTGGTAAAGGCATTCTTATGGACTCTGACAGTGGACTTGTGATTGTTATTGTATTGCCAGACCTCAGTACAGCATTCAGTGCCACTGAACATATTTTACTACAGAAACTGAAACACACTGTTGGTTTTACAGGAAACATGCTGCACTGGTTTTAATCCTGTCTTTATGATAGATTCCAATTTATTCATGTAATCATGGAGATCCAAAGGGTTCAGTGCTGCATGCTTCTTACATTATCCATGCTTCCCGTGATAATGTTATTAGAAAATACAGCATACACGTTCAATTGCTGTGTATGCAATATCCAGCTTTATTATATCCATGAAGCCTGGTGATGCAAATCAACCAGTGAAACTAAAGGTTTTGCTTAAAGACATAGAAGCCTATTCCAGCTGCCATAGGACGAGAAACTGGTACACCCTGGACAGGTCACCAGTCTGTCACAGGGGCCTCTTATTTACCACTTTTAGTACCAATTCAGACGAAAATTGAGGTTATTGTACTCAGTCCTAAAGTTCTTAGAAACATGGTTTCTGGGCAGATACCTCCAGCAGCACTGAGGGGAATCTTGGAGTCATTTTTGACCACAATATGTCCTTCGATGTACACATTAAGCAAAAATGACTGCTCTCTGTCAACAGTGCTAAATTGGAAACATCCAGTCACTATAACTGCATTTAAAATTCTTCTTCTCACATGCAAAATCTTGAATAATAAGGCCACATCTTATCTTAAACCTTATATTATGTTATTATCCCAATAGAGTACTTCACGCTCAGACTGAAAGCTTATTTGTGGATATTTAAAAGTAGAATGGGAGGTACAGACTTCAGCTGTCAGACCCCCTTTCCTGACAACTCTTAACTAAGAGGATCCAGCTGTGTGGTGTGTGGCGTAAACGCTTTCAAATGTAATAAATAAGGCACTTGTAGAAAAAATGCTGCTGTGCATATTAAATGGAGTACATTATAGTATTTATTTGTCAAATAGGCATACTGTCACGCCTTAAAGTAGTCAGTAAATTTGAAAGAACAGAGCTAGAAAGATGTGTTTTTGAGTTTTCATTCATTCCATCTGATGGAAATTGTGTGTTTATCTATTTCTTGTCACTTAGCAAAAGTCGTACATGAAAAAAAAAACAGTCTGAGTATCTCTCTGAAGCAGACAGTGTTTTTTCTGCCTGTAAAAACTGTCCTCTCTCTGAAGGAAAATTTAACAGAAATGTTATTGATCAATGGAAAAACATAATATGACATCAGTGCTTCTTACTGCGATGATTTAAAATCTATATTTTGGAAAAATGCAATTAATATAATTATAAAGCTGAGACTCATTAAGTTCACTTCATGGAACTGAGTCATGGTTGTCAAAAAGTGTCCTAATCTGTGCTTTTCCTGTTTCAGGTGTTTCAGGTGTTCTAATCCACAGAACATGAATGGAATTAAGGTATGACAAATCATCCGGAAATGATGGTTTTCACATATTTTCAATTTTTTCAAGAAGCTACATATAAGTGGAAACTAAAGTGTGGGCTGCATGTCTTAAAAGAATACATACATAGGTGCATGTGCATTTAGCTGCTTCCTTTTTCATAACAGGTCAAAAAACAAACTGCACGTATTGTTTGTTTACCAATCAACGTTTATTATTTGCTCCAGTAAAATACAGCGACACACTTTAAAACTGCAATGCGGAAACAAAAATGTCATAAATAAACACATCTCAAGAAAAATAAAAAATGTGGGTCTTATATTGTTGCTTTCTGCTGTGATGCCGTTCCCGAGGCCTGGCTCTACTCTAAGAAGCTGTATTGGATGTTTCGGTGAACACTCAGTTTCCATGCGCGGCGACCTGCTTTGTGCCACTTGTCTCCTCTCGGCTTGATGTCCCTGATCTGACCTACTAAACCTTACAAGTACAACAGCGTTTGTGTGTCCTCACATGCACTGCTTCCAAAACAATCCTCCAAGTAATCCAGGCTGATTTTACCCTTCGAGAAAAACACAAATTCCCCCGCTATCCGCGAGTTTTACCTTTAATAGAAGGGTTTTCTCTATTACAGCTTTCATAAGAGGTCATAAGCGGGATACTAATCCCACTCCCTGCCTCCGCCTCTCCCTCTCTCTCTCTCTTCCCACTACTGCATTGATGCTGTTACCTCCCTCGGTGATGATGTCACTGGCTCAGTGGAGCTCGAGCATCCTTGCCAAAGACAGGGAGACAACAGAGCCGTTTTGATCGCTTCGGCCGAACATCCCAAGCTGCTTTTCCGTTTTCCTTGAGTCCCCACTGGCAGTCACGGGTGGAGGAAGAGGAGGTGCAGGTACAAGGCACCAGCAGGCGGTGACCTCCTGAGCCCTTCATGGAGAAGGGAAGCTGTTAGCAGGGGCAGTGCCAGACCTGGAGGAGAGCAGCGGAGGTGGTGGAGGTGTCCGCGGAGCTGGATAATAAAACAGACGAGCACGACAAATAGAGCCAATTCACGTTATTGGCATTGCCGAGGTAGGGCGGCTTTTTTTCAGTGTTTCCATTGTCACAGTGCTAATGCAGTTTTAATGAAGCAGTCTTTATTTACCTAGTGTTAAATCTCCTGGGGAGAGATGGGCTTAGGGTGCGGCCATTGAAGAGGCTGTCATTGTCGGGAAAAAGGCAGCCTAGAGCGATACAGAGACATTAAAGCTGCTGTCTGACACCAGCTATGTGCTGTCATGTTATTTAACTGCGTCTATTTTTAATAAAGAGGCTTTTATTTGTGTGAGCAGGACGGCAGCAATAAATGCACTGTCATTGGGGGAAAGGTGAGGTAGACGTGTGCGCTAAAGTGTTGTGTCATAACGTCAAAAGCTGCTGAAATGACGCAATAAATGATGTTTTTATCAAGTCAAAATGGTCAGTTTTAGCTTAATAACGACAGAGTCAATGACTTGCGTTTTACGGAGCTGCTTCCGTCCTGAAAAACAAAGTTGTTTTTTAAAAAGCATTTAATAAATTCACAGTTACCTAATCAATAAGGAAAATTTGCCTAAAGTCTTGTCAAAAACATTATGTGAATTATTTTAGTCTTTGTCACTGGGAAAATGGTGGCCGCCCAGCTGAGCTCCATCATCAGCTGATTGGTGTGTGAGAAGATTATGACCATGGATGTTATGTGGGAAGGGGAAAAAAAGAAGTGAAAATATATTTTCACAAGATGCACAAGTTGCACTGTGACATGATTAATATTTCCATTTCAGATAACAAAACCAGAGTCGATTCTCGGCACACCTTGTACACCATTCGCTCCTTTTCATTTATTAATCCTGATTTTTAGCCTGCAGTCAGTTCACACCTGTTTTGCTGTTGTACATATGTTCCCTGCATGCATCTCGCAAGTGAATCTGTTCAGGTGCCAGCTGCAGAGGATGTACCAGGAATCAGGGTGACACAGCAGATTTACATTCAGTGATGAAAGACAATCTGAGTCACGAACACGCTCTGAGTATTGGTACCAAATCTGACTTGATCCCAAATCTTAGGCATCAATTGCGTAAAAGAAATGACACACCCTCTTATTAATTTTCATAGCTGTACCTGATGCAGCATCACTGAAAGCTAATTGTATCATAGCGCTCGCTGTCAAGCTTATTGATAACCACATTAAAATTTTTGATGATGAGTCATGCTTGTACTTGATCCACCCACCACACACTAAAATCTACTGAATGTAAATTTTTTGCCTTTTGAGCGACTGCGTGACGAGTCGTTGGTGAAATGGAGCTGCTGAATGGAGCCAGACCCTGGATTTGTGGCTGGTTTCAGTGCCATTGTCATCCAGAGAAACAGCCTGACATTTAGCTGCTGCTGCACTTCTTTTGTTACAGCTTGCTTTATTATCCATTACTCCCCTGGCTGTAGCTGACCATGCATGGTCTTTTCATGTTACAGCCACTCAGCCCTGCCCTACGCTATTGTCCCAGTCTCATCAACCGCAAGATGCAATATTCCACCTTTACAATTTTTAACAAAATAATGCAAAAATAAGACAACATTTGTAATATTATGCAGCAGAGCACATGCTAGAAAAGTCTGCTATGGCATGACGATCACTTACGAACTGATGGATGTTGATAAAACCAGTAAATCTAGTAATAAGGACAGTCGTTCCCGACCTTTTTCATATAACATGCCTCTGTAGGCCTGGGAAATGGACTCAAGTATCCCTTCTTCACGATGTTAAAATTAGAACTGTACTTTTACTAAACTGTACAGAATAGCTAATTATAATAGTTGATATTAAACATGGCCAACAATTGAAATAAAGAGGTCATCAGGCATTCAAGAAATTCATGTGAGCAGAAAGCTTGATTTTTTTTTAGATTGATCTGTCATATCGAGGCCCCACCCATTTGCTTTTCACATGCTCTTTTTGGGGAGCCAATCAGAAGAATGCTGGCTTATTAGGATACTGGATAAACTTTGATGATTGAGTGATCCCACTCCCTCCCCTGAAAAGTAGTTAAAATTACTTTTAGTTGTTTTAACCCTTTAGACATTTTTTATCTAATTTTAAGCTTTCAGCTCCCCATTTACCAGTCGTGTAAGCTGGCCTAACTTTTTGTCTGTGGTTAAGCTTTTTGTCCATTTAATAGTTCATCACTGCATTTTAAGTTAACATGAACCTATTTTGCTATTTCTAATTTCCTGACTTATGTATACTCCTACAGTGGAGTATGGTGGTATTAAACATGAACAAAGTTCCAGATAATTGATCAGTGTATGTACAAGTAATCCCTTTGAGCCCACAGCTGTAAACGGTCAGCTTTTTTACCCTTAGATCCTGATGATGTCATCGTGAGGGGATTTGAATTTGAAATGTGGCAGAAAATATACTACTAACTATACTCTATGTTTCAGTCTTCCTTCTCTACTCTTTAGTGACTTTATGACTATAACTTATATATTATGATCATGTATGCATTCCTTTTGCCTTCCTGTTTCTACTGCTTATCCATTACTTTGAATTAGCTGTTAAAATGCTGCTTAAGCCTGTTTGGATTCACTCAGTTCTTTGATTAAGTTGCAGTTTCTGGGTTTCTTGGGGAGTGGTTTGCACATTAGTTTTTAGTTTAGTATTGGCAGCAACTCAGTTGTAATTCATATTCTCTTCCTTTCAACAGACCTGCAGACCGGCATTACAGAAAGCACCCCAAGGTGCTAAGAAGACAGCACCATGGCAGGGGCCTCTGTGAAGGTGGCGGTGCGGGTCCGCCCCTTCAATTCTAGGGAGATTGAGAAAGATAGCAAATTGATCATTCAGATGTCTGGAAACACCACTAGTAAGTACTCTAACTAGAATTTTTTCATAGAACTGAAGACATGGCTGTGGTTTTACTGAAAAAAGTGCATGTTTTTTATTATCTTCAAGGCTGACTTATACAGTGAAGTAAAACTGTAATTAAGTCTGACCGATGTTTGCTTAACCTGAGGGATGCTTCTTCTTCTACGAGGCATTAAGCACAAGGTTTTCCAGCTGTGCTGTAGCTCACCTCGACCTTTAACCTTTTTGTGTGGTTGGATTACTGAAACATTAATTTCCTCTGTACATATAAGGCGTATTTCAAGACACATCAAATTAGCAACATTTTATAGAGACTCAGACTCAGTTTCTGTAGGAGCAAACTTTTTTCCTGCCTCAGAAAAAATGTAATCTAACTGAACTTGTTTGAGACAGTATGTAATTACTACAGGGTGGACCTTTTCAGCAGCTAAACAGAGCAAGCAGTGAAGGATTTATCACATCACCAGCTTTGCAAATCAGTTGAACATCACGTGTTAGGCGACATAATCTCCTCATTTATTTTGGACAAGTCCTGCTATTTATGAATACAGATTAAAAATTGTTCCTTCTTCACCATTTTATAATTAATCTTTCTGTTCGAGTGTATGCAGTGAACAATTTTGTTATAATCCAAAACCAGCCGCATTAATTTTCCTACCAAACCTGCTCTGTTGGTTTCCTTCACTTTTAAAAAAAATGTACTTAAGAGCACCACACATTCATAGATTTAACAGAGGACTGAGCGAAGAGACTGGAAAGACACTCGATATGTAGTCTGCTTAGCAAGGTAAAGCCGTTTGTCAATAATTGATGAGTCTTCCTAAAATATTTACCATTTGGCCTAATTTAGGCATCTCCCTCCTCCCTGCTCATGTCACGGGTGACTACACAATGAGCTGGGTGGCCTTTTTGGGCCGTCATATTTTTATGTGGGATGGTGTTTAAAGACTCGCAAGCGTGATGGTTTGAAAATTTTTTACTGTACAGTAGGAGTGATGTTGATTCGTTTGGCTTCCTCCTCTGTTTCTATGGCAGTGAACAATAAGTGTTTGCCTACTTCAGCAGTGTAAACATAGACCAGAGGTACCGGAGTCCATTGGGAATAAACTGGCAGCGTGTGGAGTGATGAAAAGTCCTTGAAGGTGTACCATTTTAAGTCATCTGTGAATTTGATTTTTAATCACACAAATCCCTTTTTTATGTTTTTATCAAAGACATTATCCACACACGTACATTTAAAACAGTTCATGATTTCATGGAAACACTGCCATCATTGTGTTGCACTGTTCAAAGCTTGTCTTAAACAGTGCTTTACAGTAAATTGCTTTGCAAAGATGATAAAACAAGAAGGAATACTAGGGTCTCACACTTAAGCTAGAAATCATTTAAACAGAGAAATAAAATAATTTTAAAAATCAGGTTTATTCCATAGGTTTTGGGCCCTGCCCACAAATTCTCTGTCACCTTCAGATTTCAACGGCACCTCTGGTTCAGATAAAACAATCGTGGTGATAGCTTTGGTCTTGGTTCTAATACAGCGGTCTACTTTAATCTAGTATAACACAGATTACTGAAAAAGGTATAGTCAGACCTGCATGTGGGCAAATATGGAAGCATTTGTGTTTGATTTTTCTAATTCTGATCAGAAATTTAAGACGACCTTCTAACAAAGTGGCTGCTGCTATGAGCTAGATCTGATGCCCAGCCCACAGGAGCTGCAGCTTGAAATAATGCACTGCTCAAAAACCAAAACAAGTGCTAATAAATTAGGTGAATGCAATATGAGTTTTTGCAGCAGAGGCTTGCTTCTGTTGTTCTCCACCAGAAAGAAACAATGGAGGATTTTCAGCCACGGTTTACATGCATCACACCTGTCCTATAAAGTTTATTAAAACCACAGTGGGGCTTGCAATAAATATATGCAGTATGCTTTCTGAATTTCATATTATGTTGATGCCTTAATCTGGAAAAAGATACACATTATTCCATTTATTCTTACATATTAAAAGGAAGTCACCACTTTATGTCAGCTATAGGTGTGAATTTATCATATTTCTCTTTCAGTTAGTTTTCCTAAAACCCAGACTTTAAACATCCTGTCAACACTTTTAAGAAGCTTCACGTTTTTCAGATGCACAAAGCTGCTTTCAGTGAGACTGCCGGTCTTTCAGTGGAGCAGATTGTTCTCTTCCAAACTGAGTCAATAGCTCTGGATGTGGGCTGGAGGATGTGAGCAGGCTGATGTCATGAAAAAGCCCATTGGTTGCAGTGTCTGGAGGGGATAGAGAATCAGGGTATAAATGCCCCCTTGTCTCTCTGTAGTCTGGGTTGAAGAAAGGGAAAAGACGAAAGAGTTCTGGATTTTGTGTGTGTGTGTCTCTCGCTTCTTTGTGCTCCCTGACATTCATGTGTGGGTCAATAGCCCAGTTCCCACAAAGCAGGAGAATGGCAGTAATCTTGTTGTCTGATAGAGCTTCCCTCCCACGCCGACCTTAATTAAGATGCAGGGGAAAGACCTGAAGGAATAAGGGGCCTCTCTTTAGACGACTACTTGCTGCAAATACTCTGTAGATTTCTGTTAATTTTGCTGCAGAAAAGTTTGGAAGACATCAAAATTTTCACCATCACAACATAACAGGTAGTAATATATGTAAAAGCAAGAGATCTAATCAGGTATATGAATGTAGATGCATTACTTTAACATGCATTTGGCGGTTTCTTTCACATGTGTTCATGCATTATATCCCATTTGGACTATATTCCAAAAAAACTGCCCTGTTTTTCATTCAAGTAGCATGGGCTTAACAGTGCACTGAGCTAAGGTTATGAATTGCATATTGAAGATGGCTGTAGCCTAAACCTTGATGCTCTTTCATAGGCAGCAGGAAGTGAATAGAGTAGTTTAAAAGCCTGTGGGAAAACAGCCATGATTCTCACTTGATTTATGACCTTGGTAACCACTGTTATGGTGACTTTATGGTCTCAATTGCTATTTTAAATTGTTCTTTAGTACATCATAATGCTGATCTAAATCATCATCTCCATTAGAGTAAAATAAACAGCAAAGCAGGGTATTCTTTAAAGTGTTTAGGATTGACACTCAGACACTCACCCCTCCCTTGTTTCAAAGACGATAACGACAAACTTGAACTTAAAAACAAGGGTGAAATTCCCAGTATTCCCTATTCTATTTATTATCCAGCATTGTGACTTTTTCCGGTAACAGTATATCTAACGTCTTTTTGAGAGAAATTGTGGATTCATGCCTTTCCTTCATCTGTGTAGTAAAAACCCTCTTTACCATAATGATTACTGCTCTTTTATATAAAAGTGCGTCATGCAAAGACTCGTTTGACAGTCAGACTTCATAAACTCAGATAAAAATCAGCAAACAGCTGCTGCGGCTGAATATAGCATCTACGTGGCTTTCCTCCAGTCCCTGTCAGTGAGTTCATATCCCCTCTTTCAGACCTGCTGACGCAACCACATTTCCTCTTCTATTGACTGGGGCAGGTCAGCCGTGACAGTCCTGAGCAGCATCACTCAGTCACAATTATGAAGACCTTGCAGCTATGACAAAGACAAACATGGAATGTGCAGTAAAAGGATACTGAAAACATGACAGAAGGGCAACTGAAATTAACCTCGAGCAGATAATCGCTGCTATAATTAGGAAAAACGACGAGGAATGACAGATACAGTGATGAGTGGAGGCATTTGATAAAGTGGGAAACTTTAAAACTGGGCCACCTGATCAGCATGAGCAGTACTATTTTCAGTCACAGTTACGTAAAAAGATTATTTGATGTTATTAGGGAAATATTAGAAAAACATAAAACATATGGAATGCTCAAAATTGGAATACAGTGTAGTGGTATTCTTTCATAATACACAGCTATAAGAATACATTGTTGTGAGTACATTTTGAGGTGGTAAACATTTGCAAAAAGATTAAACAAAACAGTAAACAGTAATTAATTTTTTTGCCCAATAAGTCCTTAACTTAAAAATTCATAGAATAAATGTTTATAAAGAAATATAGATTCAACATTGTAAATATACACTGTTGTTTTAATAAGTCAAATTGCATTAACTTAAAATATTTTGTTATCACATATTTTTACAGTTCAGTTAATTATCTCCATGCAAAAAACTGAATTAAAAACAGCTTTTATTGAGGTATTTGGGTATTTAGAACATTGAAAAAAATATATATGATCAGCAGTTTCTCCGTCTTCATACATTTTTAATATTTGATTACCAAGATATCTTATGTGTATAGTAAAAATGAATGGCTTTTACTTCAAAACACTCCAGACGTGGTGACGAGGACGGAAGAAAATGAACTGCTCGCTATTCTCATCTAATTGTCTGCACTTATTGACGGGTCATCAATTAAATCTACAGCTAAAAATTAAAAAATGCTTCCATCATAAAAAGGGAAGATAGATAGCAAAAGTGGATATGGTGAAGTTTGAAGGAGGTCTCCTCTGTGTGCTTGAAATGATGCAGAAACTGTCCTATGGTGGAGAGATAAGTGATGATCACTGGAAGAGATACCTCAGCTATTGATCTTAAACACTCAGTCCTGCTCCTGTCTCTCATTGCAGCCCTCATATATGGTCGGTTACTAAATTAGTTTCAACAATTACTCTGTCAGAAATTCTCTTTTTGTTTGTGGCTACTTTCAGAAAAATGTTTAATTGCAAATAAAAACCTTACATGCATTTAACAAGCTTGGTTAGGATAGTATAAAAGAAGTCTGTACCCGTGCAGTCTGCAAAGGCGGTACCCGGTACTTCCGCTCTGATGATAATTCGTGCTGCCAGTCACCACCACTCCAAAGTAATTACCTTATCTGAATGCAAGACACTCTTGTATTCTGTGCTTAAGTAGGGATGCAGAGGGCTCATCTTGTATGAATCACAGCGCTGTCGAAGATGAGTAAGTTTAGAGAGGATGTCATACTGCGAAGGCTTCTGGGCAATGATGAAATCTTGGTTTTTTGAGTTTTTTTAATTTTAGAGGTTTGATAAAGTAGTCCATGTCTCCTTTCAGTTATTTACCGAGTGAGTGAATCCAGAATTTGTAAAAGCAGATCAGCGTTTTCTGTCAGAATGGACAGTTTCCTGATTGTGTTATAGGTGATATTTACTATATACCCAGTTAAAAGCAATAAGTAATGTGACTACTAATACTGCTTAATGAAATATGGTAGAAAAGGAAATTACTGCATAATAAAAGATGCAACACAGAATAAGCTGCAGTGAAGCAGCACAAACTCCTTCATTGCTACATAGGAACTGTCTTTTGTTTCGGCAGCTGTTATTTTTTTAAATTTGTAACCCTTTTTTTTAACCCTTATTTAAATAAGAAGTGAATGTAGAGAGTTTAGTAATCTCCTTTGGGAGAGCATCCTGTTTCAGATAGGCAGCATTAGCAGAGCATGTTTTCCGATGGTGGGAGAAGCCGGAGATTCTGAAGAATATCCACACAGACGGGTAGAACATGTTTGTGTGACAGAAGCAGCACAGGCAACAGTGCTAACCATTAATAATAATTAGTGAGCAGTCTAGATTTGTGATGGTTAGCAACAAGATACGATGATGATAAGATGAATGAGGATTATTTTTGAACTTTCAGTCAGGTTTAAATTTAACCAAAACCTACGCAGGCCAAAAATCCTAAAACTTGGTGGAAAGGTGAAAAATGGGCAAAAGAAGAACACATTTCTTTAAAACTGCATATTTTAAGTGTATTGACGTTGATTGAAGATCCTCTCTTCGAATGTCCTTCTGGTTCTCGAAATTGTTTCTGTTAGCAGCAAATACAGACTACACTGCTTGGATAAGTATGACAAATATGAGGACTGTAGTACATCTATGTTCATATCTGGCCTTCTTCCAGAGTACCAGGATGAGTCACGGCCAGTAAGTGAAGTCTCATCTCTTAGTCATGGCGAGGATTAGATCTGAAATCTGAAACCCAAGTCAGCCACACTGGCCTATATTTCATAGCTGGAAACAGTAGCAGTGTAGAGAGGAAATAATACTGTGTACACTTACTTGAGCTCGTACTTAGCTCTGGGCCTTTTCCTCTTTTATCGGCCGCATCTGCATTAGTAGAGAAAATGGTCTGGAGCCCAGGGAGCAGGGAGGAAGCATCATGTTGGCACCAAGACCAAATGAGATATGTGGGCACACCAACATGTGGAGTGGTATTCATGCAAGAAACAAAAAACAGACAAACCTCGATTTCATTGTGTCTGCTGAGTTTGGACAAATCAGGGTGAAACTGTTTGATGCACAGCAAAAAAAAAAAAAAATCTCAAGAAATACTCTTTATTAGATGTTTTTGCAGAAAAAAAGACAATTTTGTGTATCTAATATTTTACGTTGTGTTCATAGTGTAATGTCTAAAAATGAAAAACAAGCAGAATAATATTATCAAAGGTTTTCCGTGTTACTCGAAATATTGTTTTCCCCAAAAATGTGTTTTTCCACAAGTTAAATCTATAAAAGCTGCAACTAGTCATTTGGTTCGAAGTGCAAAACCTTTTCCAGTGAAAATTCTTTAAATACTCTATGCTTTATTTTTGAAACCAGTGTATCATCATCATGTCGATCAGGCCACGGGGCAGACATCCTTAACATGACGTTAGATCAGCCATCAGTACGATATGATTTAATTATAAATCACTGTTTAACTGGATTTTCTTGAGTTGTCGTCATTCTGGGGATCAGACTGTTAGTGCTTATTTCAAAATCAAATTTGCATATTTTCCTCTAGGCTGTAGTGCTGTTTCAGGGATGGCTGCAGAGACGTCTGCCTTCTCTCAAATGTAATGAACATCTGAAAATCTGGTGTATTTTGGTGCTCAAAACTTGAAAAAAAATGCATTTAAATAACTCAACATCCCTTCTTAAAAATATTGAAATACTTATTAAAAAATCACAGCCTTTGATGTGAGCAGTGTCATGTAGGAACTATCCTTTCCGCCATCTTCACTGACCAACATCAGCTGAGAGGAGACGCCATTAATAGTTAAACCCGGCCTGTCTTCATGAGAAGATGCACGTTTCCTACTTCCTGCACAAAACCTTTCACAATAAGGTTTTGGCACTTTTTTTGAGTAACTACATCATGAAACACTGAGTATTTCAGATGTATTTTTTGTTTGTTTATTCCGTTATATTTAACAGAAACCAGGCATCTCTGCAGTCGATATCTCTAAAACTGGGCAACTTTCACCAAAACAGTCTGGATGAAAAAAAAGCAATTCACTCTGGAGGGAAAAAATGATTTAGGGCGAACTGTCCCTTTAAACTGGGATGAAGTTATACACTATCAATATGCATACGCTGTGTGAATACACTGTTTAATGTGTAATGGGGAGAAGGCATTTCCTGTTTGAGTACCGAGATGGATGCTTAAATAGCTCATGGAGGATTTGTGATTTACAGAACAGCTGGCAGACACAGGAAGACATAAAAGCATATAGACACTTCACTGGCCTTCTGGGAAGAATGAAAGTTATAACACTGACAAAGGTGGAATTTATTGGAGGGCTACCAAAGGTCAGCGAAGCCTGACATATTACAGCTAAGAGCGGCTGGTTGTTTCAAGCTGTATGCTGTTGAAAGATGAGCTGAGCGCGAGGTGTCCTAGAAAAGTCCTGACAGGTAACAAAATAACTGGCCTTTTGCCTGTTTCTCAGCTGGTTTACCTCATTGACTGGCTGACGGGGTGCGACTTCAGCCTTTGATTTAACAAATATTGGATTTTACACTTTTACATGGTCTCCAATGCCTTCTGTTTGGTCATCGTCTGGTTGAAGTGTTCCAATGTGATGCCTATCTGTGATGAATTTATGTAGGCCTAGCCCAATAACTTAATCCCAAAGGTAGCTGTTGATGCAGAAAGGAGAGGTGACTGAAACCTTTCCAGCTCTACTAGCACAACATGACACCAACCCAGGTCAGATCCAGTTTCACATGGGTGGTTCTCACCCTCCCTCTGACCCATGTTCCTTGTCCTGTCTTTCAGCCATCATCAACCCCAAGCAGGCCAAAGACAACAAGAGCTTCAACTTTGATTACTCCTACTGGTCTCACACTTCGGTAAGTCATCCGTGCACCCCCGGAGCCCAAGCACAACGCATCCACATATTTTCATCAGTTTTGGTTTTATTTGTTCAAGCCTTACAAGACATTTTTAGTCTTAAATGACCAATTATTGATCTCTGTCCACAGCCCGAAGATGTCAATTATGCATCTCAGAAGCAAGTGTACAAAGACATCGGAGAGGAAATGTTGCTTCATGCCTTTGAAGGCTACAACGTCTGCATCTTTGCATATGGTCAGACGGGTGCTGGCAAGTCCTACACCATGATGGGGAAACAGGATGTGAAGGATCAGCAAGGAATTATTCCCCTGGTACTGACACACTATGATTAATTTAACAGGGCACATAATAAATTAAATAATTTATCTTTTTACGTATTATTATGTTTTCCTCTTCCAGCTATGTGAAGACCTTTTTACAAAGATCAATTATAATACAGACAACAGCATGTCCTATTCTGTAGAGGTGAGTGTGGGCACCCCTTCTGTTTATACAGTGAATTCAGACCTCGCATCTGTTATAAATGTTCAATCAACTGTCAATTTGAAACAGGTAAGCTACATGGAAATCTACTGTGAGCGTGTGCGGGACTTGCTGAACCCAAAAAACAAAGGGCACCTGCGTGTGCGAGAGCATCCTCTAATGGGACCTTATGTGGAGGACCTGTCCAAGCTGGCTGTCACCTCCTACAATGACATCCAGGACCTGATGGATTCTGGCAACAAGGCTAGGTAATGTAGTCAACCATTTCTCGAGTCTCAGGAAAAGGCAGTGAACCACAGTAGTGCTAAGTTAGCACGTTAGCTTGGTTAGCAAGTAGCATAAACTGCCATAAACTGTGTGAGTGCAACACTAAGGACACATAGAGCTGCAAATTAACAACAAAACTTAAGCACAGACTTGTTAAGCGAGCTGTTCATCACAGCAGGGCTTATTATTCATCAGATATTTACATAAAAATTTTCCAAAAGGTACAAAGACAAACAGGGTTGGAAGATGCAGTTCAGTAGCGACTCCAGTGGGACGCACATGTTAATAAAAATGAAACCACTAAGTTATATAACAGTTTACCTCATGGACAGTTGTTATGGAGGCACTTTTGAGGGAAGCTTAAAGTGGCTGTTTGGGGACTGCAAATTCTATTTAGCTTTATTTTAGTTCCAGAGGAAATGAAATGAATGAAAGGGCTAATTAAAGAGAGACTCTATTGATTTTAGCCACGTGTAGCATCTTTCTTTCTCTCTTAAAGTAACTGCACACAGGATATGAGGTTTGAAGTAAGGAATAGTCTAATGACATGTATGTTTATGGTGCACCAGAAAAAATGTGGGATGCATTGCTTAGCTAATACAGGCTCCAGTTTTTAATTCTAGATTGATTATGATTGTGAGATATTAAACATCTCTCTTGTTCTTAGACCCTGCGGTTAAGGAATTAAATCTAAACATCATGGTTTTTCGTGCTTTAGTTTTGACCCCGTTTTAAAAATCTGTCTCTCATGTTTAGGTTTCTTCTTCGGAAAGCTGGAAGCATCCACTCGGATCATCTATAAATACATACAGTGAAAACATGGAAGGGATAGAGAAGGGAGAAGGGATTTAATATTTATATATAAACATTAAAACATCAATAGACAAAAAATTAATAAAAATTAATGATCAAAATAAAACTGGAAGCATAAAGATGGGAAGTGTCATAAGGCTTGGGGATAAAACACAAGCACAGTGACCATTAAGTTTACGTAAACATACCTGCTGTTACACTAAATATACTTTAAAAAAAATATTCCTTATATGTAATGACCTATTTCTACTTTGAATATTGTTTTATGAGTGTGTCATAAAAAAAACCCATTTTAATTAAATTATACTTAAACCCACATCCTGCTGGCTAAAATCTGAACTGTACAAAGTAATTAAAATTCATCGTCTCTGTGCAGGACTGTGGCTGCCACCAACATGAATGAGACAAGCAGTCGCTCGCACGCCGTCTTCAACATCATATTCACCCAGAAACGCCACGACACAGAGATGGATAACACCACCGAGAAGGTAGAGGATTTTTATCTGATCCTCAATGAATTTGTTTAGCATCGAGTTGCTGTCTCGGTTTATCTGCCCTCTGACTGATGACGCTGATTTAAGTCTTGATGGGAAGTGGAAATCAATGACTCCTTGAAGGTCATGAGGATAATTCTTAAGCTGTTTTTTTTAATGAAGCCTGTCTCTACAATAAAGATGAATACCTATTGATTCTTTTTTTGTGTTGTTGAAAGCCCATGTATTACATCTTATTAATTGGATTCTACTGATTTGGTGTGTGCTGTTCTAGGTCAGTAAAATCAGTTTGGTGGATTTGGCTGGCAGTGAGAGGGCCGATTCTACCGGAGCCAAAGGGACCAGGCTAAAGGTGAAAACACTACAAAAAAAATCTTAAATCATGTTTATTTATCCGACTAAATCCATGTTAAAGCAGTCTGTGCTTACTGTCATCGTAATCCTCATCTGCCTACTGTTCTGTCACAGGAAGGAGCAAATATCAACAAATCTCTAACCACGCTGGGGAAAGTCATCTCTGCTTTGGCAGAAGTGGTCTGTATTAACCATTTGTTATATTTTTTAAGATGAAGTTGATTTTGTGTTGGATAAAAATTACAGTTTCCACTGTCTCATTTCATTTTAGGACTCTGGGCCGAATAAGGTAAGTGACTTACATGTTATTATCCTAATTCATTATTTATTTGAACCTATAGCAAACGCAGAAAAAATTAATTAATGCTGATTTTTTGTGTGTCTTTTATTTATAAACAGAATAAAAAGAAGAAAAAGGCAGAAAGCTTCATTCCATACCGAGATTCAGTTTTGACTTGGCTACTGAGAGAAAATTTGGGTATGAACACCGTTTTTGTTTCAAAGGCATCAAATGTCTCTAATTTTTCTAACATCACTGCAATATGTAACAAAATCCCTCCAGAAAATCATGCATCTGAACCCCAAAAGCTAATCACTTTTACATTTTAATGCAAACCACAACTTTTCTGTTAAATGTAAGATTTATATTGCACTTATGTAATTGTACTATATGTAATCATTTGACTTTTTTTGGGTGTAGCAAAATCTAAATTTTAACTTCTTGTTCAGACTTGAGTGTTTTCCTATTTTCCTGACACCACATTCATGCAGAACTAGTGACAATCAAGTAGTTCTACACACTCTGAACTCAAAGCATGTTAATTTACATCTGTTCTTCTCTGTCAGGGGGAAATTCTCGAACTGCGATGGTTGCTGCTCTGAGTCCAGCTGATATCAACTACGATGAGACCCTCAGCACGCTCAGGTAAACAGAGCAGACAGCACATTTTGTGCTGCAGATTTTTCCTCCCACACAGCTGCTTTGAAGGACACCAGTGTCGGTGAAACGCAGGCATTGTGTTATCCATGTTTCCCTCAGAGGCTTGCCTCACTTTCACACTTCAAACATCCTTCACGGGTTGCAGCTGCAGCTCTGGGCTGCAGAGTCGAGGATGTCGGGGGAATTATGAATGTGTATATATGTGTGTGTGTCTCCTCACACACCTGTGTCTCAGTGATCTTTTGCATTCCCAGGTATGCTGACCGTGCCAAACAGATTCGCTGTAACGCTGTCATCAACGAGGATCCCAACAACCGATTGGTGCGTGAGCTGAAAGAGGAGGTGTCTCGCCTGAAAGAGCTCCTCCTTTCTCAGGGCCTGGGTGACATCATTGAGAGTAAGGGACCATTCATTGGATTTATGTGCCCATTATCTGTAGATTGAATTTTAAATTGTTCATAATGGTCTTGGACCTTTTTTTGTAAGAGTCAGCCTCAGCTCAGCCCACTCACAAACAAATTTGTTCTCCCTGTGCTCACAGAAGCCGTGTTGTACTCACAGACATGTTGATCTGTTCAAATAGAACAAGAAGCAAATTAAGAACCAGCCAGGGCAATAAAATCAGTGGGAAGAAGTTAATGAAAATTAATAGATAGGAAGTGGTTTCAGACAGCAGTAGGACCAAACTTGGCACGAACGGATTATTCTCCCATTTGTGTCTAAAAACAGGCTCGAAAAAATGGTGTAGGCGTGGTTTCTAGCATTAGCATCTGAAGCTAACACATCATACCAGTTATGTGCTATGTGAGAGGAAATGTTTTGCCTCCACTCCTGTCCTTACACTCACTCGGCCATGCAACAATGCCTTTTGGCGTGCCACAATTTCATTTAGCATCCAGATAAAATGAAAAAGCCACCCACCTGTGAAACGGGCAGGGTGCTCCTACATAAATCACACGGCACAAGTTATACATCTCCTTATATTGGGAAGTGAATTCATCTTGATTAGGTATCATCTCAGTAGCACTTTTTTATGTCAGAAACCATTACAGATACCACAGCCTCAGTTATCCACAAGCACCGATATCATATTCCCTTTCTTAGGCACCTGAACAGTTTATAGTGTGTTTGGTGGAACACTAAACTTTTGGATGAGCTGTACAGCAAACCATATATTTGTTCAAATCATTTAAAAATGGTTGAAAAAGACAAATATGGTCAAGAGTTCCAGCTTGGTAATGTAAAACAGCATCAGCAGGAGAATCCTAGCAGCCTGTTTGCACAAAGACACAAAGTTGAACGGTTGAATTATAGTAGAAAAATTATCTATAGAGAGTAAAACTGTTTTGTAACTGGCTGTAAACATCTTTGAATATTTGAATATTTTAACATGGGGTTGACTCATTTTTGGAGCCAGCCTCAGGGTGACATTAAAGGAACTGCAGTTTTTGACACTTTGTTAGAGGTTGATGCTCACTCATGACTCGCCTCTTCTATGCGTTAGCTGAGACTATATTATACTTGTTTTTCGCAAAATGTAATCCACTAATTTTGGTCAATTTATATAATTATATATATATATATATATATATATATATATATATATATATATATATATATATATGTATATATATGTATAAGTTATAAAGTATATATAATATTGGCCAGAACATATAGTATTAGCTCATTGCATCTCTAATCTTGATACCACATTTACTGCAGTACTGCAAACAGATGTATTAGATGGATGTTATATTATTTTGAAACCGTGCACAGTTCCTTTCCCAGAGAAAGATCAGGATTAATGTTTGGAGCTTGTAGAGCATATTAAGACTGCAGTGCTCAGGTGTTCACCAATAGCTAAATGAACATTTTTACCTGTGGAGAATTTAACTAAAGGTGTTGTGCTGTCTTTTCTCTCTCTCTGTCTCTTCTCCCAGCATATCGAGCGTCTGGTGCTGATATCGAGGGTTTGAAATGTGTGTTTTCTGTTTCTTGCTTCTGGCTCTGCAGCTTAGAATCGCAGCTGATTAATGTGGCAGCGTTAAAGTGGTTTTTCAGTGTTCTCTGCAGCACCAAAGGAACTGTTCTGATTGTTTTACATGATTTTTAGTGAAACGCGAGCTAATGTTAGTGAAATACAAACAGCGTGTTTTCCATCCCTATTCAGGCTTTGCCATATCATGGTGCTGTAGAGATCTGAGTATGACTTTATAGATGCACTGATAGGTCAGCAGAGCAATATAGTATGGAAGCTTGTGCATCATAATGGGATTCATTTCATCTTTAATTTCCCTGATGTAGAAATTGTGACATCCATTTCCCCTGGCAGGTCTGTCTGTGTAAGACGTGCTTTATTTGTACGCCAAGAAAACACACATATCACATAAAAAGATTTAATGACACATGCAATGCAGTGCAGAATTAAATCCCCTAATATATTCTAAGCAATATATTCACAAAGCATTTACAAAATAGATAACAATGTAATAAAAATCTGAATAAACCTCAATAAACAAACTTAAAAGTTTGGATGTTGTGAGAAAACAGAATGCAATTATTTGCAAATCTCATAAATGTATTTTTATTTTCAATTAACAAAATAAAACATTCTAAGAAAAAGATGACCTCATCTTGAACTTGATGGCAGCAGCACAATCAAAAACATTGGGACAGGGTGATTTCCCACAGTGTAGCATCCCCTCTTCTTTTAACAACACCCTATAAATGTGTGGGAGCCGAGGAGAGCAGCTGCTGCACTCTTAACAGGAAAACGTTCCTTCCTTGTCTGATTGAGGATTATAGTCCTGTTACTGACCTGTTGCCAGTTAACCTTATTAGCAGCGATATTTCCCTTAATTTTCCAGCCTTCTGTTTCCTCCTTCCAAATATTCTCATGAAAGAGTAAAAAGTCTCAGTTTAAATATTTAGTGTTCTGTGGTTAATAGAATATGGGTTTATGAGATTTGAAAATCATGCTGCCTTTATCTCCATTTCAAGCATTATTCCAACTGTTTTTTGTTCGTATTTTATAATGAATAAATTAAAGAGAACATACAGTGTAGTTGGCCAATAGTAGCAATATAATTTGAACAGAAGTAAGCTATGTATTTTTAAAAATTATAGTACAGCTCAGTATGTTTATTAAGGTCTTTTTAAAGATCACACTGACAGCAGTACATAAAAAAAAAAATTTTTTTTATCCTGTTTGAGCTATAAAGCTATAAAAAAGTGGACCAGGTGAAGCATTTGTGATATAACACCTTTCCTGTGCTAGATCCCTAAGTTCTCAAGTTCCCTAAAAAAGGTAATTTATGATATGATATTGCATTAATTTAAGTGAGGCTCAATGTAAAAAACAGAACTTTTAAGAGAAAGAAAATGTACCTACTTTAAAAAGATATTTGGATAATTACCTTATTACATTTCCCTTTAAAGTTTACGAATCATCAGTCTGTCAACGCCTGTTGGCAGGCAGGATAACAGGGCACAGAGGAACGATAAGATGAGGGTGATGATGTAGTCTTCAGACATATAATCACTTACATAATAGTGGATCTTTTAGGTCTTCTGCACTTTTCATGCCATAAATTTTTACAGTCTTTCCATAATACACAACTTAATTAACCGCAGAGGCAATATTATGTGATCAATCTTGGCGAGCCGAAGCCTGTCCAGATGGATGGGTGTGATACACTTGGCCAGTTTATTGCTCTGTGTTGCCATAGCAGCAGCAGCAAGGTTGTTATTATTGCTTTCTGCTCAGGCCTTTCAGGTGCCACGATAAAACCAAGCTAAAGCTCTGAACAGAAAAATATAAGGGGCCCTTTTTTTATGTGTTACTTTAATAATAGATTTACCCAGAAATTTCATTCAAAGCTAATCAGACAAACTCATCGCTGTGTCTGATCCTCTACCAGAGAAATGGATTTCTGCTTCCAGTAATTTGTTTGACATTAATAATTTCAGCAAAGCATGCTGAGCAGTAAATGCATCTTGCTGCTTTTAGATAATAATCTTAATTGAGAGTTCTGGCTTTCTAATGTTCTGTGCAGAAAATAAGACGCCATTGAAAATGAGTCATCGTGTTTGTGCACACAGGCTCTGCGGAGCTCACGTACTTTGTTGTTTTCCATAACTGATGACAGTTTTTAATTTTTCGGTAGAGATGCTTGAATGGGAATGAGTAATGGAAATCTTTTCTCATGCTGCTCGAACAGTTTCTCAATGGTTCTGCATTTCACGCTGTGCTTGAAGTTTTGTATGGTAGCTACATTTTCGTTGAGTCTTCTTGTGGCTGGATGGCCTCCTTGTTGCATCATTTGAGTTCTCTGTGGCTTTCTGCTGGTGCTGCCCTCGCTTCTGTGCTACCAGTTCAAATTTCTCTCTGTGAGTTAGATTCGTTTCAAGACACGTATCTTCTTTCTTTTCTATTCTCTTCTCTTCCTTTTCTGTCTGCATTTCTCCGTTCTTTTACTCCCTGTTATCGATTACCCCAAACCCCGCTTCCTGTCCCCACTCCCCACGCCCCGTCCCACCCTGGCAGACATATCCGATTACAAGAACAATAACAATAAAGGCCAAGCTGTGAATCAAAAGGATGATCTCTCCACAGTGACCAATGCCATGACGGGGATGAGCCCCTCTCCATCTCTCTCAGCCTTGTCCAGTCGGGCCGGATCTATTGCCAGTCTGCACGATCGCATCATGTTCAGCCCAGGCAGCGGGGAGGCCATCGAGAGGCTGAAGGTGAGCACCAAACCCCGTTTAACCCCCACCCCAGTCTTACACAGTCAGGAAATAAAACTTCAGTGACATTCACCAGGCATTTGTTGAGGTTCAGAGTCTTTCTAATTGTGGGCAGATTCAATAAAAAAGCTCAAAACCTGATTTCCTAAAAACAGATGGGTCTTCAGAAATTCCCAGAGCCCAACAAAATGACCACCAACAGGCATATTTCTGACCAAAACTCAGACTAAGGCCATTACACAGTGAGCATATTGTGAAAAGGTACACTAAATTCTGAATTTTATGAATGCAAACACAGTACACGTTGCATTTTTGCAGAAAATTGGTAGGATGTGTACTCACAGCCCACCACAATGCAGCTCAATTCATCAAAGAACAGCAGAACTGGCAACCAGCTCTATTCACAGGTTCACACCGAGCACATGTGACAGACGTGAAAAAGGCTCGAGACGCCGTGGCATCTGTCACATGTGCTCGGTGTGAACCTGCTCTCATCTGTGAAGAGAATGGGGCTCCATTGGAACACCTACCAATTCTGGTGTTCCCTGGTGAATGCCAATCAAGCTTTTTATGAGCAGTGTAGTTATAATTAAAATGATGCACCAAGGAGGACAAGCAGAGCAGGTTCACCCCGAGCCCCCCTTTATCTGTGTCCCTGGCTCTTTCGGCCATTTTAATACTCAATGAAGCTCTACGTTATGGCACAAAGACATTATATTCACACCCTTTTTTACATGCCAACATAAGGTCATCTAATGAAATCACAGATATGGTTCATTTAATTTCTGCTACTTAAAAAGTAAGCAATTAAGTAAGCTAATAAAATACTGGAAAATAGTGGAATTTTACTGCTTCATTGCTGAATTTGGATGTTTCTTTGCGTTAAGTCCAGATATAGTTATTACTTAAATGATTATCACCACACTTTTTTATTTTTTAATGTCAGGAAACAGAGAAAATCATCGCTGAGCTCAATGAGACCTGGGAAGAGAAACTTCGCAGAACAGAAGCCATTAGAATGGAAAGGTAAGACAACGAGATGCTTAGTTTTATTTTAATTTATTTTATTGCATTGTTTTCCTCTTTAAGATTAAACTTTAGAAATACTAAAAGGCGTCAAAACAGGAACAACATCCTAATAATTCAAGAAAAGAGAAACACGGGAGGATTATAACACACATGCAAAAACTTAAATGCTGTAAGATGAATTAAAATTTCTACATTTCCAAGATTACAGTTGTTCATTTGCTGGAAAATGTTGTTTTTTTAAAAAAAAACAAACTTAAAAAAATGCAAAGTTTCAAGGACATTAAAGATATTAAAGTCAAAAACTGCAAAAACTAAAGATAAAAAAGCATAAGAAACCTTGGTGTTCTGAGATTAAAGTCACAGGCTGGATAACTTCACCTACGCCACAGCGGCCATCAGTAAACGCTGTGTTAACGTTGTGATTCTGGGCTCAAATCAGGAATAACTTCATATTGCACCAAATGCAACCTGCTACAGGCAGAAAACCAAACTGATGTGGCATGTCCTCAGGTTACAGGATTGTAGAAGCAGTGACGTCTAGCTGTGATTCTGTGATCAGATTGAGCCAATCTGGCAAAGTAACTGTTTGGCCAAAAATGAAAGAAACCTACTTTTCTCATAAATTTATGGCTTTAATCTCAGAGAATATTTTCCTTGTAAATACCTGATTAAAAAAACAAAAGACTTTATTGTCCAAGAAAATTGTTTTTTTTTTCTTCTTAGAAATTTACAACTTTAATGATACATTTTCTGGGTTTCCTCCTCGAGTCGTACCGCCCTCCACAGGATCTATGATTTTTTTATATACCCATTTATTTGTTTCCCTCAGATGGCTGTAATATGCTGCCATTAATGTGCCTTATTCAAGAATATTAAAATAGAAGTAAAAAATAATCATGCTTAATCTTAATCTTGTTTTCCAAACCTCTAAAATGATCGACAATGACAAGTATTTCTTCCAGTCCGGCCTAAGGTGAAGCGTTCAGTGATCTGAGTGTAGAGCAATTGGTGCCACCTCCAGAATAATATTGGGTCTATGCTTTATTTAGGAAAGACAACATTTCTCATTGAATCAATGTTGAAAAAAAGGTATATTTACATTAAAAAAAATATCTCACTTGGTATGCTGATGATATTCGTCAACAGAGAGGCCCTGCTGGCCGAAATGGGTGTAGCAATGCGAGAAGATGGCGGAACAGTTGGTGTGTTCTCTCCAAAGAAGGTAAAAGATGTATTCTACTTCTCCAAAACCACTGTGATCTAATCCTTACCGCTTCGATTATTCACTGCTGTGCTTGTTTATTTACCCCCAAAGCCCTCTGATAGCCCTAGAAAGCCCGAGCCCGTGTTTATCGACACAGTCGGGCTGTTTTCCCCCAACGAGGTTTGTAGCTCTGAAGTGTTTAAAGTGTCTCCTCTGATGAGTGCTCGAGCCTCGTCGAGGCAGATCAGACGAGAGTTTCACTGTTTCATTAAGTGTTATCCTAAATCTACTTCATTACTCACTTCAAACACTCCCTCACTGCACCGAAGGCAGCCATGGGTGTAAACATGGGGGAAAAGATAATAGCAGTGCCCTATTTTCAGTGATTTATGGCTGCTTGCCTGCAGCCCCAAAACATCTGACTTCATTAAACACTCCATGCTGGGACGCTGTGGGGAGTGACTGCATGGTTTTAACTATTGCTGATTGTTTGATGTTTCTTACTGGGAGAGCTTGTATTTCAGACCACCTGTTGTGCACAGCTGACATATGTTATAATGTAAATAACATATGGATGTTGAATGACTCATGCATATTGCTAGCCGAAAGTTAACAGTGAAATATTCCCCGTTCTGTGTCAGACGCCTCATTTGGTGAACCTCAACGAGGACCCTCTGATGTCTGAGTGCCTGCTGTACTACATCAAAGACGGGATCACCAGGTTAGAGGCTGACATTTTACAGTGTAATAAGAGGAAGGCGGTTCTCACCCTGAGAGGACAGAACCACTGCAGGGAAGACCAGGAGAAAATGCGATGTAAACAAATGTGATTTATGTAGAAAGTAAAGTCTGCTGAAGCTGTCGTGCTGACCTTTATTTAATTAAAACCCCACTTGGATCCTTTTTATTATTAGATGCCTCCCATATTATTGCGAATGACTCATAAAAAGTGTGGGGTCAGCTTATGATGAGGGCACACCAGAAAAAGTTTAAGAACTGCTGTATTAGCATGGTACTGATTAAAAAAGGACATTGTTTTTATGCTAATCTAACTTCAAGAGACAACAGGCCTGCATTGCAAACATGTTCTCATCACATGGCATCATATAATGTTGTGTCAGATGCCTGTGCCTCACTGGCACAAAATGTTCTCCGCCAGCGGCCCTTGATGCACCAAATGTGGTTACATGGGCCACCGAGAGATAATGGTCCCCATTTAGAGACCCACACTTTCCACAGAAGGTTGGTCACAGGTTTATCAGCCGGGAGATTGGGGTTTGTCTCCCATTTTGACCCTTGTATTGTATTTAGTCTTTATTTTTTTTTACTACATACACTGATTTATTTCATAAATGCATATATTCATATACATAAACTGTATATGAAAGATGGACATGCCATAAAGCTGTAATGGTTTTAATAGGCAGTATGTGGATGAGAATTCCTGTGGTTGCAAAAAGAAGTCAGATTTCTTGGTCCCTGTCCTCAGTGAACACCTTCCTGATGAGATTATGGGCTCAGCTGCTAGCTTCAGTTAGCCACTGTGTGATCGTACTCTGTCACACTGATGTGATTTCAAAAGGAGAAGTAGCAGAAGTGTCACTCTTCAGAAATCACAGCCTGGTTACTGAAAGAAATTCACCCAGCTTGATGGGAGCAGCTTCCTGCCAGAAGTCTTTTTTTCTATGGATTCATCAGCCAAAGTAAAGGTATGGGTGGCTAATGATATAGCTCAGCTAAGGAAAAAGCCATCAGTGATTACTTCCTGTGACACTGTCACCACCATGAGCCTCTTGTCACGGTGGATGGACGCATTCTTCTGCAAGGCCATGCGATCTGATGGTGTAGCTTTGAATTGTTCACAGTAACATTTGTGAATTTTAAAGTAATCAGGTCATGATTTCTGAAAACAAACATTGCTTCTGAGTTTTGGGGGTGGGGTTTGGTTTCAGGTGCTTTCAGCACATCTGTATGGCCCAACAATTTAGATGAATAAAAGCACGACATGCAAGAGGAAAAAGACTACATTTGATTTTGAGGTGAACTGTCCCTTTAAATGAAAAAGGACTAAATGTTACATAGATGAAGTGTGTTATTAACCTGCTTTTATATATATTCATACTAACTTTTATGTATTTTAGGGTCGGTCGTTTAGATGCCAGCAGTCGTCAGGATATAGTCCTCAGTGGTCACTTCATAAAAGACGAGCACTGCACCTTCACTAGTTCTACTGGCCCAATGGGAGAAAGTGAGACTTGTAGCTGTGCACATGAAAGTTAAATATTGCTGTAATGTTGTCAGCAAAGCCTCACGTGGAATTTTCTTTTCCTGAGCAGCAGTTGTCCTTGAGCCTTGTGAAGGAGCTGAGACATACGTTAATGGAAAGAGGGTGACAGAACCCACTGTTCTGAAATCAGGTTGGTGCAACCTATTTCTTTTCATTTAATCTCTGCATAACTAGCACAAACATTATATGCATAGATTTTGTACTTGTACTCTCTGATCTGATGCCCTTGCAGGAAATCGCATCATCCTGGGGAAGAGCCACGTCTTCCGGTTTAACCACCCTGTACAGGCCCGGGCTGACAGGGAGAAGAACCCATGTGCCGAAACCCCTGTTGAGCCGGTGGACTGGGCCTTCGCTCAGAGGGAGCTGTTGGAGAAACAGGGCATTGACATGAAGCAAGAAATGGAACAGAGGTACGCCTTCAGGAATAAAGATACAGTAAAAGTCCATTTCTGGAACTTAACTTATTAAAAAAGGTCCAGGTTTGCACCAATTCTTCTAGATTTTGCTATACCTATTGCAAGGTGCAATAAGGAAACAGTTTGTCCCAATGCAAAGATAAACTGAATAAAATGTGTATTTTTATTCTTAGAGTAGATTTGAATGATTGATTGTCGTTCCTATCTTTCCAGTTTTACATCAGAAGTCAATCCCTGTCTATAAATAGTCCTGTTGTCTCCTCAGCCTGCTCATTTTTGTTTGCTCTGTTTGTTCCTGCTACATTTTTGTGCTTTGGATTACGTTGTTTCCTCGTGTTTTGGATCTTCTGTTTTTTTCTTTTGGACTTTGTTCTAATTTGGGCTCAGCAGTTAAGCTTGTGTCTTAATTTAACAGTCTTCGAGGGTACCACTCCAGAGACCCGCAGCTATTTCTAAAACTACATTCAGTTACTTTTTAATATTTTCTGAGTCTGAGACTTCTGAGCAATTTATGAGCCAGTCTTCATGTATTAGAGAAAAAGCATCAGATAAAGCAGTGAGGTTAAAAACAGTGTAATCATGGACTCTTACATGGTGTGCATAATCTATATAGCTTTATCCCCACAGTTGCTACTGGTCTGCAGGCTGCTTTGTAACCCACCTCCAATCCAGTTCCTCATTTTCATGCTCAAATCAAAGTCATATATATCTACTGTCATTAAAGTCTGATCTTTTCTATGCCGGGGTCCTGCATCCAGGAAAGGTGGAGAAGTCAGGACATAACTTCCATATCTCCAAATGTAGATGACTACAGATGGAGTGAGAATTTGCTTTTGTGGTTCTGTCTGAAGCAGTGACCGAAGTTGCCACTTTACCCAAGCCTGAGGCTTCTTTCTCAGTATCAATGGCTTAAAAACACACAGTGAGGTAGGGCATCACCCACCTACATCAAGTATTTTTTGTTCACTTTGTTTTTTTGTCTTCAGGCTGCAGGAGCTGGAAGATCAGTATCGCAAAGAAAGAGAAGAGGCCAGCAACCTTCTAGAGCAGCAAAGACTGGTATGGTAATGAGAGTTCAGCTTCGACTGCTATCAGCAGTAATTATTAAAGTAAAACCAACAAAAATCTATCTGAACTGTCTTACACACAGATGTTGCTGCAGTTTGTATATTTCAGTATTAGTATCTACTGTTTACGTTATATAAACTGTATTATCAGTGAGTAGATTTACAGAAAATACCAAATAAAAAAGATCAAATGTGAAGCAAAGTTCACCTTACTGGAATTTTTAGGCAATTTTGCAACTCACAAATATTATTCACCAGGAGAAAGGAGAACCGATACCTGGGATTACATAACAGACACATATTTTAAAAAAACAAGACAAGATTTAATCAGCAGATCTGACTGCCCACAAGCTACAGCATTTTATTTCTGATTCTCTGTGGCACGAGGAGAATCCACAGTCTGTGGGAGAATTTTATCTGGCAGGATCTGCAGCTTAATATCATAAAGTATTTTTAATTCACATGGATGTGTATTTGACAGTATTTATATGCACAGTTGTACGCCGCAACACATTTTTCCGCGCTTTAATTCTAAATGCAATCTTTTGGGGCCTTTCATTTCACCAGTTATTAATGATTAATTCATCCTGAATGGCTTGTTCATGTATTTAAAACTTTAATTATAAATTATTAGGATTATGAAAGCAAGCTGGAGGCTCTTCGGAAGCAAGTGGACCGTTATAACCCAGAAGGCCCTGAAGAAGAGGAGGAACCGGAAGAAGAAGGTAAAAACAATTAATACTAGGACACATTTATAAATCTATATTAGGGATAATCACACCTTCATCGAGTCCTCTTTCTGGCCTACAGTGCAGTGGACGGAGAGGGAAAGAGAGCTGGCTGTGTGGAGTTTCCGTAAATGGCGATGCTACCAGTTCACCTCGCTGCGTGATCTCTTATGGGGAAACGCCATCTTCCTGAAGGAGGCTAATGCGATCAGTGTCGAACTTAAGAAGAAGGTTAGAAATGTCATTTAGGCTCATCAATATATCCACAGGTCTATGCTGTGAAACGGCTCTTTGAGCATACTCATTCTTCCCCTGCAGGTGCAGTTCCAGTTCGTGTTGCTGACAGACACTCTTTACTCCCCCCTGCCTCCTGACCTGTTGCCCGCAGAGGCAACTAAAGACAGAGAGAAGCGACAATTCCCACGTACTATCGTGGCGGTGGAGGTGCAAGATCAGAAGAATGGAGCAACTCACTATTGGACATTAGAAAAACTCAGGTGGCTGAACATGCACGCAAGTCTTTGATGAACAAATCTTAAACTTATCTTGGTAATCAAAAATTCATTAAGTGTCGCACTAAAACTCTTATTTTAGTGCTCTTCAGTTTGTAAGTCAGTTTCTTTTATTGCAAACATTCGCTTCAGTAATTGCACTTCCAAATTAAAAATATCTACCAACCTAATATCGAACAGCAATAAAAAAGAGCCATGCTTCAGTGTCTTCCTCAGCGCTATTTTATTTCTTCCAAACTGTTTACTTTTTCTCATTAACGCCCTGCTGTGTGTCTTTTTTATGTCTTCATTGTTGGTGCTTTCTGCAGGCAGAGGCTAGATCTGATGAGAGAAATGTATGATCGTGCTGCTGATGTGCCCAACAGTACTGTGGAGGAATGTGAAAATGTGATGACGGGAGGTGACCCCTTTTACGATCGCTTCCCCTGGTTCCGCCTGGTTGGCAGGTAAATACTGAGTCCAACACATCGGGACAGGAATAAGAAATACAGAGGCCAACAAGAACAGTATTAAATTTAGGATATATGGAGGCTGCTGTCCACTTTTCCACTTGCAGGACGTCGGTCCTGAGAGTTAAAGTTCCAGGGGCTTGGGTTGGAAATGCAGCTTTACTGTGTGTGGAGTGTACTCCAAAATGATGGGGACAGCTGCATGAATTATCTGCAATTCATTCAGTCTGGTGTCCCTACTTGTCAAACTTTGTATTTCAGCCACTATAAAACCTGCCTGTACAAACTGAAATAACAGTGTGGTGATTAATACATTTGATAACGATACATTCCAGTTAATGATGGAGCTTTCTACTTCAATGGGAAAATCATCTATGCAAGATTTGAGAAAAACATTTCGTCAGTCCTCCTACTCAAAACCTGCTGTTTCTTTCTCTTCCACCTTGGCACATGGCCTCCCAGTGTCTCTCTCTCTCTCTCTCTCGCTCTCTCACTTGCACCTGTTATGTAATATTAAGCGTCTCACTCCAGCCTTTAATGTTATTCAGCTCCTGTAAGACATGGAAACACTGGAAACTGTGCCCTTGAGCTGTTCTTTTTCAGGTTTTCAATCTGTCTGTCCATATTATAAAGGTGAAATCAGGTGTATATTTATCCAGATGCGCAACATTTGATGTTTTCAATGCTTTAGTTTTAATAGTTTACTGCTATTTTATACTACATCCTTTACACTTGCTGTTTAAAAAATGTAGCTGCTGTCGAGAACTGATGGGTTAAATTAATGCATAACTGAATACAGGCTCACTTTGTACATATGTGGCTGATGTGATAACTCAAAATGACTGGCCATTTTCAAATGAAATCTGTATGACGTTTAATTTCTGTCATTACCTTTAGACGCAATTAAGCAAGCCCGTGAGCAAATGATGTTATTTCACACACATAAATATTCACTGCCAAAGCTCAGTTGCAGCATATAATGTACTATCACAGTAATCCAGTGATTGCTGGGAGTAAATCCAACTGTAACAAGTGCCTGTTAACAGGTTGGTCACCAGAGTTCATTCTGTGAGCAAATATGGTGTCAAACAGCACTGTCTACAGCAGGAGTGGGGGCACTCCAGGGCTCAGTGGCCGGTGTCCTGCAGGATTTAGATCTCACCCTGGGTCAACACACCTGCATCAAATGATTAGTTCATTACCAGGCCTCTGTGAACTTCAAGACATGTTGAGGAGGTAATTTAGCCATTTAAATCAGCTGTGTTGGATCAAGGACACATCTAAAACCTGGACACTGGCCCTTGAGGACTGGAGTTGGACTCCCCCGGTATATAGCACTGAAGCTGTCATTTAAGGACGTTCTATGCATGTGATCCCTTAAAAAGTGACCAATCATGGGACAGAGCTCCTTTGATGATTGGCTCACTTGGCATGATTAACTTTGGTTCCTCCCCCTGCTCACTTTTTTTTCACGGTTTAGATTACAGTTACCTGCAAGAGCACGCATTCCTTGAATTCCCTTCTCTACATTTTATTCATCTTAGCCTCTTCTTTTTATATGCATGTGTAAAAATCTGTACTTAAAACAGTAAATTTGAATTCCCCTGACACTCACTAAGCAGAAACTTGCATGTGCGGTTAAATCTGCGCATGAGGACTGGGCAAATGACAGTGAATACCTGTGTAGGTGAAATAATACTTGTTTTTGACATGACTAAAGTTAAAAATGTGTCTATCCCACGATCAGCACAACGTTTGTAGCTTCCTGGAGTCTCCCATCTGTCCTCTCTTTCTCTGCTCTTTGCTCAACACTGAAACAAACAATAAAAGCTGTTTCTGACTCAGAGGGAAGAAGCTTTTCTCCTGTGGATCAGTTCGTCCCTTCTCTCTAACTGTACTAACCTAGTTCCCATGTCTCTGGCTGCACCAGAAATCCCATTTTCAACACATGCATGAGCGAGCGCATGAGTGACCCCACCCCATCCCCGACCCTTTCCACCTCTGAAATTACTGAGCTGGCTGACTCGCAGCGGGAGGGTCGCGGGGAGGAGGAGGAGTTGGAGGATTTGGACGACCTGGACGATGATATCTTTTTGGACGACCCGAGCTCCGAGCTCGGGGTAGAGGATGATGATGATGATGATGATGATGATGATGATGATGAGAGAGAGCTCTGCCGAGGCTCCAGCGAAGGCCTGGATCCCTTTTACGACCGCTCACCATTATTCAGTGTAGTGGGAAGGTTGGTGAGGTTTCAGGAGCATGCTGATGGAGGAAACTAGCTCTTTCACGCTGAGATGCAGGGTCCCTTTCCCTTGGCAAACATCAGGGTAGATGGAACAGTATTCTTGGAAAATGCAGTAAATAATAGTGTATATCTTCACATAGCCCTCCTTGAGTTGTGGGCTGGGTATGCATAAATACACAAAATATACCCATAGTGTGCTTTGTGAGGTGTGATCATAAAGTGACTCTCTCCATAAAAATTAAAAAGCAAAGCATACCTAAGTTGATTTTTGCCAAACACCCCTGTAAGGTTATCTCTTTGTGCACCTCTGGATAGCTTCCAGCATGACAGGAATGTTTATATGACCAAGACTGTCTTTATTTGGCCCAAAAACCTCAGCATACCACAGTTCAGGTGATTCTCAGATGCCACAGGATGTTAAAGAAAAACTTTGCATTGCCAGTCAGTGCACTGTAGCTGGTGTACTTTGTGAATTTGACATTTTGAAGCCACATTATTTGCATTTTGGCGGCTGCCATGTTGTTGTTTATTTGGACCCCATAGTGATCATATCGGAGGTTGTAATGCTTTAATTCATCAAAACTGATACAGAAATTTATTGGATGGTCTTTATCACAGAGGTCAACATTAAAAAGGCTCTGAAGTAGCATTTTAACATGGGAGTCTGTAGGGGAATCAGGATCAAGTGGTTACTAGTGAAACTGCAGGTTTGGCCCTTGGATGCTAGCTCACGTTTTCAGCCTTGCAGCATCTCCTGATCCAGGACACTGACTTAGTTTTTGGACACTCTTCCACTGAAAAAAGCTCTTTGGTCTTTGGGTTGTAGATAGAGATCCAGCTCTCTTTATTAAGGATAATCCTGAACATGAACGTAATGACCTAATTTTCATAAATTTAAAGTCCATGGCAAATGGTGGTCATCCATCAGCTATCCAAAGAGTGATTTAAATAGACGCTACACTGCCAGCACTCTAAGGTTACACAAGGAGATGACCTTGAAGGGGAAATCAATCAAACTGAAGTAGGATTTTTATAGATGAAGTCACTAAATAAGTGCACCTGAATTATATTGCTCTTTGGTCTTCTCCAAATTACTGTCCACCTCAGAGATCTGCTGTTTCAGTGTTAACACGGGCATGAAGCATTTCAGTTGGAAAGCTGCAACCGAAATTTGGAAAACAACTTTTCCTACATTTTTTTAATTGTGGTATTTCCTTTTACTGATTTTCTTAAACACTTGCTTACTGCTCAAAGTCAAACCAGACCCTTTAGTGACTTGCCTTAGTTGTCACTGTATCTCTAAATCTTGAGCTGAAAATGTTGAGTACCACGCTATGCGGACACTGGATCTATTCTTTCCTTTTTATCTTTAATCTCTCTTTCAACTAAATGCTTATTTTACTTTGCTTTTGGAGGGGGGGTATACAGTGGCTCAATGCGTCTCACTCTTACTTAAATTCTTCCTAAATTCAGTGCAGAGTGGGTCCATTTAGGCTTCTTGTTTCTATGCAGTGCTGACGCTGAACGGCTGTTTGAGGTGTATGTCAAATCAAAGTAGTGGCTTATAAAAAAGAAAAAGGACTTTTGACTCCCCAAAGCACTGATGCATCTCAAGAAGTAGATTGAGGTCTGATGTGCATAGTAAGAGGAAGAAACAGCGAAATGTTCTCACCGTGCTGTGAAACCTGAATACAGTTGAAAGAATCTGAAAATGATTGAGCTAAGTGGTGTTCGAACAAAGACTCAAAATCTCAAGATGAAAGAGCTGGTTTCTGCAGCAGCTGTCTCTCTTAGGCATGCCAGAGCACAAGTCTTTTCATTTTGACCTTTTTTTTTTTTTGTCGATTTTTACGTGAGTACGTCTGATGATGAACTCGTACCCCTATTTTGTACAAATTACCACTCCGGCCCAGGAGGTGCACTTTGATTTCTGATGTCATTCGTTGGTTTTTGATGTAGCATACAGTCTATGAAGCTGTTGGCAGTTTTGATTCAAGCTGAGCCATGTTCCGTATGATGATTTCTGTTCCATTTGCTTTTGATTCCTTTTGAGTCAAAAAGTTGAAAGCATTTTTGTTCACCTTTTTTGTCCTGAGCATGCCTTATTTGCACCTCACCAATCTTGTCATAAGCCTGTCCTTTTTTACGCTGTCCACCCTTAAATGTCTCTCCCTATTGGCTTGTGAAAAATGTGGATCAGTTATTCGATTATTTATAAGGAAAGCATTTCTAATGCAGCTGTTCCCAAATTTCTATTCTCAAAGAAAACATAGTCTGTAGCAAAGTGCTTTAAGTTCTCAGTTTGGCTTTATACATTATATAGAGTCATTGTCATGATAGCATGTGATCATAAAGCAATGCATTAAAATGAATTCATTGCTTACGACGAAAACATCTGCTATCCAGCAAAGTCTTGAGCTGGGTTCTAATTTTTAAAGTTAATAAAAAAGAATTGAAAGTTTAGCCTTACATACATGCTCCTTAGCCTCACTATCCTTCATCAGTACAACCCAAAAGTTTAGGGTTATTGCATGTGACCCACTATTGACCTGATTATATAGTCATTATTGGATGATAAGGATAAGCACACTCCAAAGCAATAGTAAAGGGCAGCCATGGCCGTCGCAAGAGCAGTCCCAGCTTCTGTTTGGTTGCTTTGCAGTTCTGTGTTCTGTTGTCCAGTCCAGTGATTTTTATCAAATGTGGCACGTCTCCTTGGTCTGGTTCTTGTTAATGCTTTTTTTTCCTTTTATTTCTCTCTTTGGCTTCCCGTGCAGGGCTTTTGTTTATCTGAGTAATCTGCTGTACCCTGTTCCTCTCGTCCATCGCGTGGCCATTGTCAGTGAGAAGGGAGAGGTAAAGGGCTTCCTTAGGGTGGCAGTACAGGCCATATCAGGTAAGGCTCAAATCCTCAGACTCACGATCGTTGAAGCGATTGACGGGACAAGCTGTGTGTGATTTCTGGAGGGAGTGAGGTGAAGGTTCTCTGTGTTTCCCTCCAGCTGATGAGGAGGCTCCCGACTACGGCTCGGGAGTGAGGCAGTCGGGCACTGCCAAAATCTCCTTTGAGGATCAGCAGTATGAAAAGGTAGTGAAAAACACACTATAGTTATTACCGTTAGTTTTCACATTGTAGGATTTACCTCTATGTACAGTTGCTGTCACAATTTTTGTGATTTTAGGTGTTTACAAAAAGAGTTGAATTGTGCACTGTTCCAAGGCTTCTTTAGATTTGTAAAAAAAAAATTGAGAACTCGATGCATCCTATCAATAGATTTAGGGGTTTCTGGCCATACAAACATGTTGATCAGTGGCTTTGACCAATCACTTATCTCGAATGTAAAGAAAGGATCCTGTCATCATACACCGCTGTGTCACCAGTGTACACGTTTACTTCACTCAGATGGCACCAAACTGTTAATTTTGTTAATATTCCTGCCTTCTTTCCCACTGATAGATGTATTTTGTTTTTTCAATTTTAGAAGAACTTCTTTTACCATTTAATTTTTACCATTTGATGCATTTTGTGTATTTATAGAAACAGCCTCCAAGTACAAAAGCCAAAATCTGAATCATATCCAGACCTTTTATCTGCTTATTTTATGAAGAAATTACCAAGAAATAACCCATACCCATCATTAAAATTGCCTTTGAGAGAATTCCAACTACATCTGAAATATGTTACTATGTTTAGAAATTTGTTATTTCTCTACAATGAATACAACAGTGGCCCTCAAATGAAGTGGAAAATGCAAAATAAAGCTCTCGTTATCATATGTCATAACCGAAAAATGTATTGTTAGACAACTAAATGAGTAAATGATGTAACTGTTTAAAAATCTGAGGACACGAGTGGGTAAGACTGTTCACCACTCTGCTGTGCTCCTGTAGTTCCAGTCAGAGTCCTGCTCTGTAGGACTGTCCCGCACTGGGATTTCTCAGGAGGAGCTTCGGATCGTGGAGGGAGAAGGGCAGAACGCAGAAATGGGGCCGTCAGCTGACGAAGTCAACAACAACACATGTGCGGGTAATCGTATTTTACGAGTGAATGGACACGTGTTGTGCGTGTTTGCTTGTGTCTGTATGTATGTGTCTGTATGTCTGTGTGTGGTCTCCTTTTTGGCTCAGCAGACTTATATCAGCATGAAAATTCACAATAAAGACTTTAAAAGTAATCATTTTAGATAGGCTTGGATTTGGAGGGCAGACAATGGCAAACGGTGGCTCATGTGGAAGATGTATAAATTAGCCCAAATGCTTGTCTTCAATTTCTTGGTAACTCCAGTCCATTCCTGGTCTGTTCCAGTAGAATTTATTGACAGTTGGCTCGGCATCTACCTGGAATGCAACCTTCCCAACAAAAACATTAAAAAGAAGTGCCTAAACATCACTGAGATCTGTTAATGAGTAAAAAGGTGAAAAACTTGTCTTTTGAAGTCATTGAAAACACATTTCTTTACTCCGAAAGAAAATTTACTACTAAATGTGGTTGAAATCTAAAAGTGGTTGAAGTCCTCACCGACCTCCCCTCAGACAACCAGGAGATTTGAACCCAGATGCTTCTTGCTCTTTGTTTTTTATTAACAGTAATGAGATCATCTAATGGTTGGAATGATGCTGTAAAGTATTCTGTGCCAGACATTTTACAAATAAAAAAGATGCAAAAAACAACCAAAAAAGCAAAAACACCTAATAAATCTAATAAAAACACACAAAGGAGTAAAAGGAGAGGCCTTTTTAAACAAGCAGGGATTTATATAACATCCATACAGTGTTAAACAGTCCTGCAGTCTCTTTCACCTCACGTACATGCATGTAGTATTTACTAAAGTCAAAGTGTAGAATTAACAGTGTCTGAATTTCTTGCATTTGGGTTATCAATAAAATAGATCAGTCTAAGTAGATTGATGATTTATTCATGGCCTTTAGATCAAAAAACTAGAATATCAACATTGAAAAGTCAAGACCCTTGTTACTGGGAAACCTTTAGGTTGTCCAATATCCTGGATTAATAAAGCTTAATCTTTAAAAATTAAACATGAAGGTCACGCCCACCAACCAGATTTAAGTGTGGAAAGAACATTCATGGATGTCTAGTCCTCAATGAGAATTTCCAACCTCCGTTTATTTTTCTTTTTTCCTTTTTTGTGGTTCCTTGCAGCTGGATCAGATGAGGTGGAGAATCCACTGAAGGCTGGTCTGGATGGAGCACTCGATACGACTCTGGAACATCTCAGGATCGGTAATATTTTTACCTTCAGAGTGACTGTCCTGCAGGCCTCCAGCATCTCTGCGGAATATGCCGACATCTTCTGCCAGTTCAAGTAAATTGCTCTTCACAATATTTCTGCTGGAGATTTGTGATTGTTGGTGTTCTTTTTACAGTTTCACATGCAAACTTTGCTTTGATACTTTAGCTTCATCCACCGCCATGATGAGGCCTTCTCCACTGAACCCCTAAAAAACACAGGCCGCGGCCCTCCTCTCGGTTTCTACCATGTGCAGAACGTAAGAAGAATCCGCTCATGTCCTGCACAGCTTTATCCATTGTTGTGTGTTTTAATAGGTTAGGCACTAAAATGGATTGTTTTTTGTTTTTGTAGATTGCTGTTGAGGTTACTAGATCATTCGTGGACTACATCAAGACTCAGCCAATTGTGTTTGAAGTCTTTGGCCACTACCAGAAGCAGCCTTTTCTTCCTCTTTGTAAAGATGTCATGAGGTACTGTGTTTGCTTATAGCATTTACTGCATTTATACACATACTATGATGAAAATGCTTGCAATTCTTTATATTCATACGTAACTGTGTGTTCTGACACCCAGTCCACTACGCCCCTGCAGGAGACAGTTTCCACGAGTGATGCCTCTCTCCAAACCAGGTAAATAAGATGCTCCGCTCGTGTCTTATCATTTATTTTTGTTGTATTGCTGTTGTACTCGTCTGCTTGCAAGTCGTATCATCTCAGCTTCATGTTGTTGGGTATGAGCAGTGGATCCTGACGCCTCGCCGGACCGGGAGAAATCGCTGGAGCTCATCCGATACTTGGTCCCAGATGTGTTCAATGGGTCACTGGTGGACTCGCTGTCAGGCCACGCTCTGTCTGCCGCTGGCTTAGCTGCTTCCTTCCTGCTGGAAGGAAATGAGCAAGCTCAGCTGCCAGCTCCACCCATCTCTATCTGTTCAGTTATTAAAGCTCAGAAGCCGGGTTGGTCACTGATTGGTCAGATCCAAGAGAATCCTGCAACTGGAAACCCTTTTTTATATCGAGTGTTTTTCTTGGTGTGACTTAAATGAGCCAAGTGCATTTTAAAAGCACTGAAAGTAGCTCTTCCAGCTCTAGGTTTTTGTGACTGAGTCGCCTTGTAGATGAAGCACTAACACAAATGTTCAGTGTCAGTTACTAGTTGCTACTTGCTGTGTAGTAAAACTCAAGTTAATCGATATAAAAGGGGAGGTTTCATGTGTCAGGATTCTGCAGTTGGATTGGCTCTGTGGTGTACTGTGTGTTCACTGTTATGTGGTGCATTCTCCTTGCAGTTCCCTCTTTGAGCTCCTCTTGATTGGATCACAGTGCCTTTCTTCTACATTAGTCTGCCACGAATGAAACTCTCCCCAATGGGAATGTTAACTATAATGTACATTGTGGTGCATATGCAAATATAACACACCTGAGATTTATCAATCCCTGGGAATAAATTCACATGTTATAATAGGAAAGCAATCAGTCCAAAGAGGTAGAAAACAATCAGATAAAGAGTTAAATACAGCAAAAAGGGAACTATTTTACAGGCTGCAAATTCGTCTCACCTGCTATTAACTTGTAACAGTACAGATATTTAAAGCAGTATATGTCTATCTGTAGTGTCACATCAGTTTTGAGGTGGCTACATTTTTAAAAACATTTTAATGAACAGCTGAAAACTAAAACCTGAACAATACTGGTGTTAGTTATCCACCAGATTGTTATTTCAGTTATTCTGTTGGCTAAGAATTATATTGCATCTCTAAAAGTGATACTTGAAGCACCTTTAATATATAAAATACATAGTAACTCCTACAAGTATGCATCACATTATACTGTCCTTTATTTAACATACTGCATTTATACTTATAAAATTGATTTCTGCTTCAGCTTGGGACAAATTTAAGGGATGCATGGGTTTTTTTTCTTTACCTCTGAACTGCTTTTGGGCACCAGTGAAAGTTAAAGAATTTCTTTAACTCTTAGTCAGTCTTATTAACATTATAGACTGACTGTACTAAATGTTACTAGTAACCATCAGGCGACCAAGCTTTTATAGAGATTAAGATGTCTGGCATTGTAAATATCCCCACTTGGTCACCTGAACGTTAAAGTGCTTTGTAAAGACATACATATGCATTCTCTCACCTAAAGGATGGTTCAGACTTTTTTTTTCTTTACACAGAGCGGTCAAAAATGTGCTAAATGAAAAAAAGCTTCTTGTCCAGTACTGAGTGGGTGCTCCTTCCCTGAATCACTGATTTCCTTTCTTCTCCCCTTTCTCTTTCCTTTGTAGGGTAGGTAGCTGTTCTCCCTGCTGTTAGCTGCTAGCCTGCGCTAGGTTTACCCCTGTTGTGCCTTCTTGTATAATCCTCTCTCTAATCTTTTTCAACACAGTACCTGCCACCAAACTGACGGCCATGACCCGTCCACAGGCAGGACCCCGTCACTGTAAATATGACCTCATGGTTTTCTTCGAGATCTGCGAGCTGGAGGCGAACGGGGAGTGAGTATCCCGGGTCAGCAGAAAATTGGAAGAATTTGTTGGGCCACAGAAATCTCTGAGACTCGTTCTCTTTTTTTCTGTCATTCAGCTACATCCCTGCAGTAGTGGACCACAGAGGAGGAATGCCCTGCCATGGCACATTTCTTCTGCACCAGGTATCTTAGTCAGGCTGGGAGCAAATATGGTGCAGTCAAATCCACTGTCATCAAAGGATCTTTTATACCTGAAGACATTCGCATTTGGCTTCATAGCTCTGCTCTGAGAGGGCAGCATGCAATTCTACCCAGATTGATGCAGCACGAATGACGCACATCAAAAGCGTCTCCAATTTGGTCTTAGTAATTGTAGACAGCCTGTTCAGTGGATGCATCACGCTCTGCAACCTTTGAAAAATGTCTTAAAAGCATATTCTAGGTGCTCACTCTATCCTTGTTCCTTCTTCAGGGCCTCCAGAGGAGAATCACTGTTACTATTGTACATGAATCTGGAAATGACATAGAATGGAAGGAAGTCCGTGAGCTTGTTGTGGGTAAGACTGATGTTCAGCCTTTCTAAAGCTGAATACATTTTACCAATAGTCTGTATGAGCTGTTCTTACTGAGGTATTTCTGCTTTCCCAGGACGTCTGCGCAACACGCCCGAATCTGATGAGACCATCATTGATCCTAATATTCTGTCTCTCAACATTTTATCTGTTGGATATGTCAGGCCCCTGCACGATGACAGGTATGTACTACGCTTGATGTTTGAAGCAAATGTTTTTCATATAAATAGCAAAATACTTGCAAACTACTGTGTTCCCATAGCTTTTTGAATTATGTGGCAGCTCAGCTGAATTTGGAAACCACTTTACGGTTCTGATGTTTGTGAGTCTTATCTGAGAGTGTGCGTTATTGCTGCAGCAGCTCCTGCACTGGAACACGACACACGGCAAATGCATGGCACATATGGGGTGACCAGGTGTCCTCAAACTTCATTTTATTAACCCGTTCTCCCACATTTTGATTAGCTCATGTTTACCAGAGTCAACGGATGCTTGCAGGAAATATGTGGCTTGAAAATAAGTGTGCTGATTTATGGATGAATTTACCATTAAACCTAAAAATGATTTGGAAACAGAATAGCAGCTGAAACAGAAGCTAACAGTTTTAATGCTTGCTGGAATAGACGAATGAAATAAACAAGTATGTAAAGACCATTAAAACAAGCCTTTGCTTCCATTTGTGCTCGTAAAAAGTAAACCATATTTGTTCTTCAATTACAAGTGAGATTTATGAAATAATTTATAGCCCACAAAGTCTCTTTAATGACATCTAATCTGCTGGGATCTGGTCACCCTAAGCATATAAGTTGTAAAAAGCATGGCAGCAGAGTCACAGCTTGAATGTTATGTCAGGAAACTCTGCAAATTCCCTTTGTGTTCTTATCGTTATCACTGTACCTGCATGAATATGCTGTAGATCCCTCTTTCTGACAACAGCAGGTCAGATCCAGAGTCACTTTCCTTGAGTTATTTAAGAATCTCTTTAAAGCTACACTTACCACACTAGTAGCTCTGAAGTCACTCGTCCATGCTGGCTGCGCGACCCTCCTTGGTGTTAACATATGCTGCTGTTGGTTGTCTCATTGCACCTACATGTTGCATCTCACTGTGTTCATCACCTCTCATTTAACCACTGTCATCACTGCCATGATTAGATCCACTGACCCCAGTGTAGGTTTAAAAAGTGTTTTTTTATTAATCGTGCACCTTAATTTTACTCTGTGTAAACAGATCAGTATAAAATAGAAATGCATGCCCTTCTAACTTTTCCACTGCCATGCATATATTTATTTAAATATAAAATCACTAACACACCTTTAACTATTTTGTTGTTTTCTACTCAGTGCAGAGTCATTCATTTGATATGCAGCATTTCATCATTTTATTAAATCACCTGATTGACCTTCCCTTTTCTAATGACCCTGGAAATGATGTTTCTGGGTGTGATGTACAACTGGAGCCTAGTTTATAAAGAAAAACGAAAGAACAGAGGAGGTGTATTGTTCACTTACTGAGTAATGGCATTACTAACACAAAGTTCACAGGAAAGAGGTTAGAATGAGCTGTTGTGAATGTATAACAGAAATATATGTTCTGACTTTTATACATGCAAATTTTTGTACAGACACTCATTTTATGCATCATTTCCTTGCCTCCTTTTCTTGCATTTTATCACAGATGCAAACCAAGGAGGTAAGAGAGGAGTTGAGCCAACATGCATTTAACAGAATGAGAGGCTGCAGAGACATCATTTTAAAGTGATTTTAATTCAAAGTGTAGTACAGCAGCAGTATCTGGCCATTGCTTTGTTACAGCCTGCCACTGGTATTATTTGATAGCGGTACACATTGTGAGAAGAGTGTAGAGATATCATGCATTTTTTTGATAATCCTCTCCACAATAATGGAGACAGGCAGAAAGAAAAACTGAATACAAAAGAGTAATTACTTCTCCTGTTATGGTTTTTACATACCTTTCAAGCTCAAAAGACTTCCATAAATTACATAAATGACTGTGCTTCCTCCTCCTTCCTCTCCTCTGTGTGTTTTATAAATTGAGGCATCCTTCAGGACTGATTTAATGCAGAGTGTCTGGCAGAAGGATGGAGGAGAGAGGAGTCGAGGAAGTGCAAAACAGAGAAATGTAAAAAGCCCCGAGTTTGCAGAGCTTAATGTTAGCATCCCGCCAGTAGAGGGCAGTAGGTTTCTTTTTACAACTGATGAGAATTTAGGATTAAACAGCAATTGATTTGTAGATGGACCATTCGGTTAATAAATCAAGTAACTGCTGCCACAAAAGATATTATTAACTCTTTTTTTGCTTCTTTATTAATATCTAAAATCACTTAACACTCATCCTTGTATAAATCTTATGGTAGTAACTCTTATGTAGTAGTAGACTCCATAAGTATATTTACAATATAAGAAATATGAAGGAAAATATTGTAATTATTCACGTAAAAAGTCCTGAAAATTATAGCGCATCCTGACCCTGTTTTTTTTGTCTCATTGCTTAATCTCTCTTGCTTCCCCTATCCCCCAAAAATCTAACAACATCAGCAGCAGCATCGTCCAGATTTGGGTTTACTGCGTTTTAATGTAAAGCAACCGAGAGCTCCATACTGTACTAACCTCTAACCTCTGCTGGATCAGCCTTTCTTTAACCCTAATTGTTTGTCGTGTTATGGGCTCAGTAGCCAAAACTTAAGCTTAATGGCTCAGCGCCAGATCAAGATGCGGTCCAGTGTGGTCAGAAACTAACATCGCAAGAATATGATGCTAACATTTTTCTCCCTCCAGTCCACTAATGGAATGTTGTTTTTTGCTTTTGCAGACAGTTTCTTGATTCGGACATGCCTAGGTATATTATTTGCCTCTGTTTTCATGCTCCTAAGTTACACGAACGCCTCATCTTTCTAATGTCCTCCATACCCTGTCATCTCTTTCGTGACTTTGTTACCTTCTCTCTGACTCTGTCATTGCTGTCAGCGTTTCATCTGTGCCTCTTTGCTTCTCTGGCTGTGTTGGATGTGTGTTTGAGCTTCTGTCAGGCCGATGACGGACGGGATCTGCATGGCTCTGCTTTGTTTCGCGTGGACTGTCCTTGGCTGTGTCTCTGCTGGAGGTGTCGTGGGGCCAGTATCAAACTCTTGGTTTCCACTTCAGCTGATGAGGCAGATTTTAGAACGTTTACTCTGTCTTTAGCCTGTTTGTTTACAAGTGCTCCTTTATTTGCAGATTACATTGAGAAGGCAGTGAAGTAAAACTATGAAGAAGGTGCATTTGTACTGGTTACCAGTAGAGGGTGGTAGGAATCCATCACAGAAACATAGCCTAACTCTACAAAGGCAAACTGATATTTAAAAGAGGCTAAAAAGAGGTTATTTTCTGCTTTTGTCTCTCAACACTGTTTCTTATGTTCATTTTTTTGGCCTTTACAGTGAAGGAATATTTTGAATCCATGGATATGATTTTGTTAGTCACCTCTAATCCCAAGAGTCAGAGTGTTTCCCATCAAAGCTACAGAATATTAACAGGAACACTGTTCGCCCGCTATTACTCAAGTGCTGCAATATGGATCACATCATTTACAGTACGCGCTCTGGCACGATACTCCAGTGCAGCTATTAAAATGTATTCCAGTGAACCATTACCTCACCAGTAGCACTTTACACAAAATTGCTGCAATGTTGTGAATATTTTTAAATCCTACTCGTACCTCAGCGAAACTCTGCCAAACACCAGAAACAAATGGTTCCTCACATGTTATGCCAGGAGCATGACTTCAGTGCTGGCTCCCACATTTTTAGGAGGCAGTAAAGTGCAGAGAAGCACATGTTGGAGGAGCGCAGAGAGGAAATTGCTTCGTTGTAGTGTAAGCGAACAGGTTTCTACTACTGGGGAAAAAGTGTGCATGTGTGAAGGTGTGAATTTGTATGAACTTGCTAATTACTGGCAACAGAAAAGGCACCTCTCCTTTATTCACGCGAGCTCTGCGCATAGATGTTTGCTTTCTTCGCAGTGACACTCTGTTCACTTTCCCACAAGGTCACCTCAGTCCAAGGCCAGTGGGCCCAACATCTGAACCTCATGAAGAGTCCGTACGGCCTCTTTTCATGGCTTAGAGAAACATTAGTTTCCTTTTACAGTTCTTGCTTGGATTATCTTTTTTAGATTTAAGGCAGCACCGGGCTAGAGGCCAGAATAATAACTGACTTCAGTGTGTGATTATTTCCCCTCGAGGGACACGAGGAAAAATTGTGTACATTAGTGTATGGAGTAAATCATCGGAGGAATAGAAAGCAGCATTGTTGTGCTTGAAGAATGGTCCCGTGCTGTTATTTGACCTTCTCTAACGTACAGTAAATCAGCCGTCCTCACAGAACCTCTCCGCTCTATCTGATGAGCTTTGATGAGTTATCAGTGTGAAAAAAAGGCAAACAGCATCCCAGCCACACAAGCACACAACCACAACATACTTCCTGACTCTCACTGTCTATTCTTTTGCTGATTTCCTCTTTCTCACAGCATTTCCGTGGGAGTTGACCATAGGTATTTCACTGCCCTGTCCCTCATGTTTACCTGCTCGTGCCTCATCCCTCCATCGCCTTTCTTTCTGTACCAATATTCATCTCTGCTCTCTTTGCTTTTCTGTGATGTTTTATACAAAGCAAACATAACTCAGTCTGTTTGTTGCATGCAAAATGATCGTATAAGCACTTTTGTTTTATTGAAAACTAGAGAAATATTTACTAAAATGTTTATATATTGCACAAGTGGATCAGTAAATTGATTTGCTTCTGTTTATAAATCATGATATTAGGTCACATTTTTCTGTTTAAATAGTTTATTATTGGAATTTTTTTGGATTTATCTAGTTTTTTATGTTTACATCTGCAGAGTAAACTTTAGCATGGGTTAAGCTCTGGCAGCTAATCTGTTGTTTTAGTAAAAGGAACTTGAGTTTCGACTGCTGATTCAGTTTCTTGGCTTCTTGTCTCATCGGACCACCTCAGAACTTTCTTCCGGTTTGAGGCTGCTTGGGATAGCTCAATGCACAACTCCCTGCTCCTAAACCGAGTCACTCCATACGGGGAGAAGATCTATATGACCCTCTCAGCCTACTTGGAGGTACTGTACACTGGCTGCATTCATAAGAAGGAGAAATAGCTGTTACAGGATCAGAGGTGACGTGTGAGTTACTCTAGAGGAACAATGTTGGAAATGTCTCCTGTTTTATGAATTGCAGATGGAGAACTGCACGCAGCCTGCAGTTATTACCAAAGATATCTGCATGGTATTTTACTCTCGGGACACAAAGCTCTCAGCTTCCCGATCAATCCGTAACCTTTTCGGTACTGGTAGCCTAAGAGCTGCAGATGGGTGAGACATTTTAATCTTTAAAATCATAATTTAGCTGATTTGTTCTCTCTGATGATGTTCTATAAAATGTTAAATGCCCTCTCGCTCCCTTTTTTTAGAAACCGTGTAACTGGAGTTTATGAGGTCAGCCTGTGTCACCAGGCAGATGCAGGAAGCCCTGGTGAGAGGCAAGAAAAAAAACGGTTTTGCATTTAGCTCAGTCGTCCTGAAATTCTAACATTGCACCCATCCCTCACCAGGAATGCAAAGGAGACGCAGGCGGGTGCTGGACACCTCTGTGGCCTACGTCCGTGGGGAAGAGAACCTGGCTGGATGGAGGCCACGTAGTGACAGCCTCATTCTGGACCACCAGTGGGAGCTGGAGAAACTCAGCCTCCTCCAAGATGTAAGATTTGTTGTTTAATTTTTACTGGCTCTGTTCTTTCGCTCCGGTTGAGTTATGCCTCATGAATTTTATACTGGGCTTTGGTGCAGCTTTGCAGTTCATCCACTGCCAGAGACATGTTTAGAGAGACAAGTTGTTGCTTAATTGAGCCTTCAAACAGTAACTGGGATGAATGTCATTCAAATTATACATTTTCCTTGACAAAAAAATACTGTCACTAATTAATGCTGGTTACGTGTCAGTGAGGGGATATTGAGGTTTTCCTAGGGCAAGTGAGAGACATAACGTCTCCCTTATCTCCTGGGTCTCCTGCTGGTTGGACACGCCTGAAGACCCTCAAAGAACTACCTCATCTGGCTGCTTTCACCCACTTTCACCCAGAAGAAGCTCATTTCCACCACTTTCTGTCACTACCCACAGCTCCTGGCCATGTGTGAAAATAGGAATCATCCAATAAACTGACAGTTCCGACTCCGTGCTCAGATTTGCCTTTAGTAAAATGGACCATTGCCACTCTTACCTCACTCCAGATGATTCACCAGTACATTTGTCAGTCTTCTGCTTCCACTTGTGAGCAGCACCCCAGCTTTCTAATCAGTGGATAAAAAGAATTTGCCATCAGAAAAATATGAATAAAGCCAGTCGAGTCCTAGGGTTTATATTGCCCCATTCATTTCCTCTAATAAGGTTTTCTAACGTATAATATTAGAAGTGCTACAGAGAGCCAGCTCTGCTCTGTGCTTCTGATGGAAACCAGACTGGAATTTGTCAAATAAACAGCTTTCCTTCCTAATTTCCACTTCAGGCAGGGGGCATTGTTTGCCGTTAGTGACTGATGTTTTTCTGCTAGGTGGAGAAAACCAAACATTACCTCCTTCTGAGGGAGAAACTAGAGTCCACGCTGCTCATGGGCCAGGAGACTCTTCAATCCTGTGTCACCGATGAGCTGAATGAGTCTCCTCAGCCCGCTGAGATGGACCCGGAGGTCAGCTGCACTGAAATCACCACTGAGAGGCAGAGGGAGCTCGCTGCTAAGGTCAGCCGTCTTTACTCTGTCAATAATTTATTTTAGGTTTGACTTTATTGTAATGGGTTCTGTTCATATAAACATTCCTGTCAAGTAGAAATGTAGTGCTTATCATGTCACACGTGATTTTGTTATATAACCCGACATTTTAAGCTCTCTCCTTTTTCCGTACAGTGTTTGCGGCTGCTCACTCACTCCTTCAACAGAGAATACAGCCATGTGTGTGTGAGCGCCAGTGAAAGCAAGGTCAGGCTATAAGAGTTTAAACACACACACACACACAGAAAATCAGATTTCTGTCTGTCGACTGAGTCCTTACATTTGCTCCACTGTGGATCTGTGTGACTGTGTTCGTTACAGATCTCTGAGATGTCCATCACAACGTTAAGAGAGTCCACTTCAATCTCTGCTCTTAACACAATCACCCCCTCCTCTACATGCCCTTCACTGGTTGAGGGCTGCTACAGCAATGCTGAACTCAGGTCAGTGCTCAGATTGACATGGTTGTTGTTAGTAATGATCAGAGCTGGTCTGCAGAGCAGAGTGTTGACATTGGCTGCAGTTCACTTCCAGGCTGCTCTCAAGATGTTCCTCAAAGACATCTAAAATAAGTATTAACATCTCCTGCTGAAAAAACAAAAAATGTATTTAAAAAATGAATTAATAAAGTTGTAGTTCCAGAAACTCTTGACCTGAAGGTTTCCGCTTTTATACCAGACCCACATAATAATAAGACAGATATATTGTTGAACTCTCACTCTTTTAAGGTGTCTGACATGTTTCATGTGCTTATCATCAGAAACAGAATCAGCAAATAGGTCTATTATTTTGAAATTCTTTGGTATTAATAGTGTTCATTTGGGTCCTGTAAGGCACAGAGAGCTCCTTTGTTGCTAGAGCTCAGATATTCTCTATTTTTACTGCAGACCCCCTGTCCCTCGCTCTCGTGTGGTTAGTCCCGGTCCTGATGCACCACAGGACGTAGAGGCCAAGAAGTCCATCAACGGAGCCTCTGAAACTAAACCTCAGATCCGGAAGTTTGTCCCAGATATCCAGGAGATTCGAGTCAGGTGAGAAGGAAGCAGTCATTTCAGAACCTTATATTATTTGAGCTTTGCTTCAGACCCAAACATGCTGTTATATCATCTTTATCTTTCAGTCCCATCGTGTCGAAGAAGGGTTACTTGCATTTCCTGGAGCCACACACCAATGGATGGGTGAAGCGCTATGTTGTCGTGCGGCGGCCGTACGTCTACATCTACAACACGGAAAGAGACGCAGTGGAGCGAGCTATTCTCAACCTCTCCTCTGCCCAGGTGGAGTACAGCGAGGACCAGCAGGCAATGCTGAAGGTTGGTGAACCAGACTCCTCCATCAACAGTTTTATTAAGTTATTTTTTAATGAACTTCACTTTAAGTCAGATCAGCCCAACAGGTTTAAGTTACACACATCGCACAGTAAGTGAAAGTTAAGGTGCGCACTTTCAATTTAATAAAAATAGCAAGTTAAGGAAACAGGTAGAGTAGAAAGTAGAAATTTGAGTGAGAATCATTCAAAACATTGCATTAAGCTTGCTGCATTAAGCTTGCTGCATTAAGCTTTCGTGGCTCTCTCCACAGACCCCAAACACATTTGCTGTGTGCACAGAACATCGTGGAATATTGCTTCAAGCCACAAATGACAAAGACATGCATGACTGGCTGTATGCTTTTAACCCGCTCCTTGCTGGAACTATCAGGTAAGTCAAAAACAGATCTCAAGATGGAAAAAAAAATCCTAACTGCAAACAAAATCTATATTTAATGGACATTTTCTCACCTATCTCTCAGGTCAAAGTTGTCGAGAAGACGAGCCGGACAGATGAGGATGTGAAACAAGACTGATTAAATGTCATGAGAGCAACTCAAAGACTATGATGTACATAGATCCTTGTCTCTATCCCGTTCCTCGTGCTGAGCCCCGTCCCCACCGCTACAGTCACCAACAACCATCTCTCTCCCCCGTACGTTCTCTGTTTATCACTAGTGTCCTCAGCACCTAAAGCACCCATTTCCTGTCAGGCCTATTCTGCGATGTGAGTCTCTTAGTCTGAAGAACCTCTTCAAAAAACCTGTCACTGTACTGTACTGGAGTTTGTTCATAGCTGGACGAGAGAAGAAAACGGAGGGAGCAGCAGCAGTTTCTTATCTCAGATTACATGCGTATGGTAATGTACTGTAGTTGTTGTCGGTGACACATCAAGCCTTATACATCAGTTCTTTAAAAAAAAAAGAAGCAGTGACAGGCATGTTTACCTAAAGCTGCAAGGATCGCGTTGCTACATTTGCATCAGTAAATAGAAAAACTCTTCTACAGCTATATATAAAGGTCTAAACTGATTTGCATACAACATACAGCTAGAAATTACGAAGTGGCAGTCACGTGTCTCTCGCTTAAGAATATTTCTCTCTTCTTTCTGGTCCATAAATCCTGATATCCAGTAAGCTGCTTCCTCTTCCTACAACTTCTAGAAACCTTAGCACACACAGCCTGGCACGGGAATGGCTTCTCATCATAAACGTTATGTCGCTGTAGTAAATTCATGTTGTTTTTAGCTACTCGTAGGAGCACTGAGGGTACCTACATTTCCACAAGAAGTAATCAGATGTCATGACATTAATTCTCCCATTTTAATCTCTACCTGAATTTTATTTGTTTTAAAATGTGATATATTTAGATATTTAACAGTTTTATTATTTATTTCTGCATGTATTTATTTGAAAAAAAAAATGCATTTATATTTCTAAAGTAGTAGTACAGTGCAATTTCTGCACACTGCACTTTTTAATGAGTTCCTTAAATGTTTAAATGATACAACCTTTTCCCCTTGCAATTAATATTACTGAAACGATGTAAAAACTCACAGCTTCTTTATGCTGAAAATTACTTGAATAAATACAATCTGATACAAGATTAGCATAGTCACACTTTAGACCCAGCTAACATGCATTTAAAATGCCCAGTAATTAGGTAGATGATATAAGTAGGTAGCCAGTTCATCCTCTGCTGCACAAAGCTACCTTATTCAATCAAAAGAAAAAGATGAAATCTTCTTCACAGTAAAGAATATGAAGCTGTTTTTTTTCCTGAATGATATGTATATTGATTGAATGTAGTGCCTCTCTTTTCAGGCATACTGCACGCTACAGTATGCCTCTGCACCGGTTGCTTTGAAACTACATCCTTCATGCTGCTAAAATACTGTTCTGGGAGTGTCTGCAGGTCATATCATCACTTTCCTGCCTTCCATCATCATCATCGTCATTTCAAGTCCAAGCAGAAGGTTAGACTGAATGGTCAGATTTTCACTTTTTCTGTGAACAGTTTCGTGACCTTTGCTTTCAGAGCAGAGGGTTTACTGTCAGCAGCAGCTATTGTTTCCCATTTTTCAGGTTTCTTCAAGCTATTTTAAATCACTACCAAAAAATATTTGGACTCCTATAAAACGATTGCTGGAACAGCATTTAGTTTCAGTCATCATTTCCAGCAGTATTTGTCAGCTTTTTTAGTGAAATGCATTAAATGCATTAGTGCTGAGAATGCAGCCACAGGTTCTTTCTCCTTTTCTCAGCAGCAGCAGATTGATAATCATATCTCTTGTTTCCTTACTGCTGGAAATTACAATCAAAAGTAGCAGTGATACTGTTTATGGTCTGTATACTGCAGGTTGTTAAAAAGAGCATTTAGTTTATGTCACTGACCCAGAATGCATTACATACTAATAGTACTTGCAGATAGGTAAAAATGTGTGTTAAACCTGAAAGACTTTTTAAAACAATGACATTTTTCAACAGTTTTGTTGAATATTGGCTGTTTAAAGCATATTAAGGCCCACAAGTTAAATAGTCGGGGCTCCTTTTACACAGTTTTAGTCCTGTTGGCAAATTATTGATGAAAATGCAACCGTGCCTCGTTTAAAACCCTCAACAGATAAAGCGTGTGAGCTGTTGTGAGAAGTTAGACTGGTGAGCATGCCTCAGGTCATCCAGCCTAGAGAGCACGCTCAGTGAGAGCATGACATGTCATTTGAGAGTAAGTGAGAGTAAAATTAAACATAACTCCAGTTCAGTATGTTCTTAGTTTGGCTGCTGATGTAATACCTTCATTACGTCTAATAAGAAGTATCTTTTCAGAGGTTGTAAAGTATTCTGTGTGTTATGGAAATCATCAGTTCATCGACAGTTGTGACAAATCAAACAACCAGTACTTTTTTGTAACAAACAGATTAAAGTGTACTGTAGGCCACCATATCTCAAACATGTTTTTGTCACATCTCATTTCCTGAAATCCAACATGGTCAGAAAAACGAATGCGTGTCCCCGGGTTTGCTCCAGTCTGGTCTCCATGATTTTTTTCCTCATGTTTTTATTGGCCTTTTAATGTACATCACATTTGAGCCAACCAAAGTTTTGTTGTTGCAGTCACACAAATGTCACACTGAATGTAAACTGATCTTTGAAAATACTTATTCCGCTGAAATAATCGTTTTGAATTGTCTTCACATTCCGGTTCCTTGTTGATTGTAGGTAGGTTAATATCAGGGAACCTTTTGGAGGCTGTGGGACATGGCTGAAGCGGTCTGTCCACTAATGTATGGGGGGGGGGTGGTTCACTGTGTCCCAGCTGGGCATCATGTACAGAGTAATGCTGTAGGTTACCTTACTGTCGAGTGTTCAGTATCACCATCATGCGCTTGGCAGCCTTCACTAAATCTACTTTTTCTAAACCCTCCCCTTTTCAAGGAACATCATTTCCATTTTTGTGCTTCCATATCTTTTTCACACCATTACTTTTCTTTCTCTTCAGATATTTTTTGCATTGTATATAAACATGATTGCTGTGAACACTGTATTATAAAGTTGCACCCATTTACAAATGGGCCGTAGTTCAGTCAATGTCTCTGAGTGTTGGAGTTTTAGCGTCAGCTGTTTGTGTACACTAAACACATTGTCATATATGAAATAAACATGGAAAATATGCAACACAAAAAAATGACTTGTCTCTTTTTTTTGTTAAAGACAATACAACTTTTGTTTTTGGATTGTCAGTTGGGCAATCGCAGATGTTGTTATGATGGTAATAATGTTTATCTGGAAGATCCAAACTCCAAAAACCCAAATCAGACACCCAAAGAGCTCTGCCATCAAAGTCCATCTGGCAGACTTTGCAGCTAAGACATAGATGCATCACTTTAGTCTGTCATGACATCAGTTACAGCTAACTGTTCCTCCTTCTGCATTGCTTGGCTAATCAGCTATCTAACAGGTAACTATGCTCAGCATAGAAACATGTCACATGTCAGTCCTTATGTTGAAGTGACTCTAAGCCCAAGCCAGCTGTATTAGTGTTAGAATCATGAAGGTGAGAACTGTATGTTGGTGTCCTATGTTTTAATAGTCTTCACCAGAGTACAAATCACACATACTTTTCATGATGCAGTAAACTGTAAAAAATTGAGGCCTGCAGTTTGTGAGCTGTGAGCCCATAAAGTCATCAGGAAAACATTCACTGAGTTCACAGGTTAAGTAGCCAAGGCGGTTTTTCATACACTTCTATATGACTGAAAGTCTTTGAACATAAAATGTGAGTTAAAACATTTCAGCAGCTTCATTATTAGGGAACCTGCATCAATCTTTTATATATAGTTCATGTCATTTGTGAAAAACATTGCTGAAAATGACCCCATCATTTCCTCCATATAATGTAGTTGTAATAGAGTATAAGAAAATTAGTTCATATCTATATTTAAAAATGTTTCTTAAAATTCATATCAGACCCCAGAATCCATTACTGGCCAGGCTCAGGGACAAGACGGAGACGAAGAATCCTGAACTGAAATCGTTGGGAGATTTCCACAACAGCTTCCAAAGAGAACAAAATAGCTTTAAAAAAATTTTTTTTTCTAAAATAACTTTTAACTCTAAAAAGAAACAACTTTTTTTAATTAATCAGCCTTTTTATGTTAGAGTGAATTTAATGTTTCAGTTAAAATAAAATTAAAATAACTGTCTAAGTTACACATGGTCCATACCAATCAAGATGGCTACGGGGTGACTTTTAGAATTACTTTGGCTCTATCACTTTTCGTCCCTGCTAATCAGTATGTAGTATTTTATCACTATTTGGTGTAAAGAAACCTTTAATAATGACGTTAACTTGTTAATGAGGAAAGGTATCGCATATAGATTCAGATCATGAAGCGGGGACCATCATCTCCTAAAACAGACAAGCAGAACAAGGCCATTTTCACATATAACCACCTGCATGGTTGAGGCTTGACAGATTAATTTGCTAATACACCACCCTGAATTTGCATTGATTTTTTTTAATCACCCCCTTTGACTCTTTAAATTCAGCCTTGATTTTTGTTAATATATGCGTGTATCTTAGTAAATACAGGTACACTGCCTGTTTTTCTGAGCTCATGAAAAGTTGTATTTAGAGATGTGTAGTCCTCGGCCACGCTAAAAAAAAAAAATTTACAGAAAAATTATGGATTATTATAAATTAAAAGTCCCAAATGAATACAGACTATTAAGAATGAATTAATCGGAGAACAACTACGCTCAGAGAAATTAAATACTCCTGGCACTTTCAGCTCCCTGGCTGTTGCTAAGCAGCAGACGCCAGTGTTGCCATGTCTGTGTGTCAACGTTTTTTAAGAGCTGTTTCTAAAATAATTCTCTTCTTATTTTACTTACTTACTGTTAATATAAGTTTTCATCTACTAGATTTAAGTTGCTGGGGGGTTTTTTAAATTATTTTTTCAACATGGTACCTGCCGGACTTCAAACTAAATTAAAACTAACCCTTCTGAGTCTTCCCCAAGTTGTGAGGTGACAAATCTCTGAATAATTTTTGCTATTTAGTAATTAATTATATTTACAAAATAAAGAATAAAACACTGAAGAACATGACAGTAACACTCAACTCTTCTACATAATAAATTAATATTTCTTGTGCGGTTTCTTCGAGATATTAAACTGTGGGTTTTCTTTAACAAATCTGGCAACCCTGTCTGGGACGTGACAGAAACATGCTAGCTGGCTGATGATTGACCCGTAGAGTTGTAAATCCATTTAGGAAATCTTCACATCAGCTTACAAGGTCAGATACAAAGCTTTGGCTGTCCCTGGAGGATTCAGTTTCTTTATAAATTTAAGCTTAAAGGCGGAATCACAGTTAAATACGATCTTATAGCGAAACTAAGTTAGCTAAAAATTAGCTAGCTGCAGGCTAAAGTGAGAGCTGTCACAGAAAGTTAGCGTTAGGTGGATAATGAAGAGCTCGAGCTGACCGACAGTGTCCCTAAAGATATCTGTGGTTCTTTTAATGCGTTTTCTGTGTGCTGGTTGACTAGAGTGTTGTGAACAGGTCGCTGGATGTTACGTTTGCTGGCTACCAGAGGACACTGGACAACTATGACCAAAATAATCTTTTTTAAGACTGTGTTCACTGAACTTTTGGCACTATAGAGGGTCTGCTAATAAGTGCGCATTTTTATTCATAAATTTGTGGAGCTGTACGTGACTAACACTGCGTGAGGAAGCAATCCAAACCGTGTGCGTGGCACAGTCACTGGAGTTGGCAAGCATTCAGTTTGTGATGCAGAAAATCCATGAAAAAGTTTTAGACAAGTTTTACACTGCTGGAAATGCAGCGAATGGGACACAAGTTAGGCAGTCATTTAAGCTATTTATCACAGAGAATATTCAATCACTACGTTTCAGTTTCATTTCTAATGTGCAGCTGTCACTTTAGAAATAAACAGCATCTCTGAGATGTTTCTCATCGATGAGAAATCCATTTAAATCCATTAAAAAACAAAGCAGCAGATGAACTGTGAAATATCCAAGAATTGCAGATTCAACAACACGTCTCTGTTTTCCATATCCTGTCAGTCTACTGCCTCTACAGATTACAGATAGCAGCACAGATGAACAAAATCTTGTATTTTATGCAAAATAATAATGTGTATATCTTTGTATAATTAAAACAACTTACTGAAATCGATAAATACTTTAGTCTTTATTTATAATCCTGTTTTATAGACTAAGGCTGGTATCAGTTTTTACACTTTTGTTGGGCAGATTCAGGGTAAAGGTCTAAACTCGTTCAGTCACATTTTGACGTGTGACTGAACAAAAAACTGGATCCCAGATATCAGAATAAAGTAAATAAACGGACACACACACAAAGTATCAGCATCTGCCGTCAGTGAATGTCATCTTATTTGCAGACAGACTGATGGTAGTTATATTCTAGTTATAATGTAATTTATCTACACACAGACATCCAGGTAAATGAATTAAATGTTCTTTCCTCTCCAAGGGTATTATGGCCAAAAAGCTTGATGATGTCCCGTTGGTACAGGGTCCCACCTTCAGTGAACATAATTTTCATCACTTTTCAGAGATGAATCTAGACAGGTAAGAAAATAATGTTGATATATATCAAGTTAATAGTACAGCAGCAGTGATGCTGTAACTTAGGACTGCTGAATTACAGCAAAAATACTATTGATTTATCATAATTACTCAGGTTATAGGTAGGTTTTAGAAAATTTGTGCATTTTAAAAAAATATTTTTCTTATTTTAAGAATGATCAGAAACCCAAATAATTGATTGTAATTTAAGTAATTGAAATTTGACTTTTTTATGAGTTGATCTTGTCATTAGATAGTTTATTAATATGTTATGATGCATAAACTTCCCGTAGCACAATGCACAAAGTGTGATCAGAGGTTTTTTTTGTGTAATTCAGGATCTACATGGATTACAATGCTACTACCCCTCCAGAATCAGAGGTGATTCAGGCCATTTCTGAAGCCCTCCAGGATGCCTGGGGAAACCCGAGTAGCAACTATATAGCAGGTGAGGAAGGCTTGAAGCTGTGTCAGAATTAAAAGGTTTAAAATAATTGTTGTTATTTTTATTTTTCCATGTGTATTAAATAAAGTTTTGTGAGAATTTTTGTTAAAATTCCACATTGTGTGTGCAAATCCTAAACTAGTGACAAGAATTGGACATTAGTGCTCTAACTCTGTGCCAGTATTCCTTTATGAAATATGGCAAGGTCACTCTACCAAATAAATATAATAGAAACTCTTAAATGTATATTGTGTAACTGGAGGAGGGAATACAATCACAGCAGCTTGTGTGGATTAAACTTGTGGCTTTCTCTGAGTGCTGAATGTGAAGTTTTTACTGTTTTAAATGAGTTTCACCATCAAAAGAGAATGCTACATCTCAATGTTTCAGTCATTTATATTTTCAGGTGCTAAAGCTAAGGCTATCATCAATCAGTCCAGAGAAAATGTGGCAAGAATGGTTGGAGGGAAAGCAGAGGACATCGTTTTTACCTCTGGCGGGACTGAGGTGGGCAGGGCTCTTTTCTGTTGCAAATAAGTTATGTGAGTCATTTATGATCCTGGGACATTACAAACTGTGGTTTACAGGAAAGATTTTGTCTTTCAGGCCAATAACCTGGTGCTGCACACCGCTGTAGAGCACTTCAGGAAACACTGCAGGGCTGCAGAACAGGGTGCAGGACACCAGAATGGATGCACGGGCCTTCCTCACATCATCACTTCTAATGTGGAGCATGACTCAGTCAAACTAGTTGCTCAGCACCTTGAAAAGGAAGGAAAAGCAGGTAGGAGGCCACTCTGTGTAGCTTTTATTAAAATAAAAGATTAATAAAGAAATATTTCTTGTATTACAAAGGACAGTGTAGGATTTTCTTTATTGTACTTAAAAAAAAATTCTCTCAATAACATGCTGCAGATTTCCTGTGGATAATTAAAATGTCTAAAATAAAAATCAAGACAATTAAAGGCCAATAACATTAATGTCATAATCTTTTTTTTAATGAAGATGTAGTACCTTCTATGTGCCAACACGTAAGAGTGCTAACCCAATGGAAAACTTTAATTTAATTCTGCTTTTTTACATTTTAATTTTTAATTATTGAGTTTCTGAAAAGGTCTTGAAAAGCACTGATTTCCATTTTTAAATAGTGCCGGGTCCTTGATAGTCTTCCAGTGGTGGTTCAAGTTAAATGTTGCCAAAGAATTAGTCATTTTGGCATATAAACTGCTAAAGCACTGCCTCCTAGTGGTGAAAGTTTTGGTTTAATTCTGTGGAGGGTAATTACAAAAAGTACCTTTAAACAAATCAAGATTCGCATAACCTAATGTGGGCTCCTTGCCTTTAATTACTTTCTCAACTTTGTTTTTTGTTTTTTTCCATAGACGTGACTTTTGTGCCCGTGTCTAAGGTGACAGCCCGGGTAGAGGTGGAGGATATCATTGCTGCTGTGCGCCCCAACACTTGTCTCATCTCTGTTATGCTGGCCAACAATGAGACAGGAGTCATTATGGTAAGATGAGAGAGAGGCTAGAAAATCCATCAGCCGAGTTTCTGTTAGTACTAATCTATCCATTCATCAATTTTTTTCCACTTACCCAGTTCAGGTTCGTGGAGGGGCTGGAGCCTATCCCTGCAATACTAATGTTAGAGAAATAATTTTTGGGGATCTTAAATTAGACCATTAACACGTAGGATAGTGTCTAGCTTTAAAGGAGCTTATTTTCTAATTAACTCATTACTTATAATTGCAATGTGTCTATGAGTCTATGCAGCTCTGTGTACAGCTGAATGCTGAACCACCTTCTTGTTGTCAGCCGCTTCAGGAGATCTGCCAAAGAATAAAGTCTCTGAACAAGCAGCGTGAGCGCCTCAGGATCCTGCTCCACACAGATGCTGCTCAGGCGTTGGGGAAAATCCGAGTTGATGTCAGTGATCTGGGAGTGGATTACCTCACCATAGTGGGACACAAGGTCAGGATCTGCTGTGTGGGACATCTTAAGAGCTTTTTATAGCAAGGCTAAAATGTTATTGAGAGGTTTTGTTGTGTTTCTAGTTCTATGCCCCTCGCATTGGTGCTTTGTATGTGAACGGCCCTGGGACAAAAACTCCATTGTATCCGATGCTTTTTGGTGGAGGACAGGAGAGGAACTTTAGACCAGGGTGATGATCTTTACTGTAAAATACTGAATAAGAATGAAACACTGGTAATAATGAAATAAGTGCAGTTCTAATTTATAAGTGTCTCCTTTCTGTCTTTCTCATTATTACAGCACAGAAAACACACCGATGATTGCCGGTCTTGGAAAGGTGCGTTTCCTTCACTAAATGTACAGTACTGGAATGATTTCTAGGACTTTTCTAATGTTTCTCTTAAACCATAAACCGTCTATTTTGTCAGTATTTTCTCAGTTAGAGGCCCTCAAAGTACAAAGGTATTATTTAAAATAATTTTTCCAGCATTTTTTGTTTAATCGAAATTCATAAGTAAAGGACAAATCCACATGACATTTTCTGGCCAATAATGGTTTAAACTGATGTATGAAACCTTGATAATTTATTTCATTAGTTGCATGTTATAAATGCTTTATACATACAGCACTATTAAGTAGTACCACAGTTTCTTTACAATAGAACTGCAGTGGACAAATAACGTGAACAAACACATGATATTATTTTGGTTTGTTGTACTGAATGTCTGCATTATTTACTACGGTTAAAAGCAGTCAATGTTCGATGACTAAAAATGGTTATTGTTAGGCTCTAGCTTGTGTTGGAAACGGAAAATTAATCAGTAATGCTCTAAATATAAATAATATGACACATTCCAGCATTTAAAAAGCTTTCAAATACAGTGATTTATTGTAGGTGAATGTTTATTGATACATTGTTTACCACAGAATCTGTTGTGTTAGCATTATAATCATGGGCAAAGCAAAACACTTATTATTGCTACAAATACTTGAGTTACATAATATAAATATTGTACTACAAGTATACTCACCAATCATTTAATTAGAAACACCATAGTGGTTCTCTTTGTCTCTGCTCTGAGTGTCAGGGGGTCCAAATAAAGTTGGAAACATAGCCACTTATCCAACTGTGGTCATGGGGAGGTCTGAACTGGTCAGACTTATAGCCAACACTTGGACAAACCCAGCAAGTATGGCTGAAACAGCGACTTTACCTCCTTAGTTTACTGAGGAAAACTAAATCGCCATTGTTTCCACAGCAGTGGTCAGATTGTCACTTACAAAGCAAGAAATATCTGTTGAAGAAAACAAATGCACATGTGTTTGGGTTTTTTAAAATACATTTAATTGACAACTGATTTGGTTAGTGAAAGGATGTGCACAGACAAACAAAGCCAAAGCAGACTAAGGCTAGTGTTAAATCACATTTCAAAAAGTAACTATAAACAAGGGGACTATAGGGACAGAGCCATATTACCAAACAAGTAGATGGAACAAGTGGGTGAGGAATCGGAGGATGAGTTTGAACTGATGTGCCAGCTGAGGCGGGAGCCGAAACCACAACGATGCAATGACCATGAAACAGACAAAGAGAGAGTAAGAAATAGAGGTGTTGGGTAGACACTAGAGGACAGGGGTGTGATGGCCCTGATGAAGGCCACAAGCAGGAAAGTATCATGCGTCCAACCTTTTTTTGTTATTATTTTTTAACTGCTTATCCAATTCAGCGTGGTGTGCACAGCTGTCATGAAAGGCGAGGTACACCCTGAATCCAATGTTTTTGGACTGTAGGAGGAAGCTGGATTACCCTAAAATCCATGAACATGAGGATTACACAGAGATAGACCAGGAGATTCAAATCTGGAGCCCTGTTCCTCTAAAATGACAATTTTAACCACTGCGCCACCCTGAAACAGGCGTTTATTAAAGATTTCTGGAGCTGTAATCTCTAGATACGACACTCAGACCGTGATTTATCGCTAGTAAGAGGTCAACGGTGTGCCAGAAAGAAGAAGACTTCCCCTACTGCTATTAGTCCACCTGAACTAAACCAAAAGGCAGATTGGTTCATGAATTCATGCTATTTTACACTTTATATTGTTTTATATTCTTTATATTGGCAGACAGAAGACTGCCTGAGAAACCTCCTGCGTTTGGCTGAACAACATTTTTACATTCTGTGGGAACATTTTTGGCTTTTTTTGCCAGACAGAAAGCTAGGAGGAACAACATGCAGGGAACGCTTTGGGGTGGAATCGAAGTCAGACCTTTGCAGTCTTTTGGCACATGGGTCACATCTGCTGCCAAGTGATTGTCCTTTTTTGCTTTATTGAATAGTAAGCAGGTGTGGAGGTGTTTCTAATAAAGTGCTTGGTAATTAAATAGCTGTAACAGTGTGCCTCTTTTAAAGCTACCTATTTATTATTTGTGTGTCTATTAGGCTGCAGAGCTGGTGACCTCTAATCTGTCAGATTATGAGAGTCATATGCAAAGAATTAAACTTTACTTGGAAGAACGACTGCAGGTGAGCTTGAGTCTGATGTGCACCTTAGTTTTGTTTGTTTGCATTGTGATGAGTGGTCTTGAAATTGTGGTTTTGACGGTCTTTCTCCTCCTTCTCCTTAAAACTTACTCATTTGCGTTTCTTTCATTCTTCCAAAGGCCGTGTTTGCAGGCAGGATCCGCTTCAACAGCCATTTCCTCGGCTCTGATATCCTCCCTAACACATGTAACGTGTCCATCCTGGGCCCAAGATTACAAGGTGATGTCATGACTCTTCCCTGTCCTATGTCTGTTTTGGCTTGCTGGTCCCAACAGTGTCCTCTAACCCTACACCAATGTTTGTCAGATGCAGGTCATGACCTGCACGAGGCTGTTTGTAAACTACAAAGGCTTTGAATGATTAATCTCTCCCCCTCGTGCTTTAGGCTGGAGAGTATTGTCAAACTGCAGGAGGCTGCTAGCCAGCGTCGGCGCCGCCTGCCACTCAGACAGTGGAAACAGGTAAAAGAGTCCCTCTTTTCAGCTGTTATGCTTTTGTCCACACACTGTATTGTTTGCTGTTAGATAACACTCCCCTCCTGCTCTCCTCCTGTTTATATCCATCAGACCTTCCCACATCCTTCTGAGCTGTGGCGTCCCCTCAGAGGTGGCAGCTAACGCTATGAGGCTGAGCGTTGGCAGGGAGACGAGTGAAGCAGATGTGGATGCAGTTGTGGAGGACCTGAGGGAAACCGTGCAACTGTTGGAAGAAATGAACTGATGGCTTTAATTTGCACAAAGTTATTTTGCAGGTCAAATAAGAATGCACAGAGCTAAACATGCGCCATCTGTGTTTATCGACACTTTAACCGATCATGTAAAATGCATGAAATATTTCATATAAATAATAAAAATGGAGAACTCAAAGTGACCTTAGGGGTGATGTTATGGAGGAGTGTACTCGGCTTCCATCACGTCATGTGAGGAGCTCTTCAGCTAATTGGAGTCGGGGCACATGTATGAGTGTTATGAAATAAAATATTTACATGCACTTTTAATATTTTCTCAAATCAACGATGAAATGCTTTATGTGGGTTATAATATTCTACATGTACCAGCTGCTTAGTCGCCCTTCTCTTTGATTAATTTTTAAAATAGTTGTAAAAAATGACTCTCATTGTAATCCACCATGCCTTGGCTCGGACTTCTCCCATTACTTAAGTTTCCGTGCTGCCTCAGCTCCCCCATCTCCAGTGAAGTGTGTGTGCATGTGCCAGCATATAGTCACTGCCACACAAAGAGAGAGCAGGAGGCCACGAGTGCTGCGCCTCCACCCGTCTTTCATTACCTTTCTTTCTCACCGGCTCTGACCCCCTCCTCTCTCCCCAACAGCTATGCTGGCCAGCTGGCTCCCGCTCGAGTGTCGCTTTCCTGGCTCAGGAGGAGCCAACAAGTACACGAGGGGTTTTTTTGTTATTGTGTGGGACTTTGTGCGTGTGAGATGGTGTTTTACTGGAAGGCAAAGAGCTCCAGGGAGCTTGTTCAGCCTGTGCCATAACCCACTGATAGCAGCAAGGCATGGTGCTTCATCGGACCATCCAGGCAGCTCGGGCGGGAGATCTTGCAGCCCTGAAGGAGCTCGCCTCTTCTGGTCACCTCTCTCCAGGCATCACTGATGCTCAAGGTGCTGGCCCGGTGCACCACGCAGCCAGGTGTGGACGCCTGGACTGCCTGCAGTTCCTGGTGAGCGAGCTTGGGCTTGGTGCTGATCCCCGGGCCTCGAACAGGGCCACACCAGCACATGATGCGGCAGCTACTGGCAACATCCGGGAGCTGCAGTGGCTTGTGCAAGAAGGAGGCTGCAACATTGAGGTAAATATATCCACTCATAGCAATCTTGGCACAAAAAATGAGCGAGCGAAACCCATCCTGAGAGCTTAAGGAATTAACTTGACTTCCACTGACTTGAGTACATTTATTAAAGTATTTCTTTCACAGGTAGTTATACCTGTAAAGCCTAAACCAAGAAGCAATTGTTAGAAAATTATTCTTTTTTTTTAAACTGCAGTGTTTATTGAACCCTTTGACCAATTACATTTATAAAAATTTTTGGGGGGGAAAAATCACAGTGATGATGTAGAGTTCTCAAAAACTCACTTGGCATTACAGGGTTATGATAAATTAACAAATTAATACGTAAATGATTAAAACATAATTTAAAGAATATGAAAATAATGACACATGCATATATGAAGAGATATCAGCTGAAGTGGAATAAGGGCCGGACTGTACTAGTGTGTAATACCAATTTTTACCACAAGATAGTGGAAGTATGTCATTTGAACCTTTATTTTAGGGGGTAAGTCACTAAGTCACTTCCTGCAAAGGAAAGGAAAGGAAACCTCCTGAGAAAATAAGAGTAAGGCTAAAAAGAAGTGTCAGCAGTTGAAAGAATAGCAGCAAAGATGAAGAAACGGATAAAAAAACCAAAACAACAGCCATTGGAAAGACAAACTCTGTCCCCTGGTGGTGGAAGTTTTAGTTAAATTCTGTAGAAGGTGATTGCAAAATGTGAGAAATACATCATCATTTTATTCATTAAAGATTAAAATGAAGCTTTTAGTTTGGTTGGTTTAGCTTGGCCTTCCAAAATTAGGCCTGTCAGTTTGAGAGTTCTGTGTTTCAGGTATTTCAGTAAGCTAAATGTTTTCAGTATTTCTATACAAAATATTTTAAGTATTCCACTATTCCAAATTTCAGATTTTGTTTAAAACATAAACATGAAAGTAACAAAGGATGAAAATGAACTGACTATGATTATTTAATTGTTAGTTGTTGTTTATTAAAGTTTTACACAGTCATCAATTCATCTCAACTTTGGTTAATTGTATTTTAGAAGGCGTATCATACAAGGATGGTCTGATTTGTTTTAAATAAAAAGGCAGTAACTGAAAACTATAATTAATGGAATTAGAAGACTTTAGAATATCTGTTATGCGCAAAAGAAGCAGAATAGGAATAATAAAGGAATAATAAACACACATTAAAAACATACTCCTAATGATTCCACTTGGTCATTTTAGCCATTAAAATCATTTTGTTCCTTGAGGGTCGAAAAATAAAGGAAAAAAAAGTAATAACAGTAACAGCATAGGGAAAGAAATTAATTACAGTAGTTAAAGTAGTTAAAAAAATTCTCTAAAAGCTTAAACCTATTCTGATGTATTACTGACTGATTACATCATATGGTTTTGACTTAGCTGACATCCATTATGGTAATGTATCACATGTCCCGTAATTATGCCCAGATGGTTGCAGGATGTATAACAGAGTAAAAGCAGAGTAAAGTTTATTTACATTGTTTTTCAAAACTGAATGTGCAAGATCTGATTTTTAAGCTTCTATTTTACTTACTGATTATTGGAAATCTCTTAGATAAGAATCTGTCCTGCAGCTTTTCATATAAAAAACAGAAAGCATTTACTGTTCAGTCTAAGGAGCTCGGAAAGAAAGAGACTTAGGCAACAATGACCTGGATGACTGAGAACCTGCGCACACACAATTACTCTTTACTTGTTTTATGTTACTTCATTTTTTTTAATCTGTTGCAAAAATGATAGTCAAAGATTATTTACCTCCCATGAGCCTGTAGAGGAGCAGGACTTCAGTTTTTGTCCACATCAGATCTCTGCGAATGTTTCCAGGATAGAGATGCTGCCGGTGCCACAGCCCTTCACCTCGCGGCTCGGTTTAGTTGTGCGGAGGTCATTAAGTGGCTGCTTTCTGTTGGTGGTGTGGCCAAGGTGGAGACAAACTGTGGAGCTGTGCCTGCTCACTACGCCGCAGCCAACGGGGACCTCACCTGTCTGAAACTGCTCATTCAGGAAGCACCTGGGTGAGTTCATGGCCCTCATTTCACTTCCTAATATTACAGGCTCTGTTTGCCTGCCTGGGGTTGTTTGTACAAAGATAATCATCTGCATCCACACTTTTCAAAGCCATCCAGTGGGCCGAATTGGACCCTCCTACTACATTAATATTAACTGACTTTGCGTTTCCATTTTTCCATTTGTTTTTGGATAGTAAGTATTTAGTTTTTGGAAGTATTTGCAAAGAGTTGCAAGTTTGTGAAACTTCAAGTAACGCTGTTAGGAAGAAATTTAAAATGTTAAAATAAAAATGTTAGAAATGTTAAACTTTAGAATAATTTTTGATGATACTTTTGATTTGCTTTATTTTCCATAGCACTATAGTAACTGACGGACCCCCCAAAAAACATGAAAGTATCTCTATAAGCTATAGTATACCTTGAGAACAAAGGAATATCATGTAAAATTCTGTATTAATATCTGTAAAAAACAAGGAATTAAACCAGCAAGCTTATAAAGGCCAAACATCTCTTCTACCACCTGAGCCGCTGCTATTGGAAGTTCTTAAGCACTGATTAAGTGCAAGTTTAAAAAGTGGTGTTCCAGACTCATTCTTGTATTAGGCAGATATTAAATTTAGAAACTTTTGCTCTTATAAAGCAATGAAAACACTACTTTTCTTTGCCACTGAGCGATCGCCACAGACCTATAAGCATACCGTCCACATAAAACGATGTTAGCAGTTATACGATGACCAGAGACCGTGGAACAACAGTCATAAAGTGAGCGGGTCCTAAGTTAAACTTTTTTCAGCTGTGAGTGATGCACCTTGCAGTGGAAGTGAAGGATACTGTTGATTGACATGTGACAGCGTTGGTTACCTTTGCACCTAGAGCTTAAACTGTCCAGCGGTGACCAACTGTTAACTACACAACAACTACACAGCAATGCATGAATGAGTTTCATTATGCACAGAACTACCCATAAGGAGTCCTAACAGCACTTGGGAACAGAGCCTAAAAAAGGCAGGCGTTAGCCTGGATCATGCCTCCATTAAGAAGAAAAAGTATTAGTAGACATTATCAGCAACTAATCTCAATCTGTCAAACATTTCATTTCAGTTTGTAAAGTTTCTTTTTTTTTTGTCCTTGGCAGTGAAGTAATATTTTTCACTGCCTATCCCCATTTATTTAACCTTCATGAAACAACATGAAGGACATCTTAAGAACATGCTGGGCAAAAGAATCTGCAATGAACTTTTTGTGGTCCATCTTCACGATGTTGTCGTTTCAGATGCATGTCAGCAACATCCACAATCACATTATTTAGCAGTCTGCTGTAAGTATAGTTCTCTGAGAACTGCTGTTCTCTTTTCTAAAGATAAATTCTCCTTCGCATCTTTTTTTTTTACCTCATGATTAAGATGGATAAGACAAAGGTAATGGGATAAGACAAAGACGATTTTAGGTATATTTTTTACTGTTTCACTGCAGCCCTAGATGGCAGATTAGTTCTTGGAGGAACTTACCTTGCACTGGTGTTTAAGAGTGATGTCCCACTAGATCTTACACTGACTCACTTCCAAACCCTTAAAAAAATTTCTTATCAATGAATATCTCTGTCACCAGAAAACAAAGTAACATTAAAATACTGGATAAAAAGTATTATTATTATTACTAGTATTGCACTATTATTTCTCTTTAGTGTAATAAAGTTGGTGCAGAAATTCGTAGTTCCCAGATTATGGCTCCAACTGCTGTTGGTCTGACTTTTCCTCTACCGCCACCGTGAGACCGACATTTGTTGTCTGCATCCCCACAGAATTATCCTCAAAGGCGCTGGAGGGTCAGTCCAAAACACTTTGGTGACTTTTCTGCCATCATCTGGTCAAGTTTGATGTTTGTTTTAAGTTCAGGAGATTTTGACCAAGCTCGTGATCTTGTCAGCAGCCAGTCTTTTACTCCACAGTTTTATACCTGTTCTTGAAATACTGATTTCATACACATGCTAAAGGACATAAGGTCAAGTGTAGCAAAAAAAAAGTCATTACCACTCTAAATGACACTTTGGTTGATAAAACCAAACTTTTCAAACAAAAATAGAATTAGATATGATAACACAGGGAAACAGGTTCTAATAGAAAAGGAAGAAGTTAGTTCAGTCATCTGTGATTCTTAATAAGCATAACTTTTTTGATTTTGGCATGAGGTCACATTTACAGAGATCTGAGATGATTAAAGGATGTACAGTATTGGGTTTCACTCATCAAAAGGAACAAGTAAATAAACATAAGCACCAGCCCTCACTTCTTCCTCCAATTAAACTTTTCCATCTCCTAAACCCGAGACAGCGGCACAGATAATGGCGCGTGTGGCTCTTCCTGCCTTATCCTCTTGTTACAATAGAGTCTGACTGTAATTTGCATGATGCATGGCAGAGTTTAGAGCATCACAAGTAACCATCAGTGACCTGTGAATAATACATGGCTACATGCTGTCCATCACGTTCGGCCTGCAGTTGTTAAAGAGCCGTGTGTACACCAGTGGAAACGCTGCTTTGAGGTCCAAAAAAGGTTGAAATTAAGGATGAAATTTCCCCTGTGATATAATTTTACCATTATTGCTCATATTAGATTTTTGCATAATTTCCACATCAATGTCCAGTGTGATGTGTATCCATAGATACATGTATGGTGTTATTTTTAATATGTTTTAGTCACATTCAGCAACTAAATATTTATTTAATCATTTCCAGTTATAAAAAAGTACTTCAATTATCTGTGCTTACATATTTCATTAAGATATTGCTCTGTTAGAACACATCAGACCATGTTGGTCCTGTTGTTTGTTGAGACTGTCAGGAATACCAGAATACCAGATCTTTCTCTCTTTACAAAAACCTTACACATTATAACAATTTCTAACTAAATTACTAACAAAACATTTTTAACAATAGCAACTAAAATGAAATAAGCAAACCTATATGTATCTTTAAACTAACTGAAACTGAACTGAAAAGAAAGGAACAATTTAAACCATCCATCCATCCATTCGCTTCCACTTATCCCTTTCAGGGTCGCGGGGGGGGGTGCTGGAGCCTATCCCAGCTGTCATAGGGCAAGAGGCGGGGTACACCCTGGACAGGTCGCCAGTCTGTCACGGGGCTAACACACAGGGACAGACAACCATTCTCGCTCACGTTCACACCCGCATTCACACCTAATTAATGTGAATGAAAATTCATTCATTTGGTCAAACCAAATAAAAATAAAAACGGATGAAATTACAAGCCATAACCTCTATTTAACTTGTATGTTTAATGAGAAAACGCTCACATTTAAAAAGCTGAAACAGTACAACTCTGATATTTTAGTGGAGTAGGTTTTTTTTGTAGTTTTTTCAGATATTTTATTAATGCATTTGTGTAACTGTGGTAACTCTAACTAATTTGATACAACTAAATGATTTGTCCACCGGAACAAAAATTGGAACTAGACTTATAAAAGAGACAAAAATGAACTATTAAAATAAAAATAAAAAGGATATGTCCTTAGTTTTAGTCACTGACAGTGGTTAAATTTGCCATACCAACAAACAAGCGAAGGCTTTGGTGCATATTTTTAAAGAGACTGGTTATTTCCATGGCCTTAAGTGTTGGATCTGTAGTGGAATATCTCTTTTTAACTTCTTAAATCTGCCTGTGCTAACCTCCATCACCTGTTTGTGCACAGGTGTGTGAACCACCAGACGGCTACCGGTGCTACCCCGCTGTACCTGGCCTGCCAGGAAGGGCACCTGCATGTTGTCGAGTACCTTGTGAAGGACTGCGGGGCTGACGTGCACCTGAGGGCCTATGATGGCATGACCTGCCTGCATGCTGCTGCTCACATGGGCCACCAAACTGTGGCGGTGTGGCTGGTCAGTGAAGAACCATAAATCTATGAAGATGTTTCGTACATCTGATGCTTTCTTTGATCCGTATTTAATGAACTCTGAACAGGTGACCTGCACTGATATCAACCTGTCCTGTCAGGACACAGATGGAGCGACTGCTCTGCACTTTGCTGCCAGCAGGGGACACTATTGCATCTTGGAGAAGCTGCTACACATGGGTTCAAAGGTCATGAAAGATTACTGGGGAGGGACCCCACTTCATGATGCTGCAGAGAATGGAGAGCTGGAGGTTAGAGCTAACTTTTTTCCACATTGTTTATATCTTATGTTTTGTGTTATGCCTGAATAAACTCAGTTGTATTAATAAAACTTGTCTTGTTTGATCTCTCAGTGCTGTAAGATCCTGCTGGCCCATCAAGCCAACCCCTCAGATCAAGATATTGATGGGTTCACAGCAGCAGATTTGGCAGAGTACAACGGACACGCTGAATGTGCCAGATATCTCCGTGCCATGGAGAGAAACGTAAGCTGTTTGTCACCTGCAGTATATTTTATTTTGCACGTTTTCCCTTGTTTGTCTCCTCTCTTTGTGTCGCGGCACAGCTGTTTGCCTTGGCATGAAAATCAAAGCTCGAGTACGGTCAAACATCTGGAAGATCTTGGAAGCTCAGTGAATCATTTTCTTAATTTGTAACATGTATTTCATTCAGGTCAAGCCTATCATTCTCCTGAGCTGTTCTCTTCCACTCAGCCTGATTACATTGCTCTCAGTTCAAGAGGTCTGAGAAAGTGGAGGATGAAGGCTTTAGGGCATTACAGGAGATGATGGCGTGAGTACTGTGGCGGGGGGGGGAGAGATTCTTCTTTCTCTGTTTTCCACAGATGAGTCTGTCAGGCTAGCTCTTTTGGTTCGTGTGGAAAGCACAGCACTCCTTAATGCGATTGATCAATATTTTAGAGCTGACACCTTGTTTTTGCTGGTGTTGCCTGTTCAAGTCAGAGGTCACTGCGGGAAGCACTTACCTGCATTAGGGTTAATCAACTCAGGATAGTTTGATGTAAGTCATTCCTCCTGACCTGCACAGAATCAGGTGATTTTTTTGTAAAATAACTTTGGTATATTTCATGAAGACATGCACAATTTGAGTTACTGACCCATAACGTCACATGGGTAGGCTGAAATTTCATAGCTTTTAATTTGCATTCTTTAATTCACAATTCATTTTAATTCAGTTTTATTTATACAGCGCCAAATCACAACACTTGCCCCGAGGTTCTTTATATTGTAAGGTATATATATAATATATAGGGAAGGGAAAAACTCCCTTTTAACAAGAAGAAACCTCCAGCAGAACCAGGCTCAGAGCGGGGTGGCCATCTGCTATGACTGGTTTGGGTGAGGGGAGGAAGACAGGACAAAAACACGCTGTGGAACAAAGCATAAGAAGATCCTTTGTAACCTTCACTAAAGCTGTTTCTGTACTGTGGAGAGCTCTGAAACCTGACTGAAACTCTTCAAATAAGAAAGTACCATGTGAAGTGCTGCTTAAACTGAATCCAAATCAATTTTAGACCCACTCTAAGTGTCTAAAACCGAGATCTCATCTTTCTTCTATAACCAGTTCTGGGCATCAGTATGATAGGATCTTATCATAGTTTGAGTAAACTCCACTAATTTGATGTCTGTGAATTAGAGAAACAGAAAAAAAGTTTGTACTCGGGATGTTTGATTTGATTTCGGATAATTCAGTGGAGAAAAATTCATTGCATTTTGGTAAACCTTCAATGGTCACATCACCTTCTGGGACAGGTGGCTGTTCTGACCAGGTTCTTAATGATGGTCTCCTTTTTGCTTACATTTTGATACCAGGCTCATCTTCTTGTTGTGATTCCTTCTGCCCTCCTTTCTTTACAAAAGTTCCATAATAATAAGGATTACAGCTGATGCTGAAACGTGAGCTCGTGGAGTTGATGTTAAATAGGAAACAGAGAATCAGGCTAAATGAAAGAGCCTATGGGGACCACTCTGTCAGCAGACTTGTTGAACGTTAAAGCCTCACAGCTGTCCACCTGCAGCCTGCTGTAGTTGTTTTCCTTCACCACTCCTCACTTGCTGCCTATAACGCAGGCTGCACAGGGACGCACACAGAGTAACCAAAGCTGTCGGCCAATAGGATCCATGAATAAGTCAGCGGAGAAGAGCAGCACTCATACATGAAGAGGATGATGATAGTGAAGTAGTGAGGCGTGACTGCCGAGCTCCTCTTAAGAAATAATCCTCCCATGAACAAAGGGAAGCTAATTAGCGCAGGGCTGCTGTGGCGTCCGACGCAGCCCGAGCCACCGCCAGCTAAGGGCCTATCAGTTACTTCTCTCCAGCGGCTCAGGTGGAGGGCCCGCGGGTGAAAATGCTGAGCCCGTTATGGGATCCACAAGCTTAAGTTTCAGCGTTTTCACCATTCTGATGCCTGGAGCCGGCAACTCTATCCCTTTGTGGAGCTGGAGAGCAGGATGTCATTGGCATCAAACACACATTTGACTGTCAGTCATGTTTTTTTCCAGAGGCTTGGAAGTGCTATGATTGTCACCTCTGGATGCTGTGTGATGATGGTAGCAGACTGAATGGTATATCGTGTTTCTTGGCACTTTATGAATTGGATACACTAACAGAGACTCAGTGTGAAGTAAAAGGTCATCTGACAGACAACCGACCAAACAGTCGCTCGATTTAAATCTTTATAACATTTACAGGATAGAATATGTAATTGTTTAAATCCAGCTGTGCCAGAGATAAGGTGTGCAGGTAGACGTGCCTTAATTACATTTCTGGTGGTGTTTCACGTTTGTAACGTAGATCGCGGGTTTCAGCGGTTCTTAAGTGTCAGTCGGATAATCTCATTTCCGAGAAGTGACCTGAATGTAGCGGGACAGTGACCGGAGAGAGCTGCAGATCTGGACTCGCTGCCATGTTTGGATCACTCACAGCGAGGTCAGACTCGTTCAGCGCTGTCATCTACTCTTCCCTCATCTTGCATCTCAGCAACAGCTGCAATCAAATAAACAGTGTGCGGTGTGAGGTTTACTTCACACACGCAAACACACACACACACACACAGGGCGATCAGGCCAAAGATACTGGTGTTTGAGATTTTTGTTATTATTTTTAGAAATCTTGGAAAGAGGATTCATCAGTCATCGCTTTGGTTTTTAAGACACACGTCTAAAGTTTTAAATTTCTTTTGAGAAATAAAACACATGTAATCTAATAACTTTAAAGAGAATTTAATGAATTTTGTTGCGCTTGTCACATTTTCAGAAAACAAAACCTTTATCCTCTTGCGCAACAGAGCTGTGAATCATTCTGACTCACAATGTTTAGGTGCAAAATGTGATATTTATTAGGAAACTAGTGCAGAGATATTTGTGCTGAACACATTTAACCTACCGGAGCAGCTCAGTCATGGAAGTCCATGCAATGAAGCTCCTGGTGCACAGTTTTTGTTCTGATGTTAATGCCAGAGAGCACTGCAGTTACTGAATCTCAGCACTAAATTACCCCTGCTCTGTGACTCACATGGACACTTCATGGCTGAACTGCTGTGGTTCTTGTTCGTAAAGCCAGACTACATTACCAGGTGCTTCATTTTATACATCAATGGGCTAAAGAGATGTGGCCCGATACCTTTTGTCAGTATATAGTGTATCACTCACTATATCCTGTGTACCATGATTTTCTTTTATTCTCTGGTTTTAGACTGTAAAAAAATTTTGAACCCTGAATTTATTTTTCAGTTTTATGTGCGCTTTCATATACGCTATAAAAGGGGCTATATGGGACATTTTGCTGGCTAGTTTTGGGTCCACGGGTGCCTTCAGAGCAGTGGTTCTCAACATTTGGAGGGCCTGATAGCCCTTAGAGAAGGATGCCATCGTAGTCACGGAGTGTAAAAATATTGTTGTTTTGTTATATCCCTTTTTTGTCATGGACCAGACTATGAGATCGGTATGATTGAGCCGTCACTCACAACTTCTTTCAGTGTGATTGGTTACTGACGTGAAGGTCTATGTTTTAACTAAGTAGTTTCTTTGTACCCAATTTAAAGTGAGAGAAAGAAAAACACAACATTAAGTAGAAAAAAGGCAAAACCAATTCCAATTAGAAGTTCTATAAACTGCATCAGCTTTATGTCTGTGATGTAAGGAACAGAAATAAGCATCGGTATCCTGGATGTACTTCAAACATACATTTTTGAGTAAACTTATATATTGTGTCATATTGTGATGACCAAGTTACAGCATATGAAAGGTGTAATTTCTTCCCTACATTTTGATACCATGTTCACCTTCTAGCTGTGATTCCTTCTGAGTCAAAATAATTTTCTAATGTAGTCACATCTGTGTTCACGTGTGATACTTTGAAATATAATGAAGCTGTACAGAGGAAAGTCGGCTGAGTCTGAGGGGTTCGGGTGGGAGCGCTCTTGATTGATGAATGAGCTGTTCTACTCAATAGTCCCAGGTGGAAAAACAAAATCACCTGATTACCCACGCGCATGTCTCTTCTCCAGGTGCTTTGACAAGTCTTCCGCTGATACCTCCCTGCGTGTAACAGCATGACCGCTGGTTTGTCAATGCATTAGTGACATTACCGGCCATCCTATCCGGTCCCTCAATTATTAACAGCATTCTCCGATCAGAGTTTATTGTTTATTACCTGGCGGCCCTTGGCCACTGTTAAGAGACGCTGATGATGGTGTCAAACAAGTGGACGGTGATCTTAAGATAGCACGCCCCAATACCTGGCCGCACAAGTCGGTGTCAGTCATACCACGAAGTGTGCGCCGGGAGAACTGCTCAAGGTCAAGGTTGGTGAGCTTTAGTTTGGTCTGTTTGTCAAAGTGCAATAGTTTTTGTTATTGTGCTCATGTGATTTTTTTTGTGCGTGTAAACTGTATGAGTGGTGATCTTTAATGTTATGCGCTTCTGTCTTTGTTGCTCTGTGCCAAGGACTACAGTTGAAAAGCCTCTGTAGTTAAATTTGGGCACATTTACACGATGGACCCAAGTGCTCGTTAATTAATGAGCATTGTCCCTCAACATATTATAAACTCTCTTTCTTGTTTTTATACTCGCGCCTTATTTTTCTTTGAGCTGAAGAAAGTGAGCGGACAGGCTGAGTAATTACTTTTGTGAAATGAATGGAAAGTTTTGTATGTTCTGTTTGAGAGGCCCAAACTGGCAGATGTTTTGGCAGCATTTTGCCTATTTTCTGATCAGTTATAGCCTGTTACGGTTAGGCATGAGTAACGCTCCAGGCTCATGACCTTACTTTATTTTGTCATTGTTGATTTTTGCAAATTGGATGTGTTTTCTTTAATCTTGCAGTTTCCAGACATGTCCAATAGTAGTTACAATATTTCAGCACTAAGTAGACAAATACTTTCAGTTATTACTTTTGTAGCTGCAGCAGATGCAAAAAAAAAAAAAAAGAAATGCTGTAGATGTTCCCAAAAACAGCATATCTGTCAGTTGGTAGTCTCGCAAGCATTTACCTCCATGGAGGAAACCTGAGAGTATATTGCCATGTGAGTGGACATGTATTTACACTATAGTGGTCTGTGTATAATGTGCAGCCGCTGTATACATTCCCTGTTGCAATTTATCACTGTGAATATTTCACGTGGAAGCAGGTTGTTTGAATGATTGATTCCAGAGTGCAGAATTACAAGACATGTTTCTTAAACACAAACTGTGTTTCTGAAATAATTAAACTCTCCCGTGGTTCGACCCACAGGGACCGCAGATTACTGGAGCTACATGTCTGACAATGAGACAGCATTGAGTAGCTGTTTCTTAACTCCCTGGCTCCTAATCTGTAGCGATCAGAGCCTTTGTGGTCTTCGACAGAAAGGAGAGCAGATCCAGGCCAAAAGCAGGGTTAGGCTATCTGTATCTGCGTGGCAGTAGTGATGGGGGTGTGATGAAAACCAAATGCTCTCTGGCCACTGCATCTAATTAAACACACACATGCAGGGTTCATCGTAGTTTTTAGGACACTGAACTGTTACGAAAAGGGTCACAAAGGAATCGGGCTCCCCCTTCCCATTTCCCAGCCCGCTTGTTGTTTATCTATTTATGGATTGCACAACTTCTGGGAAGATTATTCCTCCGCCCGAGCGGTGTCACAGCATATTTCGTGTTGCTCGACATCAAAGTGCCGCGTGAGAGGAAATGGCACGGACCACCTCATGGACGTAAAGCACAACAGCGTGCAGCAGCATATTAGGCCTGCCTTTGAAGTTTTGGCTACTAATAATGTCCTCTGAGAGGTGAATTTGATATGTATTCTGTATGGAGTGCATTAGGACAATGCAGGTTCATTAAAGGGGACCTAAATGCTTCCATACATCCGACAGCCTGCCTGGAGCGGTGTGAAATGCTGCCACCTATTCAGCCGTGCATGTGCTTGTTTTCTTCTTCGGTTTGGTGCGAGTCTTCAGGCTGTGAAATGTTTCATGTGCTCATTTGTACATCATAATCAGAAACTTCCTTTTTTATTCTAATTAAAACCCTAGCAGACTTATATCCTTGATAGCCTGTAAAAAAACAACAAACAAAAAAAAATAACAAAAACAACCATATTTAACCTAAAACAACTGACTTTTTGACACTTTCTGGCACAGAATCTGCTCCCATATTGAAATGATCTCGTGTGACTGATTACACTGCCTGAATCTACAGTTTTATTACTTTAAAGGCTCCCAAAACCTGCTGTAATCTGGGATTTCCTGTTTGTGCCTAAACTTGACATATTTACCTCTTAAGTGCTATATATTACGATATGGACAAAAGTATTGGGCCACACCTCTTAATCTTTGAATTCAGCCGCATTGCCACAGGTGTATAAAATCAAGCACGCAGCCATCCAATCTGCCTGTACAAACATTTGGGTCGTTGTAAAGAGCTCACTGAATTCAAGCATGGTGCTGTAATTGTGCTGAGGCACATAGAGGGTAAAAGTTGCCAGTGCTCTTCTGACTCAATAACTGCAGAGTTCCAGACTTCCAAACCTCCTCTGGCATTAACGTCAGCATAAAAACAGTGTACAAAGAGCTCCTGCAGGGGTAATGGAGGTGATGTAGCATAGGTCCCCAGTACTTTTGTCCATATAGTGTGTGATTTAAGAACAAATTGAAAGGGGAAAAGATGTTTTTCAGGTGTGTTTTTTCTATCTGCAAATGATGACTGGAGACTGTCGTAAATGTAAGACTTGACTATACTAACAAAGAGAAGAAATTATGTCCTCTCTGTGGTTGGTTTGATGTACTCCTGTTAACTAAGATTAAAGACTAAAGTGGTACTTTACACACAACTATCACACAGAAGTAATAACAAAAGCAGTCTGAGACTGCATAGCTGAGACTTCCCTCCACATCATGGATGAAACAAGTCCCTGGATCCAGTTGGTGTCATTTTGTTGTGAACATCAAGGCCATTTCCCCCAGCTTTTCCTCTTTCAGTTTAAGATATACTTTATCTATCTTAAAAGTTGAGAAATTACAAAAAAACAACCTAAAACAAAATGAAATAAAGTCTTTTTTTTAACAGTTTGTCTAGTTCAGGGGGCTCGTGTGGCACTGAATCCTATCCCAGCTGTCACTTGGGGAAAAGCAGTCATACATTACATTCATACCTACGGCCAATTTAGAATCAGCAACCTGACTGAACACGCCTGTCTCTGGACTGTGGGAGGAAGCCAGAATAGCAACAAAGACCCCAAGCAGACACAGAGAGCCATCTCCACGTAACATAGGTCAACAAATTCAATAAAGCAAAATGACTTCCTAATTATTGTGAAAACGAGCACAGCAAATGTGAGGTGAAATTAAGGTGGCTCAGTGTACACACAGGGTCAAGTGTAGAGGACAGTCCACACTAAAATGTGTATGTTGGTACGTGTTTGTGAAGATATGATGCAGAAAGTACAATTTTGCCTCATTTCGCAATATTAAAAAATCCTTGCAAAAATTCCTGGATCGAGATCAACTCCAAAAGTGAATTACTTCTAAGTTGGGCAAAGCTCCATTTCTATTAAAGTTCTCACGCAAAAGTTCTGTGTGTAACTTTTTAAGTTAGGCAGTCTGAACCAATCACATAACCTCCTTGATGGAGATCTCTTTTCATCTGTTTCTGTGGTGTTCGCTCAAACGAAATCTGACTCCATAATGAGGTCACACGTAACTAGACAAACCAGGCTCGTTGCATGAAAAGCACTTGTGACGTCATGCAACGGCCACCAAACTGCAGTTCAGTGTGATGGAGGGAAACCTGCAGCAATTCAGGTGAGGTGAAGAGAGAAGTGTCTGAAAATGGATCATATTACAGCAGGCGTGATGTCACCTGATTTAGATGACAGGAAAGATATAAAGCAGTAAGCACTTCTTCTTTGATCCTCATCCTTTTCTAAGACAAAAATATGAGTGTTTAAAAAGGAACTCTGACTGAGCACATGTCTTATTTTATTAACATTAACATCAGTAATTTCAAATTAATACTAATCAAACTCTGTATGTATCTCGGTTTTTATAAAAGTAGGAAAATAATTTCAATCAAAGGCCGCTGTTGTCATTCATGGAGTCTGGGCAGTGGCAGACGTCTAGAGGTAAATAAAATGTACATAAACAAATGTTTGCTGTAAAGAAGTCAGCGTGTGGATCAAATGTTCATTTTTACAGTGTCCAATAATAGTATTTTCACATGATAGCATCAATAACCAGCATATAGTCCTCATCCATTTTTTTATTATTCAAGTCAGTTTCATGCTCACACATGTAAGCATGGTTCATAATTACAGGCTCAATACAATGGCCAGCGTACAGCTGCATCCAGCCGAATAGCTACATCGGTCTTAGCTGGATACGCTGATTGACGGGTGCTTCCTCTGTGATCAGGGTCAGAACTTTTGGGTCATTTTCAGAGCTGATAGTTTATTGCTTAGCTAGAGAGCATCTATGTTTTCCTGTCTTTCACAACTCTTAAAGCATTTTCACTCAATATCTAAGGGCGTTTGTATGGTTCGTGGGAGAAAATTATCGTCACGGTGTGTAGCTTTAGTCATTGCTTATAACCAGCAGCATTTATGAGCCATAAATAAGTAAATCAAACACATCAGGAGGGAAGTGCCGAAAACACAGCTGCAGCTCTTTTGGAAGTTTCCCGCTCCTTTCCCCTCTTCTTATCGACAGTAAAGCTGAACAACATTGCTTCACTTGTTTCCTTTTGATGGGAAATTACAACCAAAAGCAGCACAGTGTGCTTTTTTCGTTTCTTTTTTTTTCATTATTCAGAAACTGTGAGCCGTTTGAAATGACGACAGCTTTGGAAACCATTGCACACTCAAAGGAATGAAGGCCTTCCTGAGTCAAAACATGCATTAAACATTTAGGGATTTTAAAATCATGAAAAAGTGTGCTTCAACTGGAAAGAAATTTGGAGCATATTAAGGCCAGCAAGTTGTAATAATAAGAGTTCATTTGACCTGTAAGTAATGTATAATAACATTGATAGCACTGTCAAGCTAAAAATCACAAAGTCTTCACAGCAAAATGCTAAAAAGTTACCCAAAAGCAAGTTTTAAATGTTTTTAAAAGACACAGCTGAGTCCACAGATCTCAGGCTCAGACGGAGAGAGGTTCAGAGTATGGGGGCTACCGTTGCAAAAGCTCTGTCTCCTTTAATTATTAGCTGGCAGGCCGTAATCACATGACCCTAGGGACCTGCTGGCGATGTATGGATGTAACAGTTATCTGATGCATACCAGTCTCTAAAAGCCAAAACCAGAATCTTAAAATGAATCCTAAAGTCAGTGGAGAACCAGTGCTGCAGAATTAACCATGGTGTGACATGTGAACAGCTAGAACTGCAGAACTGCAGGAGGTAACAGTAATGATGAGTCATTTAAAATCCTAGCAATCCAATTGCAATGAAATGAAGGCATGAATAGCATTACCCAATTCAGAGTGTAACACAATAGACCTCAACTTGGCAAGCAAGGTAAAAGCTGTAACAGCGGTCACACCAAGCTTCCTGATTAACGGTTTAGCAAAAGTGGCAAGGGGAAATAGAATTTGCATTACAGTTTTTAACAGAGTCAAAGCACGTATGTAAGATGTGTGACTGGAGCTTAAATGAGATACAAAACTGTATGCCATCTGTGTAGCAATGATAAGAAATGTCTTTAATAGTAATCAAAATGTGTTGAAGAGGGAGCAGCAGAAACAATAAAGGCCCCAAACAGGAGCCTTGCGGCACACAATAGGCAAAAGAAGTGAAGAGGACCTGGACTTAGAAACAGCCACAGAAAAGGAGCATTCAGAAAACTTGAAGAAAGATCAGACGTAAATAAAACATCTTGCAAATGAAAAACTTTTTGTGGTTTGTGACATATCTTATAAGTATGAACTAAATGTACAGAAGCGGCTAAAGGAAGCTGCATTTCTATAGGTGCAAGTATAAGGACAAACAAGTGCACCATTTTTGGGATTCAAAGGGGATTTTGATCTAACAGAAAGTTAATCAGAACAGTTATTTGATGGAAATCCTGCTATGCTTCCTTGTTGAAGGAACTTGTGTTTCTGTTTTTTTAATGACCCGTATTTTGAAGTTTGTGAATTTCTGTGTTTGGACCAAGAGGAGCAGTTAAGTTTCGATTGTTTTTGGTGTTTGTTGTCTTATTTCTGTTTGTTTGTTTGTTTGTTCATTTTGCTTTTAATTATGAATAAATAAAAAGTTTTTCATTTATTCAAACTGCTCAGGTGATCGGTGGAGGAGATGCTTCTTTATTGAATATATTCCACGTTTTTTTTCCCTTTTTTATCCTTATTACCTCTTTTTGTCACACTCTGTTTCCATGTCTTCCATGGTGATTATAATTATAGTGCAGTACAGTCTTATTCTAAATATTTTAAATGTTTGCAGGCCTACAGTGTAGATAAGCCCATTGAGGTTCCCACTCCAGCAGAGGAGGTGAAAGTAAAGCCAGCCCTGGTGTTGCCACACAGCAGGGAGGACTACTACGGGAGCCTGAGTGACACATGCACAGACAGTCACAGCAGTAACTCACACATGGACAGTTTAAAGGTAATCGCAGTTTAGTTGTTTTAAGATGTTTTCTGTTCTTTCGTGGTTTCTTAGAGCATGCCAGTGAGTCTTTTTCTTTGTTTACAATAGCAGCCTGAGAATGAGGAGCCTCCACAAGCAAGATGCCCTCAGTCCCTGCTTGCACCTTCTTTACCTTCTGGTTCATCTACACCTGCCCAGCCTCAGAGGACTGCCGTCAGTAGAATAGAGCAGGTTCAAATTGCAACATCTGGTGAGAGAAACATCTGTGGAGCTTATTTAATTGCTCTTATTGCAGAGCAAGGCAACAATTTATTGCACAATTTCATGGTAACAGTGAGTCATTTCAAATATTAATCTGCTTTAAAATGACTGGGAAAATGACTGCTCATGATTTGTACTGCAGTTATTAGAGGTTTCAATCAACCCAAGGCCGCTGGGAGTGAGAGAACTGTCTGTACTGATAAGACAATGTTGCCTGATGCAAACCTCCTGGCTGAAAGAAAACTTCTTGGCGACATGAAGTCCATTAAATCTTTGAAACAGTCAGGAATATCAGGAGTTTTCACTGGACAAGCGGTAAGTATTCTCAGCTTCCTTATTTTAAATATCCTGCCCTCAGATTCACTTCCTTTCTTTGGATAAAAAGCTGATAGCTAGAACACTGCTGCTTCATGTATCTCTGAAGAATAAGATGGTGGTCCTACCTACTGAGGAGGCCAACCTGTCAGACATTGATTATCTGGTGCCCACCCATGATGAGAGAGGCCGTCCCATAGCAGAATGGAAGAGGCAAGTCATGGTGAGACAGCTGCAGGCCAGGCTGCTGGATGAGGAGGATCAGAGGAGAAAGGTAATCTTGTTTGAAAGATGAATTAGGGCACAATTTAGTATTTTCAATCAAGAAGTCATTGCGTGCAAATCCAATCTTCAAGGTGCTGTTCATGTAGGACTAAATCAGAGAATTTCGGGAGTAAACCAAGATGTGACTTTTTAGACTAGCGGTTCCAGAGAAAAGGAAAATGTGCATGATTGCCATTTAATTGTTGGCTTTTAAGTAGAAACAAAAGACCGTAGCCCCAATCCAACCTTTTAAAAATTATCAAACAGTTAGTCGATAACACTTTAGTGTATGTCCTGTATTTAAAAAGTGTCCGTTTTTGCTTCTATAAATTTCTAATGGTAAATCCATGAAAGTCCTTTTAGATTATTAACAGTCATTCAGTTGTGTGGATCTTGACTTGTATGTATTAGATTCTTTATAAAATCCTTTGTGTTATAGGTTGGTATAAGTTGTGTTTAATGTTTCAGCTTCTGTAACAGGAAGTAACCCAATGGTTGGGTTGTAGGTACTCATGCACACACTTTCCCCATTTCTTTTACATTTAAATCCCAAAAGCAAAGGCCTTTCTGGTTTCTTGGAATAGTCATTTAAATATTAACAAATATTTAGGAAAATATTTGGAGTGTTTCTTGGAAAAGATGGAGCACATAAAATTAATATGTTCATTGACAGACAACTTTGAATTTTCGCCTGCTGGCCGAGCAAAAGAAGCAATCTCAGTAACACTTTTGGGTGGAGGAAGCTACGATGGATTATTTTCTCGCATTAAAGACAAAACGGCTTTTACTCAAGAAATGACCACCACAATAATCCATAATAATCAACCGTAGTAAGGTCTGCTATTTGAGGTAAAGCCTAATTTAAACAAAACCTCTCCTAAACAAATGGTTACAGAGTCTAAACATAATGAGAAAAACAAAAATTGCAGCTCTTTCTTTGTGTTGCTTCTCTAAATCTGCATTACTGAAAATCTGAAAAACACTTGGAAATCCAGTCCCCATTTACTTTTAATTGCTCATAACAAATCACTGAACACATAGCACATTGTGAGTCAAGTCATATTTCTGAGGTTTGGATGAGGTCTGGGTTGCAGTTTTAATGTATCATTACTCTTTTTCTTGCATGCCAAAACCCTCTGAAATGTTTAAAAAACGTAAAAATTACATCCTGCGTGTTTATCTGGTGTTTGCCTCTTCTTTTACAGGAAAACGGGAACAGATTTGCCAAAGTCAGCTGGAGGTACTCCCAAGCCCACAATGCCATCCTGGGGCCCTCTGGTGAGCTGCTGACGGAGGGTGATCTCATCTATCTGGAGCAGCAGATTGCCAACGTCTCCATGCAGAGGAACTGTGAAGGCTACGAGTTGGAGTTGGCTCGTCTAGCTGAGGAGCTCAGGCACATCCTGCCGGCGCCCATAGTGAACATCACTGTCAACACGCAGTTTGGGAACTTGACAAATCAAGTTCCCTTACCTGTGTGGTGCGGCCGTATCTCGGGAATCGTAAAGAGCATGTCTCTACTCATGACTAACCTGACAGACCAGCCCTACTGCAAGATGCCCAACACAGAGCTTATCACAGTGTTTTCTCAGACGTCAGACAGAAAGAACTCCACTAGGGGACGCAGGGAGATGATCGAGGATGAAATCCATCAGTTTGGAGTGTCTGTGAGGACTCTGAAGTCAAATTTTGAAACGCAGAACTTGTCATTGTTAGCTGAACCTTCAGAAGCTCACATGTTAACCTCTTCCACACAGTTTGAGGCCCCAGAGTCAGGAAAGCAGGCTAAAGGGCTGAATCCAGCTGCAGAAACAGATCGAAACAGTGACTCTGGTATTCACTATGATGCAAATGTTCCTGATGTTCAAGAGACCATTAGCCTTAGAAAGGAGAGGATAGTTGTTCTGTTTTTAGGCCACTGGAAGAAATCTGCTTACACAGTGGCACTGAAGAGCAAGGATGCAGCAGAGAGGAAGATAAGTGGAGGAAACCCAGACATGGGTGACAGATCTGGTCGTAGGAGTAGCATCGAGAGTGCTCAGTCAGAGATGATGAACAGTTCCCTGGGACACTTCTTCAAGCAAAGAAGTGCTGTCAACAAGATGCTGGGAAACTGGAGAAAGATGATTTCCAGCGTCCCTTCAAGGCAGATAAGAAGGTAGGATGGGGTGACTTTTCCTTCCTATTAAAAACTGGAACTGTTCACATCTTTAAGTAACTGAAATCAGAGATTTGCGTGGATTTTTGTGTGTCAGATCATATTGTAATTTTTAGGACACCTCACATCAGAATCATGGAGTTAAGAACAATATCTGTTTTCTTTTAATGCATATATGCTGTTCCTCCATATTAGAGGTTTATATATTTACCCAACATGCGAAAGGTCATTGGTTTGAGATCAGGAGGAGACACAAGTACCTTTAGGGTTGCATCGTAAAGATTTGCCAACTTAAAATATCCATAGCTTCTGCTGTGGTGACCCCTTGTAAATAAGGGATCAGCTGAAAGAAGCTTTATACTATATAAAAGATACACGAGAAGTGTGGTTAACACTCAAGCAACCAAGCTATTTTAGCGACTAGAATCACAGAGGGGTTCATTATAACCCCATTATGTTATATAGCAAAGTATAATGGGTGTGTGGGGGGGTAATTCTGTCTTGGGCAGGCCTGGGAACGAAGCTCGAGAGAGAACACCAAATGGCCAGGCCCTAGCCCAAGGGGCCAAATTGGGCCCAGCCCAAAGAGGCAAAATGGGCCAGCCTTCTTGTGGGCTCACCAGCTGCAAGAGATACCATAGTGGTTGGGTGCAATGTGTTTTGAGTGGCATTCAAGGGTGGAGGCCCTGGTGGAGGCCCTAGCGGTGGCCCTGGTGGTCTGTTCCTGGCTGTTTGATTCTGTCTGTTGAAACTAGCTCTTGGGACATGGATTGTCACCTCTCTGATGGGGAAGGAGTCTGATACATTGGGGTTTTCCCAACTGAGGTTGGAGAAGGTGGTCAAACATATCCCTTGGAGGTTCTTCCCTTTTCAGGGTTCTTCAGATATATGGGTTATCTGCCCCATTGCTGACAATAAGTCTGACTCATTTCCGTTAGGTGTTGGACTTTGCTAGGGATGCCCTTTGACACAATTCTGGAGTGATTCTCCCTGACCTGGAAATGTCTCACTGATTCCCTGGATAAGCTGGAGAAGGTAGCTGGTGAGAGGGCTGTCTGGGGCTTAGGTTCCCATCCCTTCCCCTGTCTCAACTTAAACTAAATTTAAGCCTGAAACCAACTAAAAAATATTTTTCAACATAAATACCAAATATCAGGCTTGGATTCTGCCTTTTTTCATTTATAGGAGAGTAAATCAGAATTAGAATATCTTATTAATCACTAAGCAAATTATGTCAAAACTGTGTCATTGAGTTTTGTACCAGTAGTCAGAAAATACATTATTAATTCTACATAATTACATAATTCTGGGCTTGGTAAACTATGGACATATTGTATCTGCTTGTTTATGCTTGATGAATGACAGATAGTCAAATACATTGTTGTGTAAACTGCAGTGTTATCAACAGGCTCCACAGGCAGAAAGCCCTCTACTCGCCAGAGCAGTTCTTACCCCGTCTGGATGGTGTTCCTGTAGAGTATGACAACCTGACCCTAGATCTCTTCATGCTGGGCTACTTTCACATCTTGGAGCTGGACCTGCCAGTCGATGAAAGGAAAATGAGGCATCTTCTGTGCTTCGAGGTATTCGACCATGTGGGGAGCTTCCCCTGGGAGATGGTCAGGGACTTTCATAAGGCCGTCATTCAGGACATTGAGGCTGGGAACCGTGAGTGGAAGGACGGCTTTGAGGACATTAAAGTAAAGTTCTTTGGGAATACCATGAGTCAGCCTGAAAGCTCTACAGAAACAGTAAAACACAGCCTCCCAGAGGTTAGACAGGTCCCTAAAGTCATTGTGCAGACTCCTACGCCAGATGAGGGGACACTCTACACTGGAACTGACATTTCCAGTTTTAGTAATGAAGAAATTTGTAAATATATTGACCGTAGTTTTGCTTTTTGGAAAGAGAAAGAGGCAGAGATTTTTGATTTCGAGTAGTCACTTGTGTCATATTTCTAGATAACATCGGGGCTGGCTATCAAACTAATTAATGAACTACACATTTCCATCATCAGTTATGAAGTAAAGTTGGCATAGATATCTTAAACCTAATTGTCGGAAGTCTTGTTTACTTACTGTTTCATCGTAAATTTCTTTGTCTGAATTATAATTTTGTTATTTTTTTTACTGTTTATAAAAAATATATATGCTTTTAAGAGTAGAATATTTAGGTACCGTGGTAATAGTATTGAAACTCGGTCAAATAATTGTCAATATCATCAAGTTTCAGACGATACCCAGCCCTGTTAAAAAAAGAGTGCTAAAAGTGTTTTTGTTCAGTTCTTTGTTAAGAGAGCATTTTCTGGTAAATATTTGCAACAAAGCCTCAGAGTGATCCATGATCTGAGAGAAACCAATTCTGACATTCTTACAAATAAATCTTAACATAGAGCTCAATTGATTTTCATTGTTTTCATATTAATTTCACTGATCTTATCCTTCATTAAAAATCTTACTTTTTAAATGGGTTTTTCTTATTTCTGGGACTCATAAAAACATGGACCTGGAATCTCCTAGAACAGCTTTGTGAAATTCACAGTTTTGAAAAGTTCTTACTTACCATGTTTTGAGCCTTGGTGATGCACCTCAGTTCATCCTTAAACAAACAACATTTGTTTCTTCCAATTGGGTGACGTGTAAACACAAGGTTTGACCACCAGGTGGGTGGATCTATGCTCACAGTCAGATTTGCGGGGCTTAAAGTCTATCTGCTATTTTCTCAGATGCCACTGTTTTTACCGGTTATGCACAAGTTGTCCCAGGTGAGACGGAATCTGCCACACCAATAACGGACACATTTTAGAGACCTACAAAGTACACAATAGGACATGGTTGTGGCAGCATTAGTCTGATGTTTGTCAGGAATGAGACCCTTTTTCAATGATTTAATTCATGTTTTGCTTTTTAATTGTTTTTTTTTTACTTCTGGTTTTGTAGCCTGGTTACATTTAGGCACAAATATGACTTCATAGGACACTTTCTGTGTAAATGAGGGCCATCATTGACTTTGATAAAACAGGATTAGCTGACCCCTTGAAAATAAAAATGTGCTAGATGACCGTATCAAAGATATCTGCTCTCACTGACATCATACAGAGCCACAGTAAGAGTAGAAAAAAAATAATTAAAATGCACACACTTAAACTCCTGAACAAAGAACAGTTGTGGCCGCATTATTGTTACTCTGTTGTCAGCTGTCACATTTCCAATTGTTGGTCCTCTTTTGCTGCTCCCAGGCCTGTTAGGAAAATCCAAAATATGTGCCTTTAACAGCAGCTGCAGGTCCCATACATGTTGTTTGGAATCTGACTTCAGCACAGCGTCACTGTCAGCCCTAAAAATAACTAAGACGACAGCAGGCAGTCCCCCTCCAGTGACTTAGCAAAAGCTTTTTGCCATGCTACACGCTCCATATTGATCTAAAAAGCCGCTGCAATCCCCATTTTTACTAGGAGGATGAAACTTTTTTTCTGTTCCAGCTTATGTGGTGAGTTTGTTGTTAATTCTTTACTTAGTTTTTATTAGATGACAGGAAATGTTATTCGTTGTTGATTTCAAGACATGTTTTGACCTAACTATCATAGGCCAAAGGTACTCTGTGGTCAGCACATTAAAACTATGAGTTGACTATTCTTGTCAAATAAGAACAAATGTTTTCTATTTACTATACAACTATCATGTAAGAGATGTCATCCAACTCCTATTCACCACTTTTTAAACAAGCGTTTAGAAGCTGTCATTTCTCCATATGATGCTGCTACTTCATATATATGTTTACCACATAATCCGGTTCATGGTGCTAAATTTCGATAGTTTTTGGATTTTGAACTTCATGGTGAGGTTCTTGCTGATAATTAATATTGTTTTTTTTCTTGCATTTATTTGCTTTCTCTACACTTTTAGGTAATTGCTAATGTCAGTTGTTTATTGCACCAGCTGAAAGAAGATCTGAGCTCCATTTTGAAGTTGATAATGGTGCGTAATGTGGATGACCTGGACTTCTGCCTGTCCTCCCATCCTCAGAGCATGCTTGAGGGCTTGCGTTCACTCTGTTCTCACCCCAAACTTGTGGATGTGACTCTGAGCGCGGGAGGGCGAGATTTCCCCTGTCACCGTGGCGTACTGGCGCTCTGTAGCATGTACTTTCGCTGCATGTTCTCAGGGGACTTTGTAGAGAGCATTGCAGCACGTGTGGAGCTTCATGATGTGGATCCTGAGATCCTTAGCTGCTTGCTTGACTTTGCCTACACAGGCAAACTGACTATCAACCAGAAAAATGTGGAGGGGTTGATCTGTACCTCCAGCAAGCTCCAGTTCCAGACAGTGCGAGCCGTGTGCAGCCGATACCTCCAGCATCAGATTGATGAGACAAACTGCCTGGGAATCCTGGAGTTTGGGGACATTCATGGCTGTCCTGAGGTGGTTGCCAAAGCATGGGCCTTCCTCCTGGAGAACTTTGAGGCTGTACAACAGGGTGAGGAGTTTCTGTTGCTGGGAAAAGATAGGCTGATATCATGCCTGTCTGATGAAAGACTACAAATCCGGTCAGAGTGCGCTCGTGTGGAGGCCATCCTGAAATGGGTTAGGCACCACAGGGAGTCTCGACTGTGCCATCTCCCTGAGCTCCTTACCTTGTCCCGTCTCTCTCTGCTCAGCCTGGACTACCTGGCTGACACCCTGCTGAAGGACAGTCTGCTGCAGGCCTCTCCCAGCTGTACAGAGGCTGTGGAAAAGATTTACAGAGAGGTTAGTGAGTTTCTACACTTTTTCTCTTCTTGTTCTGCTACGAGTTATATTACAAAAATAATGTTACTTTCTAGAAAATGGATTTAGCACCTGAACATGTGGACAGACTCAACTCCCAGAGCCCACAACCAAACCTAGAAGAAGTTCTCCTTGTCATGGGAGGTCATTCAATGGATGACTCGGATGATGAGGATGACTCTGATGAAGACGAGGACAGAGACCCAAGACTGGAAAGACTGCAGCCCAGAAACTGTGCCTTCTACAACACAAAGACCAGTAAAAAAAACAACAACAACAACAACAAAAATCTTTCTCCCCCATTCAAAATTTCAAGTTTGTTTAAGTTCAGATTCCATTTTAATTTTCAAATTTGTTGGAAAATGTCTGTGGGATTCCTCAAACCAGTTTGGCACATTCTGTAGGTCGTTAAATACAGTGTTGACAGAAAAATGGCCCTTCAGAAATGTGGTCTGGATGTGACAAAATTGGATCATCTTCTCAATTCCTGAACTGAGTATTTTTATTGCTCAGCCTGGAAGAAGGCATTTATGTTATGTTTTGCACATGGGATGTTAAGGAAAAGATTTCTGTAAAGCCATTTTAAGCTTCCTTTTTATGTGGAGGGGCAAAAGCTGGCCAGGAGTTAAGGGCCTGCCAAAAAGTTTTTTTGTATTTACTGTTTCAGCTCAGCAAGCAAGAACCTATTCGACCTTGTTGGGCAATATGATAGCTTTACTTAATTTCACTTCAATGCATTTGTCATTTGCTGTGATAGTGATAAATTATTCACAAATACAGTGTGTATTTGTGAATAATTTATCACTTGGTCTGTGAAATATTCTCAACTTCAAGTCATTTTCTCTGCAGAACGGTGGCATGAGCTCCCTAATTTCCCAAATCCCAACAAGTGGGGTTACTCTATGGTCTCTTTGAACAATGATGTGTATGTGTCAGGTGAGTATACTGCACACTTTTAATCAGAATAGAAGGGTTGCGCCTAAAACAGTCCTGAAGCTCAGTGATGCCCTGGTCCAGGTCTGGGGAGATGCCCCAGGACACAATCTCAGGGTGTCACACAATCTACCTGTGTACTATTTTGAGTTGCTGCGGTGAAATTTCAGCAAAATGGACCAGCCTGCCACACATCATGTTTTTAGTCAGATTTTTGGTCTGTCTTTGAGTCCTTGGTTGATCGTTTTCATTTCCATGAAACAGTGTGCCATCCTTTCATTTCTAACACGATACCCATTCCATATCAGTATAGATATCCAACATGATGTTTTTTCCCCATTGACAGCTGATGTGTTTCCAATGTGTTTCTTTCATTTTTTGGAACACTGTTGAAAAAAACCTTGGGTTAAATGACAAATAATAGAAAGTTAAGAGTGTAGCTCTCCAGTTTCTTTTGTGAGGAATCTAAAACAATCACAGACTTTTGACAAACTGATCCTTTTTGCCTCACAGGGGGCTCGCGAGGTTCAAATACCAATACCTGGTCGACCACAGAGACCTGGAAGTACATCACAAGAGAGGGGAGATGGGTTACTGTGGCACCTATGCTCCGACCTCGGACTAACCACACATCAGCAACGCTCAACGGGGAGATTTATGTCATCGGAGGTAAGAAAATAAATATCGGTTTTGCATGTGGTGCCTTAAACCTGCAGCAAAAAACACAGAAGATAATCACCACTCTAGCTGCTTGCTTCAGTTTTTCTGAGGTTTTCTTTAAGAATTTTTTCGTATTTCTCCCTTGTTGTGGAATATTGTTGGTATGGCCAACTTTTTGCAGTTGCTGAAACTCTCTGTAACCCTCCAGCAACCACATTATTTTATAATGACCAAGTTGGGTCATTTATGACAGGAAGGCTTTAATAAATGGCTATGTTTGTCTTTTTCATACCATTTCCTTTATCTGTGACAGATATTCAAAAATTCTTTCTATCATGTTTAAGCAAAAAGGCTTTAATACTTCTGCAAATTGAAACAAATCAGTTCTTTGGAAATGTGGCATATTCCATATATTTCCATTGTAACTTTCAATGTTAAGTGTCTGACTAAATCTAGGTATGTTAGCCATGGTTCTATGTAGCTATTAGGAGTGGAAAATTACAATAAAATCAAAGCCTGCAGCACTAAAATATGTAAATATATTTACCAAAATATTCTATTATGTGAGCTACACCAGTTTTACAATTAAAAACAACACAGTGGCTCATAGAAATATCTTGCTGTGATACTAAATAAGCCATTTTGTCACCTGAAGGTTAAATGTGACTATCAATCATTAATAGCACTAATTTTTCCTCTTAGGCACAACGTCAGACCGAGTTGAGGTTGAGCACTACGACCCTTATAACAACACCTGGGCTATGACTTGCCCTGCCTTAAAGTATGTGACAAACTTCACCGCCACAGCTTGTCAGGGGAAGCTCTATGTAATCGGGTCATGTGCAGTGAAATACAATGCACTGACCATGCAGTGCTACAACCCTGTCATAGGTAAGGATGCCTTGAGCACCATCCTGAGCACTGTTCTCAGTACTTCTATAATGCATGCAGTCATATTGGTGGATGTTTTTGCATCTTCATTTTAGTTGATGCCACTTTAAATAATAAGTTATTTTCCTTTTTTGTAGCAGTAATTGCTTCAGTGTCAGATGAGTTAGTTTAATTTTCTTTACCAACAGTGCTTATTTGGCTTTAGATAGCAACAGATTTAAAATTATTGACTGCCTCAGTAAAGTAACTTTACTATATTTAATGAAACCATGCAAAATTTTAGCTTCGCAATATACATATTATCCAAATTAGAATCTCTTGAAGTATACATGGATGGGTAAAAATTTAGCTCTTTTAAATTTGCATTATTTTTTCCGACATTTATGAGCCCTCATAACATTGCAAACATTTTTCTGTTAAACACAGGAACAAAATACATTTTACTCCCAGAAACGTCACAGTATTAAAAAGTCAAAAACCTTTTCTGTTCAGCATCACTTTTTCTATCTATGAGCATCAGTATCATGAGATGTATCATAGTTTCAAATGTAAAATCTCTGTTACATAAAGGAAGAGAAACAAGCACTGGTACCCAGGATATTCAGGCTCTTTTCTAATAATTCACTGGAAAAAACTTTTCTAATGGCTTTTAAAGTCATTGGACTTTATGGTCTTTTTTGTTGAGCTTTTGTTTCTCAGTTTTTATCTTTTCTTTGTGTCTCTTGTCACATCTTTTCTTTTGGTGTAACAGGGTTTACTTTATAGCATTTATTTTATTAAAACTGAATCAAGTGCCATAATGTATTATTTCCTTTGGATGTTTGTTTGTGCTTTAATCTAATAATTAACACATTTGTTATATTTTTCTTTATAGATAGCTGGATCAGCATATGTTCACCCTTTATCCCAAAGTATTTGTCCTCTCCTCGTTCTGTCTGTGTGGATGGAATTATATACCTGGTTGCTGACAACACTAAAAAAGTCTATGCTTATGATCCAGAGGCAAATATATGGCAGAAGGTGGGTTTAGATATCACTGCAGACAGCAAGCTAAATACATTAAATACATCCCTTTGCACGAATTCATCCTACCAGACGTTTAAGTAATACTTTTGGTTTTTGCTCTCTTCAGGTCCAGCTTCTACACATGCTCCACGAGAATGGCGGCCTTGTATCACTTGATGGGAAGCTCTTTGTTACCGGAGGCCATTGGAAAGGTATGGAGGGGGACTATGGGGTGGAAGTGGAGGTTTACAACCGAGCGTCCAACATCTGGGAAGTGGAGTCCTCCCTGCCAAGACTTTGGTTCTACAGTGGAGTCTGCACCATCTTCTTAGACCCAAACCAGTGGCCTGAACTTGAGTCAACATAAAGTCCTCCTCAAGGCCAAAGAGTTAATAGAGATGTGTTCCTCTCATACAAATGCCTACGCTGCAAAAGGAATGCTTATCCCTGGATGTCATTGTGCCTGAGAATAGCACGTTACATGACCCTCAGGTATTCTTGGATGTTTTTTAGGACTGTGCTCTACTGCTCAGCAGGTGTTTATTTATACTTTGTATCATGTGTTTGAGACCTGAATTTCTTTGTGTTACTGTATGGTGCTCATGAATCATTAAATGTTTGCAGAACTAGCTTGTGGGCTTCTATTTTTAGAGTTTTTGTCTGTAGTCATTTAAAATCTGCAAATTATGTTCTTGAAAACTGGTTAAAAATTTTATACCATAAAAATATGTTAGACCATTGTACAATGGATCATTTGAAAGCTCAGGCTCTAATTTAATTGAAATGTAACAGGATTTATCCTATGTATAAAAACAGTGTACCGCACCAAAAAAATGAAACAAGTGGGGTTTAGTTTTCCAAGTTTTAAATGTATCTCTGTTTATTAAGTGTCCACAATAAGAGGAAAATGGATGAAGTTGTATTAAGTAAGGTGCCTTTACCTTTACCCTATATCTGTTACCCCCCAAAGACCCTTCAGATATCTGAGTTGGTTTGTTCCACCTATCCAGTGACTTTAAAGTAAACTTGCAAATAAGTAAAATGTTTATATATATATATACATATATATATAGTGTTTCTCTTCACCTTCAGCGCTTGATCATTAACCCCTTGGAATCCTGTTGCCTGGTTCCTGGTCTCTGCGCTGCCATGAAAACGGACAAGCCAGCGTTCTGCTTCTATGACAACGGTCACCTTAACAACTTGCCTTGGATTGAGTTTACATGCCTTCAGTCTTCTTACCTTAAAAGTTTCCGGTCCGTGATTTTTGTTTCAGCTCTTGAAGTTTCTCCTCACGCAGGCGCAAACTAAGACATCTGGTGTTTTCATCTTATTATTTAATGACATGCTCGGTTTTTGCGCTTTTTTTCACTCAACTTTTAATAACCGTCGGTCGAAAAGTGTACCAGAGTAAAGCTAACTAACCACCGAGCCCACCTAGCCTAGCAAACCTTATATAGCTGAAGCTGGGCCGCGATGACTTCTCCACAGGAGGAAGGTGCACACTCACCCAGACTGGAGGCAGTGATTCAGGTTGGTAACTGTTGTTAAAGATAAGGAAAAGTTTATATTATTTGAGTGATTTTAAATTTTATTTTCAGAGTTTTTCCTGCATGGGTGACCCCCCTCTACGAGATGTTTGTCAAAAGCAAAGGAAAATCCTTATAAATAAAGATATATTTATTAAACAATTTGTATTGTTGGCGATTCATTTGAACTTCATTCATTTAATGCTTCATTTAATTTTAATTTCTCAAAAGACCACGGAGCACAGGTAAACACAGTGTGTAATAAGATGACATGGAGTTACTTGCTTAGCAGTCCTTTAAAACCCATTTAGAGAGAAGAACAGGCTGATTTTACTCTACTTTACATGTATGTGTACTTTAAAGTTGAAATTTTAGGAAAATATAAGTGTAGTATAAAAAGAAAAGTGGTTTAAGACTGATAAGTTTTCCCGTTGATTATTTATTTTGAAGATATAGCAAAAATAAAATAAACCTATTACATTACCACTGAGTGTTACTAATAATATAATAGGTACCCAAATACCGTTATAAATAACACTACATATCGGTCAGACAGGCTGATATCAGTGGGAAATAGTACTTTACACTGCAGCTAGTAGTGGCTTGGTATTAATGTATGAAATATCTTTTATTCTTATGCATGGCCCAAAATTTGTAAGGTAGCTTAAAATTATGTCAGCCATCACAACAATATAAAACATTTATATATAATGTTACAGACACATAAAAAAGTAAATACAAATACATTTTGTTGTCACTCTTAAGACTTATGCTGTACTGGGATAATCTGAATTTGTGGTGTTCCTGCTTTTAAGACAAAAAAAATTCCTGTGTTATGGCAGCTAAAAAATTAAAGGCGACCTATAATAAAATAGGTTTAAAAACTGGAATAAAAATAATAACTCATAATATATAACTCATTATCAATTTTATCAATTGTCAAGATATGGGTAAAGGAGCCAAGGTAAAAGTCTAAAGGCAGTGCAATATACTTTTTGTAATAAATAAATAAATATAATAAAAATAAAAAATAATATATATAACACAGCACAGAGAACAATAATTTAAAATCTAAATAAAAGTAAAATAAGTAAAAATGAATTAATTAATAAGTGATTAAGCAGCCTTTGTAAATCAAATAAAAGCTGAATATATTAAAATAAACATAATTAGATTAAAGTGTAAGACTGAAGTAGTATTTCTCCCATAGTGTAATCCCTAGGGTAAAGTGTTGTGTGTTGGTGTAATTGTAGAAGCTGGAGGAGTCCCTCCTTCAGTCTGATGGCAGCTCAGGAGAGAGAAGTCTGACACTTCAAGAGGAGGGACAAGAATCCAGGGCTACACCTGTACCTGTCTCCTCTCGCATCCGTCAGATCATCACCCGCAATCTGGCCGAGGATCCAGCAGGTACTGAAAAAAACTTTGAATGGCTAGTTTGTAGATTAACTCAACATTACTGGATATCTGAAAGGTGCATTACAACCCTTCTGATAATCCCTCTGACTGACTCTGACTTTTCCATATGTCTGATCTGTTTCCTTGTCTCAGGCGAGAGTTCAGAGTTCAGTGCGCTGGAGGAGAGCAGGGATCTGAGGGGGCAACTGTCTCCAAGCCAGATGGACCAGGACCAGCTGGTAGTCAAACAGTCCGGTCTCACAGAGAGGGTAGGAGTGACGAATTCTCAAGGTCAACAGTAGCTTTCCTGCCAAAGGCTACTCTCACAAATTTTGTTTTCTTTTTTGTTGTTATTATTTCTTATTTGTCAGGGACCAGGCACAAAACATGGAACTCATAAAAAAAGAAAACCATGTATAGAAAAAAAAATCAAGAGTTAAGCTGCTAGCTAATTTCCATATGCAACCCCTGGTCCAATACACACAATTAAAAACAAGTTATAAAATACACATATCCAGTATACAAGAAAAGTAATCAAATAATCAGAAATAAGCCACTGAACCATAAAACCATGAAAAACAATTACTGGTGCTCATCAGTTTGCCAGGGGTTATAAGGTCATTTACAAAGAATTTGAAGTAAGTCATTTTACAGTGAGAAAGATTATTTACAAGAGGAGTGGATGTCACCTCAAGGTCAGATTGCACAGTGCTCAGAGAAACTTAAAAAAATGGGAGCTACATCTCAGACTCTACAGGCCTCAGTTAGTGTGTTAAATGGTAAGTTTCATGCCAGTACACTCAGAAAAAGACTGAAACCGATGGCTTGCCTGGAAAGGCTGCCGGGAGGAAGTCTCTTCTCTCTCAGGTTAGGTTTGCAAAGCTGCAACCAAACAAACCTTCCGGAACAATTCTCTTTGGACAAATGAAACCAAAGTCAAGATATGTGGTCATGAACAGCACCACACAAACACAACATATGAGCACCTGCTGTCAAGCACGGTGGTGGAGGGGTGATGACTTGGGCTTGTTTTGTAACCACAGGACCAACCTGCGAAGTCGTCTCTGTGACAGTTAAAGTTTCATGCAAAAGGAGAATGATCTCATGTACAGCAGCATATATAAGATAAATATAAGAAAAGACTCGAGGAGATTTAAGAGAGCTGTGCATAAAAAGGCAAATCTCAGTGAAGTGAAATGAATGTTGTAAAAAAATAAAAGTACACAGACACACACACACACATATATATATATATATATATATATATATATATATATATATATATATATATATATATGTATATATATATATATATATATGTATATATATATGTATATATATATATATATATATATATATATGTAGTTGTTATCAACCACACTACAGCATTGACTGCAAAAAGCTTCGTAGGTTTGAAATGGGATATGTTTACTGTGAGCGTCAGTGTAGCGCTGTTTTTTCCAGTAGGGAAAGCCTGTTTGGGGGCTGAACAAACTAACATTGAAGGAAGACTGAAACTCCACTTCATGTATGGTAGTAAAAATCTAAGGGGCGGAAAGGGCAGTATACACATGCTCAGACTAAATTAATTTGACTTTACACATGTATGTATATCATACTTTTTTTAATGAGTTGCTGTAGAATTACAGTTTACATATTAAGGTAATTACTGTATAAGCAACCATTGTGTGTGTGTGTGTGTCTGTGTGTGTTTGTTAGTGTAAATAAGAGTGGGGAGCGTGGTTCATGAAGGGTTTCCTTGTAGTCTGTTCAGGTAGACTCGGACCTCCTGTGCTCACGAGGACGCGTGTCTCCCTCCATGGCCCCCCATGGTTGCCCCTCCATGTTTTGGGGGAAAATTGTGAAGGTCACTGGCCTCCTCCCTGAGGACCGTTGAAGAAAAACCTAATTTTTCATAGTCCACAAAGCAGCCATTTATGATCACACTGCCCTCATTCTGCTGCTTAAATCTAATGAACTCGCACTGCTTGCTTTGCTCTTGGAATTCATTTTAAAACTGTGGCTATAAATAAAACGTATTTAGGTTGGCTTGTTTATTTTGTGAATATTTTTAGAAGTGTGAAAAGGCACTAAACAGACAAAACTAAAGCACAGCTTGTGGATATTTGACGCTCAAACCCAAAGAGTAGCAATTTGAATCTGAATATTTTGTTTGGTGGTGACTCATAAGTCAAGAGGTTCATTATGAAACTCCTGTCAAGACTCATTTATTATACTGAAAGCTCTTGTCTTCATATTATTTCCTCTATGTAAAAGCAGCTTGATTTTTTTGGCAGCTTTGCTTTTATGTGATGGTAATGCAGTTTGCTCATCAGTACCCGAGAGCCAAAAATGCTTCCTTGACTTTGACGCTAACATTCAGGCCAGCAGCCTTTCATTCACACAGATTTCTCCATCAGCACTTACAGCTGAAGGGCTCATATCACTGAATGTATCACATACATTGCATCCAAGTAACCTCCGTTTAATTAATCAGTGTATTGTACCTATGTCAGTATGTCTCATTTGCCCCATATATAGCAGCCAGAGAGTATCACTGTGTCAAAAATATGATTGGTCAGTAATTCAGTATTGCTTATTGGCTTTCAGTGTTAACATTGATTATCAGTGATATTTTCCAGCCTTGAGCATTTGTAGCTGTTCCATGAGATCTTGTGAGAAACATTTTAAGTCAGCATTTGTCCGAGGTGCCCTCAGCTTGAACCTTCTTTCCTCTGTAATTTGCATTGAGTACTGTGATTGAAATTTCTCTTGATAATTTCCACATTGTTCATAAACCTGCACTCTGCATTTTTTGGTGGGATAAATGTACAGGCCCACCTGGAGTATAGGGTTTCTAGTGCTAGTTTTCGTCAGCAACACACTCAGTGCTGAGAAGCTCTCCACGCTGGGGGTTGGGGGCAGTTAACGCCCTGCCATCCAACAGCTACAGTCTCACAGCTGGAATATGCCCCCTGCAGTCCTAGGGGCTAAAATAACAACAACTTTAGCCCAATTTATACCATACCTTTGTGATCAGGCTGATGCATTGTGACTAGTACAAAAAAAAAAAGTTTCTCCAAGGACGCTAGTCTTCCTGTCTCAATTTCTGTGTAATTGTTGCTTAGTATTTTTCCAGCAAGAACAGTGAGGGATTCCAAGATCAGACGACAGACTCGATCTCTCCAGTGTGTCCTGGGTCTGAGAGTCTCAGAGTCTTCCTCCTGTGGGGCATGGCTAAAACACCTCACCTGGGAGGTGCGCAGGAAGCATCCTGATCAGATGCTTAGCCCTCTTTGGGTTGTCTCTTTTTTAAAGTAAAGGGGGAAATGATGTACTCTAAGCCTCTCCTGAATAACTGAACTCCTGAGGAAGTATTTGAGATTTTCAGTCTCTGAAGAGGCCACCTTCCCAATATACACATATCCATATCCACACATACACAGTATCCACACTGGTAGGCCAAAACTTAAAGAACTCCAGAGTTGAATACCAAAAGGTAATAGGTGGTATAAACACAAAAGTAATAGTTGACAAATCTCACATACACCAATTTATTTGGCCATGCTAACAAAGAGAAACTAGCATTTCTACTTAAGTACAGAATCTCTTTACCTCTGATTGTTTTAAAAGAATCACATCATAATTACCTCACTACAACAGGTACAATAGTTACATCCATGCAGATGATGTGCCAATCCATCTGTCAGTCTCTTGTTCCCGTCTCCTTGACTCGTGTACCCCATGACACATGAACTTCTCCACTTGAATAGGAACTCGTTCCTAAGACACCCTTTTCTGGCCTCAGACATGGAGGTGCTAATCCTCATCCCAGCCACTTCACACTTGGCATCAAACCACTGACTTCATAGACTGATGAAGTCACATCGTCGATAAAAATAAAAGATGTGACCCTGAAACCAACAAATCTTGACACTCTTGCTTTTTTGGCTGCAGCTTGAATTTCTGTCCACAGTTATCAGCAGAATCAGTGATAAAGGGCAGTTCTGCCAGAGTCCATCAGCCACGGGAACAAAGATGATCTAAATGAACTAAATGAACCAAGCTCTCACTGCACTGCCCCCTGCCCCTGAAAAAAATAAAAAACAGCCAAACAAACAAGTTAAACAGCCAAATATATATATTTTAAGCAATACAATTATAACTAGTATATGCAAATTATTATTTTAAATATCGTCAGAAGGTTTAATGAGCATTTCGTTTTCAAAATAAATTCATTTTCTTGTAATTATTTCAAGGTTGAGGCTTTAAAGGGTTAACAATTGTCCTAATAATGCATACCGTCGAAGCACCCCTCACAGGACACCGTGGGGGGCTTCAAGCTGAGGTCAAATCCCTTGTCCAAATTCACAAATACGAGTCAACAAGTTGGGCAAACTCATAAGCATCCTCAAGTATGATTCTTGAGTGGATAAGGAGCTGGTCCAGACTTCTGTTACCAGGAAAAAAACTGCATGAAATAAAGTTTTAAAAGCTTTTTTTTTTTAACTGAAGTTCTACTTCTGTTACACAACATTCCAACTTCATTCATTGCTCAATCCAGTGTGCCAGCATTTGCCTAATTCCACCAGAGTAATAAAAATGCCAAAAAAGAGAGAATTTCACCCACCTATATCTTGAAACCACACGTCTAAAACAAGTGCCACAATCTGTTATGTTTCCCCTGTAGATTTCAGGGTTCTTTGAGTGCCGTGTCTCTATATCATAATGTTTGTGGCCAAAGTCAGTTGAACAAAGTGTGTGACAATTCAAAAACATATTTTGCCAAGCTTTTCTTAAGGCTCTGAGCTGACAGAAGACTGTTAACACAGTGCTGGTGAAGTCACACCTGGACTCTTAAAGCCTTCCTCTGTGTCTCTGTTAAGTCACTCTTCGCGATCCCTGGTGACCCCAGAAAATTGCACCTGAACCAGGATAAACCTTGACCTAGTTTGTGCGTTGGATGGCCTCAGGAGGTTGGAGAACATGTTGGGGTGAATTCTGAACCTTCTGTGTTGCTTTTGGAGGCCTGCCAATGTGCATTTTCTCAGACACGGACATCCATACCCTACTCCTGAACACTTAGAGATTGCCTGCACAGTACTGCGGTGTGGCAGTCAGTTGGATAAAGATAACTCATGCTGAATGATTTCTGACACCAACTGCCATTGGCCAGTGCCCTGTGGAATTTTAAATCCCCCGGGTCTCTCCGTAAGAACCCTGTCAAAGAGATAAAGTCTGTTTTTAAGGATTGTATTACTGTCTTCTTTTACTGTTCTACCCCCCCTCTGTTCTTAGTTTGTTTTTCCTGCTGGCACAAACCCATTCATTTATGCTGCAATTTGAATGGAACACAGCCAGAAAGTCAGACTGTCTCAAAATTGTAAAAATTAATTACCTTCCCCAGAGAAAGAAAATGCTTAAAAGCCCTCCTGAAGACTGAATTTTTGATGAAAGTATTCCATTAAACCTCGTAGCCTTTGACATTTCTTCTGCTTCTCATATTACCTAACTTTAAAGTCAGACATAAAGCCTACTTTTCAGCTCTTTTTCACATGTCAGAGATCTCTAATCAGACGTGAAGTCTGTACTGATTGAGTTTATGTATGTATGTGTAGGTTTTGAATTGCATTGTCCTTGCAGGACACATTTGTGTTAAGCAGTGCAATACCAGTCGTGTGTTTGTGAGCACTAAGCTTGTATTATGAGTTTGCCATTTTTACACAGATCACTTGTATCCCTTACAGGCCATCACAGCAGCTGTCCCCATGACCCAAAAGTTCACTCTATGGTAACATGCTCTCAGCAGTCCCTCCTCTTTTCCTTCTATTCTCCTTGTTTGTTATCCCACATTGTGTAATTACTGTCAGTGATGATACATAAACAGCTTTCACAATCAGCTGGGGCTCTTTCACAGAGTCAGCACTCAGGGGGTAATGTGAGGGGAGGGAGGAGCGGGTGAGCTGTTCAAGTAGGACAGTAAGTTTTTGGGCAGCTTGGGGGCGATGGACATCCGCTCCAGCTGTGTTTAGGAATCTGACAGATAGTGCACTCCATTAATTCCCTTTATTAAGCCTCTGGGTCCAGGCCAAGCCAGAGAAAACGATTGCAGCTGTAACCCTTCACATGCTGGCTGGAGTGCGCACTCACGGCCAGATGTCGCCCTGGGTGAACCACAGATCGAAAGAAAAGAAGACTGAGGTTGTGAAATAGTTCCTGGATAAGGCAGAAAATTTATATCTTTGTTGAAAAACAGGTATGAATTCACAGTGTTATATAGCAGAAAATGAGAGAATATGCTTCCCAAGATACTTTATCAGATAGTTATCAGATACCCAAATGTAATTACATTAGGTCAGTGAGAAGATATTGCAATCCTAAGATGCTAACTGAATGGGCTGGATTTTGATCTTATACCACATGAGCAAGGCAGCAAGTTTTGGCCCAAACACCAAAGACTTCACAAGGGCCTTGAAAATGATTCTCTTGTTGCTTGCTGGCAGATGAATCAAAGCAAGATTATCCCTTGATGTTGTCTGAAATATTTATCAAAAGAGACAATACAAGGAGTGGCAGAAATCATAAATATCAAGAAGTATAAAAAATCTAATTCAAAGCACATTTTAAGGGCCTGAAAAGTCTTACACTTTGGAGCCATGAGCAAGGCTCAAGAAACAGATACTTGGAAATTAAAAAGAAGAAAAGAAAAGGACTCAAAGCGACCATATCGAGGAATAAAGTATACCATGACATAAAGGCTGGTTTTTGTATAAATTGCATTTTCGGCATTATTGCAGAATGGCAGTAGATGACCTCAAAGAGCAGAGCTATGTTAGGATTGGGCTCAGCTCACTTTAGGGAATCATGAAAGCTGATCGAGGGTGATTGTGCTCTGAAGCAGATCATAAATAGCATGGGTGTTAAGCGAGCGCAATTCTGGGCCCACAGTAAGCCCTGTAAGCCCCGAGTTAGTGCAGAGGGAGGACTGGGATTACTTGCTTCTCTCTTTGGCTTTACAGTCACCACTGTATGGGTGTGTTGTGAAGGACAATGAGTTCAAGCTCACTTGGAGATGTGAGTGATGAGAGTTAATGATGCAAGCAGAGCAAGGGAATAGATGGTGGTGTAGGAGGGTTTAGCAGTGGTGGGGTTCTCCACACCAGGCTGTTATGGCACCCTCCTGGGAGCTTCCTGCAAGGAGCATGGTTAATCCGGAGCAGCCCCTGGCCTCCTGCTTTACAGCTGACTGGGGAGAAACTATAAAAAAGCGTCATCTCTGTATTTTGTGGAGTAAGGGCGAGGCGCTGGCAAGAAGCCCATGTTCTGCAGCCATGTATGAAAAAGCACAAACAACCCTCGGTGTCAGGGTAGGGTGGGGCCCTTGAGGAGTTACCAGGGATGCCTGGTCATTGGGTGCATCAGGTAGTTGGGTGGTAGGGATGGTGCAGCCTAAACAGGGACAGATGCTGATGGAAATTAATTCCTTGTGCTTTATAAATAAAAGACAGTTTGACTAAATTAAAGAAAATCTGTGTTTTCCTGACCTTCAAGCTCTAAGGGGCTGTATCCATGCAAATCTAGTTTTAATGGTCATGTATTTTATTTTTTAGAAAGTCAATGAAGTCCAGAGAATGGAAGATAGTCCTGATAAAGCTGTAGCTGTGTTCCACATTAGAGCTTGTGATATGAGTGTTCTGATAGTTTGCATACTGCAGCTTTAGGTGTGTATAAATTCTCAGTCCTATTTAATCCAGGGTTCAGACATGATCAACATTTCAAGCTCATCCAGCAACTTGAACTAATGCTCTAATACTATGTTAATTCCTGTTTCAGACACAGTGAGTTTTCTTGGAATGTACTTTTCATGTACTTATCATTCCAATAAGTACAATTATTTACATCTTTACTACAGATTTCCCTGCAAGACACTGTTTAAACTGCTGTGAAAGGACAATCCGCAACCATCTTTGCAATTACTGAATTTGCATATGGAGAAGATGAATATAGTCACCATGATGCTACCCATTGACTTTAAAGTAGTCATTTTGAAGCCTCAATGTCAGAATTTTGGCCATTGCATCTTGGTTTTGTGAAACTAGAAATTATCATGTTTATATGACAAGGGTAAATCACAGGGTAATAAAAAAGCTAGAATTTCATAGACAAGAACTAAGCCACAAACTTCTAGGACAGACTGAACATGACAAACCTGGTCAAGGGATCCAGTTTAGTAAGTCAAATTAGCAGCTGTTGGTGTGGCAGCTGTTAGCTGTAGCTACCTGTGTTGGTACATCAATCAATCTGCACAGAAGGAGACTAGCAACAACGTAGCCACGAGTGAAAAATTAGTCTAATTCAATGATTTGTAGCAATGATAGGGAAAATAACTATTAGCAGCTTAAAGTAGGTGCCCCCAAGAAAACGTTTCTCATCTATAAGGGAAGTGATTGAAAGAGGTAGTATAAACATTAAAGAATTATCCATGCAACTGGACCCTGATGTAATAAAACCCAAATGTTTAACAGAAATGAAGAGCTGCTGTGCTGGTTGAGGAGTCAAAGAGTTGGGTTGACTGGGAATCTGGAACATCAATTTTTGTGGTTTTCATTATTGTTATTGTCATGAAAGAACAAAAAGATATTAGCAAACCAAATCTGTTTATTGTAGCAGGCTGTAAAGTTGTTTATTTCTGCTGTGAAGTTGAACATATTAACATGGCATCCGTGAGGGTTGACTCACTTTTGGGCCCTCAAGTGGCCACTGCAGGTTTTGGCAATTCTAAGTTTGCTTCATTTTTCAGGTATTACTCACCAAAATTGTTTGTTGGGACATTGCTACAAATCTCTACGTATTAGTGCATATAGTGGTTCAGTACTGTTGTAGAGTAAAAGAAACAGAAGGCTCAAATTATACACGTATAGGATCCTATAGGCATGACGATATATCACCCATCTACTGTAGCGCCTGAATTTACCAGGATCCTTTATCTGAATCCTGCATTCTGAAGTAATGGATGTTTTTTGTTGTTGTTGTTTGTTTATGTTTCTTTTTATCGCAGTGTTGGATTTCTTTTTGATGTGGCTACGAGAGTTACAGTTTCAGCATCACATGGCACCGAATATACATGGCGCTCATATCCTGTAGTAAACATTGTGTGCTGCGGCTTTGTATTCAAGGTGTATTTATAAAGTGCATGCTTGTTAGTAAGTTAGTGTTATTGCTTTAGTTGTGCCAAAATACTTGAAAAGATGCATAATCACCAATGCTCCACACACAGCTGTTTCCAGGAGTCCCTTTAAACACAGCTGCTGCAGTGCTGTGCGTTTCAAACACTCCGCCCATGTTGTTCCTCCCTTCTCAGTCCCTAAAGCTGTCACCTCAACAACGGGCAGTAAAAGACGTTTTTGTGCTCTCCATGTCCTCAGAGAAAAACACCAAAAGCACAGAGCCAAGTGCGTGATGGCCGTAAGTGTAGTTTGTAGTATAAATTTCTGAAAAGGGCATTTGAAAATGTGTTAATAATGGTGGCAAAGTGGCTGGGTCCAGTGTTGAACACTGAGACTATTGTCTTGGCTCTCTTGGAGCCTGCTGGAGAGATTAAGCACCGAGAGAAGAGATGAGGTACAGAAGAGAAGAGGGAGGGAGTGGGTCGCAGGGTTGATTTGACGGGCTTGGATGGTGGTTTGGAGCATATTGCAGGGGAGGGGGGCTCGCTCGCTTGCTCTCACTCTCTTCATCTCTTTTTAAATGAGAAGTCGGCAAGGGCAGCTAGAGGCACGCAGTGTGTTGTAGTGCTCTAGGGCCATGTGGTTTGTATTAGTGAGGACAGGGTGTCTGGCACCAGCATAGAGAGTGGGTGGTGCACAGGGAGTTTAGGTTGTATGGGGTTGAGAGGTTACAGGACATTTGGATTTCAGATACGGGAGAAAAAATGAGATTCCACAATGAGGAAGACCAGTACATCTCCATCTCTGTTTTTAGATTCATGTCGATAAACACCAATCTACAAACATGCTGCACATAGCAAAGAAATGATATTATCACCCCTTACTCTGTCTTCAGCTTAATACTGCTGCTCTTTAGATTTTTAAAGCCAATCAAAATTTGACAGTTTTTGATTGGAATGTATTTCAATGAGCTAAAATACTTTGAAAGAACTGAAAACAGTAATACTCAAAACCACAGAACCTGCATAATGGTGATTGATTCTAAGACAGCATGACAGAGCTGGGTACTGGTATGAGTCTAGACAATGCCAATGAAGATGAAGCAGATGGAGACTTAGATGAGGCTCTCTGAACAACCAGGATGAGGTAGACATGATGAGGAGGTGGAGAGAGGTGCAGGGAACAGAGGCTGATTGGCTTGTTTGAGGCAGACAAGAAAATATCAGAACACAACAAAATAAATGAGTTTTACACCGTAGGAAAATGGGAAATTATGGCTACTGATTATATAAGATAGACCTGCATTCATCCATTTTCTGCCACTTATCTGAATCCAGGTTGCAGAGGCAGCAGTCGAACTGGAGGTGTCCAGACCTCCTTCTTCCCAGTTACCTCCTTAAGCTCTCCAGGAGGGAAACTCTGACACATTCCCAAACCATCAAAGAGACATAATCCAGGATTGCTTCCCAGTTGGATGCCTGAAACACCTTAACTGGCACTTTAGGTTATGATGGAGCAATGAAAGCCCAAGCTCCAAAGAAATGAGATTCCTCATTGGAGGATCTCAGGAGCATCCGTATTACTGCACTGTTCCTTCTGCTCCATTCTTCCCCCACTCACTGACAAAACACCTGAGACACCTGAACTTTACTGCTTCTGTGTCTGCAGTAAACAGGAATACAATAGTAATAGTCTATAAAATAAATAAATATTAAGGTAGCCTTTTGTTGCACTTTGCAAAAACTCCTGTCTTTATGAATAGTGGGGTGATTTTACAGTGAGTACCATACAGCAGAGAGAGTTCAAGGCTTCTCTGAAACTCTGTAAATATACGGAAAGTTTAGGTTTTATAGAGAAAACACTTCTGAAACTTCTCAAAGTTCTTCTGATAAACTGGTAAATTAGTTCAAAGGGCATGTGTGATGTGCACAATGGTGTGCATCCTTCTAAGGCTCCTTTGTTGTATTTGTTTGTTGCTCTACTCCAGCTTGATCAGATACTGATGTTGCAGCCAGCCGTGGACTCAGACCAGCACAGTGTATCAACAGAAGCCATGCAACCACAGAGCAAGGAAAGAGCCTACAGGCAAAAACTGCTGGCCTATCAGGAAGCCCAACAGAGACAAGTCCAACTTGTTCAGAAGCTGCAGACCAAGGTAGCTAGAAATGGATCTCACAGTTTAGACACTACTACACGTATGCCTCGAAGCTTCTTCTGCCTAACCATCCATCTTGCATTTGTCTTATATTAGGTGATTCAGTATAAGAAGAGATGCGGGGAACTTGAAGAGCAAGTTCTGGAGAAGACTTCGGAAACTGAAAAGATGAGATTGTTGGTGTGTTTTAACGACAGTATTAGAATCAGTACTGCTTTGGTATAAATTAAAAATTTAAGTTTTATAAGCCTACTTTATAAGTCATCTAGAGGCTCATCTGCTCCTTACACCCAACCGACTGTTAAGCTGATGATGCATGTTTAAAAAAATCTTATAAAGCTCTTTTTGTTTTTTATAAATTAGGTTTTCAAATGCAAATGATCTCGCCTGATAAAGAAGCAATGTGGCACAATGCTGGGTGATATTGATAAATTCAGTCTTAATTATTATCACAATTGCATTACAGTCAAATAATTTAAAAAGTAATGTTTTACATTTTTGCCCTGTTTAATCTCACACAAAATAATTATTCAAAATTAATTTAAATCCAGAAGCTATCAGCTCTTATAACTCCATCTGGAATTTATTTTAGAATCATGTTTAGGTTTTCAGACAAATGGGCATATTGTAAATGTATTGTGTTTAAGCAAATATTGGTATTTTACCTATACCATTTTACTACTCAATATACAGTATCACCAATACTAATGAGTTCACTGTTTAATAAGCAGTAGACTCGGTTTTTGTGTGATCTTTGACAGCTGTTAACTTGTGCAAAGGTAGATTTTTGATACTTCTCTGCTCTGTGGACTTGCTTTCAGAAAGTATCACTTCTTTAGTTCCATTTATAGACTATATGAAAGACGTAACCTATGTGACCCAGTGGTTTTTAACTCTGGAGCTTTAGCGTTAGCATTTTGTCTGCTCCGTGTTGCTTTTCTTGGATGCAGGAGTAACTATATTTTGAATTTTATTAGCTAACACTAACAAGCTTTGTGAACAAGCCGTTTACTCAAATTGTACAGATGCACAAACACAACATCTTCTAATTAGTGATAAGTAATATAAATAAAACACTACAATTTCCCTCACCAAAACACAATCTTCCTGGGTGGTCTGTACCTCACAGTAAGCAAGAAAACCCTATTAAAATGATTTTTAAAAAATGGCTGAGGTCAAGTGCACTGATTTCACTGAGGCCTGGGGGCAATGATTGGCTAAAGCCGCCCATGTGGGCACACCTGTAAATCAAAGATACCAGGCTGTAAATTTTAGCTCAGTTTTGGTGCCAACCTCAAGTGGCCATTAGAGGAACTGCATTTATTGGCATTGTTTTTTACCCCTGGAAAATGTCAAACACTAAATGTACTGCATTATATAGTGTATAAGCTGTTTTAGATACACAGGTAAACTTTATTATGTCCCACTTTTTTCAAATGCACTTAAATGTATCAAATTGTAAAGCCCACGCAGAGATTTTTGATTAGTACATCGTAATTACGGTGATTTGTGTATATTGCCTCATGGTGAAGCGTTATCAGGATGCCTGTAGTAGTTTTGTGTGTTTGTTCAGCTGCAGGGCCACCTAGACAAAGTCGAGTATCTGCAGCAGGTTGAGCAGGATCTCAACGTAGCTATCCAGAATAAGTCAGCTCAGCTGGAAGAGGAACAGAAAAGGTGAGTGGTGGGCACTATGCAGTGGAGGTACCCATGTTACACAGGCAATAAAAAAATGTGTCTTCTATTCATAATTAATACATAACATTGTAAAAACTGCACAAAGTAAAAATCCATAAATCAAAAAAGCTGTATCAGAAGGGAGGGATGCAAGAAATTTGCTTCTGTTTTCTTTCTCTGTTTCTTCTTGAGAAGCAGAAATCAAGTTGAAATATTTCTGAGAAATGTTTGGATCAGAGATATTCCCAGCAGTCGCTTGAGCTTCCCTGCAGTTCTTCTTTTCCCCGTGCTGCAAGGGAGAGGCTGAAACCTGCCCTTGGCAAATGACCTCGGCATCCAATTTGTCAGAGAAAATTAGTGGGACTGTGTTGACTCTGTTCTCCAGAACATTTTAATAATGCTCCACATTAAACGTGGGCCAACCTCTGGAGCCGAGGCCAGATTTTAATGCCCGGTGATTTATACAATTATGGAGCTTTATTTGAAATACCCGTGGTGGAAAGTCTGCCAGCAATCAATCATTTTTATTGCCTAAATATATCACTTATTGCAGAGTTACCAAGCTCTGTTCACTTTAGCACTTTGTGTAATATAAGTATAGTGTAGAGATAAGTCCCACAGCTACCACTTACAAGTCCTCATTATTGAATCCCTCTTTCCTCACATGTCAGTTCCCTTTTAACTCGATATCATCCCATTCATGCAAACAAGGGTTTGGCTGCCTCTCAGACAGATAACCAAGCAAAACAATGTAGCGTGCTTTACTGTAAGAGGGTGTGTGTTGAATGTGAGAATGATGTAAACATTTGGTAAATGACTCTACAGGCAGATCTGGTTGATATTAAATCTTATTCGACACAGATATTGTAAAACTGTCACACATGTTTACCCTGTAAGCGCAGCTGGCAAGTGTGGATCTAAAAGAAATATATGTTTGAGTGATAATGCTGACTATAAGAAGTTTGGGTTCTGTGACAGGGTTTATAGGAGGCTGTCAACACGGCTATTTGTCACTGTGTCATAAGATGGGTTATTTCCAGGAGTGCCAGCCTCAGCCAAGTGAATTCCATGCTGCGGGAACAGCTGGACCAGGTGGGCACTGTCAACAAGGGGCTAACCGAGAGCTTATGGAAGGCCCGTGAAGATGCCGAGTCGTGTGATACTCGTTTGCGGAGAGAGCAAGAGGTGAGAAAAACCACAGGAATGAGGTGCTGGAGGCAGAAAGGCAACAGGGTTCATCCCTTTCTGTATAGAGATTGTGCAATTAAACTCCTGTTGAGTTCACATGGGGTAGGAATTCCATTCATAGCCAGTTTTGTCAATTCATTCTCATTCCCTGTTCATTTCACTGCTATGATTTTTGAGTTGTTGTTTCCTGTGAAAACATTCCAACTGCTGAGGGGGAGGAAAATTTTGTGCAAACAATCTGGCGTTCGTGCTGTAAATGGGCTACATCTGTTGATTCAGGGAAATCCAATTATTTGTATGTGTGCCAGCGTGAGTCCAGGAGTTCTATTATTGCATCTGCTTGGGATCACAATAAAATTAAAGGTTGCTGTAAGCAGCCCACACCACCTTAACGCCAGGTTCTACTCCGGTTTGCTGCTTGTCTCTGCAGACGTGTGCCTCCCGGTTGAGTCGGGAACAGGCTCATGTCAGAACGCTGTGGCGCCAGGCCGCCTCCCTGCGGAGCAGTTTCACCCAGCTAAGGACTTTCACTGACAGGTGAGTGTGGCGTGCTGCCAGAATCCCTCCGGCAAGTCAGAATTCCACAAAACCCCCACCTTCTCCTGTGAGTCTCACGACTGTGACGACAATCCACTTCTCTCAGCCGCACATCAAAGTGGAGCAGGTCAACAGGGTCATTGGCCCCTGCTTATTGTTAGTACTTTGCTTTTATAGTCAGTGCTCAGTTCATAGACAGCTTTGTCATGTCAGAAGCTGAGCTGTAACTTAAACTTAAGACACTTCAAAGAGAGCTCTGTTCTCAGGGCTTAATCATGAGAGACATTCATCATCTTATAATGCAACTTTAAAAAAAAAATTAGGATAAAAGTTTGCAACTGAATGTAACCATCATCTGCTTTTCTTATGCTTTAAATCATTTCAAATGTCATAACACATTCTGCAATCCTTATTTTCAACAGAACTCTGTCTGATATGCGTACCGAGTGTGTCGCAGCTAGCCATCAGCTGCACGCTGCCTGTATGAATTTAGAGGCCAGAGTAACACAAGGAAGCCCCTGTGGTGGTGTGGAGATGTCCGCTCTGGAGATGCAGCTGAAGGACAAGCTGAAAGAGGCTATGCAGCTTCAGGCTCAGTGCGATGCAGAGAAAGTCAAACTCAACTCCAGGTAAAGGCTCCCCAAGTCCAAAAAAAGATGTCGAGACCAAAGTTTAAATGTTGAGATTAATGTCAAGATTAAAGTCAACGTGTCAAGATTAAGTACGAGATGTTAAAGTTAAAGTCAACATCTCGGGATTAATGTCGGGATGTCAATATTAATATCAAGAACAAAGTCGAGATGTTTAGATTAAAGTCAAGATGATGAAAACGAGGTGAAATCTACTGAGTTAACTTTATTCTTGAAATGTAAAGTGTAATATTGACTTTTTACTTTTTCTCTCAAAGCTTTAGCTTTATTGTCAAAATGCCAAAACTCTTCCTCCTCGAACTTTTATTTTTTTAGTTCAGCTTTATTCCTGACATTTCAACTTTTTATTGACTTTATTCTCAAAAAGCAACATACCTAAAAAAAATCTACCATGTCTGTCTTTTTACTTCTTTCTTGTGTTCCTTTGTGAAAATGTCCTATGGTAAACTTCATTTTGTTTAATGACCATCCACCGTTGGTTTCAGACTTAATATAGTAACTGAGTAACTCAATCTGTGGGTTAGACTAACTGCCCTGGGCTGTCACTATTCCATTTTCATAAACTGAAACAGGAATACTGGCTTTGAGGTCATGTGCAGTGCGATTGTTTGATCATTTAGGAAATTCTTATTTTTCGATGCCTGAACGAAAAGACAAATATAATCCACTCGATGAAACCCCAAACCTTTATATATGCAGTAAATCTAGTTCTTTTATCTGGTAATGGGAATCAAGCCTTTTGTACCATCTCTTGTGGACTATGAGCAGAACATGATGGGGTTGATGGTCTAGAGGGAGGAGTACATGCCAGTCTCTTTCTGTCTTCTCCTTGATGTCTCCTGAACTCTCCTGAACCCTCTTTTCATGGTCTATCTAGAATCCTGGAACTGACCGACACAATGAAGCACCTCCAAAGCCAGAACAGTGAGAAAGATGCCAGCCTCAACACCATGCAGATCAGTCTGGACAGGATGGTAGGACCTTGGGAATATGTGGTAGGAGGTGACAGATAGCTAAATTGGCTCTAGTCTGGACCTGAGGCTTGATAAAGTCCATAACTTCCTAGTCTAGAGGGCTGCAGCCTGGGGAATGTCAGACTTACTCCATGTACGCTGCTTATCTGACTTAAATGGTTTCCTGCTCAGGAGACAAGGCGAACCGAGGATAAAGCAGAGATGGAAATACTCCACACAGAGATCCAAGCCCTCCAAAAGATTTTACACCATGTTCACCAGGTCGGAACAAAACAAAGTAGTGAATTAGATTGTGAAGCTGTTATCCAATGAAGTCAATAATGCCTTTTATTTTTACTATAATTTCTTTATAGTTAGTGAGCAGTGAGGGGGACGGCTGTGGCCCTGAGAGTGTGTCATCCTCGCCTCTTCATGGCCGTTCTCCTCTTAGGAACGCTACTGTGATATCAGTACAGAATGCTCTCTCCAAACACCAGAAACAAACACAGGTATAACAGTTATCTTAGTGTGATACACACAGTCTGTGCACTTCTTCTAATTTATATCTTCAAAAGTCAAACTTTTGGTCATATACTTGTAGTATGTAATTTCAAAGAAACAACAATCTCCCCACTTTGTAATAACAATTTTGTGTTTATAAACACACGTAACACATGTGTTTATGTGTTACGAGTGTGTTTGCTCTGCAGGTTTGTGTCTTTGATGACATGCTTTAACATTACCTGTGCCTCTCATCCACAATTAACTGGGTTTAAATAGTTTATTGCCTATAAATGGAATGAGCTACACAAAACTGCAAAGCCATTAACTACTACTATAAGCTACTATGAAGTGATTTTTTTTCATTTTTTACTTTTTCTGTGATCATTATTTGTCATATTGTAAACTTATAAAATCAATGAAATCTGAACAAAGTTCCTACCTGAGCTGAGCTGATCAGAATCGGCTGATTTGTTTTTAGGGTGTTTAATAAAGACATGAAAAACTTTCATACCTTCACATTCTGAATATTTTCCAAGTAACAGGGCCACAAAGCACATAACGGAAATTTTGCAGGTTCAGAGTCAGTTCACTTTTTGTATTTGTATTTGAGTCATTGTAAATTTACAAACCCAGGAGAATGTGAAATTTTCAGGGCTGAAAAATACATTTAAGATCTGTTGATGCAACATGGAAATGTAGTACTTTTACGTCCTCTGCAAGTGTCACAGTCTAAACTCAGAATCGTGGGTTTGAATCCACTGGCTGGCTGGAGTTACTGCAGTTTACCTTTCTTTTTTTCTTTTTCTCTCTGGGTACTCTGGTTTTCTCCCACAGTCCAAAGATGTACATGTTAGGTTAACTGTATTATTGTAGGGTCAGGTATGAATGAGTGTGAATGGTTGTCTGTGTCTCTCTCATTGTTTCTTCTCATGTATCTCTGTGTCATGTCAGTTTTTACGTTGCAGCCTTTCAAGCATAAAAAGCTCATCAGCTCAGTCACTCACACTTACATATAACCTGCAGGAGCTACGTGCACGTTTGGGAGCTGCTCTGGAGCAAGTAGATGCACTTCGCGAACACCAGCAGGAGAGGGACGCTGAGAGGAGAGAGTTGGAGCAGAAGATTCAGGATGTGAGGCGGGAAAGTCAGGAGGCTAAAAAAGCTCTTGAAGAAAGCCTCAGGGACAGCAACAGATATCGCCGCTCACTGGAGCTCATCTCCAGGTACATCCTCACCAAGTACTTCTACTTCTTTTTCTTGAGTACACTTTGATTTTGGCATTTAGAAAGCTATTGAACATGCTTTGTCTCTTTCATGTCCACTGCTTATATCTTTCACCACATCACACAGTGAAAAAAGCAGCCTGGAGAAGCTGCTGTCGGGGCTTCAGCAGGAAGTGGACTCCCAGCGTGCTGAGATGGAGGTACTACGGAGCTCCTCGCTAGAACTTCAGAGACAGAGGGATCTCCTGAGGCAGCAAAGGGAGGATCTAGAGATGCAGCTGGCACGCAAGCACACGGAGGCCCAAAGAGGGTACAGCAAGATCACAGAGAATGACCATTACACAAAGCACATCCTGACAGGCGTGATTGTTTTCAAGCCCCGTTTGTTTAGAGTTCAGATCAGTAACACATGTCATTCTCCAGCCGGCAATGCACCCACATGACATTTGGATGAAAATGTAAATGATTTACATAGCATTACTGCACTCATGCATGAGGGATACTTTTCTTTCCCCTTTTCAGGGTTTCTTGGGCTAAAAAAATTTGATTAGCTGAGAATTGGAGAAGGACATGCAATTGAACAAAAAACAATAAAAACAGAAAAAAGAAAACTCAGCATTGATGCCAACATTTCTTCATTTTTTTAAAGTACAGATGGATTACTGTTAAAGGGATCATGTGTGAGACCAGCAGAACAGTGGTGGGGAGTTAAACATGTGATATAATTTCTGTTTCAGTGAGAGGAGTTTGCAGGAGCTCGAAGGGAAGCACTCGGATCTGCGCAGGGAGCTTGTGATGGTGAAGGAGGCTCTGAGCCAAATCACCCTGCAGAAGGAGGTGTTGGAGGATGACAAGGCCAGCCTCACTCTGGCTCTCTCCAAGGTTAACAGCTCAGCTCCTCAGCGCAAGTTTTGCAAAGTTTCTCTGAGATCTGTCATAATTCTTTTAATATTATTGAATCACTCCACAGATTGAGTCTCAGAGTGCTGCGCAGGAATTGGCCTTCAACAAACTCCAGAATCAGGAGGCTGCCCTCAAAGATTCTCTCGACAAAATGGCCGCTCTTAGTGAAGGCTTAGCAAAAGACAAGGTGGAGCTCAGTCGTATTCTGCTGCAGGTCAGTAGCCATGCAGTTCCCCCATAACATACAAAAAAAGTAGAGAGCATGAGGTGAGGTGACTAACATGCTCTGCTGTGTGCTGCACTGTGAGTCACAGATCTGTCATCAGGTGCTCCCAAACTTACAGTATATAAATGATATAACTAATATACAAAGACTATAGGGTTGATTTTGATCAAGAACATATTATTTGATATTATTGATTTGGAGAATTCTCTTGGTCTCACAAAGTCATGTAGCCCTACTCTATACCTGCAGTTTTTGTATCCTGGTAATCGCTGAAATTAAAGTTAATTTAGAAAATAAATAAGTGCCCAGAGGTGTAACCGAGCAGACTTGCTACTAGAAGGAAAGGAAGTAAAATGAAATATCCTGGCTTCCCTTCCAGACAGAAGGAGAGAAGACGGAGCTCTGTGAACGTAGACGGGAAGCCGAGGCGGAGCGGGCAGCAGCCAGAGAGGATGCAGCGCGGGCACAAAAGGAGATGATGGATCTGCTTGCCGAGAAGCAATCCCTGGAGAGCTCGCACAGCCACTTGCAGGATCTTTGCCAGAAGCTAGAAGCAGAGCTGAGTCTCCTGCAGAAGGAGAAAGCTCAGGCCCTGGAGAAGCACTCGCAGGTCAGGCCGCTCACACTCCTCCCTGCTCCCGACGCCTTGGAGAATTGTGCTGGTGTTAATAACAGCTTTCAGCAGGTTCACGGAGCTTGTTGTCACATTAAAATGCATAGGAGGTCCTGGATGCATCTGCTGTGTTTTTTCCTCTCACATTTGATATGCAGAGCTCCACCGTGTGTTTTATGTGTAACTTGGGACATAACAAGCAGGGGATCTTGGTGAACAAATGTGAACTGGAAAAGATAAATAGACAGACATATAATATCCAGCAGGAGTTTTGGTGAAAGCAGCAATAAATTAACACCTAAAGTATTTCCATTCTTCCTCAGCAGATCCAGATCCCCCTGTTCCGTCCTCTAAAGAATGAAAAGAATCCTCTCCTGCTGTATTATCTGTTCTGAATGTGAAACCGGGATATCCATGTTGATCTGAGCAAAAATATAACAAACCTAAACAATCTGACAAATTCCATCCAAACATTTTTAGATAGCTTATCTGTAAAAATAAATCAAACTTGGATAAAGCAAACCCTGGAGCGGCGTGCATCGCACCGAGCTCATGTTTCATCCCCATATTGGGGGCCTACACACATCCATAACATTGGTGTAATTCATCCACTTGAATATTTACCTAAGGAGAGGCTGAAAGACATTGTGTGCTAATATTTAGTTAGTGTGAGTTCATTTTTTTGTTTGGTCCAAAATCAAATTATAGTGATTGTTGCTTTTCAAACATTCTGCCGCAGTGAAATATTAGAAGTAGCAGGGGTTGGTTAAATATAGTGTGCTAGTGTGTCAGTAACTGGTACAGTATATTAGGGTCATTCTGAGTACTTACTGATAAGACTAATCACACCTTAAACACTGGTCTGCAGCCATCAATAGTATCAATAAACTGCACCAACTTATTGTCTCTGATGTAGAGGAACACAAACAGCCATTGATGCAATGAATGTTTGACCTATTTTCTAATAATTCACAGGTGGAAACTTCAAAAGTACCTTTTAGGTTAAATTTCAAGACTTGGATCAACAAGTGGGATAGGTGGCTACTCAGAACAAGTTAGAGCATTTGAAAGACGATATAGAATGATAGTGTTGTGTGAAAAAGCAAGTTTAGTACAGCCAGTTATTAACTAGCTTGTAGAACCACCTTTATATAAGCAATAAGTTGATTGTTTTCTGTATGATGTTTTCAGTCTCTTGCGTGGTTGTGGATGAATTTTTGCCCGGTCTTCTTTACAGGGTTGCTTCAGTTCATTGTGGTTTGCAGGTGTTTAACTATGTGCTCTCTTATGTTCTTGAAGTCTGGACTTTGAATTTGTCATTGCAAAACCGTGATTCTTTTCTATTTTTTTCTCCCACTGAGTTGTACATTTGCTGTTGTTCTTGGGATCATCGTCCTCTTGCATGAGCCAGTTTGGGCCAAGCTTTCATACAGATGGCCGCACATTTTACCTTAGAGAACTTTGGCATGCAGAGGAGTTCATGGTTGACTCTTTGACTGCGAGGTGCCCAGGTCCCATGGCTGCGATACGAGACCAAATCATCAGCCCTCCTTCATTGTGCTGACAGTTGATATGAGGTTTTTGTGCTGTGCCTTATGGCCAAACATCTCCCCTTTGGTTGTGTCTGTCAAAAGATGCAAGTGTGTGAACGAATTATGGTGTCACGTTCGTTGTAGCCTCTTCTCTACAACGGAAAGAACCTTTCCAAACAAGCCATACTTATTCTTTTTTTTCATTGTACTTTGATGAGTCTTTACATGCTAAGGCTGTAGAGAGATGAGAATGAGCGTTGTGCAGTCTGACATTGGGGTGAATTTGCACTTCTGGGAAGGCTTTGGTTTTGTGTTAATACACACTGTAATGCGCCAGATCAGACAAAATTTGTACTTTTATAAAGCTGGTAACACCTAATAGTGATCAGCTAATTAAGTGCATCTTTTTAGCATATGGCTGCTACTTACCCTTTTAATTCCTACAGAAGCTGTGAGAGTGGAGTCCTGTGAAAACTTCTTTGTCCATATGTATACAGGGTGGGCCATTTATATGGATACACCGTAATAACATGGGAATGGTTGGTGATATAAAAGTCCTGTTTGTGGCACATTAGTATATGTGAGGGGGCAAACTCCTCAAGATGGGTGGTGACCATGGTGGCCATTTAGAAGTCGGCCATCTTGGATGCAACTTTTGTTTTTTCAATAGGAAGAGGGCCATGTGACACATCAAACTTATTGGTAATGTCACAAGAAAAACAATGGTGTGCTTGGTTTCAACGTAACTTTATTCTTTCATTAGTTATTTACAAGTTTCTCTTTGTTCACAGCCATTGACATGTCGAAGAGGTTAACACGTGAGGAGCGGATCGAAATTGTGTTGACATCTGGTGAACGCAGTAACCGGGTCATTGCAGCAGATTTCAATGCAAGATACCCTACGAGAGAGTAGAGTCTTGTGAAACCAAGCACACCATTGTTTTTCTTGTGACATTACCAATAAGTTTGATGTGTCACATGGCCCTCTTCCTATTGAAAAAACAAAAATTGTATCCAAGATGGCCGACTTCTAAATGGCCACCATGGTCACCACCCATCTTGAGGAGTTTGCCCCCTCACATATACTAATGTGCCACAAACAGGACTTTAATATCACCAACCATTCCCATTTTATTACAGTGTATCCATATAAATGGCCCACCCTGTATATTGTATGTATTATATTTAGTATAAAACTTTTTTTTTAAGATTGGACGCGGAAAGCTTTATTCACAGTAAGACAAGAAAAAATGGGCTTGGTTTACTCAGGTGGCTGCTAACAGCAGTAATGGAGCTCAGGGAGAATCTTTGAAATGGGATTGAATCAGTTAATGAAGTCCAGAACTCTGAGGTTGCCTGAGATTGCTTAATGATTCTCAGCTTAGAAATCTTACTTTGTCCAGCGAGAAGCGTGAGCCAAGGGAGGGGTAGCTGGTAGGCAGGCTGGTAAATCCTTATTTCCAAAGAAAGTCAGAGAACATGAATGCAGCTGAAGAACAAGTCCGACTGTGGTCTTTTGACTCCACTACAGGCAGCAGGGAGGTTTCAAAAGCAGTAAAGCAAGAACTCCAGGAGGTAAACTGGGAAGCAGATCAAACACAAGAGTTACTTTACGAAACTTACAAAAATCTCAGTTACACGAGGTTGGCCGATTTACCACCAAAGTGGAGGCGACGATCTGGTGGAGACACTGCCACAGCCGGTCCTTAAGTACCTAGTACTGATGAAGGTAATGAGTTGCATGTGTGCAGAAACAAACCTGAGAAACGACAGCTCTGCCCACCTCTTCACCTGAGAGAAAGACAGAGAGAGAGAGAAAGCCTGACCCTGAAACCGACAGCATATACTCATTTGCACTGAAAGCTCTTGTGCTTATTATAAAAGCAAATCAGTATGCTTCTAAATTAAAATAAAAAACAAACCTTCCCTCAAAGTGATTCAATCCATTCTTGAACGTCTTTACTTTGCGATCTTAAAACAAAGGATGTGTGAGACATTTATTATTTATTTTTGGAACCATTTTGTTAGTTCCATTATTTCACGGTTGAATCACGTTTCAGTGCAGTTACTATACTGTTACGGGGCGCTGTGTCTCTTAATGAATGTTTATGGAGGCAGGAGGTCTGTCTACATTTAAAATCATTAGAGCCAAATTTTAAGTGGTTTAGTATTTATTTCTGCTAGAATTTTCATGTTCCACAGGGTTCACCCGCCTAAAAGGTTCATTGTCCTCCCCAAAAGACACATCAGTGTAGTCTCCAGGTTTGAAAAGTTAAACCAAAGAAATTATTTAAATTCACCATCTTTTTAATGGCCTCCAGGGGGCCACGGCTCTAGTTCCAAAAAGACTCCATATATAGAAGTCTGTGTGAAAATAGCCGTCAGCTCCTCTACTCTGTGACCTCAGGGAACAATTTACTAATTGATTTACTGGCTCAGTTGCTTTTTTCAGGTCATATTCAATCAAACATGAACTTCATTTGACAAATTGTGATGATTATTGGAGTCAGACAGGGGGATTATCCAGGGTATAATTATGAGATAGTCCTTGGTTTCACTGTCAGATCTGCCCCTCATTTGTTAGGCACAGTTTCAAGACACTAAGATGGTAACAGGACTTCACTAAAAACTGGTTGAAGTCATGGTGGCTGTTGTCCCCCTCTATCCACCCAATTTAAAACATCCTGGAAACTACTCTGCTACCCTGCATCTTCTTCTGTTTGGATATCGCTGAAATACAAGTTGTTCAAAAGGCATCTCTGAACCACCTCAGCTAACTTTTTTTCAGATGGAAAGGAAGCAGCAGCTCTACACTGACGGGCTGTGTTGGTTGCCCTGTTTAAAGGCTGACCCAAACACCCTTCAGATGAACCTTACCCCGCCCCTTATATCCATGATTTTGTTTATTTTATTCCTTCAGTTGCCACACGCAGGTCGTGGCCATAGGTGAGGGTATCTGTCAGTCTCCCACTCCACTCTCCCACTTGTCATGAACATCGACTCTGGCTGAAAATAATCAAAAATGTATTTGTCATAAGTCTGTTACGAATTGCAAATGCAATATTTTAATGTGTATAACGATGCTGTGTAAAGAAAAGTTTTTTTTTCTGCCTGTGCTGGTCTCCAGGTCAAACGGCAGTTGCAATCTGTGACAGAGGAGCTGTGTGCGTGCAAGAAGGAGCTTGAGACACAGACCGCAGCCATAAAGAGAGCTACCCATGACAGGGAGGAGTTGGCCAAGGACAAGGCAGCTCTGGATGTCAAGCTAAATTCCGCTGACCGAAAGGCCTGTGGTCTCACGCAGGAGCTGGTTGCATTGAGGTCTGTGTGTGTGTTTGTGCGTATTTGTTTGTGTGGTTGGACCTCTGAAATGTTTGGGACCAATTTGATATTTAAAACCAGCTTCCCCAGTTTGTTTTCTAGCATTTGCATTCAGCATAAATTGGAGTTAGGCATGTATCAGTAATGTTTAGTTTGAGAGTGTAAGGAATGAATGTAAGTGAGCACAGTGTCCTCAAAAGCATCGCAGTGTGTATCTCTGTGTGTTTGTTTAAATAAAACCAACTGCCGTCGGGTATTTATGGTCATTTTGACTTTTTTAAACAAATTTTACTTTCTAAAGCGTAGCGAGTCTCGTGTAACAAGAGTCTTTAAGTAACATGGTTTTATTTGGAAACTACGCTCGTGATGGATTATTGGGTTTTATGACCTTCTACACCTAAAAGGTTCAAAGATCTTTTTTCGGCACTCAAACCGTTTTACCACTGTGTTGCAGAGCAGAGAAGGAGTCCCTGGAGACGGCCCTGTTCGAGAGCCAGGAGCTTGCCTCGTCTCTGGAGGCCGAGCGCACCAGGTTGGAGGGGGAGAAGCGCGGCTTGCTTTCAGCTAACGAGGTCTTGACGCGTGAGTAGCCTTCTCCCTCAGAGACCCCACTGTTCTCTGTGCCAAGCCCCCCGGCCGTGAAGCCTTTCCAGCAACCCACAAGAGATCCATATTTCAGCTGTGAGCTCTGCAACAGCTGGGCTGCAGCATCACTGGAGCTGCTTTCTCAGCTGACCAGGGTCTCGCCACTCTGCACAAACATACGCATGAATCAGATAAGCAGGGGTTAAAGTGGACTGAAACGATCCAGAACAGCCCTGCGGCAGCTTTAGTTGATCGGTGGTTATATCTGATAGGCACTTTAATACATATTATTATAAAGTAAGTTAATTTTCTCTGTGCCGCAGTCTGGCTTTGCTTACAGTTGATGCCATGGAGACACTTGCTCAACAAATCAGAAAATAATATTATCCCATGGTCACGCCTGCATACTTGACACACATCCTTTTAGCCTCCCCTGCAGATGTGGTATTTTTCTTTTCTTGCTATAAAACTAGTACCACAGGACGGGAGTGAGTATAATTTTTTTTTTCTTTTAAGTGGCAGGTAAACATAAATGAAACTATTCAAACTTCAGCAAACAAAAAACCTGCTGTAGCTGAAAAATGTTATGTTTGGGAACGTCACTCTCAGAGATAGGAAGGTTATTTTAAAGATTAAAGATGCCTCAAGAAGAGATATTTGACAAACATATTTAAAGCTTGCTTGCTTCTTTCAGAGATAGTGTTAAAGGTCTTAAATTGAATGATAATTAGTTTCAGTTTCTTAAAGGTTTTATTTGAGTTTCTGTGAGTTTAACAGCTGCAGGTCAAACTGGTTAGTTTACTTACTCTGGTAAAGAGTGGTGCTTGTGGTGTCCATGGTCAGTGTTTGGTTAGGTATCAGGTGACAGTTAACAGTGTGAATTTAAGCTAAAGAAGATGTTTAGTATCATTTGCCACAGGGTCTACAGATGAGTGCCATTAAGCTAGCATGTTCTTTGACGAGAACTCAGAATAAAATATTGCTGCTTCTGTAACATCAGTGGTTTTTAAAGTTTGTCTGCAACTGAGGTACATGGATGTATTTACCTGTGCAGGTGAAGCTGCTCAGATGCGAGCAGATGCTGAATGGCAATGTGCACAAGCAAAAGAAGAAAGAAGTAAGTTGGAGGAAAAGCTGGCTCAAGTGGAGAGGAGTACCCTGCTGACTTTGACCAGCAAAGAGCAAATTCACAGAGAACAGCTCGAAGCAGAACGTCAGCAGAAGGTGCACTTTGAGTTTGCTGGTCTCACTGTCTATTATTCTGTTAATTGTACTGAAGTGTCTGTTTGCTGGTCCTCAGGAGCAGCAGCGTGCGGAGCTGATGCTTGAGCGGGAGCAGGCCGAGGAGCAGCTGCGCAGACAGTGTGAGGAGCTGCGTGCGCACAGCCAGAAGGAGCTGGAGCAGGTGCGAGGAGACCTGGCCAGGCTGAAGCAGGAGTTCAGCCAAAGTCTCCTGCAGGCTGAGAATGAAAAGCAGCAGGTACATGTGGTGGTCTTTGCAGGTTTCTTATGGTTCTTATGACTGCCAGTGATGTTTAAGATGTTTGTGTATTTGAAGGTAGGCCAGGGGACGACATCGCAATTCTGAGCATGCAGAAGATCTGCAGATGAAATATACAAGACTGGAAGATAATACAATTCCTAAAGAAAGCAAAAGGAGCATGAGTTACAACAGAAAAATGAAAAAAACCTGACAGAAACAAGCATTTTATAAATGTACTCAAACAGGGTTGCGCGCAGGTATAACCATCGAGAGGAGGAAAAACACAACCAGGTGAAGGCAATCAAGGAAACATGAGGAAAGGACCTTAAAGTAAAGGAGAATAGCACAGAAAAACAATAGTTAAAGTAAACCAGGGAGTGGAAATGAGGAAGACAAAGGTTCAAATTCATTGATAAGACAGAGGGAGACAAAGACAGGGAAAGAGTGCAGACACTAGGAAAATATAAACATTACAGACAGTAAATGACAAGTACGAACCGTGGAACCGAGTTCTTTTTGTCCAACAACCAGTGGCCAAGTCAGCTTCTTTTTCTGAGCTACGTATGAATGATTCTGACCTCGCAGTGTGTTTTGATCAGGCTTTGTCTCAGATGGAGGCAGAGAAGGTTGTCCTCACAGAGAAGCTAGCATCCCTGCGAGAGGACCTGGCCACAGCGGACATGGACATGGAACGCCTGCAGAGGGAATCACTTCGCAAACAGGAGCAGGACAAGGTAAAAATATGACGGGACCATACTGGCTCTGTTCACGTTTCCTTGCTGTGTTGTAACTCGGCTGACCAGTTTGTGTTTTCATATGCGGCAGAACCAAATGGCTGTCCTTCGGTCTGAGCTGCGAGAACTGCAGCTGCATTTTGAAGAGTCTTTGAACTCGCATGAGAGTGCCAAAAAGAGTCTCACTGAGCAGGTCAGAGAGTTGAACCAGCAGAGAGAGCATGCGCAACAGGAGGTGGGAACTTTAAAAAAAAGTTACCATTTTGTTTTGTCTTGATGTAAGATTTTAACTTAACCTATTTTGAGTTTATTCTCCCGAGTATCGTAGATCAGACCAATCTTTATTCACTGTCATACATAATCATTGTGAATTAAATACCAGCCATAGGTACCAGCCATAACCCTGATAAATTATTATTCACCCAATGGCAAAGTACCTCACTTGTTTTCTGTGATTATACTTTCACCACATAATATCTAGGAAGGTACCGTGACTCTTTTTTTTTAAATATATGGTGTATCAGTTGGCTCTCACTAAATTGGCACAGGTTTGTACAGTAGTGTCACAGAAATGGTTCGGAAACTTTTAGCTTGTTTGGCTTGGCATTGGATGGGAGACCTTTCATCTGCTTCTGCTGTGAGGGAGAGTTTGCACCAATTTGTACCAGTACAAGCGAGAGCCATTTACCATAAGCCTATGTTGACATTGGCTAGTGTCACAGAGCTTTGCTAACATCAGGGTGCCATCAGGTGCAGCGTGCACTGGGCCAAATCCTGCAAGGAAAGGTGGTGCGGTGTCCTCTCTTAAGACTTGTACTCAGCTCTCAGTTTCTGTCCTTTTCCTGTCAAGTCCACTGGGGAAAAGTTTGGTTCTGTTGACCTTAATATAAACATTAAAGTGCAATTAGAGACTATAATTTTGGCTCAGTGACATACCTCTCGGAGCCAAATGAGGGAGCCGTAAATCTCATCTCTCAGGGTTGCTTAAGGTCAGGAATCCAAGCACAGGGTCGCTGGGCGTTTTAGTGAAATAACAAGCTCACACTCACCTCATTAAGATGTAACTGCAGAGTTGTAAAGGCCCCACCATGCCATGATTTAAAAGCTTGGCCTCCCTGGAAAAGGAGATTGTTTATCTGTGTGGGGCTTATTGGTTTCATTTAAAAAAGAAGCAAAATTTAGAGTCACCCTGTCTTCGTGGTGTCTCCTTAGTCATGTCAAAGTATAGTGAATGGGGATGAGTGGAGCCAGAGCAGAAGAGTTTTGAGGTTTGGCCGGCCCTCCCTACCATATATCAAGTTAGGCTTCAGCAGCGTTGTCATATTTGGCCACCCCTGCTCGCTTCCTTGTTTGATTATTTTCACTAATCCCATCTCAGGATTCTCATGTCAGAAAGCAGGAGTGAGGACATGTGACAAAGAACCGAAGAGCATGAAAGAAGGAGAACGATAGGGGGAAAGGGGTAGAACGAGAAAGAGGAGGATACGGTCTCTGGTACCATAATATCAAATCAAAGTTTAAGTTAACCCCTTGTGTAAATAAGCCGGTGGTGGAGTGTTTATTTTCTCCGTCGCAGCAGCGAGAGGCTGGCTCCGCTGGGACTCTGGGTCCCCCTCTCCCATCCGCATAACACAACACTGCTGCCCTCATATTCTCTGCCCCCTCCACTGCCCCCCATCCCCCAAAAAATCAGATAAAATAAAGTAGAGTTGGGCTGGATCAGCACTGGCTTGTTTTTTCTCACTTTAGAGTTTATAAGGACGAACCATCTTGTGTGGCCTCTAAACATAACACTTTTCCTCCTCCTCATCCTGCTCCTTGTCCTCCCTCTTCTCCCTCCTTCTCCTCTACCACTTCACCAGGGGGGCTGCTGTTTATCATGTTGCTCTCTTCGCACCGTGAGCTGCAAAGAGGAGACAGGGAGAGACAGCACCTGGCTAAAGGCCCAACTGGCTCTTATGCGTGCCCCGCTGAGCTCGGGCCTCCCTTCTTCTTTCACTACAACACACAAAATGTTGCCATAAAACAGAATATAGGTCAGAGAGTATTTTGAGATAGTGCAGATAATGCTTAAAATAGGAGATGTTGAGGAATAGCTTTCAAACAGTGAGGCTATGATGCATTATCCGATCCTAAGTCGGCATGCAGGAGGATTTTGTTGCCAAATAAATTCTGGGCTGGAGCGAGAAGAACTCAAGAAAAAAGCTCAGTGTTTCTAAACTATTTATTTCATTTTCTTGCTCTTGTTTGTGGCCCTCTAATTTTCTTTATTGATACATCATGCCTTTAATTCTCTGTAACTTTCCCATGAAGTTGGAGGGCCTCCGTCAACAGCTGCAGGAGGGAGAGGATGGACGTTTTAAAGGGCAAAGGGAGTTGATTGAGGCTCACAGAGAGCTTCAGGGCTGCGCACAGGAGCGAGACAAGTTACGCAAAGATGCCGTGGACCTGAGAAGGCTCTTGGGTAGTGAGACCCGAGAGAAAGAGGCCATCCAAGCCTCAAACCAGGAGCTGAGAGCTCTCGTCAAGCGAGCCGAGAGTGATAACAACAGGTACGCCTGCCACGCAGGGCACGTTGCTGTAATCGTGCACCAACAGTGGATGTTTTTCATGTTTTTTATTGTGTAAATGCTAACCACGTCTTGACTAGTTTGAGACGAGCTGTGGAGGAGAATGAGCAGAAAGTGGCCGTCCTAGAGGAGCAGAGGAGCTCAATGCAACAAGAGGCAACGGCTCTTCGGAGCGGCATGAGAGAGCTGGAGAAGTCTCGTCTGCAAGCCCGCAGAGAGCTGCAGGAACTGCGCAGACAGGTGAAGGATGACTGAGGTCACTGGTTTCCATCTGATTTATTTGAAATGAAGAATTATATCTGAGTAATTTGTGCTGTGCTAACATGAACAGGTAAAGGTCCTCGAAGGAGAGAACATCCGGCAGAAACAGGAACTGCGAGAGCTGCAGGCCAGGGTATGTGAGGAGGAGCAGAAGGAGGAGGAGGCACGTCGTGAGGCTTTCACCCTCAAGCAGAGAGTGCTGGAGTGTGAGGCTGGCAGGGAAGCGGTGCTAAACGAGGTAGAAGGCCTCCGGGAGTTAGTCTGTTAACAACACGCTAGAGCAAACATTCAACCTTGGCTAACATACCTCACATGTCACACTCACGCAGAGACAGTCAGCATGAACCATAACACACTACTGCAGCAGTGATGGGTTTGAAAAATCCAAATGTTGCTCAACATTTGAGCAAATTAATGAATTATAAATTCATTATTCAAGCTCTTCAGTCCCATAAATTCACATTGAGGGTCCCTAAATTCCCATGACCCCTTCCAGCAGTAAGTGAATATCGGGTGGATGTGTGTATTCTGCATGCCAGAATAAATTGATGATCATTATGATATATTAGAACGCTGATTAATGATGATGTTTCCCTTTTCAAACTACATATAAACCAGTCTGTAAGCTCAGTAAACCACTTTAGGTAATGGCCAATATATTCTCCAGTTTGATCTGAAACAGGCCGGACCAAGAACGTTTTTAACATAAAACATCTCCACATTATCTAAAACCAATTTGAAAACAAATTATCAAAAATAAACTCATGAAAATAGAAGTTTTTCCTAAATCCGTTTGCTGTTATTACAACTTACACGTAACAGCAAGTCTGCAAAAAGTGCAAAACCTGTACGTTCAGAATATTTTGGAGCTACACAGCAGTACTTCATTTCTTTATAAGCTAAACATGCGGCACATAGTTACAGTGGTTAGGGCTATCGCCTCACAGCAAGAGGGTCGTGGGTTTGAATCCACTGGCCAATATAGAAGAACAGTTCTATATTTCTCATTCCCAATGCTAAATACCTCTCAGTATTGAATATGTCCCACCAAAACACACTTTGTCCCACATGTAGCTTGTTGGGATCCCATCACTTAAAGTGGACTGCATCTTTGAAACTTTTCCTTTAACCCCAAATGGAAAAGAAACAGAAAGAATTGACAGGATTGTTAGTTTCATGTTATGATTAACTTGTGAGACGGATGCACTTTTGCGTTTTTCTAGAAACAAGAAACAAGTGCAAAGGGACACCCTCATCTTCATTTGAGAAAAGCCTGATGTATAAAACTTAAACATTTGCTATTGGAGGAAAGCTTGTTTTTATTTCTCTGACATGTAGTGGGTTATAAAGAAGGGTCAGGGTTCCACAGTATATTAATCAATTGTTGTTACTCCTTACTCTCATTTCTGAGGCTTTATCAGTGAAGTCGACAAGCTTGTCATCGGGAAACAGATGAACTTCTTAAAGCCATGTTGTTTTTATTTACACAGCTACATTTAGGCCACTAAAAATTCCTTGGGGCATGAGTGGAACTACAGTTATCAATATTGATGTTTTAAATGACAGTTTTTCAGTGTTGTAGATCAATTTATGTTCAACATCACATTATTAATGCTGCAGTTAAACAGTTAAAGATTCAAATACATGTAAAGATGTAAAAAAATAAAAAACAGATAATCTGATCATCATTTAGACATCATTTAGAAGATTAACATATTTGTAGTGAGATTTTGGTCTCTTTAACTTTTTGGTTAAGGAGCATTTAATAATCTATTAATTTATCAGGTCGAGCTGTGTCCTCAAATTGTAATAGATTACAAATTCTGTTATTGGTTTATCACATTTATCACATGAATACTGCTAAACATTTTCTACTTTATATAATAAACACATGATGGACCATATTTAGTTTTGCTGATTTTTTTCCTCATGTTTGCACAGGTCACAGGTTTACAGCGTCGTGTGATGGAGCTGGAGTCAGCGGAGCATCAGAACCGAGAGCTGCTGCAGGAAAAAGAAACTTTTCAGCGGCAGAGTGACCAGAGGCACAGAGAAACCACCGCCCAGCTGGAGGCAGCGCTAGAAGATGCCAGGACGCAGATCAAGGAACTCTCCATGCAGGTTGGTGTTGCTAAAAACAAGGCCCAAAGCCTGGAGGAGCAGCTGCAAGTGAGCGATGCCAAATGCAGGGACCTGGAGCTCAAGCTGGTGGGGCTGTATACAGCTCTGCGCCGCACTGTTGGCATCAACCACATGAGGCTTTCAGACAAACCAGGGTCACGAAGATGGTCTCCTTCTCCTTGGAGAAGCCACTTCTATTCAAAAGGTATAGTTGGGTCTTATAATAGGGCATCATGGTGCCATGTTTCTCTCTGAAAAGTTGAATCGATGAGTGTGGTGTCTGGTCAGGAGGAGAGAGTGTGGCAGATGGATCTCTGATCTCCGTGTCTTATGGTGAAGACAAAGAACTAGATTTGGAATCAGTCAATACAGCCCTGCGGGAATTCCAGCAAGAACTTACAGATGCTCGAAGAGACAGGGTATATTTAAAAATCTTAATAACTGATTATGTTCAATCATTCAAACTCTGATATTATAGTAATGTTTTTTTTTCACTTAAATAATTCCTTTGCTTTCCTCAGGATGAAGCCAAGGCTCAGGTAGTCAGTCTAACTCAGCATGTGACTGAACTCAAAGACAGTCAGGATAAATCATCCTCCCAACTACTACAACTACAGAAGTCTCTGAAGCAATTAGAGGAGGGTAAAAACCCAGTGAACTCTTCACTTATATACAAACTAGCAGTAGTTATTTGCCGAAGCAAGCAATATGTTTTACATATATAACAGATACGTATATTCTTTCAGGAAAACAAGACGTGGAAGAACGATTGAGCCAGGCATACGCTTCGCTTTCCCTGCAGGAAGAAGCAGCACATCGCGCAGAGAGAGAGAAGAGAAGCCTTGAAGAGGAGCTAGCTCAGCTCAGGAATAGTCTGCAAACCGCTCAGGCTGAATCCAGAGCACTTCAGGTACGTAAAAAGGAAAATATTGTTGAGAGAAATGTTGACAGCATCTTCTTTGAGGTTGAGGAAATCCTGTTCTTCTCCCTCTACAGGACAAGTTGGAGGTTGCTCAACAGTTAGAAACTTGTTCAAATTCGGAACAGCGGAAACTGAAGGAGTCTCTGGAGGCAGCAGAAGGCAGGGTGAGAAGTCTGGAGCTTTCTCAACGTGCTCTCGAAGGCGAGCTGCAGAGGGCCCAGCTGAGAGTGGCAGAGCTGGATGCTGAGGCAGGCGCGTTACAGGAGAGGCTGACGGACATGAGGAGAAAGCTGGTTGAGAGTGAAGACCAGTGCGCAGCGCTGAGGGTTAGTGAGGAGAGACTGGCCACATCATTGGCTCGAGCTGAACAGCATGAGAGCCAGCTGAGAGAGCAGATTCACAAACTGTCAAACACCCTCAGTGACAGCAGGAGCAGCACGGGAGCCCTGCAGGAGCAGATAACGCAGCTACAGAGGGCTCTGACTGCCAGCGAGCAGGACCGAAGGCTGCTGCAGGTACAGTCTCTCACCTGAACCCTCCATTCAGCAGGAGAACAACTCCCATGTTTTAGCTGGCCTTATCAGCTCTGGCATATTTTTTATTTACTCTGCTGTGGTTTCATTCAAACTTGTCAAAATCTGAGCAGTAAATTAGGCGCTTCATCTATCCCACCGAGCATTTTATCCGTTGATTAGAGGTCAAAAAGATTCGAATCAATAGCAATCAAGACTGAAATTGGGTTAAATTTGGTTAAAAAGTGAAATTAAGTTGGTCTTTCGATTCGATTGGACTTTTGTGACACTCATATATTATTTTCGCAATGTCCAACTGTGCTAAAATAAATGAATTGTTGATAATGTATCAATGCTCTGCATTCACTCATTTGGCTAAAAAATCTTCCGTCTGCGTAGCCAATAAAGGAAAGAGTAAAAGTGTCATGACTTCAACCAAACAGGGGATTTCAACAGCCATTTGTCGGAGTAAATGTCCTAATATTTGCTAATATTTGCTAACATTGTGCCACAAGTGAAAGAAGCACCTGGAAACCAAATGTCCCTTCTGAGAGAAACTTCAAAAGAGAGCTGGATCTGAACCAGAGGCAACAAGACTGTTGGTTGGACTCTGATTGTGTCTGATACGGAGATGAAGGCAAGATGTAAGCTAGTGGAGTATTCTTGCAAAAACATTTTACAAATGGGCTTTCACAAAAACCAAACAGAAACTGATGGATATGATACATGATCTAGAGGCTAATTTGCACAGAAATGAATACATCTGTGCCTTGAATTTTTGGCTTGTCTTTGTTGAAACTTGGGTACAAAAGGCTTTCAAAAACACTGATTTAGTGACAAGGTGCAAATGTATATGTTTAGTAAGGCGACCAAGGTGTATCAAGAGGGGTTATTTGAGTTAATGTGGGAAAATCCCAGGAGCTCATTAGTTTCTGAAATACTTAGACCACCTGTCGAACACCAACAACATTCAGATTCACTTAAATCATCGTTCTTTTACACTCTGGTGCTCAGTTTGAACTTCAGCAGGTCATCTTGACCATGTCTAAATGCTTTACTGGCCATCTAAGATGTTTGCAGAGGTGTGGCGGACAAGAAGGGTCCTTCCGTGAAGAAAAAAGTGATCCATTGTATTGTGTTTTTGTCGATGTGCGTGTGTCCATAGGAACGTCTGGATAAAACACGAGACGCCCTTTCAGAAAGTAAGAGGCTGAACCACACGCTCACAGAGCAGAACCAGAACCTTCAAGGAGTCCAAGAAAACTCAAACTTTAACATTTCTGAGCTAGAGAAACATAACAGAACACTAAAGGAGGTGAGTCACACTGGTAGAAGTGTAAGCAAATACAGGTACAAAGGTCAAGACACTGTTTTGATGTGTGGTTGATTAACTGTGTCCCAGAGCCTGAAGCAACAGCAGGAGGCTGAGCTTCAAACCTCCCAGCAGCTGCACAGAGAGAAGAAAGAACTCCAAGAAAAGGTCACCAATCTCCAGAGCTTCTTGCAAAAGCTCCAGAGTGAGAGAGCTGAGATCGAGAAGGTGGTGACACGCTTTGGTAAAGACAAATCTGTACTTAGAAAGGCGCTGGAGAAGGTGAGCTGGTTGGCCTGCTGCACAGTGCTTTCAAACACTAATTACACTTATCAGCTTTCTTTCCAAAATTCAGAAAGCTCGGCGAGATTCTGTGTGGCTGTTGTGTCAGTGTGTAAAAATAAAACCTGTAAGTAGCAAGTTAGCTTAGTACAAAGACTGTAAAGGTATTACGTAGCATTAAAAACTAATATATTTTGGTAAGTGCTATACAAATAAACTTTATTATTTAAACAAGGGATCACCAAAAATGCAAAACAGGAGAAACATCCATAATCTTTAGTTGCTGTACTTCTTATTAAACCCTGAAGGGCCCAAGCTTTACTTTAGCAGCTAACATGCTGAGTAAAGTTTTTTTTTTTTTTAAAGATTGTGTTTCTCATATCTGTGTAGTTTCCTTTATTTATGAGAGATGTTCTAAAATACTCTAATGTCATTATTTATGGAATCTAAGTAATTTTATCCAAATCCATCATGTTTCCACCTGATCTTTATGCCATACTGGTCCACTGTAGAAGGGATGTATTGCCTGAAACTACACCCGCCTCTGAAAGCTACCAACTGTTTATCCAAACAGAGACCAGTACCAGGGAGATAGTATTTGGGTATCTGGGCAACAAACAGTTTTCCAAATAAGCAGCAAGTTTGTCCGAGCTCTGGTTGCTCTGGTTGTCAAACGATCAAAAAAACATGCACTTTTTAATATCTCTGAATCTTTCTGTAGTTCTGTTAGCCGTGATGCACGGAAACTTTACGAATACATAAATATATTTTACACAAAATCCCCATTATCCTCGTCGCACCAGTAGACCAGTTCCTGTGAAAACTATGAAAAGTTGTAAGAAAAATAAATTGACAGATGTATAATTTTTAAAAAATATCACAGCAGCACAGGTAAATATACGGCCGGGGTTACTGGAATGTTAAAGTCAGTTGATCAAGACATGGTATACACGAGATTTCGGTCAGGTGTTAGAATACACTGATTGTTAAAAAATGTTTTACTTGTGTGAAGAAGATAAACCTCTTCATGTGGCACACAAAACCTAATGCTATAAAGCTTACAGCCTTAACAAACAGAGGGGAAAACACTGATGCTGTAGTTATAAATAAGCATGAAAGAGGATTATTCATTATTTTGTGCTTTTATGTCATAAATCAACATAAAAGTAAAAAAATAAGAACAGTAGTGACAAATACTGAGAATGAATCCCAGTTACTAAAAAGCAAAAAGCTGAAACGAGGCATTAAAGCCATGATCTTAACTTTTTTTTTTTCTTAAACCCGGGCCCTAAAGTATTACTCTGCTTTTGGTCAGTGGACCTAAAAGATATTTTTGCTGAATATGAGGTAAAATATCTGTAATATACGAGGAAGCCAAACCACAATTGGCTTTAAATGTAATTAAAGACTGCAAATTCTACAACTGCTGGAAGCCTTTGTATGACAGCAGCCAGGTCTGAAGTAATCCACGTTTAGTGTTGGTCAGAAGACTCCTGGACCAAGTGAAGACATATAAGACATAAAAATACTGAACACTGCCTTTATTATTCTGTAGTTTAGTGTTATTATTTCCTGAGCTTTCTGTTTTCTGTAGAAAGTCATCCCAAACTGAGGGAAATACGGAGGTGGACTGTGGGAACCGAGAGGCTCTGCGCTCGGCTTCTGCTACACCGATTACAGGAAGGCACGCGGGTGCAGAGCGATCATGGTAAAGTCGTTCACGTTATGTCACCCTCGTGCTGTTGTCAGGTGGAGATGGAGAGGTTGAGGAAGGAGGAGGAGGCGGCGTCTGTCGCCAGAGCACGAGAGGAGCTGGAGCAGAGGGTGCGCAGCCTGGAGCAGCAGCTGGCTGGAAAACAGGATGAGGTGCAGACTCTGCAGGTGAGAAGCTCCAGGATTACAGCAGAGGACGGGGCAGGGACTGCACTGGCAGCACAAACTGTTTTATAGGATCTATACGTAACCCTCAAACAATCCAGCTGTTCCAGCAACTGAAATTATGGTTATATTTTCATCAGAAATACAGTTTAGAATGGCTCTGTTGTTTCTCATACCATCCTGTTTCCTTCATCTATCACAGACAATCTAAAGTGTTCTAGTGTTTGTAATGATGACGTTAAAAACTCAAAATAAACGGAAAAAATCATTTCACCTGTCATCGCTTCAATCACTGAATTTAATTGACACTGAGTCATTTCTGAGCACTCCACCGCTGCTAGAGACAGTATGAAAGATTGATTGGTTAGTGTAGTCAACTCAATGCGATGAGCAAGGGTTGGATCTGGCTTTGAAACCACACACCACACACACCCGGGATAATCTTTCTTTCTGGCTCTAATAATGGCTATAATTTACAAAGTGAACTTCATCTTTTACTTATTATGACCTGAAACTAGAGTCCATAAACTCATCAGAAAAGTTAGTTACGGGGGTCACAGAGTGAGGGAGTCGAAGGTCCTTTTCCCACTGACTCTGATATAACCGAACATCTTTTATGAAACACAAGCACTAAACAAAAAACATTTTCATTGTAAAAGCATTGAAGGACAAGCAGTACCAGCAAATAGTTTCACAGCAAATATCTCAAAGACATTTAGCAGATTGAAAAGGAAAATTATAGCGTCGTCGCATAATCATGACAGTGACATGACACCATTGGATCAATCCAAAGAGACCTATTCTTAAGAAGAAGGGCACAGATTCATTTTATTTTATTTCTTGCATTAATAAAGGGTAGACAAACATTTAAATGTTATGAATCAACACCAGGGAGTGCAGTGGATTCAAGCACATTATGCCCAAAGATCAGCACTTGTTCCAGAAAGCAGGTTTAACAAAGCTGAGTTTAAGATATCCTCTGAGCATGTTCACTGTTATTTAAGCACATGCGTAGATAATGCAACATACAGACTATAATTCACCAAAATAACATTATAGGTAAGGTCAGGAGTCAGATTCTGTTTGACTCATATTTTTATCTACAGTTGCATTTTGTAACTTTCAGGCTGACAAAAAGGCTAAATAGTTGGATTTCAAAGTCAAATGTAAAATTTGGTAGGATTCTGTTTTTTATCATTAAAGGAAAAGGGATTTTAAGTGCTTAAATAATGACTCACCTGACTAACCTAATTAAAACAACTCTAAGATGATGTTTCTGAGATAAATACCACCCATTTTCCACTGGTGGGTCAGTCTTGTTATAACCCACAATGTACATACTCATGTACTTACATACAGAGTTGACTGGGCTAACTCAGTTAAGCTTTTCTGGACCCAAAGAAGAAGACTTTCCCATCTCAAAGTTCAGGAGTTAAACTCTAACTTTGTGGTTTCTGGAACAGGATCCAGATGTTGTACAGCTGTGGCATTCAGGTGTGGCAGAGAGAGAGAGAGAGAGAGAGGCGGTGTCTTCCATAAAGAAGCCAAAATGTCAGTGGATGTGACAGCAGCCTATAAAGACACAACAAAAGAAATGTGTAAATCAGAAAATGCAGAAGAAGCTGCCTTCCAAATAATGTGTTTGTAAAAACAATTTGTGATCAGAGAACCCCACCAGGAGACCCTAAAGCACACAAAAACCCCAAATTTGACCTTTTCTCTCTGTGTTTTCAGTCTCATAATGTTATCTGAATTGTCCTCAGGCCCACATCTCCCAGTCAGAGCATGCTCACGCACACCGCCTCCTGGAGGTGACAGCACGCCACCACCAGGAGTTGGATATGGAGACGGAGCGTCTGAGAGACAGTCAGCTTCAGGCAGAGCAGGCTTTGGAGAGCAGGGAGAAGGCACATCGACAGAGGGTCAGAGGCCTCGAAGAACAGGTATTTTAAATCTACCTGTAAATGTTTTCTGTGTGATAACAGATATTGTTTTTTTTAAAAAAATTTTATATGTTTTTTTTGCAGGTGCTGGCGCTCAAAGAGCAGCTTGATCAAGAGACGAGAAGACGACAGGCCTATTTCAATCAGATGCTTCAGCCCGGCGTGTAGCGAGAGTGAGAGCGTGCTCCTCTGCCTCCGTTGGCTGCTTCCCAACAGCGTTACGTTTCAACCTACATCTCCATGCAGAGAAACCCACTCCTGCATTCGCTCCCACCCCGCACATGTGCACACAGGATTACATTAATCCAAAGGAAAACTCAACAACAACAAACAAAGAGCGTTTTGTTTATAAGTGAACTGGATGTGCCAAATTGTTTTAAGGATTTCCTCTGACTCACCGCAGTTGGCGTTTCTAAGTCTGCTCATGCTGTGTCATTTTTTAAGGTTTTCTTGGTTCATACTTTCTTCTTTTTCCCTGATTTCTTTTTGTTTTTTGCAAACTCATTTGTCGTATTCATCATGTGAATCCCAAGAATATATATGAATGCAGATCCAAATATTTAGAATAGTCATTTGCAGATTTTAAATGATTTTTTCCTAGGATGTCAAAAAGACTGAACAAATGAATGTTATCATGTGTGGTGTTTGACTTAATCAGTATTAATGGTGCAGAAGTTTTGATTATTTTTCAATAAACTAAAGCGCAGTTTTAAAGTTTGGTTTCACAATAGTGTTGGCTCTTTCACGACGTGTGAGTTTTGCACCCTTACAGCATTTGTGAATTTAGTGTTTCCTGTGTGAGAAAATGACCCTCTTCCACTGTTGCCATAGATTTCTGTCAAAAATAGGTGCAAACTGCTAATTATGCTTTAAAAGTTCACTGCCACTTCTCCTGTAATCATCCACAGCCCTGAACCATTGCAGTAGCATGTTTTCATTCTGACTTTGAGTATCTTAAACACCAGTAACCCATTTCCATTTTCTTCCATTTAAATTCACACTTATTTCCCCAACAGTTCACACATATGTCTTCTCACTGTGTCACATAGCAGGAGTTTCACTGAAAGGGGAAAATCCTGTCAGAGTTTCTTTAAAGCAGCCCTTTGATTACCATAGATCCGCCCAGTGGTTATCCAGTTACCGGCCTCTTTCTAGCTATTGGCTGGAAGGAGCTAATTATGCAAGGTAGTGAATCCCTGTGGGGGAGGTGGGGCCAAAGCTGAAAGAACTCCTTTGGCAAGCAGAATAGAGCTTTTATTGAGGATATTTCTAAGCTGACCATCAGGGACCAAATCACTGGATTGTTTTAAAAAAAAAATCTCAGCTGAATCAGGTTGCTCCCCCTCTTTCATTCCTTTCCCTCGTTTCATTTCAGTGAGACGGAGTGTAGCTCATGCAGTGCCCAGCAGCAAGCAGAATGCAAGGAATCTGCAGTATTCCCCTGTCTCACACAAGAAGCCCAGTTCACCACTGAAGGACAAGTGAGGAGAACCACAGAGCAGTCAGAGGAGGATTCAGAGGGAGAACGTGCGGTCTTGTCTTGTTCTGCTCTGCTCTTGTTGCCTCAGGTGTACGCGCTCCTCCCTCCCCTCCGCTGTGCCTGCTGTCAGCTCCATCCCTGTGTGGCTGAGGCCATGGTGCTGGTGCTGGAAGCCCTTCTGCCCTGCTTCTGCACCCTCTTCTTCCTGACCCTGCTGCCCAGTGTGGAACCCGCTGTGCCCCTGGAGGACTTCTACCCCTTTGGCCGGGACAAGGGGGACTCCCAGACCACTGCTCAGGATGACGGCGGCTCCGGGCTCCTGGAGATCTCTGTTGCATTCCCCTTCTTTGGAGACAGGCACACAGGACTCTATGTGAGTACAGAGGAGTGTGTTTCTGCTGATGTGTTTTAATGTGTTTTGAAGTCACTGGTTATGAGTGCATGCACTTGGTAGCTGGCAATTGGATCTGACATGTTGTGGATCGTATAAGAGCCTCAGGGAGCTGAGATGTGGCACACAGCCAAATACTACATTGCGGTACCCTCAGAGAATTTGTATACGTTCATGTAGAATATCGTGTTTTCCCCTCACGGGTGTAATCATACTCCTCTGTGACTTTCTCTTTACATCTGCCCCTTTCTGCACTCTGAGGTCTCTCGAGTGCACAGAGGCAGAGCAAGAGACAAACTATTAGCAGCACAGTGGTAACTCCTCTTATAATAAATCCGCAAAAAGCTGTTAAAGGAAGTGACAGTTTGTGTTCTTACTGTCGCCGCAGCATCTGTGAGTGGTTCTCTTTTCAGAAGGAGCGAGAGAGCAGAGGGAAAATATGCACAGCAGAGAGAGAGAGAGAAACAGCACTCATGGGAGGAAGCCCAACGGTTTGACAAGGATTTTCGCACAGCACAGTGAAACAGCCTTTGATCTGCCTTTGTCATGTATTGGGTTCGGTTCCAGCGCATGGAAAGGCAGAACTCCCTTAAATCAACACCACCTGTTGTGGTGAGGCATCTGCGTTTGCGCTTCATATCTCCCCTTCCTCCCTCTTCAAACACTGGGCGAGGGAGGCTGAGGAACCATGGCAACAATGGGCAAGGTCAGAGGTTGTTTTTCTAATCTGAGCGTTTACGCCACGAGCGGTGAGGTCAGCCTCCTCATGTGGAAAAATGTAAAACTCTCCTGCATCTAAACGCAGCGTAAAGACAGAGACGCGATGTTTACGAGCACAACTGCTGGCACTTCTCCTTTAACAATACTGATACTCTGCAGTCAAATTAGACAAGATAAGACATGTTGCTGTTTGCTTGGCTTGTTGATCTTAGACTGAATTATCATCTGATAGAGAGATAATCTAAATCTGAAAAATGTGCTGTGTTGGTAGCGATGTGATACCCCGTGGCTCTCGCGTTGCGTCTCATTCTGAGGTCAGAGAAAGCAAAAGCAAATTATAGAAACCACTTGAAATTACAGTCACGCTTGTTTTAAAAGCCTCACCTGAATCCATTTAACATGCGCTGTAAAGCAGGCGGCCCACAGGGCAATATCTGCCACCAGAGAGCTGCTTTGAACAGGTAAAATTTCAGTGAGTACTAAAGGGGTAAATTTGTATGAATAATTTCTCCCAGGAGTTTGTTCCAAGCCTCTGGGCTACATGGAAGCTGCAGAATCAGACTGGTTTTAGATGGTTTGTGGGCGCTGTCACGCTTCATTATCATAACTGATTCTGCTGAGCAGTAAACATGCCTTGGAGCGTCTTTCTGAACCAGGACGTCTTGTTTGCAGCAGTTTCCGTAGATTTAAGGATCGTCACAGCCATGCAGCGCTTGTTTACAGATGCTTTTAATGTCACCTAAGATACCGACTTGGTCCCACTCCAGTCCCATTTCTGCCTCGTAACCAGGCTGTCCCTCTGTTACTTTCTGTGTCAGGGAGTTTTCTCATGTTTCTCTCCTCCTCCGGGTCCTCCCTCCCCTCCTCCCTTCCTCCCACGCCTCAGATAACATGGCAGGGGTCTTCCCCCTGGAACTGTCCAGCTGCTTTATCTGAGAAATGACCAATCACTTTAACAGAACGCAGATGTATCTGCAAAGCATCTTAGAGGGCTTCTAAACAATGCATTTCATGGATTAACTACTCTTACGGATGACCAGCGTAAACACCGCGAAGGAGGACATCCAAGGTCAGAGAGGAAAGAACACAAGTTTAAAAGCAGATGTGAGAATAGATGGGCACGATCAAAGGGAGTTACTGCAGAAACTCTCATGGACAGTGGAAAAAGTCCCAAGCCTTTCCGTGGATTAAATTGACTGTCACTGGAAATAAATGCATGTACACAACATTTCAGTACATTCAAAGGTGTCCACTGAGAACGTTCCACAGCATATCTGCATTTTTACAGATTACACATCTGCTAGTGCTCATCTGGTCTTCTGAAGAGTACCAACACTTTGTGCAGTTTCATTCACTCGGTTTCACTCACCACCGTGTATGGCCCAAAGATATGTGCGTAGAGTTTTATTCTTTGTACTCTGCATGGGTGCATTTTACATGCATGTGTAGGATGAGAGATGTGTGTTATATTAGAAGCGGTTCATCCACCAATGGAAACGATTTTTCTGCACATACTTAAAAACGTCTTACAGTCTTCGAGTGAATGATGCTCTTTTAAAGAATCGGGCTTTTGGGAATACACTTCTTCTCTTTGTTGCAGAGTTAGTGGAGGAGGCTGATGCCACTTTGAAGCACTTTGGGGGAAATTTCTCTAAAACTAACACTTACTCACAATGGGAGTACTTCAGCTACAGCAAAGCAGGAGTATTTATTTGTTCACAGGTCATGCGTGGCCCAAAAATAAATGACATGCCCCACTGTTCACCGGTGTGTGTAGGAATGTCCCTACAATGTTAATCAATCTCAGCTCATGAGGAAAAACTTTTGTTAGTTTTGTTGATGGAAGAAGTCAAGCATCTCGTATTTGCTTAGTTATGGCCACAGTGATTCTTTCTGAGATTCGGGAGTTTTATTCGTGATGACTGAGCAATGCCCGCGCACTCTTGCAAATGCACTATACAAAGGTCAAGTGTGTGGTGGTGATTGCCCGATGAATGCCTGGCCTGGGTGTTCCCAGCACTCAGGATAAAACAATACAGTTCTGTATGTAAGAACGAAATGTAGGCTTTATCTTTGGCAGTACATACAAAGCAACACATTCGACTCCAATTCTTACACGTGTCAAGTGGCGAAAAAAATACTGACCCTTAATATTTATTTGTGTGGAGACAAACACGTTGCATTAAAGCAATGTAAAAAATCTACTTCATGCACAAAAAAACGGGTGAGGTCCAAATACCAAGAAACATAGAGGACATTCAATTTCATGGTGGCCCTCAAGAAAAACATCAAGACAGGAAGCAATCATAAAAAATATAGATGTATTTAAGCATCATGAAAAAGTCATCAAAATACAAAAAGTAATGTGTTGTTATCTGCAGTTAAAATGCTACAGAACTGTATACTTGTATATATTGATCACATTCAGTTTTTTAACTGTCTACAAAAGCATTATAAAACCACATCGTGAATAAAAGTGTCAAACCTAAAAATCTTGTAACGGTGAGAGATTATTGATTGTTTGGATTGCACTGATGACGACTCGTAGTGAAACACGTTTACTTTGCTCACAGGCAAGATGAATGTGACAAGCGACGCAGGGCTAGGACCCGCGCACTCATTGGCTAACAATGTTTGAATCTGTTTCTGGACTATCCTCCTTTCTGACACAGAATGGCCAAAATTTACAAAATAGAGTTTATGTTCCATTTAGCATGACTCAATATGAATCCCCACAGTAGACTTGCGACTTTTGACAAATAACATCTGGTAAAGGCCCTCAGCGACCCTGAATTGGATAAGTGGAAGAAAATGGGTTGTTGGATGGACCCGAAATAAGTGAATGAGGCCATAAACTCAAAGGAAAGTGTTTATTGAGGTCAGGGCTGAGGGCCATTATCCCATAGACTTCTAGAGGTCTGGAATCTTTTTCCAGCCACAGGTATCACCCCCTGGAGGCCATTAAAAAGAATGCAGTTGTAAAGCTACATCCATCTCTTATACTGTGTATGGTCTTACTCAGTAATTAATTTTTGTTAGAAGAATATTTAGCAGTGCTGGTATTCTGTTTGGTTTTGTATGGGGCAGAATATGAAGAAAAAAAGACTCTGAAGGTGGAATATTTCACCAAGTGTGAAGTCAGCAGCTGCTTTTGGACTCTGCATTTTGAAACTTTAATGCTAGTGCTTTGGTTACCATCATTTTTGGTTATGTTGCCGACAGAAGTCCAGTATCTAGTATTTAAAAAAAGCCCAGTCTAGTAGAGGGAGAACAATGAAACTCTTGTGTTTCCCAGGATGGGAACAAAATTGCCACAAAATTAGACATTTTAACATGGAAGTCTATTGGGACTGGGTCACTTTTGGAGTCAGCCTCAAGTGGGCACTCATGGAATTGCAATTTATGGGTTCGTTTTTCAACCCACAAGGTCGCTGCTTGATTGTAACCTGTAGATGACAAATGAGGTCCTTGATAGAAGTAATTTTAAGCTCTTGCACTTTTAACTGTATGACTGACAAATTAAGACTTTATTTGAGTGACTTTACGTATATATTACACCAACCCTCCACTTCACCCGTTCTGTGAAAGCATTTCAGTGCTTCCCTGCAGTTGCCGACAGGATTTATTGCCTCGCTCTAAACTCTTTGTAGCATAAGGTGAGCCGGGGCTAAGGAGTTACAGGCCAAGTGCACAGACTGTAGACTGCAGTCACTTCCTCTGGTCTCGTCAAATAATTGGACAGGGTTGTAGCTGTGAAACCTCCGTTTCTGACAAGGAAAACTAATGTTTTCCTGAGCTGATCCATGGGCACCTTTTTCATTTAGGGGTTTGCTTTGGCTTGACTTAAGCCAGATGAAAGTTTATTTTACTACATAAATTGCTCAGCACTAAAGAAAACCACCCAAGCAAAATCCTGGATGTATCCGGCAAAGAATTCCCAAAAAATAACAAGAGCGTTAGAAAGAAGCAGAAAGAAGTGGCATTGTTGAGAGTGAGAGAAAGAAATATGGGGCGAGAGATGCTTCTTACAAGGTTGAATGATCGCACCACTCTTCGGTCTGACTCTGACCTTGGTCACGTTACAGCGCAACACATGGCACTGGCTTTGAACCCATTCCCTCTCCCACAAGTGTGATGTAGGAACATCCTTCTCCGGTTAGCTACAATCTAGTTAGAAAACGCGAGCACAGGAAAATAATGCGATATGATGCAAAGCAAAAGGGTCCCAAGTTCATTTTTATTCCTCTGAGGTCATTTTCATATTAAAGTAGCATTAAAAAAACCCCAAAAGAATTATAAATACACTTCTTTAAGCCGTTCCAGATGCTACAAGAGATTCGATTAGGTGATTAAACATATTCCAGTATTAGAATATAAACTCTATTTAGTGTTCATGACTTCCTACACTAATTCTGCTATAAGATGGTTCACTTCCAGACCGCTGCCACCACCGGTCTCTCATTAGTGGGCATGTGGGTGTGCAAGGTTTGTAATTCATGTGCGTCCTTCCATTCCTCCAGCGCTGTGCCCTCTCTCTTGTTTTTCTCCCGGTATCGGATGGCGCTCTGGCTGACCTCCGGGCCCTGCCCCTGCACTCGCTCCAATGTCCCCCCCCCCCCCCTACATTGGCCACATTCTCACCACATCACCCTGGTGCAGAGGGGAAGGCTGTGGTCGGGCAATTAACTGAGCCCCCGTGCTGTGCCAAACAAAACTTCCTCTGCTGTTTTTACAGCAAAGTCCTTCAAATTATGGTTTTCATACATGCGTGGAGCAGAGCTGAGCCATCTGACGTTGCTTTGTCACTGTCACATGCAGCTCGGCCTGAATGTAAGAAGAGAGGCAAAGTTCACGCCAGAGTTTAGCGGAAACAGGGTTGGTGCTATGAAGGGCAGAATCTCATGCTGTGGATGCACAGAAATAATGCATGAATGAAAGCCTTTCACACGGATTCAGCCCTTCATCCCGCAGAACTTTCCTCTCCACTCAGGTTTAATCATACCTGTCAACATCGGGATTTGAAAAAGTTTTTCCTGCACTCTGCCCAGACCGTCCCTTCACCCCTACCGCTGGCCAAATAGCCTTACATCAGTGGTTCTTATACTTTCTAAGCCAGGGAACATTTACAAGGATGCTCTCATAATTCCACTTAGCTGGTTTGGGTTTGGCATCACTTGATCATGAAGACTGACTCAAATGTTTGTCCATGCTCACCAGCTAGCTACCAAATAAAATGTGATGCTTTAAGAGCTACAGTGCTCCCAGTTTGGAACAGAAAAATGATGGACTTATAGATAAGGGTCCTGAGATGAGGAAAAGGGCCCCTAAACCTAAGTTTGAGAAATATGATCCTACATATAGACAAGGATTGGAAGACTGAATATTCAGGGATTGGGTTCACTAGTTCAACACCACTGCTGACCTTTCCTAATGTCCAAAAAATTTTAATTTTTAAGGAATCAGGAGAACATTAATTATACTGGGAACAGTGGTTTAATTAAAAAAAAAAAAAAAAGAGCAACAATTAATAAATTATGTCACATATAAAATTGGTCTTCAAATAGGTGACCATGCAGAATGGGCAGATTACAGCTTTCATGCAAACTGCTCATCCAAACTTTGTGCTTAAGTAAAATTTGTTTGTTTTGTTTTATACAATGTTTTATAAAATTTTTATAAAATTATAAAACGTTTTGAAGCTGTTTTCAGGAAATGTAACAGACATAAAACATAAAACAGCAAATGTTAACAGACTACACCATTGGACTTGAATCATAAATGTAGTCACCATGACATCACCTATGCTGTCACCTTTAACTAGACACTGATAGAAAACAATCACCATGTAATTTTTCCACTGTATTACTGCTGAAAAATTCTGTCACACATTTCATGCTTATTTAATTTGTCTTAATTGCAGTTAGCTTTAAAATTATCTGTCATTTTATCCTCCCTGCTCACTTCTGGAATAGGAAGTGAATTCTCTGTTGAAGTCTTCATTTGTGGCCTTTCTCCTTGTAGCCGGATTTTCATGAGGCTTTCTCCTTTCAAAGCGGTCTGTGAGGAGCGTCACTGTCTCTGCTCTTTTTGACACGTGTCAGGTTAGGTATGTAATGTCCTCTCTGTAGGTTCTCCTGGGCAACTCCAGGGAAACTTAGTTTTTAATAAATAAATGATCCTGTTTTTGGCCTCTAGAAGTCCAGCTGTTTTGATTGTAATGATATAAAAGAAAGAAAATCCAGAAATAAACTAATAAATATATATTTTTCCTGATTATTAGTGTGACTCTTGATGTAATGTCTGATGACTTCCCAAACAGTGAATCAAGTGATTAATTCATTACTTTACATTTTTTTAAGAAGCTTATATTCTGCCATGCAATAGAACATCCATGCGCATTTCTCACGGAGGACAGATTCATTTATCTGGTTATTTTGCTGCTGGCAGATGTGTGGATTTACAGACCGTGAAGTTCTTCCTGCTGTGATGATTTTGCAGGTGTGTGATCAGCAGAAACCAGGTTTTTTCAGCTGCTGTCGTTATTTGGAATAAAAGTAGTGTCTGTTCGCTACACGAAAGTGCAAACATCCGTTATGGGAACTTTCACCACCCCATGCTGCTGTTTATTTTGTGAGGTCAGAAATGCTCCGTCCAGCTCTTCCTCGGCACTCTAACCCCACCAAGTCCCCTAAAGAATTCACAGTGGTTAAATCTGATATGTAAATCTATCAGTTTATTACTGATTTAACTCCAGCTGTTTCTCCGTCTCAGGTTAACAACAATGGCCTTGTGTCCTTCCTGAGAGAGGTGTCGCAGTTCACACCTGTAGCCTTTCCAATCGCTGGAGACAGAAGGGTCGTGGCGCCGTTCTGGGCTGATGTGGACAACCGTCGAGCCGGGACAGTCTTCTACAGAGAGAGCCAGGATCCTATGATCCTCAGGAAGGCCTCGGGTGATGTCAGGATGTACTTTTCAGAGTTCCCCAACTTCAATGCAACATGGGTCCACATCTCTACATGGCATCAAGTCACCTTCTTTGGAGGAAACTCTCAAACACCAGTATGAATTCTCATTTAACATCCTGCAACCATGTAGACGCAGTACAATGAGGGCCTATCATGCTCATTTCCAATTCTATTTATTTATTTATTTTAAATCTGCATTCAAATGAATACAACATGAATTTATTTTGTCTTCTGGAATGGTTTGTGCCAGAAAAAGGTTTAGAAATAATGTTTAACGGGCAAGTTTTGATTGGTTGCCCCTCAAAAACATAAAGTTTGAACAGCAGGTGGGTGGGACTAATGTGGTTGCATCTTAAAGATCCAAAAGTAGAAAAACAATTAGCTGAAAGCTTGTATAGAGACGAGCCACCTCCTGCTGTCCATTAGCAAGAATGCAGATTGAAGGCGCTTCTGCTCTTTGTTTCATCTTTTATCTACAGTCTATGAGCTGAGTGTTTAGAGCAGTCTGAAGTCTGAGCTTTTAGTTCACAGCAATTGCTTTTGCATACACTGACCTCATTTTTGAAACCTTGACTATGTTTAATATGATCATCCAACAACGGAACAGGAGATACATGGCAGAGTATAAGGAAAAACAGAACTAGCCCTCTTTAAAGTGTCTTTAGGGTCTAGATAAGTGACTCTTAACCAGGCATATAGTTTGGTTTCTTGAGTCTTACAGAGTAGTTTTATATGAATGGCCTGAGTAAATCATTACCTGGAGGATTCTGATTCTTACAGAATTTCCTAGAAATCAGGAAGCCATTTATCTGAGCCTGTTTCTCTTCTCTGCAGGTGAATACTTTCCAAGTGGTGCTCATTACAGACGGAGAGCTTTCCTTCACTATATTCCAATACAATAACATCACTTGGACCACAGGCATGCATGCCAGCAGCGGAGGAAACCTCGTTGGGCTAGGCGGGATTGCAGCACAGGTAAGGTCACACGTTTATCTCCAGATGTTTTACCTCCGGTGTGATCCGCTCTCTAAACCCGCATTAATCTAAACTGTTTGCTTTTTTTTCTTATGTCTGCCTCTTCCCAGGCAGGTTTTAACGCTGGTGATGGCAAGCGCTATTTCAACATCCCTGGCTCTCGCACAGCTGATGTCGTAAATGTTGAGGGAACCACCAATGTGGGCTTCCCGGGCAAATGGGTCTTCCGCATAGATGACGCAAATGTGGAAGTGGGAAGCTGCAATAACTCTGGTAAGTGCTGGTCTTTGGGGATTAGTTCCTCAAATCCACTTTGTTGTCTTAAGGAAAGCTACTGTGCTCATTTTTAGCTTCATTTTAATGTTCTTAGACTCTGCTAGAGCAGATTTGCATGATTCATAGCTCAAAATAATCCTTATTTGTCTTATATTGGAATTTGGTGCAGCCCTTTAGTTCAGTGTCTTAGTCTGAAACAAACCATTTAGCTTCTTTTCCTTTTAAATAAAAGAGACTAGACTGTGGTAAATATAGATGTTAGATTATTTTCCCTAACACAGCATAAACTTAGAGCAAGGCCTGGATAAGTAATAGCACTGGTGCCTGACACCAGCTAAACAGGTAGACCTCACAGGTAAAGCAGAGATTTAACTATAATAAACTGACACAGTGATCATTTCCACCTCCTTATTTTTATGAAGAACTTTACTAGAATAGCTTTGCATGATTTACAGGTAACAATAATTTATCAGCTAAGCCACTGCCTAAAACAAAGCTGTTTTTACATAATGTTTGGCTTCCTTTCAGCTTTGTTTTTTGGCTACATCTCAGAAACTGAACTCTTTAACAATACATGACATCATACAGATCCAAGAGTTAAAAAAATGTTTTAAAACTGAGTGTTCAGAGGAGTCTGAAGCCTGAGCTCTTTGCTCACAGGGATTACTGCACATACTCTGACCTCTTTATTTCAAACTTTGGTTTATGTTAAAGCGCCCCCCGCGACCCTGAAAAGGATAAGCGGAAGCGAATGGATGGATGGATGGATGGATGACACAAGACTGGAACAGTACATATATATGATAAAAAACAAGGAAAAGCATAATGTCACCTACCCAGATCTAAAAAATGGCAGACAGGAACAAATCCTGTTACTATTAAATTGAATCTGAGATAATTTTAGCATATTTAATGAAGTTTTACACCAGTTTTTACACCAGGCTCATCGTCATACTGTGATTCCTCTTGGGTTAAAGTCATTTTCTAATATAGCCAGATTTTAACACTAAACTTACAAAAGATTAACTAAACAGTTCCATCGACCTCCTTCTGCAGCGTCAGTGTGCCCACACCTCCGCCCATGCCTGAACGGAGGCCAGTGCATCGATGACTGTATTAAAGGCAACCCCTCCTTCACTTGCTCCTGCTTGGCTGGCTTCACCGGTCGAAGATGCCAAATCGGTGAGTTATGGTTCACACTGCTTCCTGTTCTGTCGCTCTGCACATTGTGAATGACTTCCTGACTACCTGAGATGAGGAAAATTAATGTCAGCAGATTTCCCCTGCCTCACCGAAGGGACACCTGGATGTTTCCTTAATACCTGGATCAGTTTCTTCTCATTACTTGACCCTGACAAGAGGATTCTCTCTAATTAAAAATGTCATGCTATCTCCTCTGTGTTTTGTGCTCCTGTCACCGTAGATGTCAATGAGTGTGCCTCACAGCCTTGCCAGAATGGAGGGACCTGTAAAGACCAGATTAATAGTTTCATGTGTCAGTGTCCACCTGGTTACACTGGGATTCTTTGTGAAACAGGTAAAACTGACACATTACCATAAAGTGGTATCTTTTCCAGTTGGTCATTCATATTTTCAACTTAAAAAATGTACTTTTAACTTAAATGGAAATATATTTTTTCTTTAAAATTTCTCCTATTGATCTGGAAGAAATGCAGTTAATTTAAGTAATACATATTTCATATGTCATGCTATCACAGAAAAAGTTTTGTGTGATGTCTGTGGTTTGTTTATTTGCTACAAAGCAGAAAAGCTGAAAACTGCTTATTTCAAACCGTGTGTGAACTGTGGATTAAAGCTATAGTGCCGCACTATAATTGCTCCAGTTTAGCATTTTCACCACAGAAAAGGTTGAGGGTTTTTGTTTTTTTAGGATATCTTGGTCCAGCCTCTCTGGAGCTTCTGTGCTTCTTCCCACAGTCCAGCCTGTGGAGATGTATCAGACCTCTTTTAATACCTTTCGCAGCCAGCAGCACATACTTGGAGAGTGAGGGGAACAGTGTGGCGGATATATTAATCAGCTGAGTAAATATTCCATGAGCGTGTCTCTCTGTTTCTCTACATGTGTGTGTATGTGCGCGTGCGCGCGTGTGTGTTGCAGACATTGACGAGTGCAAAGACAGACCGTGCCTCAACAACGCGACGTGTGTACAAGGCGCTGGCGCTTTCACCTGTGTGTGTGAGCCGGGTTACACTGGTGTCCTGTGTGAGACAGGTGAGCGGGGGGAAAGTAGGCATCATTCTCCAGAGGAAATATTTTCTGCTGCTTTCTACATCAAACTCAGTCTTTTGGCAGATGCTTCTTTCCAAAGAGCTTCCCAGTCTACCTAGACAAATGGGTTACGGTTGAATGGATTTGCAAACCAACTTTTTTGGGGGGAGGGGCCTGGTGAGAAAGTTCACCAAAGTCACATCGGCCAAAACAAAAATCATTTTTTACTAATTCTCTTTAATTGTTAATGAAACTTGAATCTAATGGTGGATTTAATAATCGAGCTCAGCACAGCTCATGAGTTCTTGTTTGTACATGAGACCAGATTATTGTTAATCCCACACACCTGGTCAGTGAAACTGTACGCTTTCCGGAGGGAAGCTCAGTGCTCCTAATCCAGCAGAGCGTCTTACTCAATAATGTCTCGCTTTTCCCCCTGACTATTAATAAATCTTAATGAATCAACAGCAGATAAAGCTCTCATGTCTGATTAAGTGGCTTTTGTTAATCCTGCAGACATAAACGAGTGTGAGTCGCAGCCCTGTCTGAATGGAGGGGAGTGCATCGACCGGGTGAACAACTTCACCTGCACGTGCCCCGCTGCTTTCACTGGGATGCTCTGTGAGACAGGTGAGCAGAAGAGCGTGTTCAGAGAAGACGTTCTTGACATAACCTTCCTGTTTGGCTTTCCGTTACGTGGCATTTTTCCAAGTGGGTCGAGCACAAAGGGGGAACATTTTTAGGTCTTTTGGAGTGTTTGTAGCTGAGCTGGTTCTCCAGTGTTCCAACATTAGGAATTTCATTCTATTGCCACAGCAAATATTTTCATCGTTCTTTATCACACAGTTTATTTGATGAAGTCAAACAAATGTGCCTTAATAGACATAAATCTTGACAAGAGTAAATATAGCCTTAAATAACAGACAGGGTTACGTTTTTTTTAAAGCTCAGCTATGAGAAACTCTAGTGTTTGGGTTTGTTTAAAGAGCTCAGCTGTTTGTTTGTAATTGAGATTCTGGTCATGGATTTTGACATCCAGAAATATCACTTGTGACCCTAAATACTGAAAAGGCAACGTGTTTGCTGACAGCTGTGTTCAAAAAGGATATGTGAAAGTATGATAAAACATCCCTAATCATGAAGGAGAAAAGTGTGCCAGAGTTATTTATCGGAGTTTGAAGGTTAGTTTCCCTGTGATGAGGTCACCGCTGTATTTGTTTGTCCATCCTCCTCACTCCCACATACTCCAGCAGCAACATCGGGAGCTGAAAAAGTAAACCCGGTATCAAGTGCCAAAAAAACTTGCAGTTCCTCTAATGTCCACTAGAGGCTCTAAAATGAATCAGTCCCCATAGATTGTCATGTAATAATGTCCAAATTTAAAGTAAAAATAAACATGTTTGTAGCCTGATACAAAAACTGTTTTGGCATCTGCACAATTTAGCAGCATCAGAGGCCAACCCGATATCATGGCAAAGCATGTTATAGACACACCAGTCCACCATGCAGAAGTTGCATTACTGCATGAGGACATAATATATTTAAAGCCAAGAAGTCAGTGATGAGCAAAAATGTTCCTTGGTCCTTAATCGCCAGAAACGATAAAGATAGGTGGCTAATATGTATTTTCATGTAAGTGTGTTAATAATGTCTGTTTAAACACTTTACCACTAGAAGAAGCTTCTCGGACGACAGGTGCAACGTCTTTAAGAAACTTAAAAAAGTCCAGTGGCTTTTGTTTCCAACATCCTTGGATTACTGTGACCTGGATGACTGAGAGCCTACACAGACATATTTTACCGTGATTATTTTCATGTTGGCTTGAAATAAAATATCTCCCTCTGCTGGTACTGCAGCTTTCTGCAATTTCCTGAAACTTCAGCATGTGTGTCCTTTTCACACTTTGGAGAGGCAAAGTGTGAAATTAGACACGGTGAACCGGCATGTCCATTACATGTTTTGCCGTGACACTGCGTTGCGCAGACATCTGATCAGCATCTGTTTATCTCAAATTTTGAGATATTTTCCACTTGAATATGGTGGTGCTGAATCTGTGATCCCTTTATGAAATTTTCTTAACAACAATTCTAAAATGCAGGAAAAATCAGCATTATTTTTTAATGTTTTATCCAATGGTGTAAAGTTTAAAGGCGACTAAACTACAGTTAAACTAAACATGACATTATTGTGTGCTTAAAAAAACTCACTAAAGTAAAATCAGAGTCGCTCCTCCACATTGAAAGGAACCACTAGTTCAGCATCTGACAGGGATGCTTCCAAGGGGAAAGACCCATGACGCTCTAGCGAGATGATGGAAATGGCCTGACTTTTAACTAACACCCTTCTAGTCTTACTGTCCCCTCAAAGCTCCCAGAAGAACTGAAGGAGGCGGTGTGGGAGGTCTGGGCATCTCTGCTTAAACTGTTGCCCCTGCATCCAGAACCCTGAAAAGTGCCAGAAAAGAATAAATATAAATAAATAAAATCTGGTGGAAGATATAGTTCTAATGTATAATATAGCTCTAATGCTGGCTGTTATGACATTTCATTCATGCCAAACGTACTGGAGTTGTCCTATATGTTCATTTCAGAGTGAGGTAGGCGGTAGATGAGGAATTATATCTGCTTGAATGAACCACCTTTTAAAGGGCATTCCTGTCTCCCCTCTCTCAGAGCTGCTACCACTTCAGATCAACCCCACTGAGGCAGAAAACCAGACAGGTAAAAACAAGCGCAGCTCCAGCTAAAGCTTTGGCAGAACGTTTTCTCATATTATTCACATCACAGTGTGTCACGTTTTTTCATCTCCAGCCTCGTGTGAAGAGCTGGACTGCAAGAAGAACCAGATCTGTGAATACACCAGCTCGGGAATCTACAACTGCACGTGTGCTCCAGGCTTCTACGGTGACAAGTGTGAAGGTATTGTGCAGCTGGCCCGGCTGACGCTCACTGCAGGCAGCTGGGCAGGTAGAGAGGCAGACTGGGGTATTTGAAGAGGAGCTGTGCTATCCCACAGGAATTTGGATCCCTGCCCTGGAAGAGGCTGCTGTGATGATGGATTATTGTAATTATCAAAACTGACACGGCCTCGCCCAGTTTATTACAGGAACCAGTCGCTTGATGTTGTGAATAATTGTTTTATAGCACATTTTATTAGTTTACCAACAAGAGGAAGTGCTTTGTCTAGACTTAAAACAGCCTCTTTATGAGTCAAAGCTGCTCTATGGTATTCAGGCCATTTCTGCACACAGAGCTGCTGAAATATCCTTCCGCACTGCTTCTTGCTTCCCTGCAAGTTGCACCACTCCTGTTGCTTCAGGCACAGCTGCTGCTTGCATAACCAGCTTAATCACAAAATATGTAAAACCCCGCCTAATGCTTCCTTTATAAATGCATATTAAGTCATTTTGTTTTAGGGAAGAAGAACAGCAGCAAAGCTAATTCAAGCTCCCAGGAGAGGCTGCTGACACCGACTGATAGCAGTTGTTGCGAGGCTTTATTTCACCCACTGAAAGGCTCTTTAACAGCATTTGAGCCATTGCAAATGCATGCTACTTCTCACCCTTGAGCTGAAATAACTATCAGTGCTTATATAGGCTCTCTTAAATCTCCCAAATACTTTCCTGCCTGGCTCACTTGGAAGGCACAGCGGAAAAAGGAGCACGATCCTCCAAGGAAGAGAAAGTAGTGGGACGCAGAAGTGCCTAATCAGGCTCCCAGATCAAAGCGCCCGGGCCGCACAGGTGGCCAATGAAAGTGGCTCTCGCAAAATTAACAATCCATTAATTGCCCTCGGGGCCATACGTTTTGGTCACAAAATATGCTCCATATCATCAGAAAAATAATACCCTCCACCGAGCTCCCGGGACTTCAAAGTGGAGCCGTTTAGCCGCGATATGGCCGCGTGCTTTGATCCACTGCTGCAATTAGGAAGGAGAGGAAAACACAAACATTCTTACAATTTGTACAGAGCGGATGTGCAGCGCGCTGACTGCTAATCTTCTGCTCCTGTGAGCTTTTTTGGAAAAGATTAGGGAAAGAGAAATGACAGCGAATCAATACTTAGTTTACAGTATAGCAGATGAAAGACACTCGGCATATGGTGCACATGTTGACCATTTGTACCTTCTGTCTATGTTTACACTTGGGCCAACATTGAAAACTTCTTTTAAGTACATGCTTTTAAGCAGCTGGAGCAAACTTTCCAGCTTTGACTCCCTCTCCTTCTCTCTGTGTGTTTGCAGACGAGTGTCTTTGCCAGAATGGTGGCGTCTGTGTGGACATCAATGGGACCTGTGAGTGCCCTTCGGGCTACACGGGACTCTACTGTCAGTTCGGTGGGTATGATATGTTTAATCCAATCAGGTGTCATAAAAGAGCTTCGATTACTTAAAGATCACAGAAGCAGGGTATATCCAGAAAGGACCCCCCGTAGTTTCCCCACACTAGTGCAGTTAATCTTAAAATGCCCAGTGGCAAAGGATGAGAGCTAAAGGATGAGTGGTGGAAACTCTAAACATTACTCAAGTACAGCTTTTTATTCTGCTTTCTTCTTCTACAGCACATTTTTTGAAGTTTATTGTTCTTTAAGTCAACACCATGTGTGACCTGTTTTAATTCTGTTTTTTGCAGCCCTTCGCCCTAATCAGTATGTCTTTTTTATTCAAACATGCTGTTTTTATGTTTCTTTTATGCATGATCAAATGTTCTGATTTTCTGGGGACTGCCTTGCCTTGTTCTTGGTTGTCTTGGTTCTTGGGTCTCATAGAAATGAAGCAGAAGTCATTTTTCAAACACTTTTTAATCCCTCTCTCCCTCAGAAGTGACCCAGATGCCGTGCAGTAACGGCAGATCGTGTCCTGATGGAAATCCGTGTTTGGAGTACGGAGGAACGTACCTGTGCACATGTCAGACGAGAGTGGAGCTGGACCACAAAGACTTTTACCCCTATGGTAAGAGGCTCAGGCACCAACCCAACAGCAGTGTTAGTGCGCGAGCAGCTGGTTGCTATTGCAACAAAACACATTTTTTATTCACTTTAAAAGAAACGGTTGTATTTACGACGTGGGGAGAAATTTATAGATGATTGATGCTGTTATTGGAGGCGCTTATGAGATTTTATAATTGATCCGGTCATAAAATGACAAATAATCTGTGTTTCTTTTTAAATCTGGACCGAACCCATGTGCTTGAATAAAGTTTTCCCAGCGCAGTGGAACACAGTCAAGTCTCGGTGTGTGTTTTTCAGTACAGCCCGAATCGGTCTGCGACTCCTCTCCCTGTCTGAATGGCGGCTACTGCTACGAGCTTGACGGAGGCTACACCTGCGAGTGCAAGTACGGATACTGGGGGAAGAACTGTGAGAAAGGTAGTATCGTCTCTTTTTTAAAAAAGGAATGCTTGTGTGTGAATTCGTGAAGCACCGTGACGAAAACATCCTTTAGGTTTGTGCATTATTACTGCGGGCTCAAACCCAAATGCAGCTTTAAAGCACCAGGAAACATGCCATTACTCGTAATACTGCTTGAAATATTGCAGCGCTGAAAGGCTTAAGATAATTTGTGCTTATGGCTGAGTTATGAGCTATTTTCCTGAATTATGATTTGAATTGCAATGTACTGGAACAGGTTTATTTTGTGTGATTAAAAGCTGGAGTGGTCTCTGCTTCAAGGATTCCCTTTTCCCTGTCTCCTTCCAGTTAGACTCAATACCTGTGCTTCTGGGCCCTGTCGCAACGGAGGCTCCTGTAAGGAAGAGGCTGACAGTTACCGATGTGTGTGTCCTTACAGGTTCACAGGAAAACACTGCGAAGTGGGTGAGTGCCAACCTTCCACTGTAATTTACAAACTTTAGCTCTCAAATTTATGTGAAAGCAGGTAGGAAGTCCTTTCATCAGATAACCTCGCTTCTTTCAAGCTGACTTTGTCATTAATACATCTGTTTAAGTGTCTATTAAACCAAGCAAGTCAATTTAAAGTCTCACCGTCGTAATACTGCTTAAGGAAAAGTGCAGAAGTATCACCTGTAAAATATATTTGAAGTATGTTCAGTTCATTTTAATTTAATTTCGGTTATAAGGCCCAAAATGTCACACGTTTAACTGAAGTCCAGTCCTGGAGACATCTACATGCCAATATCAGATCATCGAGTAGGAGCCGGAAATCCATCCAATTTTTTAATAAGCTAAATTTAAGGTAACTAAAAAAATTGAATTTTTTAAATGGTAGTGAGTGGTGGACTGTCCACTGAGGCTATGAGGGTATTTCCAGGTGGCCTTGGGGTCATTTTCCTCCTGATGTAAACGTCAGGAGGAATGAGCTGACAAACCCTTAAAAATCCAAACCTCTGCTTTGACTCTCAGTCTTGCTTATAGACTTATAAGCTGTCTGCCCTCAGTAGGACATCCTTAGCGTGTGGGTTCACACGTCAAAGGGATTAAATGGGATTAATTCATGTTACCATAAAAGAGCTTCAAGTCCTGTTTTATTATGTGGATGTTTTGTTCCAGGGAAGCCGGACCCCTGTGCCTCCAGCCCCTGTCTGAATGGTGGGACGTGTTTTCACTACATAGGAAAGTACAAGTGTGAATGCACCGACGCCTACAGCGGCAGGCACTGTGAAATAAACAGGAGCGCGGTGCATACCTCTGCAGGTAGGCAGACCGTATGTCACCACAGAGCAATGCCAGTCTGATGCTGGCGTTTATACAATGTTGACCTTAGCTGATTGGAACATACAGGGGATATCCTGAGCGCTCAAGTGTACAGATACTGGCTTTCTGTCTGAAGATAATCTTAGCAGTGTTGCTGCTCTAGAGGCCCCACATTTACAGATATAGAACGGCTGCATAACCTATAAAAAGTGAGACCTGATTAGGCCCGGTGATTCACGTCTACACACTCTAGCAGCATGCTGGAGGTAATTTTAGGCGCCTGAATGGAAAACACCTCTGTTGCTGTTAGTGTGTCGTGGAAGAGCTCGTTTAAGCCTCAGTTTGTGTTGCTATGCAGCCACACTGACATTATCACCATGTTTGTATCAGTTTCAGAGCTGAGCTGTGGGTCACCTCCACAGGTCAAGCACACAGAGGTCCAGTTCTCCTCAACAACACCAGGCTCCATGCCAGAGTACATATGCCACTCGGGCTTCACGTCTGTTCCCAGAGCCTCCCAGAGCATCGGTGGCATTCAGGCAGTGTTCATTATTGGACAGCAAATTTTGATTTTGATTATAAGATTATAGCAGACAAAATCCAAAGTAGACTCAGTTGACTAAAATATAAAGTTCAAAAGTTTGTTGTTTTTACTGGTGAGAGTTGCTCCACACGGTTTACAAAAAGTCAAATGCAAAATGAGTTCACATGTCTACTCTTCTCTTCCTCCCCAACACTGACATTTTGCCACGTTTTCATGAAAAACAGGGAGCATGGGAGCTGCTTGTACTGTTTCCCAGGGTCAGATCAAATGTGCGTGTCTAACCTTATCGCACCAAGAGATTACTTCTTAGATCACTTCCAAACTACAAACTTAATTAGTTCTGACTGGATCTCATGTCTCCAGTTTACAAAAATGTCAATACATTTCATCATTGTATTTGTCCTCGTTCACTGGTTTTTATTTAGTTATCGTTTTGTTTTTGTTTAAAAAATAACAAGACAAAAGGTCATTAAAGAAAAGTACGAAATTACTGGGAGACTGGATCCAGCTGCCTGTTTTTAAGGTCTGTAACACATCTGGACACGTGGATGGCTCCTTAAAAAGATCCCAGGGTCATTCCACATGAAATCAATCAAATTTGAAAAATGTTTCAATCCAACTCCCCCGGAATCAGACATTTTTAATGTTTATATTTGTTATATTTGAGGAAGTTGTGCAAAATTTCACCTTCATACTATTTTTTTCCAAGTTATAGACCTTTGAAATGCGCAGGCGTGAGGATGGGGTTGACTTTTTCCCTATTAACTTTCAGGACTACAAAATGCTTCAAATCACTCCAAGTGTTTCAGTCTAAAGCCGCAATCTTGTCTTTGTTCTTTTTGTCTTCAAACATCAGTGTCATGGGGATCTAACGCTCCACCAAATTAATTACCTGTGACTCAGAGGAACAGAAATATGCACTGGTACCCTGGATGTTTGATCTGTTTTCTGATAATTCATTGGAGAAAACTCCAAAAAAGCTTTTTGGGTAAAACTCTCAAGGGTCATATCACCATGTGGGTAGGTCGGCTGCTCAAAACAAGTTACAACATACGAAATGTCTCAGACTTACTGACGTTCTGATTCCAGGTTGATGTTCTAACCATGATTGCTTCTGTGTCAAATTAATTTTCTGTTGCTGTCATATTTTAACATCTGTGAATGTAGTTAATGGCTGTGAAACAACAGTGGTGTTCACATCTTCTCTATGATAGTTTGTGAGACATCACAATGATCAAACAACTTGAGATCTTCAAGGTCTCAGAAGGTGTCATGTGAGCTGTGAATGCTGTCTTTGCAGTTTTTTGCTTCATTGCCTTCTTTGGTTGTGACAATTTTCTTTGGGCAGAAGATGGTATGTCCCTTTTTACTCAGAAAATAGTGGAAATTAAAAAACACAAAATGTAATTTTTTTATGTTGTACATAAAAATGAGCAGAGGGAGTCAGGTGGGAGGTACTAATTGATTTTTCATGGAAACCGCAGTTACCACAACAGGTCTAGGAAATGAAAAATGTGCAAATATTTAAGAAAGTGATATTCTGAGTTCTAGAGTAACATCTGGAAACTCCAGGATTTTGTTCTATTTGGATTAGACTATCAACTGATATTTTTTTTTGTGGTGCAACTTGGCATATTTGCTCAATCCAGCCTGACAGTGGAATTAAAGTAGTATTTTCCTCATTTTTGTGATGAAGAATTTCATGTTTTTCATGTAGCTTTTTTTTACATTATTGTAAAATTCAGCTAATTCTGTTTTTTTTATATATATTATATAAAAGTACTGTGAAAAAAAAGGTCTGAAATTGGGTCGATTGACTATTTTTCAAAAAAGTATATTTGAAATCTGACGCTAGAATTTCACTCGTTCATCATATATGTGTGAACTTCTTGTGTGAACCATAAAATTTTCCTGCAGATTGGAAATGATTGAGCAGAAAATGTTCTAAAGATTGGCTGATTTGAGATCGAATGACCTGGTTATCTTTATTCATACTAATTTGTTAATTTCTACATTGTCACAGAGATCAATGAGTGCTTATCCCAGCCTTGTCTTAACGGAGGCACGTGTCGAAATAAGATCGGATCCTACCAGTGTGTGTGCGCCAGTGGCTTCAGCGGAAACCGTTGCCAGATAGGTAAGGATCAATCGAACGCTTACACTTACAAATAGGTGCACTTAGACCACCTGTACACAGGCACATGTTTACTTGTGTGTGCATCTTTATCTCCTTAAGACATAAATGAGTGCCTGTCGGAGCCGTGCATGAACAGAGGAACGTGTGAGGATCGGCCGGGCTCCTACCTGTGTCACTGTCCACAAGGCTTCAGAGGACATAACTGTGAAACAGGTGCAGTGTTTCCATTCAACACACAGATGAATATTTTTACTAAAGTCAATGTAAATACAATTAAAGAAAGAAGGAATAAAAACAGCCATGCTTTACATGATTAAAGGCAAGATGATTTACAACATGTATTTTGCAGAAACTGGTTTATCGTTAACTAATACATTTTTATTTTCATAAGTGACTTCTGGTTGATGATGTTGTTGAAACCAGCTGATTATAACATCATCCAAAAAGCCTCTTTACCATGTAAAAGGCTTTCTCTCTCCAATGGTAAATTGATGTGAAGATAGCTGAATGTATGGAGTGTTTTCTTTGAATCATAAGGATTATTAATAAATTCTGCCACACTGTGAAATGTCTGTGTGCAGAGCAGGACGTGTGCGAGTCCAACCCCTGTCTGAATGGAGGCGTGTGTCGGGGTTACAGAAGAAACTATCTTTGCATGTGTAAAGACGGCTTCTTTGGGGATCAGTGCCAGATGTGTAAGTATGTTGTGCTGATGTTATTTGATGTTATATATGATATCCAGTTTTTAATAACCCTGAGTTTACTGAGTTTAGCTGATGTTAAGTACAGAATAAGTTTATTGTACATATAAAAAGGGTGTGAGGTTGCTTCCTCGCACCATTCAATATGCCTTGAAACTATTATCTAACCCTTTAAGGTGTTCGGTAGAGTGTTTTCTGAAGTCGCAGATAAATTCTCATTGACTTCAATACAACTAGAAGTCTTTTTGCTGCCCTCTGCTGGACATTGAAAAGAAAGCAGGTTTAAGGCTCTGTTGGCTTCGCTTTGCAGATCCAGACACTACATCCATCTTTGATTTACTCCTGCATACTTATAATGCTTCATTTGCCTCACACACACTGTCATGCATTTTTGGGATCTATTATATGCAAACTGGAGCACATAAAAATCTGTCATAGATAACTGTGTAAATACACTAAAAACAAGTAGAGCCATTAGAAAAATATTTATGAATAAGATATAATGGGTAAATGGGTAACTGCACTCAGTTATTTCAGTTGCTAAATAGCTTGGTTGATTGATGGTTATTGATAAACAAGACTGAGAGGGGCTTGCACACTTCTAAGGTTGCTCACTGTTCCCGGATGAATCCTGTTGCTGCATTAGTTTGTCTTTGTCGCCCACCAGTGGAGGACCCGTGTGTGTTGAAACCTTGTAGGAACCGTGGCCGCTGCTGGAGCGACAGGAGAGGAAACTACAACTGCATGTGTAAAGTGGGACTCACGGGCAAAGACTGCGAGAAAGGTCAGTCGACAGTCTCACCGCTCTGCACGCTCAACACTCGGAGCACACTTAAGATCTGGATTAGACATGTAAAGTTGCCGCTGTCCCCAGACCTGCTGCCCCCGCCCGGTCTCCACGTGCTGCGTGTGGAGGAAAGCGAGGTGGAGCTGCGCTGGGATGAGCCGGAGCCCTCAAACAACCTGATCAGCATGTTTGCCGTCACCTATGCTCCCCTGGGTCAGAGCAACTCCAAAACAGACTACCTAGACAGGCAGAAGTCCACCCACGTGATGCGAGGCCTGGTGCCCGGCCTGCTGTACAACATCTCCACCTTCTCCATCAAGCTGAAGACCAACAGCAGTGACACAAGCCAACCTGCCACGGCACTAATACGCACCAGTGAGTATGCTCTTTAATGCTCTGTAGTCTTAGTATAATCTCAGAAGCTGAGCAACCAACTAAGGCACACAGATAGATTATAGACCTTTGATGAATCAGAATCAGAATACTTTATTAATCTCTTAGGAAATTATGTATGTTACAGTTGCTCCAAGACAGTAACAGACTAAACTATTTAAATAATAAAATATGATGTCTCTCATCTACATCAGATATGATGACATTATAATGTTGCCTAGCAACCACCTACAAGGGGATAAAAATCACAGACCAGAATAATACTGTACCATGAGCATGTATTAGATGGTCAAACATGTCATTTTGACACATTAAAAAATGGATTGAACCGCTTTTAAACCTTTATATAAAAATCCGAATTGGTCATAGAAATGTTCAGAATGTGGATGAAGGTGAGCTTTCTTTAAAACAGTTGGGAACACAGTGAGTTCAAAAGTGGGTGGAGAAAACCATTGAATAAGGAGCTGTTAATCATTATGAAATGTTGGGCCCACCAGTGTTTATGACTTTTTTGTGGGTAATAAAGTAGTAAAAGTAATTCACCTGGAACTGGAAAGCATTTCTTTGTCTTTGAATGTTTCCCTGCAGGGCCCCAGCCGGCGGAGCAGTTGCAGGTGGTCAACGTGTCCTCCTCTCAGGTGTGGCTGCAGTGGCTGGTTGAGGCTGCCCGCCATGCAGCCATCAGCAGGGTGCACGTGTCCTTGTTGCCTTCAGATGGGAGGGAGGGTCGCACTGCTGTGCTCAACACCAGCACCACTGAGTACACCTTCAGGTCAGGTGCAGCACTTTAAACCAAGCGTTTATTTTTACACGCTGCAGGTTCATTTGTGTCCACCGAATGTCGCTGCCGAGGTCCGCTTTAAATGGTTTGGTACAATATGCCTTTCAGCCACTAGATGGCGCCATTTCATCAAATTTACTAAGCTTTTAACAGTACCAAGAAACAGATAAGTTGAGGTATGACTGATGCAGACTCTTTGTGAACCTTTCACAGCTCATTACAGCCGGGTCAGATGTACACTGTGGATGTGTTGACTCAGAGTGGAATCAGACCAGATGAGTTTCCCTCCATGAGCCACTCAGCAGGACCTCTGTCATTCTGGACAAGTAGGTTACATCACTCAGCAGCAAATACAAGAGCATATACAACAACTTTATGTGCATTCTTTTTTGTTTATATGTATTTATTTCCACAATTTTTAGAAAACAGAAACAAACAAAAAAAAGATCTTTCACCATTCTTACCCCTCAGCCGTAAAAGGCTAATGGGTTGTTGTTATCACCCCGGCTGGCAGGCTGTCGGTGTGGACACTAAAGTATGTGAATGAGTGATTTTCAGATTCTTCCTATCTGTGTATCTACTAACAATCTGACACAAGTTTGAATCCCAGTGACCTTGACCTCATGGTAGGAGGTCAGTTTTTATAAAATCACTTTTTTAAAGTTGAGTTTATACTTTTAGCCTTAAAATAAAATTATGTTTATAGATTGGGCAGAGATAACTGGGAAGAGCCCAAACTTCTGTTCAGGTAACACAGACTCACTGATGGGCAGACCCATCATCAACAGTCACCCCCCTTAAATGACTATTTTGAGCCAGGAAGTGTTGAAGATGATGCTACATTATCTGATGATCCCCTGTGAGTCATATTTAGACAGGAAGGAAGAGCTCCCCTGTAAAAGGAAGAGATCTTCAAAAACACAGTGGCTCCAGGAGGAATAGACAACTACCATTGGGATGAGGAGAAAGAGAAAAAAGGAGGTGCGTGCAGCGAAAAGGTCAAAAAACAGGAAGAAAAAGACAAAAATTAAGGAAATGCATATAAAATGGAATTTTAAAAAAGCAGAGTGGATAAGTGCCCAGTGCATCACGAGAAGTCTATAGCAGAATAACTGATCCAGCTCTAGCTCAAAGCTTTATCAAAAAGGTCTGAAGCCTAACCACAAGTACAATGTCATTTATCATATTTTATATACATTTTATGATATTTGAGACATTTCTATAGCCTCAAAAACTTTCTCCAGACAAAGACTTCTACAGGCCGGAGGAAAAAAGTTACCTAATCATTTGAGGAAACTCAGCCAAGGAAAGAGATTATTTTAAAGATTTTCATACAATCATTTGACCCTCTGAATGTGTTACCCTCAGGGCCTCTTCCCCCACAGAACCTCTCCCTCTCACGCGTGACCCCAAACTCAGCCTTGATCACCTGGAGCCGCCACCCGAGACACGTCTCAGACGGCTTTGTGGTCAACGTGACCCGAGGGTTGAATACCAGGAGTCGCTTCCTGCCCAACGGGAGAGTGGGATCGTACACCCTCCGTGAGCTGACGCCGGGGCAGCACTACTACGTGGCCCTCACATCGGTCAAAAACACGGGGCAGGAGCAGATCCACAGCATGCCTCAGCACCTAGCCTTCACTACCTGTGAGCTGTGTGCAGTCACCTCGATTTTTTTTATTTATTTTTTTCAAATTTGAAATCCGACTTTCCCGAATCCTGAAATGTTTTTTTTTTGTCCATGTAGTGCCAATGCCAGTCAGACCGGGAAGGAGAGAAAGACCAGCAGGGACAAGACAAGATACCCCATCTCAGCCTCAGGACGTGGCAGGCACAGCAGAAGAAGAAAACTCAGAGGAACTTCCCAGGTACATGTAGCATGTCAATTATTATTATAACTGCTTTAAATATATAACAGTAGATCAACAGTTAATGCTAACCAGATAGCATTATTTTAATCTGTGCTGCAGATACACTGAACTCATTGACAGGAGGGGAAAGATAACAGCAAAGTTCACTCACCTGCCTCGAAAACCCATCCGGCATCGAACTAGTAAGTATAAGCAACTATGTGAGTGTCACCCTATATTTTAAAATATTTGGATAATTTCAACACTTAGCCATAAACCAGGAACAAAAAACTATGAAATATTTTTGAGTATTTTAAATTTTTACTCCTGAGTCACCTGAAAAACTCCCCCGCTGCTCTGTGCGAGTTTATCCTGTCAGCTTGCTGTTTACCGCAGTTGTCAATGTTTCCACAACTGTTTACTCAGGAAGAGGCTGTTAAACTTTGTGAAAGAAGTATAGTATAGGCTGATGAGTCAGTGAAGCTCACTTCTGACCAATGATAGCGATACCTAGGGGAGTTGTCCAGGATATTCAGATTTTTTTCTCAGTAAGTGCTGCTGTGTATTTTTAATGGATTCATTCTACATTAGTAAGATTGCAGTTCTTTCTGTCAATTATTTTAGTTTTATGGGCATTTTAGTCGTTGAAAAAAAAAATAACCAAAATGAAAATTGAAAATCAATACCTAAATGAATAGACAGAAGTCAGCAAATGAATTATTATGATAATTAAGACACAATAATAACAGACAAAAAAAAGACAAAAACAATAGGATTGTGAAAGTGATCAAACACATGTCAAATTAATAAAAGAAATAGGAATAAATACATTAAATTTTTAAATTATTATTATTTTTTAAACAACGATATGCCATAAACCCTAAGAAAATAGTTGGAAATAATTTTTTAACAATAGGCAATCGACTGGAAAAATTGATTAAAAAAATGGTAAAAAAACCCCCCAAAAAACCCTCCAATTATAGAATAATTAAGACCAGGGACACTGAAAGATATTAAGGTGTGGTGAAGGAAGAATTACATATAAATAAAAAGAAAAACAAATGAAAAATGACACAAATAGAGTAATTCATACAAATAGATTTAGAAGGCAAAGGCAAACGAAACACATATCATATAAATTGTGTAAGCTTTATAATGTAATAAATGGCAGCAATTATTATTATTATTGTGGACTTTTTTTATTTACAATTTTAGCAGTTTTAATCCTCTGCACACGCACCCATGAAGCTGTAATACGTTTTAACCATTCTATTAAATCAGTGGTTGTTTCAAGCTAAGGGACTGGTACATAGAAACCTCCTCAAAATCTTACTTACTGCAACACTTAAATTTCACCTGTCTGTCTTTTAAGTTGTTTTTTAGTGATGATTCACAACAGGAAATGCTTTACCTTACAGAACCTGAGCCACCAGTTAGGTTAGAGAAGATGGAAGAAACAACAAACAAAATCAGCCTTGCGCTGGAGATCCGAGAAGAAGCTTTAAGAACAAAGCCTGGTAGGTGTTTTTTTGCACATCCTCTCATGTAAGCTGATCCCAGCGATGAGCCTCTTCTACACACGACACTCACGTTGTGTTGTGTGGGGGTAGAGCTGGAGGCTATCAACACATGCTATCAGCTGTGGATAATGTGGAAGAGTGAGCCTGAAACCTGAGCTGAGGATGTTAATGGCAGCTGTTGTCTCGTAGAGTCGCTCCAGGACTGCCGCAGTCTGCCCTGCCAGAACGGAGGTACGTGTGTGAACGGAGGCGACTCCTTCATCTGCGACTGCGCAGCCGGGTTCAAGGGCAGGCAGTGTGAACTGTGTAAGTTTATGTTCAACTTCTCTACAGGTTCAGGGTGGGATGAGTCAAAGTCAGCTGCTTTTTGGCAAATGTAGTGAATAACCATCCTGTAAAAGAACCAAAGCCTGTATGTAAAAGATGGACGTAGCCACCTTGACATCACCGCTGGTTTCGGAAGCTTCAGTGTTAATAGTTACTGCTGCCATGTTAGTTTTTTGGAGCCAGAAGTGGCCATATTTGAATGAGAGGGTGCAAAGTTATCTTCAATGAATGTATGAAGCTACATTCATAAGTGTAGATGCATCACACCAACAAAGATATCTGCTACTACTAATAAATTCCTAGAATTTCACTCACCAAGCATGAGACTACAGTAGCTGTGACACAGACTTATATTTTCTCAGATTATACCATTAAACTATAAACCTAACTGTAGAAAGAGTCAAATTAAAAAAGATGATGATGCAAAAATTAAATCTTAACAACCAAAGGGTCAAATCTGCACTGGGCTATACCCCATTTCAGTAGAGACCTGACATACAATATATACCCAGTAGCTCCTCCCACTCTGAGACTAATTAATAATTAAGTAAAAAAAACAACTTATAGTTAGTAGTCCACCCTCTCCACCAAATAAAACATGACTTCAAGCTTCCAAAAAACAACATGGTAGTGGTCAAATAGCTAACAATAACGTTTCAACATGCAGGGTGCAGAAACCAGGTGATGTCACAGTGGCAGCATCCATCTTTTCAATACAGTCTATTTGTGGTGCTAGGCACGATGTTTAGGGATCAGTGGAATACATGCTCAGGCAACCATGAATATCATTGATGGAGAGGTAGGCGACAGTTCAGTGAGGGGTTGTTAGGTTCATCCTCTGGGGACCATGAGCATGTGCGAATGCTCATCCTACCATGTCTTTCAGCAACGCATGCTTGGACCAATACAAACCCTCCTCTACCTCACAGTATAAATAATGCCGCTCTATCAGTGCAGCCTCTCAGGTTGTGAACATCGACTCATTTATGTTAGATTTACATGCCGTCATGAAATGTCAACGTGAGAGCAGTGAGCTATGTATAGACCTTCACTATCTTAAAAGCAGGAGCCACAATCCACTGGGAATTGACCCCTCTGACATTTATGAATGGCTCTTACGGGTCAGAGGCACGATAAACAACACAAATACACCATCACTCAATTCGCACAGCACTGGCCTGTGTTCACTGAGCCACCTTCCTCACATTCTTTTGGGAGCTACTGTCATATTTATAACTCAGTGTTTCTTTTGGGTGTTCAGGAGAGATCTGCATTTCTACACACTGCAGGCATCTTGGTTTGAGTTCGAATCTTTCCTGTGACAGAAAAATCTTACTCATTTGGAGTTTCATTTAAAGTGTTTACACTTAGAAACAAATTTGCAAATTCCAAGTAGTTCACAAGAGTCAGAAATTAGTTTTAAATGGATTTAATACACGATGGCTGACAAATTAAAGGACAAGGCAACTTTAAGCATTTTAGTACCACCAAGACTCAGGCTACTGAGTACAACCAGCTTCATGAAGCAAGTTCAATATCCTTCTGTCTGGATTCACTTACCCTAACAGTCAGGATAAGTGGTCAGCAGGTTATCACCTCGATACTGATTTATCTGCTTGATACTGATATGTCTGATAACTTACACATGTATATAGTGCTGTTTAAACTCACACTCTGCTTTTAAAATGAGTTACTCTGCCATCAGTCAACCTGTCCATGTTTGTGAGTGATTTGATGCTGTCAACCCTGCCTCTTTCTTTGTGTATCCATTCACTGGCAGATTGGGAAAGTCTTGATTAAGTTATTGAGTTGATAACCACCCTCACTCACCCTTAACCTGATTGTTGCTGTTAGATTTGTGGAGACACATAAGGAGGGGATATCCCGTGCATGCTGACCTGGTTCGCTGTTCATCACAGGGCCAACACAGAGAGACAGATAACCACGGACAGTGTCAGAGCATATGAACTGGACAGGCAACCAACTTTAACAGGGGGAGCATTTGGCTCAAGACAAAGAGTCAGTCTTGTGTGATTGATGAACCTATTTGCTGGGCCACTTTTACAGGCTACACAACAAATATAAGGATAACTAAGCTACTTTAAATCACATCATGAATCATGCATGGATGATATGCTCACAGAGAAATGTAGCCACGTTTAGAGAAGTGTAGAAATATCTGTCTTAGATTGCAGAGGCAAAGCAGGAGATAATCAGGAGAGACATTATCTCTAGTTGTAGAAATGAATCAGTGAACCCAACGTAGAATATCTTGAACACATTTCCATTCGTTTTACAGTTTTCAAGTGAAGGCATGCTTTAAAACTACCCTATATGAACAAAAACACTGAGCCACCAGCACGTTACAGCTACAGGAGCCGTGAAACCCCATACCATGAAGCTCCCAGCATACAGTTTTTGTGCTGATGTTCATGTCAGAGGTTGTAGCGCAGCAGTTTTTGAGTTAGCAGAGCGTTGGTGACTTTTACACACTATGCATCTCGGCATAGTGTGTAAAGTCTCAGATGCTGCTCTTTAGGTGGTCTGATACTTTGCTGCAATGAAATTTAAGCAAAAATGGACTAGCCCATCATTTTCTTTTCACTTTGATTCTTGGTTTAAACAAGTAGTTTAATTAGATTCTATCTTAATTTAAGGTTATTCATTACAATTATGAATCACGTTGTATCTTATTCTAATTTTGACAGTCCACTTGAAACTTGAATGACTTATTTTAATTTATTTGTAATTTTTTAAATATAATTTCCTCCTACTTTGTTCTTCAGTTCTGTGTTTCTTTTTTTTAACTGGTTTTAAAAATGTGCTATACAAATCAACTGTAATAATATTATTTATTATTATATATTAATGATTGTTGATTGTAAAAGGTATGACTGTTGTGGTTATTTCACAGTATAACTGTTTGTAGTAGGTTATAAAATACGCACATGCCTTTATTCGAAGCATTTGGAAATGACTAACGCTGACTGAACAGTCTGTCTCAAAAAGGGAATAAACCTTATTACAGTCAAGTCATGCGCCTCCTCCTCCAAAGACAGAGTAGAAGAATATTTTATTTTACTTATATGTACATGCTGATGAATGTGTGTGTGAGGACACAGTCCACATACCCCACCTCCCCACTGACTCTGCACCCAAACATCCAGCCTCAGATTGTTTAAACATTCCTTTCCTAAAGCCATCCATCAGCCGCAGAGAAGCTCTGCTCCTAAACCATCCCGCAGACTTTTCCTTTGCTGATAAAGCACTCAGACCTCATGTTGTTTAACTTTAACCTCTGTTTTTGCAGCGTGCCAGCGAGTGCCGCACCCGTGTACCCGCCTCTACTCTGAAACCAAGAGCGTGCCCGTCTGGGAGGGTGGTGTGTGCCATTACCTGTAAGTCACATCAAACATACGTCTGCCAATCTGGGCTTGAATGAAATGTTTAAGTGTGGCCTAATGGATCCAATAAAAGAGCCTGCATTCTCTTTCGTAGGTATAAAAGGACATATAAAGTACAGCAGGATGTGTGTTATCGAGAGATTTGTGAACCGACGCCTTCCAAGAAGAGTCAGAGTGAGTTAAACAATCTGTCTGCGCAATATTTTTAAGACGATAAACCAATGCAATGCTGTTCATATACCAACTTTAACTGTCTTAACAGCCAGAAGAACAAACACACAACAATAAAGGTTTGTGATTTTTTTTCAGCCCTTCTTATGAACTGCTATTGTAGAGGATCACAAGATTTTCAGCACTTACCCTCAAAATGAGACTTTTCTTTTTTCTCTCTCTCTAGAGCACTTGGAGCCTGATGAAAGGACTGTCATCACTGTCATGTGAAAAACCTCCTTACTTCAATTTTGGTGTTTATAATCTACTTGAAGTAACTGATTATGGTCATTTTTTTGTGCTGAAAAACCCTGTCAGAGCCCACTGTAACATTTCACAAACAAACCATCAACCATCTGAATATGAGGCTGCATCCCGAGAGTTGCCTTTGTAGCTCGCGGAAGCACGATCAGTCAGATGAAAAACGTCCCGCATCATGTATCATTTGCAGTGTTTGCTGACTGAGTTTCATGCAACCACATATGGTATGCAAATATGAACCCTAAGCAGTCAACTGCACTGCATCAGAGACCTTATATACCTCATTTCAACGTCCAATGCTGACACATTTGGAGAGGTTTACGTTTGTGATTCAGCTGCAGGTTTGTCCCTCAGGGAAGTAAAAGCAGAGTCTTTTCCTTACATCAGTCCCATCATCTCCTTACGAAGACAGCAGGAAATGTGTACTTTCACCCTTAAACTGATCTCGTCCTCTGACAATGATGCACAGCGTTTTCTGTGTAGAATATCTTCCTCTGTGTCTCAGCAGGCGTCGCTGCTCGCTAATCTGTAAATAGTGTTTATAGGCCATTTTGTAGGTGAATATTTTAATAATAAAAATGTTAAAATGATTCCTGGTGTGTGTGTGTTGCAGTTCTTGCCATCATTTGTCACACTGTGTTGAATCTATCATGTTTTGACAGCATCGAAAACTATACTAAAAGTATTTTATTAACAGATTAAAGGAGAGCAGTTGTACTCATTTTTAGCTCCATTTCACTGTTTTTGGAATCTATTACAGTAGCTTAGCACAATTTAGCATTATTTCATGGCTCACAATAATCTTTATCTTAAACTGGGGCTTGGTGCAGTGCCTCAGTTCGCCCTCTGTCTGAAACAAGCTGGTTTGGATCATGTCTTTTAATTTGTTGCCCCTCATAAATGGTTTGAATAGCAGGTAGGTGGAGTTGTGTGCCACAGATGACCATATTAGGGACATCCTGTTTCACTGATAGGCATCATGCAAAGCCAGAGTAGGAAAGAAATGTCCATAGGCTATGTGCAAAAGATGGATGTGACCACCTTGGCATCTATATTTTGAAGACTCAGAGTTTTAGGCATGACTATATTTGTGTTTGTCTGTTTGTTTTGTGCTTTTTTAGAGCTATAAATTACCATATTTAGAGATTGCTAAGCTATCAGCTAACACTGACAACTTAGTTTATTAGTACTTTTGTGTGGTGCTAATAAAGTGGTATTTATAAATTGTACAGCGGCTCACAGAAATGGAGATGTTTTCTGATTAATGCCAAACCAACATCCAAATAAACATCGTGGAATTTCACTCGTTAAACACAGACTGCTTGGATGGTGTGCACTTTACAGCAAGCCAGATGACTGCATTAAAACCGCTACAAAATACACCAACAGCTCAAACACGGTTAAGTGCTACAGTTTAATGATACTGCTTGGTAAAGGTGAAGCCTAAGAGACAGACCAGTAATTATCCGCTTGTTATAAAGGAGGAAATGAACTACAGAGCTCAAAATCTTTACCAGGCTGTAAAAGTATTGTTTATATAGCTGAAATTGGCTATTTTAACATTAGAATCTGTGGAAACTGACTCACTTTTGGAGCCAGCCTTTAAGAATCTGAGCAACTGCAGTTTTTGGTTCACTGAGACTAACTCTGCAATCTGAAGCTTGAGTTTTTGGCTCCCAACGTCACTCCCTGGCTACTTTTAATATGAGCATCCACCTGTGTTACAGTATAAGTTTGACAGAAAATAAGGAAAAGTAGAATATTTTCATTTTAAGAAGAGAAAACACCCATAACTTTGTTTACTCTGTTAATGGAGACGTTTTTTGTTTTTTTTTTAAGTTTACTACTGAACGTCACTACTCTTCTCTTTGTTCCTGTGTGTGTCTGGATTATTGAGTTACTGAAGCATGCAAAAGTGGGCGGAGATGCAAAATTAAAGACTCCAAATCCAAACTTTAGCTTTAATCATTAAATTAGACCAATTTGGGACATACTTCATGAAAGAAAACAGAGCATGGGCATGCCTTGGGTTTTGTTAATCAATTACCCCAGTCAGAAAGGAGACTGCTCTATCAGAACCATCACCACATAACAAAAGCTTCCTCGCTGCTGTAATTTGTCTGCCTAACGCCCTGTAGTCATGAGTCTCTAGCTCTGCCAAAGTGACTCTTCTAAGCCTCAGGCTATATACAGACAGGGGTCAAATTAAAGGCAAATGTAAACTAAATAAAGAAGAAAAAAAAGAAAGATGATGAAGGGCCACTGATCGATGAGAAAATAATATGAATCATATTTACCAGAATTCAAATATGATTCGGAGGCAGATGAAATATTAATTTGCCATATTAGACCCACTTGTTTACTGCCTTAAAGAGAAGCCTCACACCAGAGCCACTGGGGTATTGTTTATATTGCAGTGGAACAGCAGATAAGGACACTGCAGTGAGTGTCACAACAACTGGATGTTCTCAAGTAAATGACATGCCCTCCATGCCAAAAGTCCAAAGCTGAACAGACAGTGAAGCAAGACATTTCAAAGAGAACTTCCACTGAAACTGAGAAGCTGTGCCATCCAGATCCTTTAAGGATTTTGAAAAACTTCTTGAGGACCTAAAGTTGTTTCATCAATATATCTTTGAACTGTTATACAGAACATGTAAACAACAAAGTGGTTTCTCCCTTTCACATCTGCTGGACTCAGAGACCAGTGTTGCTAATCCAGGAAACCTTGTTTCAGTGAAAATGAGCTATCTTTGTGTGGGGTTATATGACTGGAAAGAGGTGTTGTTGGTGCTCTGATAATGTTTTTAAATCATTGATCTCATGAGTTCAAATATGTAAATTTCTTTGTGAACTTAAACCTAAAAAGTGATGTTATTCTTTTATTAAACAATTATTTTTTTCAGTTTTTCTCCTAAATATATCTTTTTTTTTTTTATATTTTTGTTCATTTTTTCTTTTATTTTCCTTTTATCTCCTTGTAGATTTATTTTTAATTTTGCCGTTTTTTACTAAAAGAAAAGGTATTATTTTTTGTGAATTCTAAATTTGTCTTGTAAATATTTCCCTCACAATTTATTTAATTTTAAAAAATAAATATGTCTGGGGGTTTTTAATCACACGGTTTCAACTTTTTCCTCTTCAGTTTGCCTTTTCATAAATATTACATTTTGTCACATAAAATTTCCATTTATCTCATAAATTTAAATAATTTATATCAATCTGGAACTTTTTGCCATACATTTTTATCTTTTGTCATTATAGCTTTTTCTTATGCTTTTTTTCCTTTTGTTTTAAATTTGACTGCTTTTTTTCTTTTTTCATACACTTTACAATTATTTTCTTGTAAATTTACAACCTCAATCACCAACCCAACAAAAAAACATTTTTTTTAAACTGCCATCGAGATAAAGTCGATCTCTTTTCCACTTTATGCATTCTTTATATTGTTATTTGAGGCATGCCTATCTTTTAATGTAGAAATTATTATAATAATAAATAAATGACATTAACTTGATGTTTCTTTATTGTCCTCTGGCTGTGATATTTCCGACAGCACGTGAAGGCAGCAGAAGCCAGAGCGCTGCGCGCCCCCGTTGCCCCCCTTCCTGCCCGGAGTGAAAACTGAGAGGAAAAAGCGTCGGGAGCAGAGACCATGGAGGGGGAAAGCTGGATGTATTAGCTAGTTTGTTGCTTAGGGCACTTTTCACTCTTCTTTCGCTTCTACCCACAGAAATCAAAGCGTCTCAATGTGGCGATATCCGGTGTGTATTTTACGTGGCTCGTAAATCTCCTGAACAGTCAAACAATCAACTGCGAGTCGGACCGCGGACGGTTAGCACAGCCCGACTGAAAGTTAGCCCGCTCCGGCTAACTTAGCCCACTCCAGCTACCACGAAGGGACAAAAAACTAAAAACACGATAGTGAGTAAGAGTGTCGGGGCTTGAAGTAACTCGTAATGTTGCCTCCCGGGATTAATTTCAGATACGGATGAGAAAGAAATTCTCTGGGAACAGCGAGAACAACAGCGAGCCAGACAACCACCGTCGTTATGCTGGGGTTGATCCGCGGCTCCGGCAGCCCGTCCGAGTCCCGAGTGTGGCCGCACTCGGTGCTCTGGAGGCTGGGGGGCTTCTTCTTCCTGCTGCTGCTGGAAGGGGCCGGCTGCCTGGCCAGCCCGGGCAGCCCCGTAGGCGTCAACAACAACAACCCCGGAGTCAACATCTACATGAGTGTGGAGGAGGTGAAGAAGCTCCTGGGTAAGAAGGCCTGCATAGTAATCCAGCTGTGTTCAAACTTTGCAATCAGTCCACTTGTGTATGTGTTTGTGTGCCCCTCACATCTGTAAATTTAGCTTTAAAACTTGGACAAACTCCACCGAACTGTTACAGCTAATTGTGCAGGTACATTATATTAATCATTTACAGCTGTGATTCTTTTATATTATTTTTTTCTAGGGTTTCCTCTGTATTTGTAAAAGTAAAAAAAACTCACTTTTTTTCTGGCAAATTTGTGAGTTTTCTCTTCTAATTGTGTTAGTTTTTCATAAAATAATATTTTTTCTTGTAAAATTGCCCCCTTTCCCGTATATTTCACCGTTTTTGTCTTTTGAAATTTCCTTTTTAATCCTAAATTTGCCAGTTTTTGTCTAATTGATTCGTCAATTAGTTTGTGGGGGTAAATGTTTCTGTTTTACTCGTAAATGTTTCAGTTTTTCTCGTGAATTTGCATTTTTTTGGGGGGGTTCCCCCTAAAAATTTGCTCGTGAATCAGACGTTTTCTTTTACTTTTCTCCTTTTTTGTGTCGTATTGTTGCACATTTATTGTCTAATTAATTTATCCGTTTTACTAGGAAATGTAGGACTTTAAAAAATATTTTAAGTTTATCATTTATATTCTTGTAAATTGTCAAGTTTTGTCTTAATTTAAGACTTTTTTTTTTAAAAGATTTTTTTTCTAATTGCCAATTTGTCCTTGAATTTTTTTTTCCGTTCTATTTGGTAAATTTGCAAGTTATTTCTTGAATAATTATTTATATTTTTCCTCATGAATTTATTAGTTAAGTACCAGTGTCACTGATGAGGCGTCATTACTGTACATGTGCAGGTCAAAGTAACCTTTACATGTTTCTGATATGTTGTGATATAATTGGTCATCATTTTTTTTATGTTGGGGTTGGTCAGTGTATAAGGTTGTGTCTCGTGATTGTTATGATGTTGCTGATTAGGATTAATTGTAGAGTGGCATTAGAACATCAGCAGAATAATCTAAAGTGCTTGTTGTTATCTCATGACAGTGCCGCTGTTGGTGCAAGCCATCAGTGTTATGTTGGTCTAACACTGTCTAAATGTTTAAAATCATAGTGCCAAGGTGAAGCCAGCCTGTGAATCGGTCCTAAGTTGTTAATGGAGGGTTTGCTTTAGAAGTGTTGAACGTGCACTTTGAAACCAGTCATTTACCATGTGCACATCTAATGAAGGGGTAGAAGTGTTTGTATGTAATGTCCCTGTGGAGGGAGGAATCTCGTGTTGCAGCTCCTGCTAACTGACGTCTTCCTTTCGATAAACGAGTCATCTTAGAGTCGCATTAGCAGAATTACATTGTTTCTGTTGGGGAATCTTTTGGGAAGTACCTCCAGTTGCATCCAGCTTTTTTAACTGGACCGTGTGCTGGTAAACCTCCCTGTGTATGGGCCTAATTTATAGTAGGGACTTTTGGGATGTGGTGTTAAATCATTTGTTTGAGAATGACCGGCACTGTTGTTTGATTAGTTATTGAACAAGTGGTTATTTTTTTGAGGTTACATGTATTTATCACCAGGGATTAGCAGATTAAAGTCTAAAAAAAATGACAATACCTTTAAGATATTTAAGGAAGCCATGCAAAATTTGACTTTCATACTATGAATATTTTGCCAGCTACAGGCCCTCAAAGAATTTAGGGTTTGATGGGGAAAAATACCCGTTTAGTTTTCTTTTTCCATAGTTTTTGAGCCCTTAAGTCTTCGTAAGTACAGGAGATAGTCTCATGAAGTCTTCAGGGCTGTTCTTCTGCATCACTATGTGAATGTCTCCTGTACTTTTGAATCTACGGGAGCTCCGAAAGGCTGAAGTAGTAATGTAAATTTAAAATTTTTTTTAATTTTGACCTTGATGTACTTGGAGGCTTTCTAACACATGAATTCAAATATTCATAATATCATGGTAAATGTTTCTGTGTGTAAATTTAATATCCTAAACTTAATGTCCAAAAAATATTTGCTGATTTTGAGGGGTCAGGTAGGGACTTTTTCCAGATTTAATTTTATATGGAGTGACTGTGCCGTGTATAATTGCAGGAAATGTAACGAGAATTTCCTAAATTTTCAAAGAAAGGACTGTAGTCTCCCTGCCAAAATTATGCCCCCACCATTTCCCAAATTAAACCCGTGTGTCCTCATGCCACATACATTCAGTATTTCATTGCCTGCAGCCTTGACGAGTTAACTGCCCCTGCACCAAAGTACCACCCTTTGTGCTTTCTCTCTCCTCTCTGACTGGTGTTGGATCGTTGGCTGACTCTGTCCCTTTGGGTTCCCCTTGTTCTCCATCACGTTACAGTTAATCTTCTGCTGCCAGACCAGGGCCTCTCTCGCGGTTTGCCTGAAACCTCATCTGGTTGTACGGCGAAATCTCTTAATGTTTGACAACTATGTCTGCGGCGCTAAAAGTATGTGTGGACAGAATCTTCCATGATGCAGCAGTAACTGCAGGAATTAAACTTGCTTGAGAGTTGAGTTGCCCGGTGTCAGCATCGTAATGTAGACAGCCTGCCGGAGAGTCTGACTGCAGAGTTTACTTTTGGTTTTAATCAGGTCTCTGTATTTTGTATGATGTCAAACACATTTATGAAAGCAGATTCATAACATGCATTTACAAGAAAAAAAAAAAGGATTTTCATAGGTCATAGTGGGGATAATTCAGTTTCTGCAGTTTTTCAAGACTTGGATAGTTCTATCGGGCATTGTCAGCGTTAAGTTGCACTCCTTAGGGTAGCACTATCCACTATCCACCTCCCCATAATTCACATTTTGGGGAGTTTCTTTGCTACTTCCAAGCATGATGTTGGGCTTTACCAGCAGGAGAGCCTCATCCATATTTACTCATGAGTTGTTTAGCATTCTGACCAAAAGTTGCTGCATATCAGCCAAAAAGCGAAAAGTTTATTCAGTCGTAACATATTCCCCTCTTTACTTTTCAGCTGTGTCATCATGAGGAAAGCCAGTGACTATGCTATGTCTAAATGTGACATAGTAAAAATGCAGGTTATTGTGTCTTTAATAGGTTAGTTGGAATCTGAACTGACATTGAAACACAAGTCACAAACCAGTTGATCAGCAACTGTCATTTTATGCAAGGTACAGTAGGTTCATGTGTTTTATTATTCATTGCTGAATCAGTGCTGTCCCCTTATTCACTGTAAGAGGGCTTTGAGAGCAAGCTATTGCATAAATAAGACTATCTACAACACTCAGGTTGAGTGGAAACAATGCAGCTTTTACATTTTAGTTAATACCATATGGAAACACCTTTGAAACCCCCAAAGTGGGGGTATTCAGAAGTGCACTTTACCAACCTTGTGTGCAGGAACATGTCCGTGACTTCCTGTCAGCTAAAGGGGGCTTTAATCTCCTAAAATTGTTTTCACTGCCACAACAGGAAAAGCTTGTATTTAATATAAAATAAAGCTCTGAACCTGAGGTATGTGCTTGGCCATGTAATTAATGTGTTATTCACACAGCCACTCTGTGTACAGTTACACTGTTAACTGGCCTGTGAGTCAACACATAAGACCCTTTTCTTGGTGAATCCTTGGGACAGACCAGAGTAGGAAAAGCAGGTGTAAGTAATAAAATTGGGTGCCCTGTTTTTCAGCATTGCTGCAGGTTGTTGCATTATTTCAACAAACAGCAGAGGGCAACTCCTTTTAGGAACACTTTGAGTTGTATAGAAATCTATAGGAAATAGACTCTTGCTTCATGACATCAGTAAACACATTCCTGGTGTGTTTATTGCCTAATTGGCTAGCTTCAAGTCTTACTTGTGGGAAGGCTGCTTGGTATTTGTGGCCATTGACCCTAGCAAACTGTAGGCTAAGGGAGCAGAATTTAGAAATTTTTTGGGACACCCTGCGTTTAACATCACTTAGGCAGGTAAATGATCAAGGATGTCGTTGTTATCAACGCTTAACTTCACACTCTGCTTCTAAATATGTTTCTATTGCAGGTCTGTCTTAATCACAAATGTACTTGACATATTTGTTATGTAGTTAACATGACCCCAGTCTACAACCCCCAACAAAGTTTTATCAGAATTTATTCAAAATTTTTCGAGCTATGAGTAGCAAACACTACCAAAATCATTAACTTTTTTGGTAAAGGTAATAAAAGTGGACCAAATGTAGAGCCTTGAGGAACACCGCAATTAAAAATGGAGAGCAGAGGAGCGTGGATTATATATAACCACAGAAAAGTTTCCATTAGAGAGTAGGGGTGGGGGAAAAAATCGATACTGTGTAGTATCGTGATATTTTGTTTGCTAATAATGTATCGATACAGGGACAGCAGAAATCGATATTTTGTTACAAAAAAAGTTTTTGTGGACTGGAACATGCTCTGACTTCAGAGCATGTTGATCAGCTCCTTTTTCTGAGCAAGAATCCTGACATTCCTTCACTGTCCAAATGTGTTTAACTTTTTTTATGACAGCAATAAACATGACAGTTTACTTATTTTAATTTAAGACATGTTTTATTTTAATTAGGTTTAAAACTTTTTTATTTAATGTAAAATTATATTTTGTTTTAATTTACTTTCAAATTCTTCAGTTGCTGAAGGGGCTGCATAGTTTTCACAAATTGCATAGTTCAGAATAGCTATAATTGTACCAGATGGTTACGTTCAGTTAAGTTGGACTAGACTGTAATACAAACCGTTCAGTTTGTCAACAATAAAACTGACTGAAATGAGAGAAAGACTGAGTGTGAGACTTTGTTATTAGATAAAATGAATATTGATAAAGTTTACCTTTATGTACAGAATCTGAATATCGCAAAATATTTTTAAAAATTGCAATAATATCGTATTGTGCGTTAAGTATTGTGATAATATCGTATCGTGGGATGTATGGTGATTCCCACCTCTATTAGAGAGGCGAAGATGGAGAGTAGAGCCCAGCATTATAGACTGTGTAGGAGAAAAGGTGTTTGACTGTGTCAGAGGCAGCATTGAAAAAGCATTGAGAAGTTGTTGTTATAATAAAATGTAATATAACCATTTAATGTAGTGTTGGAGTGGTGTGTGCGCTTAAAGCCGATGAACACTCTGTTTTATTCTGATAACTCTACCAAACAGTCTGACTCTCAGGGGGCTGGTAAAGAACAGGAAAACTCTCTGCTTGTGGATGACAGACAGGCAGCATCCCTGATTGATTTTGCATATGATAAATGAGTAGAGAACTGTCTGCCTCAAGAATCCACATGCATTCCTACCCTCAGCTCCCATATCAGCTCTTTCTCCAGGCCCACATCCTTGGTCTGAATTGTGTTGCAGCTGTGCAGCTCAGATTAAATTACTGAAGCAGTGCTCGAGCCCCAGGATCAGTTTAAAAGACTAGCCAACTCTTTTTACAAAACATTACACTCCTCCTGATATGAAGGAGCGCAATGAAGTTCCATGAAGGTTGAACCCATAGTTTGTTAATCACATCTGTAAGAAATTACATTTAAGTAGGGAAAGAGTTGGGTCAGTTAAGTAACAGCAGATCTTATTCAGAGGAAGAGGAAAGAGGGGAGAGTCAGTTAATCAAGTTATTCTGTTGTCCATAAAACATCAAAAACCGAAAATGGCCATCACTTTCTTACATCAAATGTAAGGATGGGAATCAAGAAATACTTCCATTTGCTAAGCTAAACATTTCTACTTTAAGGCAAAACTTTACTGCTAAAACCTTAACTCACCACCACTTACCAAATGTGAACGTTTACTATAACAGTCTGTTAGATCTTCTGTTTTAGAGGCTTTTCAGAAACCTCTAAAACCACTGTGACTGTTATTGTTCGTTTGGTTTTCACACAGACACTGCATCACATTGGCCACCTTGGACTGCATTCATGTGGCCCGTGACCTGAGCTGTGACACTGGTTTTATAGGCCTCAATGGCTTTCTTTGTGTCTTCCTCTCTTTCCTGTCATGTTGACCATCCATGCGATTATTTAAAACGTGAAGCAAAAATAAGCTTTCTGTACATTCATTTACTGTCACCTATAATAACAACCTCACTGAGCCTATTTTTCCAGGGTATGATCCCCAGTGGTTAAATCTGTAACACAGAAGATTTTTCTTGGTGGAAAAGCTGCATACAAGATCCTTGTTGTCTAATCTTTGCTCTGTATTAGTGCAATGCTTTTCCAGAGCTCTGCAAGCCAAGCAAAACCTTTGCTTCTTCAGACCCCAGCTAAAAATTAGAATTGTGCAGACAAAATAAGCCGTTTTCCTATTAAAATTGTTTTGAAATAATTTTTATACTTTTGGGTAAAATGAAATATCGCGATAGAATATGGGTAAAATGCGCATGCACAGTGCCTTTGTTTTCATACGCACATGGCGGAAAAAGCATGGTGGCGACGGAGAATGAGAAGGGTGGAAGCGGATTGTTGAATGAAACGGATGAACCAGAGCTGGTTTGTAAAAATGGTGCAACTTCAGTGGTGTGGAACTGGTTTGACTTTCGTCCAGACTGATCTGACTTTCGTCAGATACACACCAAAGCACTATTTTTGGTAGAGCATGCAAGCGGGCCGTTGTTATTACCGTGTTTTTCGGAAAATAAGGCACACTTAAAATCAATCCTTTGATTTTCGGAAAAATTGACAGTGCCCCTCATATCCCGGTGAACCTTATGTATGAATTCTGGTTGTGCTTACATAAAATCGGTTCGAGGTCAGTATTACACGGCGCTCAAAACTGTCAAAAAATGTTTTAGTACGACTTTGGTAAGCCGCACCACTTGATGGATTGTCAGAGCATTACGGCTACCGTAGTCAGGAGCCTCGCGGAGTAATACGTACTGTGCTTCAACATAATATTACCGTATTGTGTGTGTATAACCTCTTTTTAAGTTTTGTGGATATTATACATGGTTATGCTCAGGATATGTCGGCCAATTTCCACTGGAAATGCCTTTTGGTTAAACTGTCAGCAAGGAATTTGCATTTGCACTGTTAAATTTTTATATAGCTTTAATGCACATAAAACAGCTGCTTGTTTAAGTGAAAATACATTGATGGGGTTTGTTTTTGCACTAATAAAGTTGTGGAGTTTCGTCTTGCATCAATTATATCGTCAGTTATATCGTTATCGCATATTTTCAAATATCTATTGTGATAAATATTTTTGGCCATATCGCCCTGCCCTACTTTTGGGAATGGGAATTACGTTTAATGCATCTAAATTTGTTGAGTGAGTCAGCTTCGTGAAGGAAATCCAACAGAAAGCATCATAGTGCTACCAGAATAGTTTTATTAATAATAATGGATTGCATTTATGTAGCGCTTTACAATTCCACTATTCATTCATCCTCACAGTCACACACTGGTGGAGGCAAGCTACAGTTGTAGCCACAGCTGCCCTGGGGCAGACTGACAGAAGCGAGGCTGCCATATTGCGCCATTGGCCCCTCTGGCCAGCACCAGTAGGCGGTAGGTGAAGTGTCTTCTTATCGAACCGGTAACCTTCCGGTTACAAGATGAGCTTCCCAACCCCCTGAACCACGGTCGCCATTAAAGCGCCCTTAAAGTTAAAGTTTCTAAGACGCTAATCTATTTAATAACTACAATATAAATATATTTAATGAAAAAAAATAACCTTTTTTAAGACAAATAAGTGAAATAACGTTTGACATTCTAAGACGTATGAATTATGTTTATTATTGAAGCACATGATATCATAGTTTGGCTGCTCGATAACACAGGGCAATTTACAACTACATCGTGAATTACATGACTGTATTATTTATTAAGGATTAAAAAATCTCAATAAAACTGAAGATGTCTATGATAGGCTGATCAGGCATGTCTGTGTTATCCTTACTTGGTGTTCAATGCAATATAATTTACTTTATAACTTCTTAATTCGACAGCTTTATCGCTGGTGGGAGGAGCTGAAAAAATGCTTTTCTTCACATTTAAGCTTGTTGATCAGATGGTTTAAAGGACTGTCACTGGCTTTTTACCTCTGAAGGATTTGATTATGATCACAGTAATAGGTGCCGCTGTTGTCAACTCTGGAAACCCATTTTCTGTTTTAGGGTGCTGTGCCACCACTGCATTGTTTGCCATGTGTCAGAGAGATGCAGTCAGTAAGCGTCAAATAGTCTGAACAATACGTTATGATGAACTGAGGTGCTGTTTCAAGGACCAGTTTAAGATGAGGATTATTTTGGACTGCGAATCAAGCAAAGCTACTCTAGTAAAGCTCGAGGAAAAAAAGATGGAGTGAAGATAAATTCAGAAAGACAGATGGAAAGAGAAAGATGCTAACGCCAGAGACCGCAGAGGATGAACTGTCAATCCTATCAAGGAGTATTTTCAAATGTGACTCATTCAAAGATACTGCTAGACTACAAGAATCTAAGAGCAGCTGAGAGAGACGAATAATTTTATTTTAGTAGTCTAACATTAAAAATATAAAGCTGGAAATGAGCATAATAGGTTTCCTTCAAAACATATAGATCCTTTCCTTTGCATGTCGTTGTTCCTTCCAAGGGGAAAAATTCTAGGTGTGTGGTCATGTTTTTCAGTCTCCCAGTCAGGCGAGTAGGTCAGGGTTGAGTGTAAATCCTCCAAAAATGACAAATAAAGCCAGATCTTTTTCAACATGCAAGCTAAGGAGTAAAACTCTACGTCCAGGTCGGGTAACAGGCTTTCCTCCCCTCCTCCAAAGACCTGAAAGACAAAGCCCGGGCTTTGAAAAAGAGCCTGTGAACAGTGAGGAGTGATTGGCAGCAGTATTCATTTCCTTCATGCCACTCTCCAAGGATCCCATGGCTGAATAGAGGAGCCCCTGCCTTCACATCTTTTGTCTGAAAATCTCTGCACTCACAAAAAGTTCTGCAAGGCATCAACACGTTTTAGAAGATGGTTGCCCTCCTGTTGAAATCGGAAATATACTGTCATGTTTTCTTTCAGTCTTGTAGGTTTATTTAATTTGACTTGAGAAATATTAGGAGCAGGAGAAGCTTAAATCAGATGGAGCCTTTTCATCTTTGTGCTGTCCTAAAATAGGTGATATGCTGTGTTAGGGGAATGCACCTCCCTACATCTGACCTCGTGCTCACAACCCAGCCTTTCAAAGGTTGCTGTACAGTCGTGACCAAAAGTTTTGCCAGTGGCCTCACTGCTAAAACTAAAGTTTTATTTATTTGCCAATAAGTTTTTCGATATGTGTGAAATCCTTGTAATTGTTGTTCAATAAATCACAGAAACATGTAAAAACAAACTTTGTGCCACTGCCAAAACCTTTGGCCACAACTGCACACACAAAGCCAAATATAGATGAGTAGGTGTGAGATGAGAGGCCTCTTAAATGACCCTTTATTCAGGATGAAATGAAACAGCTGATCATTTTCTCAGTAAACTGGTTGATATTTGTTGAGTAAACGAATGAGTCCCTTTTGAGCAAAAAGTAACCATGAATGAGGAGCCTTTTAATAGGACAGTCTTCCTCAGATTCCTCTCCCTGCCTTCATTCGCGCCTGCCCTCGGGCTGCTCGAAGGAAGAAAAGAAAGAAACTGATGTACAGCCTCTTTGAAGTGAGTGAAAGAAAGCCACAAAGATGGTGACTTAATGCGAGTTTTTCTTCTGGCTTTAAGGAACCCTGAAATTCATCTAGTGCTGTTGTTTGCAGGCCATCTGTAAAAGCTCAGCGGTGCTCTTCGTTCAGGAAGTTCGGTCATGCTAAATTCACATCATTAAGGGGGATTCAGTTTTTTATTCCTAAACTTGGATGCTAAAACTCCTTTTTAGTTACTGGATGTAAAGAAACTTCTAAAAGTGGTTTTCTGCAGAGACAAGCGACTGAAATGTTTCCAGGGAAAGAGATGATGATGTGTTTTCAAGAAAGAAGATTGATCTCAGTTTAGTTCAGTTTTAACACACGTTTACAGAAAATATGCACAAGAAAGTGTGAAGTAATATTTCTGCAAGTGTGAATGTTAGACGTTGGGCATTATGTAGCTGATCTCACAGCAGAAACGGTAATGAAAACAGTTTCTTTATGTTCATCGGAAACTTCTGAGACTTTGAAACTGAAGTATTTCAGCTGGAAATGTATTTAGTCTACAGGAACACATCACTGTGGTATTGTGATCATGGCCATGAATCATTATATATGAGACCAGACAGATAAAAAATCTCCTTCAAGGAAACAAAAATAAAGTTGGGAAATTTGCGTAAAGAAACAAAAATTAGTGGTTAGACTTTAACTGTTTCATGAACTGCTGTGAGATGTGTTGGACTATGAGATTAACAGATTGTGAAGTTGTTTCATAAGCGTGTTATTTTCTACTATTGTATAAGATGGTGACATGATGCTATTAAGAAAAAGTGCCAGTTAGGCTGAATAATGATTACAGAAAACAAAATAATCAGAAGAGAAAAAAATAAAACTAAATTTAAAAGAATGTCTTAATGCATTCATTTTTACTATTTCGTTTGTCATAAATCAAGCCTATAAATCAGCAATGCACTGTAAGAGCTGAGATGACTAACATCTTCGAGGAGGAAGTAAAAACCACAAGGTTCGTGTATTTTGAACCAATGGAAGGATCATCAGTTGAATTCAGCTGCTTTTGTCTCTGGATCAGCAGTTTGGAGTCTGTTTCAGTTTTCTTTCACTGCATGCTGTGCACGTCTCCTGAGGCACGAGACCACTGTCGCCTGGTGTTCCTTTTTTTTGCCCACAGCAGGTATCACACGGTGGATGCAGACCACCAGGGACAAGCAGTTACTAGAAAAAATGAAAAGATGCCCAGTGTGGAGGTCTTTGGTTGCTCTGACGTTTGTCTTGGTTTTCAGTAATCTGACCCATAAACAGGACTGACTTCACAGCGCTGTTGTAAAGTCTCATCCTGCCCTTCTGCTTGATCTGCGTATATTTCCAGATAGAGTGTAGCCTGCAGAAAAAGCTTGTGCTGTTCTGTGCTTCTGTTTTTAATTTTATCAGGGGGTTAAAAACCCTTGATTCTTTCAATTTTATTTTACAGTGATATAGAGACCCTGATTTAACAACTAGAAAATTGCGAGCTTCCTAGCTACTTCACAGGCCTAACAAATGTATCACTCGCACAGCCCAGGAACTGGACTTGGCTTCATTTTCCTGTTCTTGTATTTTCCATAGTACGTATGTGCTCCTAGCGTTATCTTTCCAGTCATCTCCTGAAACTGTAAACGACTCTGTCCCGGCCTGGCCTACATTTGATGCACTTAAGCTCCCCACCCCTCAGACCCCTGTATTGCAGCTGTTTTATGGAACAAACTGGATAGAACAAACTTTGATGATTGCCTGTTGAATCTAACTGTGAGCTAGATGGCATGTCAGGTGACTGCCCGTGGAGAATTGGTAGCTCAGTGCCTCGTATTAGAGCCAATGTTATCAAAGCAAAAAACCTGGTTATTTGTTTGTTTGATCCAAGCTAAAATTAAACCCTGCCCTACATTACAATTATATACGTCTTTTTCAATTAGAAAATAATGTAATAATCTCTTTTTGGGTGGGGGGGGGCTTTTGATGTGGCGTGTACTGATTTAAAAAAAACACCAACTGAGCCATAGTGTGTTGTCATGCAGGTTATTATTAAATCCTGCAAAGCTGTAATGGTGCGATGTCTAAAGCATTTGAAAACAATGAAATTTTACATATTAAAAGAAATGATAAGAAAGACATATTATAAGAAAGCTCTCATTTAAAACTCTTTTTTTAATGATTTATAATATGTGCATGATGTTATAATGTGGAGTCATGATTATCCAGTTCTTTTAATATTTGTTCTTGCATACTATTTTTCAGCGCTAATGTGCTTTTTTTGGGGTCTAGGCAAACTGCTACACAAACATATTCACATCATTCAGTTGGAGGGGATTACTACAGTTAGTCTTATTTTAGATGTTACTGCAACAGGCTTCCTGTACCTGCAGCAAAATACCTTATTCAGACATTATTACCAGTGGAATAGATTTGAAGATTTTGCAGTTGCTTATTGCAACTTCTGTGATATATGCTGCTTTAACTTGAACCTCAACTCAGCTAGCTTAACCTTATTTCCAGTCACACTTGAAAATCAGGCCTTTTCGGTGAGTAGTTCCGCTGCGGCTCTGATGCCTTTACCCCCCGCCTCCTTCCTGTGTCTGTGGATTTGTTTAGAGTTTCCAGTTGATAGGGTTTCACGTGTGCCCTCATTTTCTCCTTCCTTGGCTTGTGTGGCCACTATCTTTCCAGAGAGAGGCTGTAAGGAGTGTTTATCTCCTGAGCACTCAGGGATGAAGGCTTTGGGGAGGTACAAGAGGGTCTTTGTTATATCTGCCCTGGACTTTGCCACCTGGCCACTACCACCTTTTGTTCTCCTTTTTCAAAGTCTGCAATGTGATCCACAGCTCACGGAGGACTGTTGACTTAAAATTTAGCGACACTCTGCTAAGCTGAATTTCATATTACTGGCTTATTGCTGTGTTTTATAACTGTGTAGATACGGGTGTATGAAATGGTGTGTGTGTGTGTGTGTGTGTGTGTGTGTGTGTGTGTGTGTGGGGAGGGCGGGGTGGTATTTTATGGAAAAGCTCCCTACTACAGTAGCTTTGCATGAAACAAAGTTGCTTTGCATGATTCACAGTTCATAATTACATTAGGAAATATTCCAAAAGACTCTTGAAACAAAAACATTGAGGGGAGGTCCAATTTATTGACTCTATTAAGTGGAGGTGAGACGTAACAGACGATGATTGGCTACAGATTCGTTTTTGAAAATGGACATTACTCAAGTGGACATAAGAGGAACTGCAGTTTTTGGCACTTCGGTTATTCAGCTGCTTATTCAGGTCTGAACCACTAAGAAAAATGTAGGAAGAGGGATGAGGGTGAGTAAGCCCCTTTCCTCTGTCATGGTTAGAATCAGGGTTGTTGTGCCCTTAAGGAAAGTCCTCATATTGTGGTGAAGAGCAGAGGACTGATTGTACTGAGCAGCTCTGAGGTGTAGTGTGTCAGTGTGGTGCTCTGTGTGGTTTTGTACATCATCTCATGTGGCTTTTATAGGGATTTGAACACATGTATGTTCTTTCTTTTTACATTACTAGTGTCAGACTAGGATGGCATCCTCAAATGTTCACCAAATCTTTATTCTGAACAGCTTCTTCATGCTATTCCTTTCTGTGGTGCATCTCGTTCCTCCTAGATGTATAAATCATGCATACCGTATGCTTTTTACTGACTCAGAATGGACCTTTGTTACATGGCATCCGTCAGAACTTCATTGGTGTGGTCAGGAACATCATGCAGAACTGTTCAATAAGATGAGATATTCTTGAGATCTATCCCAGAAGTTGGGAAATTCCTGTTATAGCAGCCAAAACATTAAACACTACATATAGAAAACTACATACCAGCTTAAATAGAGTAGAGAAATGGCTGACTAAGTACTTTTTTCCAGTTAACTAGAAGAATTAAGAACAAAAATAAAGTACAAAAGAAAAGCATTTAGAAACTTGAGTATAATACAAGTGAAAACCTAAAATTAAAATACAAATACAATAAAATTATATATAAAACACTGATTAAGTGTTTCTGTGGCTTACTAAAGTAGCATATTTGGATTCTTTTCTTTCGTTTTAAGCTATGCTGTGTTTCATCAAATTCACGGTATTATTGAGGACCAGGAGCATGAAGGCTCGGCTGGCTCTAAACGTCTGGGATGAGGACTCACTGAAGAACTGGACATCTGTGCTAGTTACACACTTATTTGGGCAACATCTTATCCCGTCTTTCTAAATAAATGACCACACTGAGCTGCACCAATCATGGCCATGTGTGGTGCACAATGAGGCAAACTTTATTTTTCATTCATTATGTTTGGCTTAATTTGTAGTTACCCACAACAAACCTCCGTAAATCATTATTATGTATAATTAATTTAAATATTCTCCTCCCAAACTTTGCACTCTGAAAGGGAAACTCCTACAAATAAGGCCAGCTCCTAAAATTACAGTGTCTGTACATTTTAGTTGCAAATTATTAATAATATGGCTCCTTGGTAAATCCTGACAGTAGCTCTTCAGTGCCAGCTGGCCCTAGTGTTGGTGAATCTGGCCTCAGTAGATTCACTGACTGATCATTGGCGAGGCACATGTGTATGTTGGGAGCATTGCTGGTAATTCTTACCCTCCATCCTTTTGTGAGCCAAATGCCTGAAAGTGAATGTATGTTTTTATCTGATGTCACCGATCCACCATGCTACTATCAGGGCTTAGCAAAGAAGCTTTTGTACAAACACTTCAGCTTTGAAAAGTACTTTAAATGATTTGAGCTGAAGCCTTATTCTTGTTATTACTGTAACTTTATTATCTTTGGCTAAACTAGTTTTGAATCCATTTTTCCACAGAGCAGGGGCTGTGGATTATTTCCACGGTGTCTTACAGTGAAGTGGAGGGAATCTCTAGGATGGAAGGAATGTTAGTAAGAAAAGCAACCAGAAAGAGCAAGCGATTACACCGATCAGCTCTCTGAAAGCAGTGTAATGGTTGAATTACTGAGACATAATTTAAGGGATCTGAACTTAAAAAGAATTTCCATACAATAATACTTCATAATAATATGTTTGTCCTTGTTTCTTTGTTACTTAGACACTGGTTACCTCACGGATCTCTGCAAGTTGGGTCATGCACTGCTTTCGTGTCGTTTACTTTGCCGCTGTGCCAGTATATTGGTAGTAATTTCATGCATGAATTTTTTAAAGTAATTTTTCAAATACTTCCATACGAACAGACAAAACACCAACTGTATTAAATCATCTGCTGTTAGGAGCACTGTTAAGTTTGTTGACAGGGGCACTGGATTAATTGTGCATCCTAATCATATAATTATGCAAAAATTAATGTAAGGCTGCAAAAAATAATTCTAGTTTTATATTGCTCAAGTGCTTGGCCTGATAACTGTGTGTTTCTTTATGGATGGGATAAGAAATGTGCTTAAAGAAACTGCTTAAATGCTGCAGTGAAACATAAAAATTGTGCTGGAAATGCCAACAACACGCTCTCAAGTGTCATACTGGGATTCCTTTTTTTTTTTTCCCTCCTTTAGTATTTCAGAAGTCTGAGTTAGCATCAGAGCTGGTGGCATCTCTAGTTGTTTGATGTGCAAGGCACACCACTAATCAAAAAGGAGTCCTTTTTACAGACACATCTCCTGGTAATACTGTTTTTCATTCCAGAGAGCTGAGTATATAAGTCAGGGATTAAAGTGCAGTGCATGGTTCAACTTCCTCCACCTCAGGAACCACTTATTCCCCATCCTCAGTCTGTGTACACTTACAGGCTGCTGCTGCTGCCACCACCTCCGATTCCTGTTTTGAAATTCTGGCATTTTGGGTGGAAAGTGCTGTGAGAAACTTGAGCCACTCTCGTCCTCTTGGAGCCTTTATGCCTGGCTGCATAATTTAATTGGTATAAGAGATGTGTGTGGCCTCATGTTGAGACAAGGGGGGCACACAAAGTTGAGCACGAGTAAGGTAATTATTCCTGTTCAGAGGTGCCAAAAGTACAGACATTGTGTACTCAAGTAGAAGTACAGTTACTAGTGTTTCAAAATACTCCAGTAAAAGTTGAAGTACTGATTCAACTACTTGAGTAAAGGTGAAAAAGTACCAAAGTAGTTCCTCAAAGAACATCTCTACCACCTATTTTTATGCAAAGCTCACTGAACCTTGTCCCACATTAATGTAATAATTAAATTATATTAGTAGATAGGAATACAAACTTTATGTTGGTCTGAATTTCAATTCTAATAAAGGTACTAAGCTTGAATCAGGTAAGTAGAACATGAGCAGAGAAAAAGAAGGAAAATAAAAAAATAGCTCTATTTTCTTATGCCTACATTGTAGAGGGTGTCTTTGCCTCTAAACAGGTGGGGGAACCCTAAAATCAGCTTTGTTTGTCAGAGTGGGAAAAGAATCACAACTTACAATAACTTCTATTGAGAGCTGCAGTAGATTTTCTTAGTGTACAGGCTGTGGTAAGCTGACCTGCTGCTCTTTGTGGGTGTACACAATTGAATTCAACCAGATGTGAGCAGATGTTCACGATCATGACTTGTCCTGGCTGATTTCCATCCTCTACACTGACAGCATGTTTATGCTGGGGGTCTTTTTCTAGATGGTATAAGGTTCTTATGAGAGTGGATTTCAGTGAATGAATCTCAGCATCACCAGCTTAACTTCAGAATCAGCTCTGCTATACTTAATGTACCTAACTCTGACCATGAAAGCACGGCCACTGTGCACTGTTCTTTAGTTTAAATCCATCACAGTACAGCAAACTAACCAGTTTGCCCTAAAAAAAAAAAAAAAAAAAATCAGTCCCTTTATGCTTGCTAGTCTTCTGTAGGGCTAGCTACGTGCTGAAGTACTGCGATTGCAACTTATGGACACCTGCAGTCGTTCCGGTGTTGTGTCAAAAAACAAAACACTGGCCCACTCTAACCTCTGAGTATGACACACGCTTGTGCCTGTTTGATCTCGTTTTAGTCGACATTTCCTGGTGATTAATACACAAAAAGGAGTGCCTTTCATGTGTTACTGTTTAGGCTCAAGTCTGCTTGATGTTGGTGGCCTGCAGTGACGAAATAACTCCCTACAGTTCCGACAAACCAAAAGTAACAAGCCTGTTTTGAGAATGTAAGAAGTAGAAAGTACAGAAAGAAAAAAAGAAAGAAAAGAAGTAGGGTGTAAAAGTAAAAAGTTGTCAGAAAAATAAACTCAAGTACAGATACCTGAAAATTCTACAGTAACTGAGTATTTCTACTTTGTGACTTCGCACCCCTGTTGCTGTTTGGGGTGTGCTTGAATCAGCATGCTGTTCTGAAGCTGCTGGAAAAGCAGAAAAACGGACTTCTGATTGTGAGCTGATGCCGATCCAGGTGCAAACTTGGGTCAGTCCTGATATGATCAATGAGATTGAAAGATTGGATTAAAGCTCTTTTTAAAAATACAACTTTAATTTAAGGAAGGCATGCAAAGTTTTAGTTTCACACTATGAAAATTTACAATTACAACTAGGGCTGCCACAAACGATTATTTTGATAGTCGACTAGTCACCGATTATTTTTGCGATTAGTCGACTAATCAGATCATGCATCCATTGGACGTAAAATGTACAGCTTATTGCACCAGCAGCATCTGCTCTTATATAACTATCATTAGCTTACAGCTTGAAGTGTTTAAGGTATGTGCTAACTAAAAATGAAGACAAGATGATAATTTATTACACTTTTAATGAAATTTGCAGATTGTTTCAGTAAAGTTTAATAAACTCAGCCGTCTGCTCCTTGCTATCTAAAATATAACAGGACATCGGAGTATATTCTCGAGCATCTCACACTTCTGATAATCAGTTGTCTGCTTGACGTTTATTCAGCTGTGCAAAAACTATAACTTTATTTCTCAGCCAAAGTGACTTATATTACATGTTTAACCTGAGTAGCGAAAGACGGCGGTGAGTTTGAAAACGATTTGCCGGGAGTCCGGTGTTCTCACCGACTCTAATGAGCCTAGAACCCCGGCTCACTATCGAGCTGGTGGGTAACAGACGACGTCTCCGAAAACGTCGGAGGGCTTTTGAAAATATGTGGTGTCTTGATAGACTGAGCAAATATTTGAGGTTTACACAGCTACATTCTCACCTGAAAATATGTTAAACGTTTATTTTGTGACCCAGAAAGAATAATAAGAGTAACATTAAAACTAACTAGCTGCCGCCATTGTTGACAACTGCGCTGGGCCGCGCTATGAATTCTGGGACACAGTTTCTTCTTCTTCGGGGTTTAACGGCAGCTGGCATCCTTGTACATGCAGTGCTGCCATCTTCTGTTTCAGTCCGTTATTACACTCTTAAATACTACTTCTTATTCCTGCGTCTTTTGGGATCTTACAAAGCTTCAAACGACGCGTCGACTATTAAATTAGTCGTCGACGATTTTAATAGTCGACGTAATCGTGACTAGTCGACTAATCGTGGCAGCCCTAATTACAACGCAAGCTAGTCGAGACAAAACACATTTACTGTGATCATTCCCTTCCTTTGCCTTTCAGCACACCCCTTTTCTTTCCATGCAAGTCAACCCCCCCCCTTTTTTCATTTAATCATCTAAAGTCTTAGTTTCTGAATTTTACCTTTTCACAAGCTGAAAATGTGATCAACAGAAAAAGCGAGAGCAGCTGTCTTGTTCTTTGGACTCGTTAGAAAGTTTACGTAACCCTCGTCTCCTCTGTTTTTAATTGAGCCGGTGTAAGAACACCCTATGACGGGTGCTCTGAGACACCCAGGGGTACTGTGGGAGTCTGGGTGCATTCTTCGCTTCTCTTTAAACTAGATATTCACAGACTGATAGACCCTTCTCTGCCAGACAGACTCTTTCAAGGAGTGATAGCACTGCCTTGGGCACTGGTTGGGGGATTTCACCAGCATACATTACAGTTTTTGATGGAGTAAAAAAAAGAAAAAAAGAGAGGCTTCTTTAAAGGCTTGAATTCGTTAAAATAAAAGGGGAAGAAACGGCACAGAGTACCAGCCTGCTGAGCTTTCTGTGAACGGTTGCACAGATTGTCAGTGTCGGGTTTAGTTTCCTAGATTGGAAATTATGCTGATATTTTTGGACGCTGTCTGAGTTAAACCTTTTGAACTTTTTCACATGACCATTAAGTGTTATTAAGTGCTCACAGCGCAATACTGTTGCAATGTTTAGTCCATGTCCCTTTACTGAGGAGAAGCCTGCTAGTGCAGCTAGCAGTGTGACTGGATATTTAACCGTATACGAGACTTGCTCTGAATGAGGAAATGTGTTGTAAAAGGTCTTTTATGTCCAGTGATCTCAATAATTTCTTCAGAATAGAGGTGTTTGTTAAGTGATGTCAGTCCACAGAGTTTACGGGTTCGATCATCTCCTGTACTGAATGAGGTTCTCACCAAAGTAAAATCTGTTCCTTCTTCTCACACAGGCCTCGATGCAGAGCTGTACTACGTGCGACACGATGTGGTGAACCATTACGCACTTTCCTTCAACATGTCTGTGCCCACTGAGACCAACAGCCTCTACTTCACATGGTACTCCAAGACAAAGGTGAGACTGAGCATGTTCTCAGCACACAGGTCATCTGATCACACGTGTGAGGGAAATATTAACGTTTCTTCTCCGTTCCTCGTTTAAAGGTTGACTACCGGCTTGCATTCAGCGTGGAGAACCCCATAGCCCTGAACCCGCCATGGTGCAACATCTCCCTTCAGGGGGAAGTGCCCCGTGTTCCCTCTGGTCTGTCAAATATTCACCTTTAGTCATACTACCTTTAATTTTTAAAGCAAAGTTCTGAAAATCCTGAAACTATGATGGAGTTTTTACGTGTGTGTAATATTTGTGTTTTTGTGTGTGCGTGTGTGTGTGTGTGTGTGTGTGTGTGTGTGTCCTCCACAGTCTTCAGAGTGGACATCTTATGTTCGGGCAAAGTAGATGAAGAGGCATTTTTAACAATGCAGCTGAATCTGACCATCCATGCCAACAACTACACAGTGCTCAACTTCAAGAGGAGGAAAATGTGCTATAAGAGTAAGAGTCTGTTCACCTAAACAAATGTGAGGTTTAAAAAGTCTGTCAGCTCTGAAAATTTAATGTGAAAAGCGCCTTATGAAAATAAGTTGGATCACAAATGGGTGCAAAGTTTTGTGCCGGCCCTATGTACTCAGAGGGCTTGTAACAAGGAAAATATTAATAGTATGAAAAGACATTTTTAGCTTTATTAATTATGAAACTCAAAACACAGTAAGAGCTTTGTAGTGAAATTTGATGACATCTGACAATTTTTACTAATATTGAAAAGCAAAATTGTAAATTAAAATTTTAAATCTGATTAAAATAAAATGAAATGGGGTAACTGGAGAACTGCTCGGGGGGGAATGGAAGAACTATGACCAATCAAATGTTATTAAAAACACCCAGGGCCACTCGAGGTAACATGTAACAAAAGACCTCTGTTTCTGTTCGCTATAGACGATAAAAATTGAACCATCGCGTATCAGCCTGCACCTTCTTCAGGAGCTTCAAAGAACCCAGCAAAGCAATTAATCCTCTTTCATTCTCGCCGTTGTCAGCCTGTAAACAGTAGTATTTGGTATGTTTTCAGTGTCATTTCAGCTAGTCACGCACATCACGATTGTTTTTGTAACTTGACACACACGGTTGGTTGCAGGTTACATCACAAGCTTTACAAATATGCATTCAGATGTCAAAATGGGCTGTAGACCCTGACTGGTCTGTGGTAACATCACAGCCCGTGTGAAACGCAACCAGTAAAGTGACCACAACACCTTCTGGCCTCTAGGGGCAATGGTGAAGTATGCATATCCCTTCTAAGGCCATCAGACAGGAACCACAAATTAGAAAGACCTCTTACAGCTCATAGCAGTTTAAAAACACTCTTTCCTTACCAAGGATTGTATAAATGCAGGGGGATAAAAAAATAAATTAATTAATAAGAAAGGGACATAAAAACATAACAGCAGGGCAGACACGCTCGAGCAGCATTGATTTAGATTAAGAAAGACTACAGATGCACCAAGGTCATAGATCTCTCTTCTTGTCATTAGCTTATGTATTTAAAGGCAGTTTACCAGGCGGACATTAACCCTTTAAAGGTCATATCAATAAATGTCACCCTTCTAATTTCATAAAATAAATAAATAAATAAAAATCTGTCATACTGCTGGTTCCCCTACATTATTAACCAAACGTTAAAGTTAACAGTAGGGAGATGTGCAGGTTCTTGTGTTCCTCGTTCGCTGCTATTTTCAAACTGCCTGAAGATAATTACATGTGGCCCAGAGGCTTCTTGCCATATGCCCCCGTGGAAACAAATTTATTCCCATCTTATTTTAAGCAGGAGTCGAATTGGTAGCATGAACAGATTCTTTGTGTGCCCGAGTTGCAGTCATTCCTCCCTGTCGCTGCCTGCAGTGACACCGGAGAGCACTGAAAATGTTTGTCCGTGTTTGCTGTTTTATGATCGCAACTTGTTGTCAAAATAAGTTAACTGCTCAACTTTTCAAGGGTTTCATCATCAGCCTCTAAACAAGACCAAACTAACAGAGTGAAGAGTTTGTGTTTTGTGTTCTTCTGTTTGGAGCAGAGCTTTTTGTTTAATGTTGAGATAAATGAGCTGCTTTTGGGCTTTATAATAAATTGCACCAAAGATTTAGGAAAAAAAATTCCCCGTTGTGTAGTAGAGACATGCTTTTTAAAAAATTTTTAATTTAAACCACATTTTCTGTGTTGCTGTCATGTTGTATGGATAAATTACTTGTCACGCTCAGCTGTTATGTATCACTGTAGTATTGGTCTGAAATGCTTTATCCTTGGAGTTCAGGATATGTGGTGGAAATCCAAGGTCCCATATTTCCTGGGTCCATGTGGTCAAAGAAACTGAAAGTAAAAAATGTTATCTGTTATCATGAGCATTTTTAAACTTCACTGAGTGCTTTTACTTTTCTTCTTTCAGTGTTATATGTTTTGCATTCACACATCACATCACGTCATAGTCTGTTGGTTGTGGACGGAACTTGTTTTTGAGAAGAAGTTTAAATTTCATTTTCTGTTTTTAGGGGAAAAAGTGTTTACAGGCGTGATAGTGTACACAGGTGAACCAGTGAGAAGAAAAGTTGGTTTAAACCACCAGAAGAAATATGGATTGAAGTCAAGTTATATGAATGGTTTTTTTTTCTCCTTTGGAGAAAAGCAAAAACACTTTGCTAAAGTTCTCATACCTGCCTTAAAATTAATTAATAATCATCAGGAGCATGGGTTTATAAAGAAAGGCTCTAAAACAGAGGCTGAAATAAGAGGTTACACCAAGCCTATGTTAATAAAGCCGAGTCCGAGCTAGAAGTTAGCATCATTTGAGTATATTTTGATAATTTGATGTTGACTGAAGTTTATGTATTTCTCACTCTCTCTCCCTTTTTTCCCCTCCACAAACAGGAATCGATTCTGAAAAGATCCCCATTCCTCTCAACAATAACTCTCTCCCTCGACCTGACTGTAAGTAAACTTTCCACCTTCTCCCCCTCTTCCTGCTGCATGTATTGTTCACAGGTGGCATCAGCCTAGTGAGACAGATGTTAAATTACTATGAAGTCAGCTGTATAGGAGGCTTCAGTAGTCGGTCTTCATTAGGAAAAAAGAAAATGAATTGAGGGCTAAAGAGAAGGATTCATTGTGCTATTGAAGACCACTCTGTCAGCTCCCACCCACACCTCAGAGTTGGAGTGGTTGTTCTCATCTATTCAGACTTGTGTGAGCCTCTTTGAAGCAAAGCACCATTAGTGGGTCGTCTCCCTTCTGCTTGGGTAGACCCGAGGAACCCGGGGCCCTCTGAGGCTTTTAGAGAGGTGATGAGAACAGCTCTCAGATGCTGGATCCCGGGCACAGTCACCGCTTTTCCAGGTCTCCATTAACTCTTGAGTGGAGCCCGAGGTGCTCTAATACTTTCTTTTCCATGTGTGCCTTTTTTCATCCGGTGGCCTTGCATCATATTTTTGCATCATGCGATGATGGATGGATTTTTTATGCTGTAATCTTCCCCCCTTTTTTTTCTCTCTCATTTTTCAGAGTGGCTTATTTGCCTGATTCTTAATGTGTGACATTTTTGTGTCATCAGTAGATGGTGTTACCGCTCCCACCACCTCCACCCAGGTGTTCTATATAAGCGTGAGTGTCTGCTGCATTGTCATCTTCCTCGTGGCCATCATTCTGGCCATCCTACACCTGCACAGCATGAAGAGAGTGGAGATGGAGGACAGGTATGGTTCTTTTGCTTGTTCTGCTTCCAAAGCAATCTTACACCCTGATACATAACTGACCTCTTCCTGTAATCTCCACTTTAGAAGAAGCTTGCACAGGTTATCAATGTGAAATTAGATCAGCACATTCAGATAGGGTTTGCCATTGGGGCAGTCAGAAATTTTAACAAGCTAACACACTTATCATGTTAGACATTTTTAAATTCAATTCTGAATTTAAAATCATTCTCCTCCCAAACAAAATCTTTAATAAAAGGGCCACGTCATATCTTAAAGACCTCTTAAAGGATTCAGGAGACGGACACCTTCTCTACTTTCAAGACTCAAAAGTACTTAAAAGGCTTCAAACTTTCTTTTTAAATAAAGCTCATAGTTGGGGCTAAATTGGGTCACCCTGAACCATCTCTGAGTTATGCTACAATAGGCTTATGTGGATGTTTCACATAATGCACTGAACATTAATTCTTGTCCTCACTCTCTGTGTGTTTATACACCACTACTGAATTTAATCAGTAGTAATTATTAGTATTTATTATAGAACTCTCCCAAAAATGTCTTTTGTCTTCCTCCTCCTCACCCTCATTAGTCACAGCAGATGGCTGCCCCTTCCTGATCATGGTTCTGCTGCAGGTGTCTTCCTGTTAAAAGAGAGTTTTTCTTTCTCACTGTCACCAAATAGGGTCTTACACTATAAAGCACCTTGAGCCATGTGACTGTCAATTAAAACTATGACCTGACTGACTGAAAGAAAATGACTATCCTGTGCTTTACATTTTTTTTTAACTATGCATATATCCTGCTGTACTTCCAGGGTCATCACTTGTTAACGGACGGAGGATGTTTATCAAGGACTGTTTTGTTGTTGTTGTTGTTGTTGTTGTTTTTTTTTTACCTATAACATACTACTCTGTGTCTTTCAGTGTGAGTGACAGTGGAAGCTCACAGGGCCTTTCTCAGCCGTCCACCCAGACCACGCAGTACCTGAGGGCTGACACTCCAAACAACGCCGCCCCTGTTACCAGTAAGATTTTACCTCCCGTACACCACACCCTTCAGGCTCGTATGTCACAAGATGAAACATCTGTTCAAGTTTCATTAAAAAAACCCCAACAACAAGTGATTCAGTTTTCCACATATTTTCTTCTCTTGCTCGGGTTTCTCCAAACATGGATGCTTCTCCAAATGCAGTAATTGGCTGTGAATGACTCAGTTAGCTTAACTGGTATCATATGATTGTAATGAAGCAAACAGTTCCTGCAGTAATGCTATCTTCTTTCTTGTTGTTGTTGCTCCTCTCCTTGTGACCTGTTACTGTGGGAATAATGTGTAAATGTCCTCACCATGTGCTTTGTGTCAGACAGCAGTAAGAGGAGAAAAACGGGCCTGTTTTAGTGGTCGGCACATTGTAAACGCAGACGTGGGGAGAACAGGCCAAGCATCTAGTGTTTTAAATCAGTTCACAGTTGATAATAAATATATAAAATCTCTTTTTCAGGTGTTGTGAACACTCACAAGACATCCCGAAAGGCTGATTCTGTTCATCCAGACGTAGCGTTGAACAGAATCAACCTTTTGGGATTTAATTACCTGGATGATTGAGCATGCATCAAGACACTCACAAGACAATAATAAACATTAGATGAGTGTGCGTGCTGCTGCAGATTTGTCTGTGAGGCAGTTGGTTGTTTTTCTCCTTTGCTAGAATCAACTCACATTTCTTCTTATCCCATTCAGATAAAATGATGGGATAACTAGTTTTCAGATTTAAAATAATGTGTTCCTAAGATGCATTAAGAACAAAGAAGTCTACAGGTCGTCATCAGATATTACACATAGGACGATATGTTGTTGCAGGGTGGACATGAAATGATGATGTGCCTCTTTCAGTTTGGTGGGAGAGGTGTGCGTTTGAGGCTGTTTGACTACCACAGCTGTACACACATCTGGTTTTTGTCAGTAAATGTTCCATCGCTGCCCTCTTGTGGATTCAACCCTCATCTCAACCCCACTGCCTTTTCTCCTTGTGTGTCTTAAGCCTTTGTTGCTAAATGTGATTATCTCAACTGAACTCCCTCCCCTCCCTGTTTAACTCCGCCCCTGGTGGATGAGTGTCCTCACCCTAGTGAGCATGCCTGGTTTGATGGATGTTTTGAGCTGAAAGGTTACAGCAAGAGTTACACATCCACTCATTCATTCAGGTCATGTTGTGATTTTGTGTGCTTTCTCCATTAAACCCCTTCTTTCTCACCTTCTCCCACCCGCCACTCCCTCCCTGCCCTTCTCGTCTCGTCTTCAGACAACCACCCTGGTTCTGCACCCATACTCCAGCTTGCTGCCTCCTCCTTCCAAAACCCTGGTGCTCCCCCTCATGAAACCAAAAGTAAGTTTCTGGGACGTTAATTACCTGCTGTGTATTATAGTTAGGATATTGTGAGCAGCAGGATGAAATCAACTCCCTGTTTTTTGTTGGTTTGTTTTTTCCTTTCATTTCAAGTTTTATATTTGTCTTGGCTACATGTACAGGTCAAAATCTTAAGCTGTACATCTCACCTGCTTTTTAGTGGCATTCTTTTTGGCATTCCATATAAAATCATTATTTACAATAGTTTCGACTCAATCAATATCATATTTCATAATCATTTAGTGTTTTATTCAAGGAATCCTGAAGATCCTCTGGTAGATGGTTTTAGGCTGTGAGGTTGACTTTCTCTGTTTTATAATTTTGTATAATAATTGAATTTATTTGAGTTTTGACTCCCAGTTTAAAGAAATCATAATCAGTGAATATGCAAGTTTTCTCCTCCTCTCACCCTTTTTTCTAAAATTATCTTCTTTAAAATACAACCATGTTTCTGAAAAAGCTGGGATGCAAATTGTTACATTCTGTTTTTATTGACAAATCTCACAAATCCACATTTTACTCGCAATAGAACATAGAAATCATATTAAATGTTTAAACTGAGACATTTTACTAGTTCATGACAACTATTAGCTCAGTTTAGATTTGATCGCAGTAACACACCTTTAAAAAAAAGTCGGGAGGGAGGAAACGGAAGGCTGGAGAATTAAGTGGTACTAAAAACAAAAAAACAGCTGGTGAAACATTTCGCTGCCAAATAACAGGTCAGTAACATGACTGGGTCTAAAAAGAGCATCTTAGGCTACGTTCACACTGCAGGCGAAAGCGCATGAAATCCAACTTTTTTGACCCTATGCGACCCATATCCGATCATGGTAAGACAGTTTGAACAGCACAAATCTGATATTTTCAAATCCGACCTGGGTCACTTTGTGGTACTGAATCTGAAACCTATCTGATGCTTTAGAAAGCCACTGCTGTTTGAATGGTCATGTCGCATTAAATCCGTCTTTTACGTCACTGTCACAAGACAGACGCCAGTTATCAGCGCTGGAGAAGACAAACGAGAAAGCATGGCGGCCATTGCTAAAGGACGGGCTCTCTTTTTTCTCAGTGTCCTTCTTTCTCTAATTAATTTGTCAAAATTCTGTCGGCTACGACTGTGCAGAAATTGATAGACTGCTGCAACAACACCTACTAGCTCTGTAGCCGCCATTTTTACTTCCATAAACAGAGCGCGTTGTGTGTGACGTCTTCTTTTGCGCATGTGGGCCGCTTTGAGGGCTATGAACCGTTCACTCTAGAGCATGTTTGCTGTCACATTTTATTTGTAGTGTGAACAACCAGACAAAAAAATCGGATTTGATCAAAAAATCGGAATTGAGCATTAAGACCTGCAGTGTGAACGTAGCCTTAGAGAGGCAGATTTTCTTAGAAGTGAAGATGGGCAGAGTTTCACCAATCTGCAAAGACCTGCAACTACAAATTTTGAATAGTATTGGAATAGTATGCCTCAATATGAAATTGAGAAGGCTGTGACTATTTCTTCGTCATATTCAGTGCATAATGTCATGAAAAGATTCAGAGAATACAGAGAAATGTCTTTGTGCAAGGGACAAGGCTGACAATGAATATTGGATTCCTGTGATCTGCAAAGAAGTCATCATATAAACATGATGCAGAAATGCACAATTCAGCAAAATGATGCTGAACCGCATACTGCAGTCTGGGTGCCACACTGGCTGTCTGTAGTCCAGCTCTTTCACCAACTGAAAACATTTGGAGCATTGAAGATCAAAGCAGATCCAGGACTGCTGAGCAGCCAGAATCCTCTAAGATTGGAAGAACATTCCTCTCCCAAAAGTCTGGCAGCTGCTCTCCTCAGCACCCAGACAGTTACAGACTGTTGTTAAGTCATAAACATGGCCCTGTCCAAACTTTTTTTTAAGACCTGCATCAAATTCGAATTGACGTTTTTCCCTTGAAATGGTACATTTTCTCAGTTTGTGAAGTTTGGGTCTGTGAGATTTGTAAGTCATTGCTTTCTGTTTTTATGTCCATTTTCCAGCATTTTTTTTTTTTTTTTTAAATTTGGGTTGTAAAAAAACTAACAAAAAAAGAACAGGGTTTTGGCAAATCTGGAATCATTTCCTTATGGTTAAGAACACTGTGGGATACTTTGATCTGGTATTGGGTATTCTTGAACTAAAACAAGAACCAAAATGTAATAGATCAGTGAAACTCCTTAAGTCTAAATAAAACATAAACATAATTAGAATTTTAAGTAAAACACAATAAAATTAAAAATTGCCTGAGAAGTCGGGCTCGGAGTACTAGGATTGATTGTGTGCAGTTGCCTCAGTCCCAACCACGTCTGTTCTGGTTTACATTGTTGAGATAATCACTGCTCATAGTTTGACCTGTAGGGGGCAGCATTGCTCTGCACCATGATAGTTTTTGCCACACTGTGACAGTAGAGCTTTAGAGCTTTAAGAAGAGGCGTTTATGGCATATTTCTCCACGTCTAAATGTTTTGACATTTAAGATCCTGTTTTCACTTCCTCCACCGTGCTCCTCCTGTGTTAGTGTTGGTGGTGGATCAGCCCAAAACCTACACAGGAGGAGGGTGTTGAGGATATCAAGGGAGTCAGGACCACAGAAATGTATTCTGTGGACATGATCATCCTGACTCCATGAGAGGAGATCTTGCATGGGGCTCCAGACCGAGGGTGCTTGATGGTCGTTTTATATTTTCCACTATTTTTAAGTAATCACACCCTACAGTTATCACCTCCTCACCAAGCTTTTGGCTTGACGGTCTGGTAGCGCATTCCAGCGTTGTGCAGGTTTACAGTCCTGACATCCTATGCCAGCATCTTTGGTCTTGCCCGTAGTGGTGGAGAGGCTGGAATGGAAGAAACTGATTCTGTTGACACATGTGCTTTATACACATGACGAGTTTAGATCAGGGGTCATTGATTCTTGTTGACTCTGGTTCAGATCTTTTTCTTTCTACAGGAAGAGCTCTTTGGTTTCTAAGTGCCTCTTTAGCTAGCATTTGTTAACTGTTGTGTTTGTTTATGTGTGTGCGTAATCTATAAGGAACTTTATGACTTCAACTCTCGCCTCTGAAAACCACCAGTTAATAACAGCGAGTACATGGGGAGGTTATGTAATAGATGTGCTGTAACACAGGACTTTGCATGAAGTTGCTGTGATGCAACATGTGCAGGGTACTGTACATGTGTGGCTTTTTCCCAGAATTGCTATCATTTCTTTTCTTTGAGTCTACATATTTTAGAAGAAATATGACACTTTTGATCTGAAGCAGAAGCTCCCAGGTTGTTTTTGTGTGCTAATCCAGGTTTAAAAAAATGTGTCAGTCATTTGGTAAGAGGTTTGTTTAGATTTGGATTATGTGTGCCTTTAAACCCTCAAGCGACATAGATAAAAAGTGAGTAAAATGACAAAGTGGAATCATTTATGACAGGATTACTTTTTCTAATTTATGTTTGTCATTTTCCTTGTCATTTTCCTCTCCAGCAGAAATGTTCCGTCATTAATTATGATTTTCAGGGTTTGGGTTTTTTGGGGTTTTTTTTTTTTTGGGGGGGGGATGTTTAAACAAAGATCATCTCTTACTTCTTATAAAACAAATTTTACTTTGTTTCTATAGTAGTAGTATTAGTAGAAAGAAAATATGTATTGCAGTTGGATCGTTTTATTTTACCATTGTGAATCCATTTCACCTGCTTTTGTGCAAATCGACGTGAAAACGGGAGAAGCCACTGCAAGACGACCCTCAAAAAAAACAAGAAAGGAATGGTTTTAGCACATAGTGGGCACAAACTGCTGCTCCCTCTGGTCTGATTTCACAGAAGCAATGAAAAAAACAAAAACAAGGTGCCTGCAGACCATTCAAGTTGCACAGGTTGTGCAACTCCTCCAGGATGCCAAACATGTATATGCAGATAAGAGAGTTTGCTGCGTCTCGCATCGCAGTGTGGCAAGAGTGGAAGGGATACCAGCACACAGGCTGTTGCGTGAGGAGAGGACTGTCAACCCAGCAGCAGGACCTGCATACATCATGTTGTAGCATCAAATTATTTTGGTGATTGTGTACTTTGATCAACGAGAAATTACAATGAAGACATCATATTCAAGCTGTTATTTATCCTTTGGTACTTTGATGCTTCTGCAAATGAAAGGTGTCAAATATGTGGCCCAGGGGCCAAAACTGGCCCTCCAGTAGGCCCCACAAAGTATGCAAGTTACAGTAAATTAACTGTTTGTTTGTTAAATAAAATACACTGCTAGTCTGGGTATATTAGTGCAATTTAAGTATTTGTGCAAAGCAGATGCCTAGACAGATTGTTTAATTAATGGTTGATGTTTGGATACAAAAATGTCACATTTTAAGATTTTTTTTGGGGGGGGGACATCTTTAGTCATTTCTTAGGACATCTCAGGCTGTTCAACACTGATTTTCAGAATGTATTAATATTTCTTCTATTTCTTTAAAAATAAATAAATAAATAAATTTCAGATCTAATTAGGAATGTGTTTACAGGCTATTTAATTGGCTGTAAAAACAAACAAACAAACTTTGCATTAACTTGTCACATTCATGGCCTTTAAAAAGTTGTTGGAGAAGACAAACTGAACTAAAATGTCACAGCAGCACATAATGCATACACAGCAGGTTTCATGAATTAATGAAATGTGTTCATTTATTTATTTTTTGTGTGTCTTTGCAGGTTACCCATCTCTGCGCATAGAGAAGAATGACCTGAGGAGTGTGACTCTGATGGAGGCCAAAGCTAAAGTTAAAGATATTGCAATCTCAAGGGAGCGAGTCACACTACGAGACGTCTTACATGAAGGTATTTCCTTTCCCAGTATTTTAGGCCTATGCCCTGGTGTTTTGCCTTTTAGCGACATTTCCAGGGAGACTTGAGTCATTTGTGTGATCTAGTCTGTATACGCATGAAATGAAACAGATTTTAAGGAGCTTCGGTCCTGCAGTCATGAATAATCTTGTTATGCTTCATCCAGCATCGAACGTTTGTTAATTTAACTTTTCAGCCTGTGTGTTTTTGTCATGTTCTGAGTTTTCTGTATAAAGAACATAAATGGAGAGAAAAAGGAAAAGACGAAATGTTTAAAAAAAAAAAAAAAAAAAATTAATAGTATTAAAATTTGTATTTGAACATTTCTAGTTGAAATATGTCTGGTTCTAAAGGCCGTAGAAATAGTTTATCTGCTGTTGGCAGTGAAGTTGTTTGAAAAGATTTTGTGTGGTTGAAGCTTGCCAGGATACATCAGCACACCTTTAGAAACCAGTGGGATTGTAGCAACAGTAGTTACGAATATTCCTGCCACTATCGGGAATAGTCAGGAAGCTTGTTACAAAAATGGACTTTGATGAATTTTAACTATCCATCTGTGTATTTCCTGCTGCTCAGCTGAATCTGAAAGGTGATATTAACACTTGTTATTGTTTTAAATTTTTATAAGTAGATTTCTCTAAACACGAATAAAATAATGACTTAGAAACGTATGAATAAACAGAAGCCAAAACACATGTTTCATAGACACAGATAGTCACACTTCACACTAATAGATTATTTAGCAAACTGACTTTGAGGCCTAGCAGACACTAATTGGCTACAGCTGCCTGTGTTGTGAAACCATTCCCTCGGTGTGGGATTTAAATCAGCACTGTAACACTTCTGAAACCCTACACCGTATCTTACACCCTAACCCGACTTGCACCTCCAGAGAAGTGTAACTATGTAACATGTTGAGGCAGCCTGCAGCGACTGCCAGCTGGAGGGAAGTGGATCAACTTCGGTTAGTGTTTTGGTGCTGTAGGCACACGGTGTACAAGAGTGAATGCTAGCAATGATGTTGGCCACTTGTGTAAGGTCAGCACTCATCAGCTTGTTTATTTCTCCTGTAAAGTGAGATCTTTAAACATGGGAGTCCATGGGCATTGACGACATGGTAAAAATGAGGTTAAATACACAATTTGTATATAAATATAATTTGTGGCAAAATTGAAAGTTCAGTGATATAGTTGAAGGATGTCTTTATTAAAGAAAGCAATATTAAAAACATAGTGAACAGAGTTGGGACAAACGAGTTTGTGAGTCTGTCAGCGGCAACTTAAACTCCTTTGATGAGGAATGTAAAGAATCACCCAGGATGGGCTTGGCCTTCTTTAAAGTCCTAACCTTGCACAGGTGAGGAAGGTCATGCAGGGTCACACCTGCAGTTTTGCTGCATACTGTAACTCTACCTTGCAGTATGCAGTTTTGCTGCATACTATACTGCAACTCTACCTTGCAGTATGCAGTTTTGCTGCATACTATACTGTAACTCTACCTTGCAGTATGCAGTTTTGCTGCATACTATACTGTAACTCTACCTTGCAGTCTCGTTTCACAGGCATAGAAGTCATAAAGGAATTTAAAAAGATGTTTAAATTACCATCAAAATTATACAAATGTTATTGAGAAATCCCATGTTTATTTGTAGCGTATTGTGAGCATAATAGTGACGATACGCTTCATGAATGTGGTTTATTTTTCCTGCTGTGGAGTACAAGCATGCCTCATCAGATCAATAAAAAGTTGCCAAGAACATCAAAATAGTAAAAGTTCATTTCTGCGGAGGCATATGAGTTTCTAACAGAGAGCCTTAGACACTGAATTTTCTCAATCTTTTTCTCTTTGGCTTCATATCAAAGCTAAATGTCGGGGCTTTGGTTTGGCTCGATCTGTGCTCCTCGCGTTGGAGACTATTCAGCTTTGTCATGGAGTAAAGGTACTGAACAAAACTGTGCTTCGTTTTCTGGATATTGGCCCACACCGGGGCTTAGAGTGAATGATGTAACATTTACCCAAGGGTGCATACAACACAATGGAGAAGAAAAATGTGGGTGTTCTGTTTTTAAATGCTGCTTGACAGCCTTCAGTGGTTTAGTCACTGCTTCTGTTTACAATGTAACAGAAGCACCACTCTTTCTCTGATACACTAGTTTTACTTTAAAGAGGTTGTGTACAATAAAAAGCCTCGTGTCTAAAAGAAATAATGAAATATTTTACAAAGATTGAAAAATGTTTCTCCTAGTAACGAATAATAATATGTTTTTAAGAAGTTTTCCAAAGAGCTCATAAAGTAACAAACTGTTAGGACTGGAGAGGAGAACCTTTGAGAGGTTTTGGAGTTTCTTCAGAGAACAGGAACTAGTGGAAAGACAGATGGAGATTACTTGCTGCCTTTATAAACTATTCATGCACTCTAGTATTAGATTGTGGGCCTGAAGTTGACTTATGTATGTAAACTTGCAGTAATAATGTAATTGTAAAAACAAACTGGGATTATTCAAAGGAGTTTGCAAAGAAAAGCGTCTGGACTTCTTTAAGTTGCTTGAAGACGTTTCACCTCTCACCTCACCCTTTTCTTTGCAAACTCCTTTGACTACGATGACCTGGATGACTGAGAACCTTCACAGACAAACTGGCATTATATTGATCCCAGATGTTTACAGACATTTGTCAAGAGTGTTACCTCTCATTTGGCATTGATCTTACTGAAGCTAGAGTGGATTTGTTGTGATGATCTCATCTTTAGGAAAGATTAACCCCTCAGATGTATAAAAGTAGACATTTGCTAAAAAGGGGGATCCAGTAAGTGGTGCAGAAGGGTGCTCATGATTTTATCAATGATGGATAATAGTTGTACATTGGCCTCCGTCACAAGATGCAATCAAACATCAGCACAGAATTCCCAGCAAGTGGTGTTGTGCATGCTTTGCACAGCTACCGGTTTAATATCTGGGAAATGTTCTGTCACATTAACGTGTGTGGGATTGCAAAATTTTTCGCTCACAAGCAGTGCAGTTCCTGCTATGAAGTCCTAAAGCCAGGCACAGTCGCGCTGTGGTACAGGAAGTGTGACTACAGCCAACATGTCAAAATTCACACTCTGTTCCCTCTGGTAGCACGTGTAGCACGTTGCCTTCATATGGGAGTCGTGGCCAATCGCACTCTATTCCCATAAGACGCGCCACAGCAAGCCAGAAGTCAGGCAAGTGAAATGAGCAGCTGTTAGTGTTATGATACCCATTTCCCTCCGAGGTGACATGATGACTTTGCAAAAGGTTTTTGGTTTGTTTGGGGTTTTTTTGGTTTTTTTTCACCTAGTTACACACATAGTTACTCCTGATGAAAATATTGACACAAAATAAAGCAAAAAACTTTACAAGGTTTGGAGCACTGCTCTGCTCTGTTCTGTATTATCAGTTTTCTCCAGAGCCTTCTGCAAGGAAACCCACTTTCTAACTTCTGGTATTCGGCTGACGTGCAAACAAAATGATATGAAATGTATTATTAATAAGATTTGAGTTTAAACAACAAAGACAGAGAAGGTCACGTCTCAGAGGGGTGAACTTGGAGTGGAGTTGTGTTGTTTGGGAGCCAGCAGGTCCCGACAGGCTTGACGAAGAAGGCGGGAGAGAGGCACTAACCCTGTTGTTAAGCTTCGACTACTTTCCTGTTGAAACACAAGGCATAGTTGGCCCTGAGGCTCAGATATTTTCTAAGTTTATGTTGATGGTTTATGTGCTTAAATGCCATTTTAGCTCAAAAAGTCCTGGAGCTACAGGGTGACAGTTTAGACAAAGGAGATGATGAACATGCTCACTTGGCCTTTCCACATCGTAAGCTTTTCTCAGTTGGTCTGAGTGATGAAAGCTCCTCTGAGCTAGACTGAACTGCTGTTGCTTTGTATCGCCTTAGTGAAAAGCAGCCAAAACTGCCTCATCCCATTTAGCAACAAGGCATTTTAAGCAGAAGCGTGTCTGCCTCTGTTCACTAATCAGCCAGGCATGGTAGCCTCTTAGTGAGGTGACATTTCAATCTTTGAAACAGTCGCCCCTGGCTTCCTTTCTTTTACCCCTTTCCTCTGATTAAAAACCTGCATTTTGTCTTTGACAGGCACTTTTGGCCGGATCTTCCACGGCGTGCTGCTGGATGAAAAGGACCCCAGTAAGGAGAAGCAGGTCTTTGTGAAGACCGTGAAAGGTATGCTCCCTGTTCCAGCTTAAGTAAACAGATTGTAAAAGAAATGAAAATATTGGCCACTCAGGTTTATCCCTGTCATTCTGTCGATAAGTAACTTTACCCAGTATGTTCAGGGTTATTCAGAGGAATGAGGTTACTGAGGGGGAACACGCTCACATGCACTGTAGTCTGCAAATCTGTGTGCAAATGCAGCAGATCAGTGGAAATATTTCTTTTCTACCCCCAGGCCAGTACATCAGAGTAATATCATTAGAATATATACCACTGCAATAATATAATCTGATCATTTATTTTTACATTTTTATTTTCTATTGATAAAAGAAAAAACAAAGCACACAAAAAGTAAATGTAGTAGACTACACCCTTTACCCCATTTAGACTCGTGGCTGCGTGCTGCAGATATGGTAGCAGCAACATGAGTAAAACTGTTAGTAAGGTCAGCCTGCTAGGTGGTAGCAAACTGAGCGGTTTATCTGCATACAGACAGCTTCACTTTTCTCCTTCAGATATCGGTTTGAAGGTGAAGTTATGTTTTGTTTTGTTTTTCCACATTTGAACTTTTTGAACAGGTGCTTTGAAAATCCTATTGAAGGTTGTGCTGCTGTTGTAAAGCTTTTTCGATAAAAACATTTTCTACTGATTCTTGGTTGCTTTTTAATTCACACACAGTCTCCTAAATAAACATCACGGTCCTCATAGATCCTGTTTTTAGTTACATTTTAGTGACATTCTCACACTGCGAGTCCTGCTACCTTCAACTAAAACATTAAAACCACCTTTTTAATATTGGAAGGTGTATTTAATTCCAAGGGTTACACTGGGAGATGAGAATCAGATTAAAGAAGCAGACATGCATAGTTTAGCACCAGGATTTAATTTTATATGAATTGTGATTTAATTTAAGTTTTATCCTTATTAAGTCCTCGACCGGCCTAGAATGAAAGTTTATTAGGCTTTAAAATGGGGAAAAATAATGGTGGTTACTGTTCTACATGATGGCTACCAAACATCTATTTCCCACAAACAGTCGGCTGTGGGACATTTCACGGATGCTTGATCCAATCAGGATCTGGGGAGTTTGGAGGCCAGGTCATTTGGCTTTTATGTGGCCAGATTCATTGCCAGTGCTGCGTGGGGTCCTGTGCCATACAATGAAATGTACAGGCTGGTTCTTTGCTACGTTAACTGTTATATAGAAACACAACAGTGGATGGTCCATTGATTTAAGTTCTCATTTCACCCACTTTCACTCAGTGAAACCAATGTCCAAAGAAAAACCTTCAGAAAATTTGGAGAGCTATTGCTCAAAACCACCTTAATAATTTCAGTAAAGTTCCTCTCCTTGGAAGCAAAATACAAATAAAAAATGGCTGTAGACCTGTAGACACAGTGTTGTATAACAGCAGATTTGTGGCACACAACGCCCGCATGAGTGAGCGCTGCGATTCCATCACTGAACTGAAACATGATTGTAACACTGAAGATGTGGGCGGGATGACAAATATTTGCTAACTGAAACATAACCAACACGTCAGGGTGCAGTTTGGAGTTGTTTTTTATGCCCTGCGGATGAGCACCGATGATTGTTACCCAACCATTGTCTCTCAGAAAAAGTAGGCACTTCACTGCTAGCTTCAGCCGATGACCCTATATGGGTTTCAATCCAATAAACAGACACAAGAATTTGACTCACGCTGCAGGGTTGCATGCCAGCGAAGCAGCTCCCGTATGCAGGACTGTCAGGTTCTTTGTTAGCGGCATGTGTCGGCTTTCTCTGCCAGTTGCCTTTTGACCTCTCTATTCTCTCATGTTTACTCAGTGAGGGGTGGATACCACTCGGCGAACAATGTCTTCATGCCAGTTTTGGCTTTGTTAAACTCTTTACTTCCTCCTCATTCGCCTTTTGGGAAGGGAACAATACTGCTTTCCATAAGTACTAGACGATGGCAAAGCTGCAAACGCAGATTAAAAACTTGCTCAAGTCCGTTTTCCCCTGAAGTTTCCCACTACAGATGACTGCTGGCAGAGAAACTGCAATGAAATGATAAAAATCAAACGCCACATGGCACCAACAGATGCTCATTGCTCCAAGTTTGTTGTTTTTCATTTAAATGTTTGGTGTTTTTTTTTAATCCAATAAAATTTTTCAGATCATGCTTCTGAGGTGCAGGTGACGATGATGTTGACTGAAAGCTGCAAACTTCGTGGCCTTCATCACAGGTAAATCTTGCCACATATACACATAGCTGGGCCTTTAGAGAATATTAAATATTCAGGCATCCTGTTGATGCACATGAGGAAAAAAAAGACTCTATTGTTCGGCATCATATAAGGAATCATAGCTGCGGTCATACAGTTACCGTCCCATCAGAGTTTTTCATAATTTTTTTAATTACAGTTTCTTTAGAAATGCAAGTTTATTTTGAAAGCCAAAAGAAATGTCACAACACCAACATGGTTTGTGTCTTACGTCACCGGTTGGATGTCTTGTTAACACTTGAGCATAGCATGCCAGCCCAGTTTCTGTGGTCGTCTCTTAAAAGACTCAATTTAAACATTGATGAAAGAACACCACATGTTTGCAAACAGGGCTGATACCTTAACAAGGAGTGTGAATCGAAGTCAGTCTTTGTGACATTTGTAATCAAATCTATTGTCTGAAAGGCTCTGAATTTATTCAAAGGAGACCTTTTCTTTTTTGTTTTCTTGAACATACTGATAAAATGGTGGATGTTCCTATTGAAGATTGGCAAACAGGGTATCTGGGTATCTGGGTATCTGATATATGTGATTTTTATGTTCTTGACACAGTTTTATGGCCCAAACGTCAGCATGGATTTTTTTTTAGGGAATGGCCGTTTGTGAAATCAATTTGTTGTTAGCTTTGTGTTTTGTCTTAAGACTTCATGAGAATTTAAAAAATTCAAAAATAAAATTATTCTTCAAATATATCTTCTTCCAGTAGTGGCTGTTCAGCTCAAACTTGACCCATTTCATATAAAAGCCAAAAGCTAAACACTCGATTCCAGTTTTTCCCCACTGATAAGGATACAGAAGCCCCAACGACCAAAGGTTTTTGCTTAAGAGAAACGGCCATTTAGGTTTGTTTAACAAGAGGGGTTAGATCCCTAAACCGTCTTTTTCTTTCAGACAGAGCATGGACTGAGGACTGCAGCAAGGCCCAGTGAAGATGAACAAGGATTATTTTTGAATTAATATACGAAATATTATTTTTTAATATTATATGAACGTAGTGGCTAAGAATAAATACGTGGAACAGGAATTTAGCAGAACAGGTGCAATTCCAGGTCAAAGCAGCATTTCTTCGGCAGATTTTACCCGAAATTTACTACAGCAGCCTTACAGCAGTGTACTTATGTGGAAAAGATTGTCGTCACGATGTCCCACGCCTTCCTCTTTCCTCTGCATGACATCAGCTCAGTCATATTTGCTGACAGTTCCTCTTTGGTGGTTTGGATGATAATATCCTTTAGTCCTCCTTTAATGTGCAGTAAACTTGTACATGAGCAGAAATGATGATCTGGTACACTCAGGTCCTGTTTCCTCAGTTGGTTGTTTTCTCTTTTCTTTTAAGAAATCTGCTTCCCATAAGCCACGTGTGCACAGAGGATGGAGAGAAGCCCATGGTGCTGCTGCCTTTCATGGCTTGGGGTAATCTGAAGCAGTTCCTGCGGCAGTGCAAGTTAGCTGAGGCTAACAACCCACAGGTGAGGCTTCAGCTCAGCAGACAAACTATAATCAAAAGCAATATTAAACCCCCCCCCACCATTAAAAGTCATGTTCTCGGCCATGCCTGGATCTCTTCGGGCACATCTGTCTTCTTTTGACCGTTCCAACCAGCTGCTCCGTACTACTCAAGCAACTTTTGTCTCAAACCAAATGTGGGACAAAATTTGGAGGGTCATGTCTGGTAATGAGTGCTTGGTTTTCAGCTATGACCAAGCTGTATTCAGGCAGTGTGTAATAGCACTGACATTACAACTTTGGAAACATAAGTGTGCGAGTGGGTCTGTCTTTACTGGCACTTTTGCAATAATATTAATATAAATAATAGCTTTATTTATATAGCATCTAAAAGAAATATTTTGACATACAAGCAAAATAAGGATGTTAAATTCAAAGCTGCATATCAGAGCCAAAAAATAAAACTGAATAAATTTATGGAACAATTAAAAAAACAGGAAAATATTTCATTAAGGAAAACAAATTGTCAGCAGTTATAATGGGAAAAGTACATAAAAGAATTAAAGGGAAAAAAACAGATGCATAAATACACATTTTTAAAAATACGCGACTTGAAGGCAGTTGCAAGCTGCTTTTTCTTCAGGCAGGACGTTTCGAAGCGAAGGGATCCTGACAGCAAAAGTAAGTGATACGTCAATGCAGCATGTAGAGACTCGCAGCTAACACTGAGGAAAAAACCTCCATGATCACCTTAAACCGTTTTACCAGTAGCACCAAATCTGCTTGATTTGACTATTCAGTGTTAGGGTTTTTCATTAGGCTCTAGAACCTGTTACCAGGTGCTTTTAGTACCTACTCTGTTCAGGTTCTAAGCAAGCTGAGTCGAGCCATGTGACAGCAACAGACTGTTTGCCGCTGATTGGCCAGGGAGGCATTGAGTCATGAAAATGACTCCATGACCAGAATCAGACCTGGCAATGAAGGAAACGAGGAGCAGATACAGTTCAGCAGGAATACCATCGCTTTGATGGCCTCCATTCTGGTGTTATGCCGCAGACAAATGACATCATGTGACTTTATCTCATTTGTAAATGGATGGTTGCTATGGTTAGGCTCACAACATGTGGGGATTAATGAGAGAGAGATGATTTAACTCCTTGACAATGAAAGCACCCCTGACCTAGAGATGACCAAATTCAAGTGGAGACTGTGGATTTATGAACCTGTTCTCAGAGCAGGTTGCGTGTAAAACCATTAGAATAAATGTGTCAGTGTGTGCTTGGTTCCTCTTTAACATTTATTAAGCCATTAAAATAAATCCCCCAGATTGAAAGAGAAGTCAGATTCCATCGTAGTGTCAAGCATGAAAGAACATTTTGTGTTTGCAGCAATCAGCGGCGAGTAACACCTACAGTAATAACTACTGTTTACACTGTTATTAAGAGGTCTGTTGATACAGTGATGAAGCCGGTGCTCAGGGCAGAGGTTTTTAACTCGCTGTGTGGAGACAATCGGGCTTTTGTACAGTTAACCCCAGGGAGGCTTTCATGCGCTTGGAGAAAAGCCACAGCAGATCCAACCAATCAATCAGCTGCAAAATTGAGATGCAGAAAAATGCTTTGCGATCACAAGATGAAGCTTGCCACACATTTACAATAATCAAACGCCTTTTTCAGGCACACATCACCACCTTCCTTCTCGGCAGCTTCAATACGTACCTTTGGCGGCTACGGGAGACAAAGACTTAGTCATTAAGTTGGTGGTGTTGCAATAAACACTGAGCTATAAATCAGCTCTGTATCAGGCCAGCTTGGATGAAACTCGCGGGGAAATGCTCCGAGAGCACAACATTTATTCTGCAAGCGAACATCTGGTTTAAAAGGTGTGACTGTGGAGGGAGGGAGGAGGTTTGGAGCGTTGACCTTGTTCTTAGACATTTTTCTTTCACCGACAGCTGAGATGTATTCTGCACAGTTTGAATGTCTCGTAGCAGCTGCACATGTAGCCGTTTCGCTTGAGCGGTTGACTTAAAGTCTTCTAATCTTTGTTCACTGGTTGCCCAAGTCTTTGTATTTCGGTATAGTCCCAAGCATTAATTTTGCCTGCATCACAGTGTCAACTGCCAGATAAGACAACAAAGTCCATTTCCAGTGTTTATATCCGAGCCGGGGATTGTGCTGAGTAAATCAGACCAGATGCAAGAGAATTCAACCATACACACAATTATTTGGAGCTGTTACTTAAAGAGCTCAGTGTTGTCTTTTCAGCTATCTGGGATGTTTGTTACAGGAGCAGCCTCACTTCGTTAGCGGTCGAGAGTCTTTTCTCTGACACACCTGCTGACTTAGAGCTATTGTCAGTAAGCCCTTCAACAGCTCCACAGACAAAGCAGACTCATTTCTCTAATGCAAGACTCGCTTAAACCTCTGAGGAAAAGAGTTTCTGCGTCACATCAGATCAAATCCTCAGAGCAATGTTAACCCTTAAGCAACCAAACGGCTAAAATGACCAAGTGCGGTCACGTCTAGCTTTTATCTAAGAAAACTGTGTTTCTCATATCTATATTTTTACTTTATCTGTGACTGATATTCTAAAGCTACTCCATAATACTTTGATCAGGAATAAATGACAGTGAAGTCCGTCTGTTCAGGGTGTTCTCCTTTGTTACATCCATGCTTCAGTTTCAAACTAACATCTTAATTGTAGGTGAGACATGTTTCAGATATTTCCATCATCACTTTGAGCTTTAAGTATTTGCCTCAAGGTTTTTGCAGCAGTAAATCCTGCTGTTCTGTATGTTAGCCATGGTTCACTGCAAAAACATGACAGTGTTGTTATTAAAAAGTGGAAAATTACAATAAAATAAAAGCATATTATGTTTAAAAAAAAAAAAAAAAGTAAATCTATTTTATACACTAAAAAATAAAATAAGGGAAAGTAGACTGACAAATGTATGGTAGGAAACATTTTTACGCTTAAGGGTATCACAATGGTACATGAGAAAAATATAGCCGGATGCTCATCTTTAGTCTATTTAATGAAGGACTGCAAAACTTTACCGACATAATATGAATTTTTTTTTTTTTTTTGTTAGATAAAGGCTCTCACTTTACTAGATTTTTGAATGCAGCATCAAATTAATGATTCAGATGCTCAAAGTAGTAGAAATTTAAGCAACACACTTAAAGTTGTGCTGTTTACAATCAGGATTTTTTTTGCTTCTTCCCTGTAATGAACTTTAAATGTAACAATATGGGATTTATCATAGTTTCAACAAAGTCCATCAAAGGAACAGGAAGAAGTACGTATGGGTACTCTGGAGGTTTGATCTTGTTTCAGATAATTCATTGGAAAAAAAACTTCTAGAAGTGCATTTTGGGTAAACTTTCAAGGCTGATATCAGGATGTGGGTTAGGCGGCTGCTCAAAACAAGTTGGAGCATATGACAGGTTGCCTTTTTGCCTACATTTTGTCAACTGGCTCATGGTTTAGCCATGATTCCTTGTGTGTCAAAATAAAATATGACTAAATCATAAAATTAACACTTGTAAATGTTGCTTTTGGTCATGATGGTGATATTGGTGTTCACCAAACGAACAGACTGTGTCACGTCGATTGTGGCACTTGGAGTGGGTGTAAAACGGATTTGGTTTCAGTGTTTAACAAAGCTTAAATGTGTTGTGTGGGTGTTTTGGTTTTTTGGCTTTGAAAAATGCATTTGGTTTTCTCCTCTACTTAAGAACACGAATTAAAAAGCACAAAAACTCACCTCTGTGCATTTCAGGCCCTTTAACTCAATTAACTACAATTTTGAATGGCTTCTTTAGCTATTCTAAAAAATACTGTGCAAAAAAATTAGCTATTTCTTCGGTAAGGTGGGAGCTTTTCTCAGATTTAATGACATTTGGGGAGGACTTAGGTTTTTTATATTATTTTATTTTTTGATGGCAAGAAAATCAACAAACTCCATATTGAAGCACGCTCTCATCTTTCGAACCAGGACCCTCTTGTTGAGGGGCAGCGGTGCTTTCAGCTGAGCTACCGCAACATTCTGCTGTGTTTACACAGTGTACATGAATGATCTTGTTGCATGAGGTAGGTATATAGATGAGGAAATATTTCTGAAACTGTTGAGTCTAGACAGAGATTAATGTGGATGTAGTCTTAGTTGACCCTTTTAGCACCAAAAAAACACCTGTCTTTTTCTCCTCGTCATGCTGATGTGTGCTAATTATCTTATTATACTCGATGTTGACACTGAAATAAGAGTTTAGAGGTCACCAAAGTTGTTACACTTAGTCATGAGGGAACATGTTGTACATGCGTATGTATATATTTTTGAAATTTTAAAGGAAACTTTGAGCAGCCTGGTTTCATTTAAACAAGTCAAGTCTTGTTTTTCCAGTCTCCTTGCAGTTGAATTTATAGTTGTGGTGTATGTAATGCCCATATTTCACCCACATTGTCCTGTTCCAAAGAAAACTAGAACAATTTTACACAGAAGTCACCAGGAGTCCTCTCTCTGTCTTTTCTTTTTCCTGTCTGTTTCTCAACTGCACATTGTCGCCCTCTCTCCCCCATTTCCTTTCAGGCAATCTCTCAGCAGGACCTGGTTTACATGGCCATCCAGATTGCATGTGGAATGAGCTACTTGGCTCGCAGGGAGGTCATACACAAAGACCTCGCCACAAGGAACTGCGTGTAAGTTTTCAGCGACCTGACTCTAGCTGTCGTCACGCTGTCCTCAGTAGCTTTCAGGTGATTTGGTTTGGAATTTAATTTGTCAAAAATAAAGGCCGTGCTTTCCCTCCACCGACAGCATTGACGACAACATGCAGGTGAAGATTACAGACAATGCCCTCGCCCGAGATCTCTTTCCCATGGATTACCACTGTCTGGGGGATAATGAGAACCGGCCTGTCCGCTGGATGGCCCTGGAAAGCCTGCTCAACAATGACTTTTCCAGTGCAAGTGATGTGGTAAGAACTACCAGATATGCAGTTTACTTCCATAGACTGTGTATAAATGATGGACACGGCCACTGTGTTTTCAACCATTTAGGGCTGCAACGAAAGATTATTTTGGTAGTTGACTATAATCTGCCAGTTTTTCTTTGATTAGTCGTTTAGTCATTAGTCTGATCTCTGCTCCCTATGGGCAAAACAACTGTTCTAGGCTCGAGTACCTCACCTGCTCAAGTCCGCCCACCTGTGAATATCACCCTGTTGTCTCATCCCACGGCAAATTAAAATAATGACCCAGGAAACATGAATTTGAAAATACTCAAATGTATTTTTTACATCTCTCAATAGGACCGTCAGAATAAAAATGAAATAAATCAAAATATTAGGTAAAACTATTTAACCCTTTAAAACCGGTGGGAGCGGGCACGCTCTGTTTTGGGTAACTATTTTTTTAATCCCTGTAGAACCGGAACCACGTAATCTAGCGCAATAATTTTTATTTGCATATGAAACCGGAGGAGTTGTACTTACATCTTATGCCATCAGCTTGTCCTAGGTCACGGTTTCCTTCCACATATAGCTTTGCAAAAATTGCATAAAAAGCACTTGCAGCATCAAAAACATAATATTCCAGAAACACGCTTTGCCGATCCAATCAGCTATTCAAAACACTTCCTACATTGGAATAGACGTCAGCGTGAACTATCGCATGTCCGCCATTACTTGGCCGAAACCGGAAGTGATGTCATTTTCGCGGATTTTTTTTTTAATTTTTTTTATTTATTTATTTTTTACCTTCGGGGTCTTATAAGCCTATACTGGTGTTTTTAAAAGTCCTGCTTTTCTGAATAGTTTCTGGGATGCTTAGAACTCAAATTCCACTGCTGGAAATAGTTTATTTTGATGCACATGCTGTTTTTTTTTTGGTTGCAAATTTGCATTATAATATTTATTTTCGTTTTTCCTGCAGTATATAAAAATTTGAGTATCTCAAAAATAAAACTATGAAGACACTCAAAATAAATTTCCCTTTGTTGGAAACTATTTTGTGCAACTTTTTTGTATTTACAGTTTGTGAGGGATAAACCTCTTAAATTTTTCTAACTAGAAATATATGTAAAAAAACAAAAATGATTTTCTTTTTTTGTAGTTTATTCCACTTTTTTGCAATTTATGTAGTTACTATGGAGTTAATGCATACATATTATTACAATTTGGGCTATAATGGTTGTATTGATGTATAGCAACTTGAAATGCTCCCAAAAATGGCACTACAGCATGTAAAAATGTAAAGATAAGCTCTGGCGGACTTGGTTCTATGGTAGGTCTTAAAGGGTTAAAGTGCCAGTAGTATTTAAAGGGGACATGGAACACTACACACATAAAGGCTAATTTACACAACTGAGCCATGCTCTCAAAAACTGAAATAGATGTCTGTGATTTCCATTTTCTTCCGTCCTCCTGTTTTGCCGTTTGCAGTATGTTTTTCTTCTTGGTATTGAGTGCTGTCTTGGCAGACGATATAGGCGATGCTGCCCCCATAGGTTTGTAAATGTAAAACACATTTACGTGATATTGGTATATGATAAATCGAATCAGTGTCTACAATAATATTGTCAAGGTCATTGATTATTTTGATGAATTGTTGCGGCCCTTCACCTATGCACATTTTGAGGCCTAATTCTATATAGCGATATTTAAAACTATATTTCTTACTGCCATTGTTTGTATTGACGGCATGTATAGGCACACTTTTGGAGTGCTTCTTGTTTCCAATGTACTTTCAACATTTTATTATGGGAGTCGGTGGAGATTGACTCACTTTTGAAGTGTCCAGTAGATGAGCTACAGTTTTTGTTGCTTCCTCTTGGGCTTCATTTTTGCTTTTGTTTGCTTGCTGTTGCTTAACAAGGCAACGCTGTAACTGTAACTGATTCGTTGTCACCAAAACAATAGCAGAAGTGACCTTTCCTGTCTCTGTGAGGTTTTTAAATGCGAGTATGTTTCCAGTAGACATGATGCGGTAAAGGCGATCCAGGAAACGGCACCGATTGTGTGCAATCCATTCTTAGACACTTGGTCAAGGTGTCAAAGGGAAAGGCGTGTCTGTGGCTCTTCTCGCTTTCCTGTTCCAGGATAGAAGACCGGGCGCGGCGGAGGCAGTCGGGAAGTCTGCCTAACAGATCCTCAGAGACACCACTGAGACACGAGCCAGACATGTCCCCACCCCCTCAACATTCCTGTTATGGTCACACCACTCCATGGCAATCATGGCACTTAGATTTAACAGAGGCCTGGCATTAACAGCCACCCAGTGCAAGTCCATACAAGTACCTGGAGCTGTATAGCATCTTGAGTGTGCCGCTGTTACGCACATGAATGTGTTGTGCCCTTACATCAGCAGGTACACAAATCAGATAGCAAGCGAGACAGGATGGGAGCGTTCCTATTGGCATGTTTAAGCTTTACTGGGAATGTTGGCAGCAGCTTATTCGCTGATGTGGGAACAGGGTGGTTTACCGTAGAACACGTTTTTGTTTTATTGTCCCAACCCCCCCCCTTCTGAAGAGCCCACCTTGCGCTTAATTCCTAAACAGTCCTTGCACTTCCTTTTAAAGGTCCTGTGTCACCCTATTAAGGCTCGGGGCACACTAACACAGCAGAAACTCTGTGCTTTCAGGCCTATTCTGTCTGTCAGTGTCAGTTTTATTTTAAATATCATGGTTTCCAGAGTTTAAACAAACAACTGCAGGGTCAAAACCTACTGGAAGCACCTTTAATATGATTTGAGTAATTCGTCTTTTCTCTGCTCAGAGGTCGGAGTGAACACTCGCAGGCAGTTTGAACCCTGATAATAACTGCTTACACTTTCACGCTCAACAAAAACTGTCAGCAGTGATTTATATTCCAAATACATTTCTTGACATAATTTCCTCACATTGTTCATGTGGAACATCGTGTATTTGAATACAAGTACAACAAGTGGGAATGCTACTTTTCCACCCTCTTATGTTTGCCCTGTTTAATGAAAACACATTAAAAGCTTGTATTTTTTTTTATAAAGTGCTGTGAATGAATGCTAAGCACTGGTCTCAGGGTTATTCAGAGAATTTGTGTGTTCACAGTGGGCTTTTGGAGTGACGCTGTGGGAGCTGATGACTCTGGGGCAGACACCCTACGTCGACATTGACCCTTTCGAGATGTCGGCTTACCTAAAAGACGGGTACAGAATAGCACAACCAATCAACTGTCCAGATGAGCTGTAAGTTGGGCCTCACACACACACACACACTCTGTATTTTCACTTGTATATTTGACTTTGGTAAGAGTTGGAGCTAGTTTTTTGAGTGGTCCTTCCTTTTCTTGTCCTATTTGTAGACAGTTTACAGACCTTAATAATATACAGAACCACAGAAACACTAAGTCCACTGGTATCCGCTGGGTAAGGTATAGATCAGCGTGGCCAGGTTTGGTTTCTGTAGGATTATTACTCTAATCCCACAATTTCTGATCTGCAATGACAACAAGTCAAGGATGATGCAGTGCTGGACCTCCTTTATAAATTGTTTTGTTTTTTCATGATTGTAAGTAGCAGTTTATCAGTATGGCCTTCTCATAACAAGATGTTTTAGCCTTTCCCCCCTCAAAAGTGTAACAAGAAGCAATTCAATTACTTCCAGTGCAACCTAGAAGTAATAAATGTATGCGCTAGCTTTTCAGCATAAATCTGAGACTGGATGACTCAGTGAATGTTGTCATTTCCACACTAACTGGTTAAAAGGTCAGTTTGCCTACTTTAAAGCTGTAGTTCTCAAAGTGTTTCATAATTTGCACTAATCACCAACAGAAAACCCCCCCACAATGTTTTTCCTAAACAGACTGGTATCAGTGCAACAATATTCTGGAAAATCATTACCGTTCACCTTAGTTTCACCTGAGGTGGAACTCAGTGGCTGCGTGCTCAATCAGTGGGGCCGAACCCAAGATATACAACAGAATTTTTTTTTCGTTTGTAAAGACAACATTCGAGCTTTCCAGTTCAACGACAAAGAGAGACGGTGGAAAAGAGCGTCTCTCTTTTTTGTTTTAGAGGGTAGCGTCACTGCAGATCAGTGCAAAGTTCAGTAAAGGTCATCACCTCGAAACTCAAAGTCCTTTTGCACTGTTTCCAAACACTTTGCTCTCCAATGTGTGCCTTTCTCTTGTTTTGTATATATTCCTCTAGTTTGTATATATTCCCCTTGGCTGTATATCTGTTCTGTTTGCTGTTTATTCCTGACCCTAACCCTTCTGCACATTTGACATGGCGCATCTATAATTTCGTTGTACGTGTACATTGACAATAAAGCGCTATTCTGTTTTATTTTATTCTATGAAATATATGAAATATCTTTCAGTCACCATCAGAGCACCAAATAAGTGAATATCTTCCACTGGAAGGCTGTTTTCATACTGGCTTTTCCTTTAATTTGTCACACATCTGTAAGTTGGCAAACGTCCGCAGTGAAGAGTGTATTTTCAGCTGCAGTGAAGCTTGTTATTGGAGACTGTCAGCACAATAAATGTGCTGCTAGTTGACACATTGTTTGAGGACCTGAGTCGAATCAAACTGTTCAGCTGCTACTAGCTTTGATTGATGCAAAGTTTAACTTCATCAGGCTGTCAAGAAGAAGAGGCAGTGTTGTCCCACTGGTTTCATTTTTTTTTTTTTTTTTTTCCATCACTGCAGTAGTATTTACCATCTGATCCCCCAAAACAGGTTTGTGGTGAGGAAGCTCAAAGCAGCCCTGGCAGTGCATGGATTGATTAGTGTTTGGTGAAAATTTTCAAAGAAGTTAACACCTGCTGGAAGCCGACTCGGGAGAAGCAGAAATGTGTTTGTGCCGTTCCCGTCAAATTCTCGTGGTATTTCTGTCTTCGGGGTGTACTTAAACCTGCAAAAGTTCCATTCCCAACAATCTCTGAAGACGGCAAAGAGGGAAAGAAGGTGTCTGGCCTTTACTTTAAAACACCCCCCAGAGGATTTAGGGGTAAGAACTGCTTCATGAGGAGTTGACATTTGCTTGAGGCCAGATCCAGATGTGCTTGGATGTGCCATCCAGCCGTTTTCTGGATAACCCGGGTTGAGTGGTTGAATGGTCCCGGATCACCACTTTTAGCTTTTCTGAGAGTACACCAAGGCATTCCCAGGCCAGCCAAGAGACATAATCTCTGTGGTGTCTGTCCTTGTGTTTCTTTCCACCTCAGTTAGGTATCATCCAGGAGGCATCCTTGCATATCTGCACTAGTAGCTGGAGGAGTAGAGGCTTTACTTTGAGCTGCTCCTAAATAACCAAGGAAGATACAGGAGGCTGATTTCTGATTTTACACCTTCCATCCCTTCGCCAACCAGTTGACATTGCAACTTACATGCATGTTTCCAGTAAGCCCAGTAATGTACAGTGGTTCCTGTCCATGCTGAAGCACTAAGAATAGAGTATATTGTTTGCTACACAGACTGTGAAAGCCCACAAGGCAGATTTTTGATAAACACACATTTATCTTAACTTTGTTGAGCTTTGTGGTTCCAGCTCTGCTGTATGTCTGCTGCATTACTGTTTAAGTTCATTGAGAGAAACGAAAAACAGACTCGAATTCGTCGTGTGTGCACGTGCTTGGCAAAGAAAGACGATGCTAAAGAAAACACATTTTGGAGCCGAGCAGTTATCAGACAATGCTTTAGATATGGAAAGAAGATCTAAAACATGGAGAGCTTTGGCACCAGAGATTACTTCACTACATCAGGATCTGACTAAATGTGAAATACAGTAACGCTCTTCCCTCTGGTTCCTGTGTTATGGCATTTAATTATTCACCTGTGACCGTGTGGACTTGATCATTTGTCTTAAATGTTGTTATAACCAGTGTGTTTATAAGTGTCTTCTTAAGTTTGGCTTTTAACCACCAAATTCCAATTGGTTGATGAGTGCAGATTTGATGAAACTCCCTCCAGGTGTTCCTCTGATATTACTTTTACATGAATTCCTCGGAGCGCCGCCATCCCAGCGCAGAGGCATTTAAAGAAAACAAACTCGTGTCAAATCCCCACAGAAATGTGCAATTCTTGTTGATTAAAGGAAACTCAGGATCTGATTGCCTGAAATCTGTTAAGTAATCAAAAAACTGTTTCCTTGCAAATACAATAGATGTTGAGGCGATGGCTTCCTTTTCCACAATACTAGAGCTTACGTAATCGAGGCCGTGCACTGATAGAAAGGTAATTATATCTCACGCATTTCTATCAGCACTGCACAGGCAGCTCCTGGTTCAAGACAATACAGCAGTTGCAGTATAATACTAGGCAAATGCTTCCTTTAAATCCAGTTATTCCTCTTATAAAAACAAAGAAAGCATTTATTCACTTTCATTTTATTTACATGGCACTTACGGAGCTTCAAGAGCACCCCCATGATGTCACAGCATGTATTCATTTGTGTTTCTGAACACAATTTTTATTTTTCTAGTGTTCCTGGACATGAATTTCTCCTTTTTTTTTCATAGCTGTTGATTCACAAAGATTTTCCACTTTTTTTAAAAGATGGAAAGGTCAGCAAATGGAAGCATTACTTTCCCAGGACATCTGCTTGTTTAGGTTTAGGCAGTGCCAGTCTAAGCTGGGAGGCCCAATTTTCGAACCATCTGTGAGGTGTTTTCAGACATGACTCCTCTGTGAGCTTTGACCTGATCCTTCTCTGTGTTGCAGGTTCGCAGTGATGGCTTGTTGTTGGGCCCTGGACCCGGAGGAGAGGCCCAAGTTTCAGCAGCTGGTCCAGTGTCTCACAGAGTTCCACGCAGCGTTGGGTGCTTACGTGTGAAAGCAGTGGGTGCCGCTTCTTCTTCTTCTAATCCATTAAAGCAACGACACTAAAGGCTGGCGGACACTTTTCACGAGGAATGCACATTTGAAATTGTGCCTTATCACATGAAAAATGAGCAGACTTGTGCCCGAGGCTTTTGTTTTGTACAGTTCTTTTGGAGTTTTTATATAGTTAAATTACCTTTTTACAGCATAGCAAAGTAAAACGACTCTGTGTTCGATATTGTTCCATTTGCTTTGAAAGCATCTAGAAAAGGCGACGATCGACGATCTCCACACGCAAAGAGGACCAGAACAACAGAAAGATGATATCCGTGGACTTTTTTGTGCCATTGAACGACTTTTTAAAAGAACAATTTTAAGCTTCTGCAGTATTTTCTACAGATTCTGTAATGTTGTGTAAATTTTAGATTTGTTTTGGGTGTAAGTAACTCCACAGCAGAATGAGTTAGGCACCAAAATAGACCAGAGAGCTTCAGTAACCATAATCTTCTCGGACACGCTGCTCCGCTCAGGCTCGGTACGAGAGGCAGATCTGTTGAAATGATTTCTCTGCAAATGGTACAGCGTTTCCTCTGCCGCGGATGAGTTTCCTTTTCTGGAGCGCACTCAACAGAGACGTCACACCAATTTTTTTCCTATGCCAGCAGCGCACATAAAGACATGTGGACACCACAGCTGGAACATCAGCTCTGCAGAGCTATCTGTATAAACCTGATTTTTACACGTGGACACTTAATATTTCAATGTCACTGCTGTCTTCCTCTTGTACTTTTTATTTCCGCTGTCAGAGCCACCGTGTGTGTGTGTGTGTGTGCGTGTGTGTGTGTAAAAGGTGGATGTGATGTGACCAGTTGGTTAGTGGAGCATTCTCGCCGCCACCATCAGATCGAAGCGTCTGAGAACCAACGTTCGAAGATGGATCGATGTCAGAGGGACATAAATCGTGGTGGACAGAATCTGTGGGATGCATCTGCTTCTTACTAAAGTACAGTAGACTATATATAAAAGATTGGTGTAGGCGCTGTATCAGCTCACTGGCAGCGTAGTCATGGTCTGAATCGACACCGAAGCGGCGCCTTGCACCGGCAGATGTGACGTCACTTTTGTTGTGCGATGTTTGGCAAGGAGACAACGGCGAATATAACAGTGCGACTGTTATACTGAGGCTTTTGTGGTTTTGTGCACATTCTGATGGCAGAAAAACATCAGAAACAAGTGAAAGAAAACAAAAAGATCATCAGAACAAGTTCTAAAGAAAAAAAAAAGAAAAGAAATAGTCAGACGTCAGAGCAGAAATGTGAAAATGAGGCTGTGAATTTTATCCATCGCAGAAGAGAACCTCTCAGGTTACAAGCCACGAAACAAACAGACTGGACTGAAGAAAGGATTCGGGTTTAGTGAGCGACTCATATCAGGCGGCTTTCCGGAGCTTAAAAAATCTTTAATAAGGAAAATTTCAACACAGCAGTAACATTAGCATGTTAGCAGAAGTAGCCTGTAAAAAGAGTTTCTCTCCAGCATCACTCAGTATTCGTGCAAATTTTTCATAAACGGGTCAATTGGTGGCCTGAACACAAACTGAGGTCAGCCTTTGAACCACAGGTTATCTCTGTGGTTACAGTGTGATGATGGAGCAAGTCCGCTCTTTGTTACCTTATTGTTCATTTATTTAAGGCGGAGGGAGTCTGGAAGCTCTTCTATAAATCACCGCTCATGTTTTCTGCAGCGCCAAATCAGCCGTGTCGCCTTAAACCACAATCGATCAAATATTTGCATTAAATGTTCCAGACATGGCCGCAAACACATTTGGATGCCTTTAGTTTTGGCACAAGGTTTACGAAAACGCCTCACAAGTGTCACTCGCTGCCAGCGGTTCTTCACCCACAGAACAAGTCATCTACTACGTCCATCTTCTGTGTACAGTGTGTTTTTGAGCTGCGTTGTTCGGTGTCAGAACGCAGCTCTTCACATGACTGCTCGACTCATTTTGACTTAATCATTGTGAACACACACGCCAGCTTGGTCTCATTGTATCCTTCCACTATCTTTATGATGTGTTTTTTTATGGTCACTGCATGTTGAGATAAAGGTTGTAAACTGCTTCCCAATTTCATATCCACAAATTAAATGGAATCTTTTGAATATATTACCCCGTTCTTTTGTCTTTTTTTTTCTGTCTTCATCCAAAGCTTGTTTTCTGTAGTTCCTCAAAAGTTGCAAACATAGGTGTGTCCCCCCCCCCCCCCCCCCTGCTAACTGTATCTAAATAAAGACACCGAGCTACCGTGAATCATCCCCCAATGTCTGCATTACTCATTAAGCTTCCTTCTTCACTGCTGTGCATTCTTTCTTTTCTTTGCTTCATTGTTTTATGTCAGACAATTTTGCACCGGACATCTTTTATCCTTTCGCCAGCCAGTTGATGTTGCAACCTTACATCCATGTTTCCAGTAAGCCCGGTAACGTACATTGGTTCCTGTCCATGCTGAAGCACTAAGAATAGAGGATATTGTTTGCTGTACAGACTGTGAAGCCCCAGGAGGTAGGTTTTTGAAAAACACCCATTTAACTTGACTTTGTTGAGCTTTGTGGTTCCAGCTCTGCTGCATTACTGTTTAAGTTCATTGAGAGAAACAAAAAACGGACTCGAATTCATCGTGTGTGCACGTGCTTGGCAAAGAAAGACAATGCAGGAAAAAAAAATTGGACAATGCTTCAAATATGGAAAGAAGATGCAGATTGTAAAACATGGAGAGCTTTGGCACCAGAGATTACTTCTGTGCTTCATTGTTTTATGTCAGTTGGTTTTGTTTCGGCTTTAGGCTAAAGTCACATGAACCCCACACTTTTTTCGGATGTCGTAATGGAAAGTTATGTCAAATCTAATTTGTTTTGAGTCCCTAAATCCCCTTCCTCACAAGTCCCTCCAAACCTAAATGCTATCAATTATATCTATGGCCCACAGGCTGGAAAAATAATTGATAGCAGGTAAGGATGCTCTTGGTGTGGGTCTGGTGTGAAAAGAAAAGTGCAGTACTGAGGGAAACGGATTGCTGAAGTTTGTTTAAATTTGTTAGAAGCTGCCAAAAGGCCTAAAATAGACAGACACACACCAGACCTGTGACAATATAAAGAAGAGAGGTGACGATCAGTGAGCAGAGCTCTGCAGATGGGATGTTTGCTTTGAGAGTATTGATGGAGAAGTATAGAGAAGGTCTGATGCAGAGGGTGGTTGTGGGGAGATGGAGGCAGTGGATCACGAAGATGTTTACGCACAGACTGATGAGGGATAGTTCTTCATTTAGAACCAGATTGTGGCTTTTTGTGGAGCTTTTTGTCTGGAGATGAGTTTTCAACCACTGCAAACCTGCACCTGTGCACTCTAAAGCAGGGGTGTCGGACTCCAGGCCTCGAGGGCCGGTGTCCTGCAGGTTTTAGATCTCACCCTGGGTCAACGCACCTAAATCAAATGATTAGTTCATTAACAGGCTTCTGGAGAACCCCAAGACATGTTGAAGAGGACCTTGAAGTTGCTCTTTTTTGTTGAGCAGGATTTGTTTGTTGAGTGCAATGTTAAAATAAGTAGTTTAAAAAGCAAAAGAATAAATGCAGAATGAAACACACAGACGGTCGCTGCAGTGGATCACTGAAGCTGGTTGATGGACCAACAGCAGCACAAGCAAGAGTAGCCCACAGACCTGTTGTAATACACTTTTTAACCACTGCCTCCATCTGACAACAGACGCTTTCTGCAGGTCGACAGGCTGCCAGCGCAGTACTACTGCCTAAACCACAATTTCCCCTTAAGACACAGGTGAAGACGATCAGGAAGTCAAAACCACAAGATGTGAGGACAGGCTAAACACCGAGACAAAACAGCTCACACCAAGCACAATAACAGAGATGGAGTGACACAGAAGGGACTAATCCTGGCTGCAGAAGTGGCTGCTGTCAGCACTTGGATGTGCGCGGGCTGCGTTGACGGTGACGTGTAGTTACATTTCTCGGGATTGGGAGGCACAGATAGGGAAACGCTGCAGAAACTAGAATAACAAAATGAAAACAAGAACTAAAATCTGAACAATTTCACTAAAACTCAGAGACAACTTCTCCAGAATGGAGACATCACCGCGGCGGCCTTATTTGTTTTGAGTAAATCAGCTGGATGTCAGGCATGTGGCGTCACATTGTGGTATTTCAGCGAAGCTTGAACATGACATATTTTCAAAATGTGCTCGGTCATCGGTGGCTTTTAGATTGTGTCACAGTGAAGCCGCTCTTTCGGTTTTTCTACTTTCCTCACCAGCTGCAGGCACAGCAGAGCGCACTGTAACACGGCCACAGGACGCATTGAGCAAACACGCCTGCATCCTCAGCAGCAGACTGTTGTGTCACAGTACGGGAGAGTTTCTGGCTTTCGAAGTTCCTTTCAGCAGGTCTGCGGGGGTTTCTGGGTTTAATTCACTGAAAACAGCCAGGCAACTCTGTAATCCTGTTTCTGGGAACTGGGCCCAGTTTAAGCTTCCAGCTTGACTCATCTTCATTGTTGTCACTCAGTTTCCACTGACTTTACATACTTTGCACACATTTTCCACACATTTCAGCTTCACTAAAAACCGCCAACAGTTTACTTGTACACCCACTCCAAGTGTCACAATCTGAAACCAAAACCTGTTGTTTTTGTTATTGTTGTTGTTTTTCTCAGCATGATTTTTTTTTTTTCTCTAAAACCGCCTTTGAACATCAGCATCATGGGATATATCAGTGAACAAGGTATAGTATGTGACATGTCTCCTTTTACCTGAAGGAGTCTCAGCTAGAAGAGGATTCGGACATCAACATGTAGACAAAAACTTGGGCCTTACTTCATGGAGGGGTCCCACTAATCCTGTCCCAGACAGAGTTATTTTGAGAAAAATTGCCCACAAAAAAATATAATTCCTGAGATCACTCGGCCGCTTAAACAGCTCCCCACTGATAAGGTGTTGATTCGTGGAGGAGCTACATTAAATTCCTTTCCATGTGGAGCAGTGAGGTTCGTGTGGCATTAATCGATAACTGATATGCATATGTAAAAACTCCTGCAGTCTAATTCTCCACAGTAAAATAAATAAAGTGTTTGATGCAATAAATTTCCTTACTAGTGTGTTTGTGTGATTACAGACAGCTTTATAACAGGTCAAAGTGTGGATCATGGCTGATGTTTTTCAGACTTGCTCAGGTCTAAAGTCCAAACGTTTCTGCAGAGCATGTTTAGATATCCAGATAAGAGAGCGCAGCCCCACCTTGTTCAAAGAACTGAAAGAGAACGGATATTGATCTCTCGGAAAGACCTGCTTTACCTCTCAGGAGGCAGGTTATCTACCAAGCAGAAAGTGGTGGCTCGATCCCTGGCAGCTCCAGTCTTCAGTCCGCATGTCTAAGTATCCTTGAGTTGCTCTCTGATGCATCGATTGGCGTATGGTCGCGTGTGAATATTAAATAAGCGTAGGAGAAAACGAATAGGTCAATAAGGCATGTTTGAGTGTTCATACAGAGTAGAAAAGTGCTATATAAGAACAAGTCCATTACCATTTACTTGAGGATACGAGAAGTTGGGTGTTCTCTGTCGGAAGAAAATCATGGTGGACAGGATCTGAGGATCTGTGCGCTGTTTGTGATGTTGTGGTGTTTTTAATGGAAATGTGTGGAATCCCTTCTAGATTGAGCACTGGTACCAAACTGAAATCTTACTCAGCTTGAGAGTGATTCTCTTCTGCAGTTTTCTGCTGCACCCCAACCAGAGCCTGGGTCCCAGGAGGAAGAGAGACTTTGTAATAGATCGTGTTCATTCAATAAGAATCGATGTTCAGCAGCTCTGCACTTCAAACATCCGTCTGAGGACACATGGCTGGACACAGGCCCAGTATTTGCTACACCTGCTTTCCCCACTCTGTATAATTCTGAAGAAATATTCAGATTTCCTGTGCCAACCCCATCAACTCATCTTGTTCTTGGTGAGCCAAACTTTGACAAAAAAGCCCGGAAACACCCCATTAAACACTAAAATTCACCTTGAATCCTTTTGTTTTTATTCCAAAGTGGAAAGTTTAAGAAGCACTCACTCAGACCATCCAAAACACTAACGAGTGCTGCCTGGGGGGGATCACTGACCCTACAGTTCGAGGACAAAGTGCTGAAAACTCGTTTCTTTACTGTGAGAACAGAAAAGTTCATCATCCACGTGGTTTTGTGGCTCTTTGGGGGATGCTGGTAAAGGTGAGCAGTGTTTAAACGCGTTTTCCAAACTCCAGCGGGTAAGTTTCCTTCACGGAAACGTTAAGCTGATTGTGACCTCTGTTGTCTGCAGGATCTCAGCTGTTGGAATTGTTTGCAGCTTCTCTGCACCGCGTAAAAATCCACGTGAATAAATCAACACGCTGTTAAACATTTATTGTGGGGAAACACTGGCCTCTAAACGGCTTCATTCATTAGTCTCTCTCCCTGCCTCTCTCTCTGCTCATTAGCTCGGGACAGAAAACAGCTCTGAGTGGCGCATACCGCGCGTAATGAGCTGCTGGAGAACAAAACGAGGCTCGCTGGATTCGTGACAAACACTCCTGCTCACATTAGAGCCCGTCTGCGTGTGGATAACGCGGTGAGTAACACCGGGGACTCCGCTCTTTAACAACCAGTTCAACTGTCACAGGTGAGCGCTGCGCCCCGTGACTCAGACCTGTTCCCTTTTCACAAGTTTCAAAACATTTACGCGTGGAGTCGTGGGCTGAGTCCAGTTACATCATCAGCGACGGGCATAAAAAAGAAGAAAAGAGAGCGCACACAGCAGCGGGGGGAGGACGCAAACATGAAACCTGGAGAGGAAGCCTTTCTGCTCACTGTGGAGCCCCGAGCCGAAGCGATGGACGCGAATCCGCGCAGAGACGCGAAGAAGCCCAGGACGCTCCGCTGCAGCATAAAGGTGAGACACCGGCTGGCACTGCGCAGAGGACGCAGCGTGTGCGCATTTATCCTAGAGGAGTGCGCGACTTCGCGACTTTACGCACACAAACTGAGTTTCTACTTCGGCTTCACGGGGAGCGTTCCACTTTGTTCTCCACTGAGTTCAGGGAACCCACCTGTGGGTGCATGAAAGCAGCGGCACCTTAACGCGGCAACAATAATGAGCCGCATAAATGTGGCATTTTCAAGTGGAGGTTTAATTTGAGCGCATTTCACCTTTTTCCCTCCATAACTCGAGGATTTTGCCCCCTGAGTAGGATTGCCTAAGCGCAAACCGAGCTTCACCTGAGATAAACAAGATAAAATCGGTTACAATGTGGTCATAAGTCTCTTGTTAGCTAAAAATAAATAAATAAAATCAAATCAATCTGAGCTAATTGAAATCAGATGCAGACTGAGTGTTTGCTGCTTGGGTTGATGATGTTGGAGGTGACCTGCAGGGAACAACTTGCCGCTTTCATCTTATTTAACGTGTTTCTAATCTTTACGCACAAACTGAAGTTCACCCCCGCCAAAATCAAATGTTATTTCCAACGCAGGAAGTTATTTTTATTTTTTGTAATCATGAATCAAACGATTTTTCTCCCTTTTTATTTTGGGAGGTTAACGATGAAGAATCCAACACGGTAAAGTGCAAAGTCTCATTTACAGACTTGTTTATTGTGAGTGTGCAAATAAAGTAAATGTATTAATACCACTAATGTAAAAGATGCAATATATTAATTAATTATAAATTAAATAAACTTTCTAATTTCAGTGACTTTGATGTAGTTCAAAATGAAAACCTTAACGGACTCTGTTTTAAATCAAACGTGTAAAACGTGTTTAGCAATAAATAAATAAATAAAATCACTTTTTTCTTTTGGATATATATATTTTAATTGGTTGTTAAAAGCGGGAGCTTTGGAGTTTTACATTTATAAGTCTGATGATATTATATGAATTTATATTTTTACAAAGTTTTGGGGACTTTAATTCACCAACTGCAAATCATTTAAGTTTAATTCACTTCACAAAGTTTATTGACAGGTTCAAGCAAAGTTCCACCTTAAGATGGTCAGATTAAAGATTTTTTGGGGGGGCTTTAGTTAAGAATGTTATTCTTAATAATATTAATAATAACTCATTTATGAAGCACCTTTCAAGCAACCCAAGGTAGCATTACACTAAAGTCAAAGGCTAGTGAATTTCTTATTTAATTTTTTCAAGCAGTTCATCAAAGTCTGAATAAATGTTAAAATAACTCTTTTAAATCTGAGTGTTTTACAGTGTAATTTTTGACAGACTGAGAATTTAAACAACCTTTAACACACACACACACACTCTCGTTTTCATATCTTAGTGAGGACATATAATTGACATAATGCTTTCCCTAGCCACTTACCCTAAACATCACAAATTAATGCCTAACTCTAATCCTTAGCCTAAGCCTAACCATAACCTGTGACCGTAACCCTGACACTAAGACCACATTTTGAGCCTCAAAAATGCCTTCAAACTTGTGGGGACGGGCACTTTGTCCTCATAAGCGACTGTTGGTCCCCACAAGTATAGTAAACTTCCAGTTTATCTGTCCTCACATAGATATGTAAACATGTACACACACACACTTGCCTTAAGTCCGGCTGTTACTGCTGATCCAAAACCACATCACACATCCACAACAGAGTCTAAACTCAACATGGATGAAATGTAACGAAAAACGAAAAACACGACTGAAAATAATGACCTGAACCTGAAACAGTCCCAGGAGGCTTTGTGCTCACCTGTGTGGACCTGTCAACGGTCAGAAGAATCAAGCACAGATTATTAAATGAAAGGTGTGTGGAGGGAAAACTAAAGAGATTACTCAGCGAGAGCAATTAAAAAGCAAAATTAAGTTTGGTTTACCTGCAGAAGCAAAGTCAAATGTTCAGCTTTGACTAACTTAGGTTCTCAAAGTGAGGACCAGGGGCCGACAACAGCCCTCCATCCTTTCATATGGAAAAGAAATGAAGCACTAACCTTTCTTTATTCACTTATAGTTCATGTCATACTACAGGATATTGCAGGCTGTCATTCCTTTTGTATTTAAATGACGGGTGCAGCCTTTGGAAATCACCCGTTAGTTTTATAGAAATAAAGCAGCAGAAGAAGTTGGGATGAACCACGGTGGTTGCATCTGTCAGTCAATTCTTATTTGTGGTAGTAACTAGAAGAGCCATTGACCTAACCGAGTCCAACTTTGTTTTGAGCAATTTTGAGATGTCACAATTCTATTTAGTGGAAATGAGGTTTTAGATTTGGATGAAATCATGATTTACTGGTAAAAGAGAGTCAAGGGGCGTCAACACTGGAACAGACTGGCAGCAATGTGGGAACTATGGGCCAACAATTATTTCACATTTTAGCAACAAATAAAATTTAAAAAAAAGTATACGAGTTTTGGCCACTATATTGTGTTTTTTTTGTTTTTGTTGTTGTTGTTTTGTTGTTTTTTTGGAGCTGGAAGTTACTGTGTTGCTACAGCCAGATTATTAGATGAAGCTAACAAGCATTGATTCCATTAAAAATGCTCCAATAGAAACTCCCACAGCACAAAGGCCAACAGGGCCAGTTCAGGGACGCCAGTTTGGTGAGGTAACGCCTAGGAGGCATCATGGCCGCCTGTGTTTCTCACCAAAGGCAAACCTCTGGGGCTGAAAATTGACGCCATCATGGAAACAATGAAAAATGCTTCTGTGATGCTTTAAAAGGGGAAAAAAACTCAATGCAGAGATTAAAACAGTTTCTTGTAGCAGACTGTAAACATGTTTATTTCTGCTGTAAAGTTTTAACATGGGGTTTTATCGAGGATTGGCTCACTTTTGAAGCCTCTAGTGGACATTAGAGGAACTGCAGAGACTAAACTAAAGCACATAAGGCCTTTGTTGGTTCAGAGGTTGCTGTTTGATTGTCACTAAGTCATCCAAACTTTGGGAAGCAGTTTTAGCGCCTTGAGCACAAGCTCTTTCTTTTTTCTTTCGCTTGCTAATCGGATCCTTGTTGTGGAAATTTCATCGTGTTTCTGCTTCAGATAAATTCCTGACAGAAGAGAGTGCTGACAACTTTGTTTTTCCATCACTAATAACTTCATTTGATCAGTTTTGACAGCAGTTTTATGTGTTGGGGATCTGCATCCAGCTCCAGTTTTGTTATGTGTTTTGGCTCTGCTATTAAAAGGCTCAAAGCACTGACTCAAAGGAGAATTGTTGCCTGAACGTGTGCCAAAAGGAGCAGTTGTTCTTCCCTTTACGGCAGTAATGGGAGGAAAACAGTTTGTTCTTGAGTTGTGAGTAATATTAATGCAAAACACTGGTGGTTGCTTTCAAAACTGTAAGAGAAATGACTCCTCTTCTTCACCGTGTGAGTGACACATATGAGTAATAGGTTCCGGAAGCCTGGGGGGGTGGAAGAAGTTTCTTAGCTTTCCAGAGGGAGAGCGTTTATTTGAGTTTGAAATCTTCTGAGTGTTTACCTTCGATGTTCTCACGTCGCCTGTGGTGGGTCTGGCCGCTGCAAATCTTTCCCTGTTTATCTTCACTTTAAAGCCCTCCTCCGCTGAAGCCAAGCAAACATGAGCTGGGTGGAGGACAGTGAAACAGCGAGGCTCGTCCTGCAGGTGTCTTCACATCATCCTGAGACTACACAGTGAAATTTGCGAGAATGCACCTGAACTTCAAAGGTGTGCAGTGTTATGTTTAGACAATGGGAGCAGTTCAGCATGAGCGGAGCAGCAAGCCATTCGTCAGAAGGCTGTTTCTAAATCATTCCTGCAGCCTTTTCAGTCAGACTTCTACCGCCAGAGCTTTGAATAGCTGTTGGCCTCCAGTCTAACATCAAACGAGTAAAAAGTTATAAAGCTGTGCTCTTTGTTCTCTGGTCAACAAAGGCTTCACACGAAGCAATCACATCCATCCATCTTTCCTTGGTACTGCTACACGTTGCCCACGTTGCTCTCTATTTGCTCAGCTTCAAGAGCACATTCTGCTTGTCTTCTTAGGTCCTCTTGAACACCGTCAACCTCTCTTTAAGGATAGCTCTGCTAGCGTTTGGGCCAAGTTTCTGCACAGGGGCACGTAGTGTTTACATCATGATCAGGAGCATGAGAAGCATTCAAAAGCCTTGCTGCACCTGAGCATGAGGCTCGCATCTGTGGCTGAGTCACAGTCAAATCGCATCGCATTTCTTTATCAGGGTATGGTGAGAAGATAAGCACAGCTGCCATGTCTACTGCAGACAGATGCTGTGCTCAGATTAGGACAAACTGCAAAACACAGGTGAACACCAGAGACCAGCCGAGTGATTTCTAGAGAGTAAAAATGGCCATATTGGCACATATCCTGGTACTTCAATACAGTTTTTCGAATGTAGTTCCAAATAACGACAGCAAGAAGCTCTAAACGGTAAGGCAGGGGTGTCCGACTCCAGGCCTCAAGGGCCAGTGTCCTGTTGGTTTCACCCTGAATCAAATGATTAGTTCATTACCGGGCCTCTGGAGAACTTCAAGACATGTTGAGGAAGTCATTTAGCCACTTAAATCAGCTGTGTTGGCTCACGGACGCATCTAAAACCTGCAGGACACCGGCCCTTGAGGCCTGGAGTTGCACACCCCTGCTGTAAGGTGAAAAACCAAAGTTTTTTTCCATAGCCCCCTGGTGGGCTGTGAAGGTACTGCAATCATTCGCAATAAATGAAACGCTCAGTTTCTTAATTTTGACATTAAATATTTACATTTTTAAAGAAGCAGAACTCAGGGACTGTATTGGAGCAACACCTGCAGATATTTGCTAATTAATCTAATTAATAAATTAAATAAAATGCTAGGAGAGCTATGGTAGTGTTATGAAGGGGGGAAATATCAATAGAACCTGAACCGTGTTCATTTCTACTATAAAGTTTGGCATTTTAACATGCAAGTATCTTTTATACAGTCATTGGTATTGGTGCACACTTTGAAGCATGGCCTAAAACTCGAGGCTCAGGCAGTCAGCACTGAATGTGCAGTTTTGAAAATGTTAAACCATCTCCTGAATGCATCATTCCAGTATATTTAACAAATTGATATATGAGTAATATATCAGTCTCACTCAACTGGACAATAAGCACATTTTTCAGAGTGACTAACTGCTTTAAATGTCAGCGCTCCTTTGTTCACGATGCTATTGTGCAGAAAACCTGTTTTATGTTTGTTTCACAATAAGGGGCGGTGACCTGTGCACATACTTTCTTTTAAGTATCCTCAGAGAGTTTGTACACATTTCATGCACTTTTTCCTTTTATTTCCCCCCTTTTTTCCTCTCTCTCTCTCTCTCTCTTTTTTTTTTTTTTTTTGCTAGACTAGAACACATATAAGAACAAAATAACCACAAAATAACCACAACACGTGTCCATGAAAATAAAAGCTTTTCAAGAGTGAACTTCCCTCAATTCTTCCCTTCCCAGCAGGGTTGAAGGTTGGGACAATGACCTCCAGTCATAGAGAGCTAAAAGTGCTCAAAAAGGAGAAATAAATGAATAATGCTCAGAGAATCCAAATAGTTAAAGTTTGTAAAACGTTTCCCTTTTAACAAACAGCACAGTTTTTCAGTTAAATTAATTTTTTATGCAGCTGACACAATTATCTGCTCTTTTCCCTTTCAGTAGAACAATCCTTCCAATTTACACAGCTCAATGGAGGAAAATCTCAGTTGTTTTTCTAAAAATGGCAAATAGCGATGTCCATGTATTTAAACATACGGATCGGAATCTGTCATTTAAACCACATGTTGAAAAGACTTTATCCAACCTTTTTTTCTCCTCACGTGAGGAAATACCTGATTTCTTTACCTTTATTTTACTATCTGCTCTTTATGGGACAGATTTGCTAATGTGTTGTGCCAGCGCAAACTGCAATTTGGCGTTAAAGTAAAATATATACCACTGACCTTGTTGCGCATGTATTTAATGGAGTTGCTACGGTGGCCCTGAGAGGCCAAACGGACTGCAACTTAAGAAAACACCAGCAATAAGAAAAACGCTGCAAAAGCACCCAAACACACAATGGAAATAGGAAAAACGACAATGAAAATAGGAAAAAAGAAAACAGAAATAGGAAAAAACAGATTTCCAAAAGCACAAGGGAAGTGTTTCTGGGCAGACGATAACCCAACGGACCAGTTGCAGGAATCCAAAACATGCTAGTTGTGTTTTATCATGATTCATAAAATACTGATGACGGATTTTTAGGCTAATAGTTAGGCTAAAACACTTAACTCTCATCTTTTCTTTCCTCACAAAACTGACAGATCCTCCACTTCTTTTAAGTGTCTCCCAGCGCAATTCTTAGCATATTTTGGTTCCTGCAACTGGTCCGTCGGGTTATTGTCTCCCCAGAAACACTTCCCTTGCGCTTTTGGAAATCTGTTTTTTCCTATTTCTGTTTTTGTTTTTCCTATTTCTGTTTTCTTTTTCCTATTTCCGTTGCCGTTTTTCCTATTTCCGTTGTGTTTTGTGTGCTTTTGCAGCGTTTTTCTTATTGCTGGTGTTTTCTTAAGTTGAAGTCCATTTGGCCTCTCAGGGCCACCGTAAGTTCCTTCTTTAGGCTTTCTCTAAGTACAGGGACGAGAATATTGAAATTGAGTGCACAAACATTTGCCACATTTTATTAACTGCTGATTGTGTTGATATTTAATGCCGAAAAAAACATGTCTTATTTTTTGACTGCAACTGTGTTTAGAAAAACAGTCATCCTTAAAGCTAACCACATCTATGAGCGCTATTTGGGGATTGCGCTCTCATGCCATTTTGAACTGTTTAAAAAATGGCCATAAACCCTGAGCTTGGTGCTGTTTGTCTCTTCCTGTTAAAAGGGAGTTCTTCCTTCTCACTCTCACCGAATGTTGTTCATAGGGGATCGTCTAAAACTGTAGGGTCATTACCGTGCTTATTTCTCCCTGTCTGTCCCCAAACTTTCCCCACTGGCTGGGTTTTATACATAAATCTCTGCTTGAGCTGGTTTTCTCTGGTCTGTGTACATTTGTGTGTTAAAACTGTCATCAGTACAGCTGACCCTCTGTTTGTCTCCAGTCAGAGCAGAATTAGACAAGAAAAAAAAGAACCCCCCCCCCAGCTTTTCCTTTCCCCCAAAAAATAATCGACAGAAAAAGTTGAAATTGTGAGAAAACTATTACTCTTGAATTAAATCAGCTCTGAAATTCATTTGAAACACTGACTTTTGTCTTTAGTACCTATTTGGGAATGATCTGGAGTTGTGTGTAGTTACATTTACTGTGCTAGTGTTTATTTGTTTGATCATTTCTGATTGCTTATTGGTGATGACTGCTGCCATCCTGGCCTGGTCACTTTTGCAAAAGAGATTTTTAATCTCCAGACTTTTACCTGGACAACAAAATGCAGCTTCTTTAATCTGTGGCTGTGTATGCATATCATATCACGGTTTAAAAAGAATGCAAGACTGCTTCATCAGGATGAACTGGACATGTCTTTAATTTTTTGGCTTTCCATTAACTAAAGATAAAATGTTGCTCATGGTAGACTTGCTTCCTGCACAGAGCCAGAGATCTGTCTCTTGCATTTGTTTGAATTTGACTTTGTTAAAACGCCAAAATGAGGTCAAAGTTGACCTGAAAGATTTTCATTTGGTCAAAAGTTTTTTGCCTGCCTGTGCAGATAGGTGCTGTCAAATCACTTAGGTAATTGAAGCCTATTTGATAGAAAATGAAGATGAAATATTATCAGCCGTGTAAAAGGATCCATTGTGTGTGCTAACCAACCATAAAGCCACGCTTTAATAGGAGCATTAACTGTTCTGAGGCGAATGCAGAGTTTATTCTCCCTCAGACGAGCTGGCAGCTGGTAAACATGCTGAAAGCTGGGATTTATCATTGTTTTCATAGTAAATTCACCGCTAATCTCAACATGTATCTTCAATGCAGTATTCATGGCCCCCGGAGCAAAAAGTAAGCAGTACGCCTGTGAAAGCCTTCTGACACACAGAGAAGCAAGTCACTCCTCTTTCAGATCACTGGGAGTCCATCCAGGGGGCGACTCTGATCTGGGTGTGAAGAGAAAGTCTTGGAGGACAAATTCCACAACCAGATGGAGACGCAGTATGAAGCAGTTTTCCTAAAACGATCCCAAAATGTTGTCACTGGATAAGTGATTTCATTCCTCTGTTGGAGCTGTGCTCTGGAGCTCCAAGGAAGCGCTAATGCGTTACTGCTTTTGCAGTGCAGACATGCCGTTTTCCAGAAAAAAATCAAATCATGAGTCTGGCAACTTTACTTTTGATTTCTAGGAATCATTAAGAAACCTAAAACTTAGCAACTCATACACTCCATTACAACCTCATTTAGTCTTGAATGGAGTAAAACAAATGCATAATAACCTTTTAGAAACAAAGCAGAAAACATTATTATACATTTTTAGTAGATTCTGCAAACATGCCATAAACAGGCTGAGATATTTTATGAAAATCAATCACAATATAATATGTCTGAGATTTTCCACATCATGAAGACGTACTGCTGAAGCGAAGCAAAGAAAGCAGCACGGCTCCTCAGGCTTTAACCACAGTATAGAAATTAAAACTTTAAGAAAATGTTGTGAAGGCTTGGATCTCATTCCAGGACATTTTCAATAATTTTAATGTTCTTTAAAAAAAAAAATAAAAAAATCTCTACCGTATTTACATTGCCGCATGTGATGTTTTTGTAATTCATATAATGAATCTGATTCACAGCTTAATCCCTTCTTCTTTGCAATTTTTCGCGTTTTACAAAAACCATCCAGTAACCAGGACTGGGAGCTTTGGCAGGCCATATGTTTGACTGTATATAATGAACTTTTTAATTGATGTTAAAAATATAACCTGTTTTTAGCTCTTAGGTTAGAATACTCAAACCTTTACCTGCAGAAAGAGGCTAACTGTCTGCAAAGTCTTTGGTTGGTGTGCCTGAAGCCTTGTGTAATACTTGGAAAGGAGTTTAAGGAATGCGGTGGAGTTGAGTTTGTACTCAGAAGTGGAGATGCCTTTTGTGAAAATGTGTTTCATCTGAATTGTTCTGTGTTCTTAAAAACAATTTAATCCTCGAAGACTAATTATTTTAGGCTTTGTGTGATGGTGCCAGCTGAAACTGCTACAGAGGAGCTGACACGGCTGACATTTATAACTTCACCCTGTTTCAGCTACAGATCCCTCACTGTTGCACATTTTGTCTTTCCTCCTGCATATTTCCACACTCCACTATTTCACGAACATAACCGAAAGACTAAAACGACCTGTCTTCTGTGTCCTAGCTGTTCGTGCTCTGCCACGGCCTCCTGCAGTTGTCCCAGCTGCTGTACAGCGCCTACTTCAAGAGCACCATCAGCACAATCGAGAGACGCTACGGACTCAGCAGCTACTCCTCGGGAACCATTTCCTCTCTGCACGAGGTGGGAGCCAACAATAACTTACCCTCATCCAGTGTAGTATCATGATAGCTTTATTTCAAGGATGCCGATGACAAAGGAGGAACTGAAGTGCAAGCAACAAATCAAAATCACACTTCCTGACAATCCGAGTGGGACTCGAGTATTTTGGAACAGTTTTATTGCAAATGCAGGCGTCAGGAGTGATGAGAGATTGTTTCTGTACGCGCTTGGCGCAGAGGTCACTCTGGGGGTTTTTTATACTCCAGCGAGCTTTAAATGTTTCACACACATATAAATGTTTTCTGTTTGTCAAAGACAGTCACAAATAAACCGCATTTTGCTGTCTTTGTGGCGATACTCCATGAAGAATGAGTTTAGCTTATCTTCTTCTGGTTTCTTTAAAGCTGCTCTGATGGATATTTTCTCAGTAACGCCAGATCAAAAGATTATGTGTAATGTGTAGTCTCATTAAAGTGATAAATCCATACAATTATCACCCAGCTCTGCACTTCCTCTCAGTTACATGGAGCTTTACTGTTGCGATTGTTTCTGTCTCCACAGATCTGGATTACAAAAGAGGGTCAGGGGCTTAGTGAAGCAGCTTCAGGTTTAACATTGTGTTACTAATGTTGTTCGCTTCTTATCGGAGTACAATGCCAAAAGATAAGAGCTCAAAATAAGACAAAATGACCCCATACCAACCAATCATCTCCCACATCAGAGAATAGCTTCAGCATTCCTGGAAATCAGTGTGCAGAGTAAGAGGCAAGCTTAGGGAACAGCACAGAAGACACAGGAACTGACAGGGAGGAAAACACAACAAACAAACTGCACACACATGTTTTAAATGTTGCTTTCCCCCGTGATGCACTTTGAACTGCACCAGCTGCAGTTACAGTGCTATACAAGTTGTGTGCAGAAATGACCACATTTTGCATAAATGACATGCAAATACAGCCTAAAGTGACATCTAATTATAGATATAGATCTAATTATACATCCTTGAATTACCTCTGAATTGTGCTAGATTGCACCAAGTGAAGCAGCGTTGCACAACAGTGACACCCTGAGTTTAATGCATTAGGTGTGGCGCTTCCTCTGGCTCCTCTCTGACTTTTTTCTCTGTCTCTTAGGTCAGTAACTGCATACTGATTGTGTTCGTGAGCTACTTTGGGAATCGGGTCCACCGTCCTCGTATCATCGGCGTCGGTGGACTGCTGATGGCCATCAGTGCCATGATGCTGACCTTGCCTCACTTCCTGTCTCAGCCATATGAATACGGCTCTGTTTTACATAGTAAGATGAAGTTATAGAAACATTGCTGCTCTGTCTCCGCTGACACTGCCATCCTGTGATTCTGTCCAGAGATGAGGGGGATTTCATGTGTATAAATATGTCCAAAAGACTTATGAGGCTTTACTTAAAAGTTGCAGCATCCTCTAACAAAGGCTCCATAGGACTCGGCGGGAGTCAAACAAGTTTCTGCTGTTTGGTCCTCTGTGTTCTTTAGCATGTGTTTGGAAAGCCTCGCTGGTCCTCTCCAGCTGAACTTTTGCATAGATCAGGAGGAAATTCATAATCTCTGTGCACTCTCTGAAAGCTAAGAAGATTACAATTACCTCTGGGGCATTTCATTTGCAATAACAATGTTCTTCTTCCTTTTCGCTTTGTCCCCAGTTAAAGTCATACACAGTGTCAGCAGAGGGTCAGAGAAGCTCCAGGAAATTAAATAAGTAGTACGTCTGTGTCTTCTGGCCTGTTTTTAACTATCATTTTCCTTGTTTTCTACCCTGTGTGTGTGTTGATACCAGATCGCCACGACATGTGCAACCTGCAGAGCACCTCAAACAGCACACAGTCGTGCAACCGTGATGAAACGAGACGTCTGACCGACACCAACAACCTGTGGCTGCTCATGGCCAGCGCTCAGCTGCTTTTTGGTGTCGGATCAGTGCCCATCCAGCCCTATGGGATTTCCTACATTGATGATTTTGCTGGGCCTGCAAATTCCCCTCTCTACATAGGTGAATGACCTGCAGTTCAAGATTGATGGGACCACATTAAACTGAATTATTTAGCAGGGTTTCGTGTGGAAAAGCTGATAAATATACAAACACAAGGAGTGAAAGAGTATTTTGTGCTGGTGAAACTGAAAACTAAAGTCATCACTCTGTCTACAGACAGCTTAGAGGATGATATCAGATCACTGAAGTGTTCAGAAACCAGCTGCTGCTTAGATTTTAAAGTACTGCTCGTCTAGGCTGTCAAGTAGACTCAGAAACTCAAGTCATCAATAGAAGTGTTAATTCTTCCAACAGTGAGTTTAAGGAAAAACATGGCTGTCATTCAAAAACTTTGTGATAAAGATCACTGATAAAGATGAAATATGTCTATTTGCAAGAAAATTAGCTTTGATTTCTAATTTTCCCCTTTAAATCTCATGCTTTATTGCTTTGCATCAAACTGTGGCTAACAGACCTTGAATATCAAGATTTATTCCTGCAGAAGCCTTGAGTCAGAAATTTACTCCCCAACGTGATGTTTAAAACAGCATGATTCACAGAGATAAGTCAGGTTAACCCCCTTTTTTTCATGGAATGTTTTAGAATATCTGTTATGAATGAAGGATAAATACAAATGAAACCGTTTAAAAAAATATTCCCGTATGAAATATTGTACGAAAAATGACCCCACTTGCTAAAATAGCTTGGAGGTTAAAGCTGGAGTCTTTTAGAATCAGTTCGGAGGCTTTAGAGGGAAAATACAATCTATTTTGAAATGGTAAGGTATTTGACTGGCTGCAGCTCAACAGTCCATCACAGCCTACCGTCTCTTATCATTCACAGCCATCCTGTTTGCGGTTTCTGTATTCGGGCCTGCCTTCGGCTACCTGCTGGGCTCAGCCATGCTGCGGGTCTATGTGGATGTGAACATAAAAGATTTGGGTAAAGCTGAGTCTGGAAGTCATTTGATTGAAGGGTTAAAGAGGTATGGATGCCTTACTGCATTTTTCACTGATAATTCCAGGAGAAACTGCGCTCCAACTCAGACCTGGCGATCCTCGCTGGATCGGTGCCTGGTGGATGGGCCTGCTCATCTCTACCGGCTGCCTGGTTCTCACCTCTATCCCCTACTTCTTCTTCCCCCGTACCATGGCTTCGCAAGACCACGTAAGCCTCGCTCTTATAGAAGTCTTTTAAACAGCAGAGCACATGTCAGGACTGTGCAGTCCACAAGAAGCATCCATAATGTGACTGTAAATATTGGAAGGAAACAGGGATCTGACACTTAAAGGACAATATTCTCTATGTCACATTTGACTGACATCTGCTGGCTTAATGTCAGCGCTGCAGGTTGTTTTTTGTTCTTGTTTTTCTTTCAGCTTTTCACTATTTAAGGCACAGTTTCAGTCTTTGTGACCTCAGTGAAGCGATTTCACATACAAATCTGCGCTTGTGAAATGCTTTAAGAAAAAATTAGTCATAGATAAGCTAAAGCGTCTTATTCCACAGGAAGTGCATGCCCCCTCATTTTTTGTGAAACCACAGTTTCACTTCCAGCTTTAACTTGACCGACTTAAAAAAAAAGAAGTTCAACTAGGCCAAAATACAATTCTTGAAAATATTAGAACTACTAGTGAGCTCTTGTGACGTAGAAAAGTCTTTTTACAAAAATTCCTTCCTAAAATATAAACCCATATGCAGGAAAATTACAGAAGGACACTGACACAGCTTAAAGCTTTAAAACTACTTCACTGGTTTAAAGCATCAATCACTCTAAGGTTTTTTTTTTAGTCCATGGTAACATCTGAAAAATGTCACTGTGACTGACTGTGTTTTTAAAACTAACTTAGCTGCCGGGAATTCTCGCGTTCATGCAGCAAATGATTGTTTTCTGCATGTTTTGAAACCAGACACAAGGACGGAGGAATGCCTCTGACTGTGAAACTGAGGGGACACTCATATGGTAGCAAATTGCCCCCCAAACCGCCTATAATTGACAAAGAGTATAGTTCACAAACTCATCATCCTGTATTTAAAAAAAACAAATGAAACAAATGAAACTAAAGCCTATAAACTCACCAGGAAACTTTTTACTGGGGTCATAAATCAAGTGTGCACTTTGGCCATTTACCCACAGACTTCTATATAGTTTGACTTCTCTTTACAATCAGAGGAGACGCCCCCTGCTGGAAACTTTTAAAAACATGCATCTTTCATAATCTGTCATCAGTTTCCCAACAGCGGTTTTTGATTTAGTTAACAGAAATGAGACAACAGCAGACATAATTACATAAATGTTATCGATGAACAGGGGAAGTGGTTAGCTGAAAGTTGCACACAAAAAGTGGAAGTAATCTTCAAACAGTAATAGACTGACAGATCACCATCAGCATTTTTTTCCCCAGTAATAAATCATAAATAAGCAATGGATGAATGTTGAGTTGTGCAAATAAAAAACATGATAATGACAGGAGAGGTTTGAGAACCACTGAAACACATGATGCATCTTTTAAATTTTCACGCAGATTCAAACTAACAGCAGGCATGTCCTTATAAAAAGGCTCTAAACTTATTCTTTTGAGAGACAAAAACTCCACAGAAATCTTTTCATTGCAGTGTTTGACAGCTTTTGGGTGATTTTGAATGCTGTTGTGCAGAGCTTGTCAGTTCAGTCTAATGTTCCCACGTCACACGAATGCAGCACAAAGACAGAGGCTTATGTTGTAGGACAATGTCACATGAAAGGAGAGAGAAACTTTGAAGTGCTCCTCGAAAGATTGAGATCAAGCCTATGAGATTTTCATCCTCTGGAGCCTCCATATGCTCTCCTGTATGTTTGAATTTGTGCCGCTGCCTCCCATAAATGTCCCTGTCTTCATTACTCACTGAACGTGTGAGGATCTCTATCAACTGCTTATTTTACCTCAACAAAGATGAAAATACATCAATCAGACATTGACAGTTCAGGGCTTATTACTGGCACCTGTTAGGAGTGTGTTAGAATGGCAATGTGTGGATTTAAGTGTCAAGGAGTGTGGCAAAATAACTGTATTTACAAAACTAACCACTATGTAAAACTCCAGTGTCAGTGTAAAGAAGTTTAGCTACCCCTTTAATCAATGAGATATCTTAATATAAGACAAAGAAGCAACAGTATGTCTCGGTTTTTCTACATTAAAAAAATGCTGCTGTAGTAAATGAAAGAAATCTGTAAGCAAGACTCTTTGGGCTTAAACTCGTGTTTGACTGCTTTAGGGCATCTTATCAGTGGTTCACTTTTGCCTCATCCATCCATTAAATTCATCCATCCATTCATTAATCTGCTTATCCAAAGTCAGATGAGGTGGACTGGCCTCTACCTAGCTACACTTTCAAGATCCTCTTTGGAGGATCCTGAGGCGTTCCCAGGCCAGAAGAGATATACAATCACCTTGCTTATTCCAGATACCCAAACCCCATCATCATATGTCTAAGTCTAGTATATCTTCATATATCCTCTTCATATATCTTCTCTGCCTGCAAGCATGATTTTGTTCTCCTCATCAATGCCATGCATCCATGCTGCAAGTCAATAAGAAGTCAGTAAAGTTGCATTTGTGGTCCTTCTGCTAGCTCTAGAGGAATGAACATACTTTCTGTAGCATAAACTAACTTCTTTTTTAAGTCTCAGGGAATTTCAGATGGGTGATTTCAAGCAGCTCAACAAATATCAGCCAACACATAAAGGGTTTTTGTGCAATTTGGCACCCAATCTGTCAGCAAGCTAAAGGTACAGCTTCTGTATTTCCCAGGGAGAAAAAAACGATGGAGAAAGATGTATGACAGAGGGGACAGGAGAAGAAGATAAGAAATTATTTTCAGAGGTAAGGACTGCTCAGCAAGCAGCATTTGATAAAACTGGACATTTAAGACTTACATCTAATGCAATTTTTTTCTGGTTATGTATTTGACAGCAAATTAAATGATAATAACTTTCACATTAGAACACCCGTAATAAGCATATGCTTCAGCCAATACCTTTTGATTAGCCTTGTCTCGTGCTTTCTTGCTTTGTGGTAATCTTTATTCTGTATTCACTGAGATATTTGAATGCTAATCAATAAAATCACAATTAAAAAAAAACAAACAAACAAAAAAACATTTTATACTGGACAGTAAATGCAGGCTAAACTGGGCAGTGTGCAGTATTGTGGTGAACTTGCACTATGTTGGACTGGCGCAGGTCATTGCTGGATTAGAGCCTGGTAGCAGCAGAGACATTAGGTGAGAGGGACATGACAGCTGAAGTTTATAGGAGAATGGTGATATAAGTATAATTATCAAAGGAAATAATTTTTGAAACCTTATTTATGTCATACTGAACACTGAAACGAAAGCTAATTTAGCTATTGCTTCAAAATAGCTGCCCAAATAAGTGGGTTCCAGTTCTTCTAGAAGGACTTTGGCAGGAGTCACAAATTAAGCTGATGATGTTGTTCAGCATCAAGTGCCAAATTCTATCTTTGTGCCTGTTGTTTTGGTGTTTTCTGGCTCAGGAGTTGGTGAGCTCAGACAACATCTGTGTATGCACTGCAGAATGTAGAAAGAGCAGCAGTAGCACCAAGATCTGTCTACAAAGAAGGCACATGCACTGGAGCTTAGAATAGAAATTATTAGGTGGCTCATTTATGATTTGAGTTACACTTTCTATTCTGCAGTGTTTCACCAGAACCTCCAGGTGGGTTCCCACACTTGCCAAATTCCCCTCTAACACCTGCATAGTGCACCATCAGACCATTAACATGACTAACAAGTGGCCTGATCATGCAAATATTAATTTTACTATGCTTTCCATTTCATGCCATGCCCTCTGATAGGTTTTGTAGTCTCAGCTGAACTACAAACATTACTCTAATGTGATAAAATCAACTTCTTAGGAAGTCATTGGCCAGCATAAAAAAATGTGGATTTATGTATCAAGAAAAGCTTTTTAAATCAATATTATGAGCTACATTCAAGAAGTAGAAGTAAATATTAGAAGAAGAAAGACGCATAACATAGGAAGAGTTTAATAAATTACAAGTACAATAAAACTGTGCTTCAATAAAATACTCGAGTAAATGTCCTGTTACGTTCCACCACTGGTTCTAGCCATGCTTTCATTTGATGGGATTGTGCATATAATGGTTGATGGTTGTATGCTACTCGATACTTTCCAGGTGACTCGAAGTGAGTCCGGCTCAGAAGATGAGGACTCTTTGCTGGGCTTCCTGAAGAGTGAGTGTGTTACATTCCAACTGCAAAGATCTGTTATTTTGATAGCTTTATGTATCTTTGTCACAAAAAACAAGTAACTGGTACCAGAGTAAAAATCAGAGTGTCTGAAGTTATCTGCATCTGTGTTCTGATCAGGTTTTCCCAAAAAGTTTGTCGACCTCTTGCTGAGCCCTCTTTTCCTGATCCTGGTCCTGGCCCAATGCTGCTTCTCGTCGGTGATTGCAGGGCTTGCTACGTTCCTTAACAAGTATCTGGAGCGACAGTATGCAACTACAGCCGCATATGCCAACCTGCTCTTTGGTAGGTACCAGAGTAAAGATGTCATGGTTCCAGGGTCTCGTTTGGTATTTGGTGAAAATATCCTTTGATTTTTTTGGACATTCTTTTGCTTCTTATCTTTATTTTCATTTTTTGTCTCCCTCTTTCATGTTGCTATGTTAGTTCATTTGTCCACTTAAGTTCAACTTCCTGTTTTCCTTGGTTATCGCTTTTCCTTACATGTCTCCTGTAAGTGGACTCCCTATCTCCGTCCTTCCCAGTGGTATCTTATCTTTTCCTGTTCATACGCTGACCATGTCTTTTATGTGGGCTTGCACTTTTTCTCCCATGTCCTCCATGAGTTAACAGACTTCGCTGCACCACAGTGAGAGGCACGTGAGAAATTATTATTCCTTTACATGAAATAAGGTCAACACCAACGAGTAGGACAGAAGTGCAGGAAACAGGAAAAAAGCAACAAAAAAAGCTGCTTTTAAGAATCTGTATTATTACTGATGCACCGGAGAGATCCAGACCTCTTGGAAAACCGTAGACTTCCAGGAATGGTGATGCTATTTTCCAGGGGCGTGTTTGGTGATTTTGAATCTTATCCCTAATCTGGAATATGACCTGCTCTGCAGCATAAGTTACCATGACGATCTAGACTGCTGAGAAGTGAATCACCATAGTAACACTGAAAACACAGAGTTAACCCTGTAGCCACCCCGATAAGTCCAAATCCTGCTTCGTTGTTCAGGCCTCTGATCACCATACCTGTGTTTGATTTGATGTGTGCTCAGTCCTGCCTCTCTTTGGCGTCCGTGTATCATCCTCTCGCTGCTCAGGTTCACATTTCTTTCATACAGACTCTTGCAGCAGCCAATAAAGGCCACATTTGGCTCATTCTTCAGATTACTGCAGCCCTTTCAGTGTCAGCTGTTAAATATTTCAAGTAATAATGAACACTTTTAATGGCATGTTTCAAACATTTTGTGAACTCTGGAGAGGTGAAATTAAACTGCGTGCTAAAATCATTTAATCGATTCTCTGCAGTGAGTAGGTTCACTTGTGATATGGCAACTTTCCAAAGCAGTTGAGCTGCCAGTTTTTCATTGCTGAGAATGTTTTCATTATTTTAAACAAATTGGCCTCTCTGTCTGTAAGGATGTTGGCAAACAAACGCATGCCCTGATAAAACCTCAGGTTCGAGTCTGAACAAGCACCTGCATTTGGCATTGGATGAAGCTAGTACTTTATCATACCCTCTCTATGGTGAATATCTTTAATACGTGTAGAACTGTGGATTTATATTTTTTGTTATGCGGTTTCATTTATCCGAAGAGAATTTTCAAAACGGTAATAAAGGAAACCAAATGGCACTGAAGCAGCTCAGTTTTACTCAAATTACACATCCATGTTTGGCAGCGCGCGTGTTGTTGCTGGAAGCGTGTGTCCGCTTCAAGGCCTGATAATCACTGTAAGTTGCGTCACTCTGAAGTCATTATAGCCTCAACAAAAAGAATACAAATTAAAAAGCTGTCAAAACTAAAAAATGTCCCAACTCAGTTTGGACATGAGAACCAGTCTCAGACTTCTGAGAAATACTTTGTTCACTTGTAAATGTTTGACTCAAGCTGTTGTAAAATGCAATTCCAATCCAGTTTATGTTGTAACCTGGCTTTGCTGGCTCTGCTCAGGATCCAGCATAGGGAAAAGTTAATCCTTGGGGGGTTTCAGCTCATGGGTGTCATCGGAAGATGACATCATGAGATTTTCACTTCTTTTTTTTACTTACTGGTAACTTACGTTTCCCAGGTTCTGTGAACCTACCGTTTGTGGCTGTGGGGATGCTGGCTGGCGGGGTCATCATGAAGAGGGTGGGTCTCTCTCTGAAGGCTATCCCACGTTTCGCTGTGGTGATGCTGACCATCTCCACCCTCTTCTGCATCCCTCTGTTCTGGATGGGCTGTTCAACACAGAAGGTTTCAGAGGTCAATCATTTCCAGAGCAGCCAGTCTTGGTGAGTTTGTGTGTTTTATATTAATAACAGTGATATTATTAATCTGCATAACATCTTATATGCGACATGTGAAGTTCAAAGTGGTAAGTGATAAAAATAATGAGATGAGTTACATTTAAGAGCAAGATAAAAGTAAAGGTATACTGCCCATCAATATATATAAAGATGGATCTGATGTGAAATCAAAGAAAATCTGTCCAGATTTATTTTTGTATGTGCAATATGTGTAAGAACTAAGAAAACTTAAATATGTTGTGTGTGGTGTTGGTGCTTGGGGATTACAGATTTTATGGCAGAGTAGTCAAAGTGCTGCAATCACAGTTTTTTAAAGGTTACCAAGTCTGTTTTTATTGGACAGATTAAGCCAATAAAACTTTTTCCTGAGTCATCATCTTGATAGAAACACTGAGTGTTTTCATCTTTTTTTGGCTCTAACATCTACACGGGATTATAAACACAGTTTGCACTCAAGAACACCACCCAGCACTCATCACCTTTCAGAACCGATGGTAGTGACCTGTGATCCAGTCCCTCACCTTCAAGCACTGGATTATATATAAACTTCAGTCATATCTGCTTCTTTTTGTTTAACTCCCTGCTCTGCTGTCCTCCGCAGGTCTCCACCCAGTTGCTACTCAAACTGCAACTGTCCTAACAGCACCTTTAATCCCGTGTGCAGCTACGATGGCATTGAGTACATCTCTCCGTGCCACGCTGGCTGCACAAACTTCACCAAAGACCCCGACAACCCCTACAGGATTGGGGTCAGTGCCTTCTCTTGCTTATGCCTTCCACAATGGCTGATTAAAATAAATAGGCTTATGTTATGTGAAGCTATAATGTTTTCTTTAGCTGGATAAATACAGTATGATTTTTAACTGGCGAGCGGATAAAAGTGGAAAAAATGACCCTACCATAAATCATCCAAATCAATCTGTGAGATTATCTGGTGCAGTAATCATGTAAGATGTGGATGCCGTGTAAGTGAATGAATTTGTTTTTAAAGCAGAGGGGGAAAAACTATTTTCTTTTCTTATTCTCTGTATGGGATCAAAGAATAATCATTTGGCCCTGCTCCTGCACAGCATCTGTAAATTGCTCACTCGGGGTAATATTAACCTTTATCAGCGTAATGTACTTCAGAGCTTAAAGTGCTGCAGGAAATCCATACCACAAATAAAATGCCATCGAGAGCCTGTGCAGAAATTAGCTCGTCAGGGTAACTATTTCCTTATAAGGTTATAGTTTTAACTTATAGTTATAGTTTTAAACCATAAAGTTTATTAGGCTTTTTAAAAGTATATCTTAGATTGGTTCATCAGTATTTAAACTAAAACTTTAGTATAACATTATGAAAGACAAACAGAGCCACTTTGACGTTGCTGTTGTTACTTGGATCCTGGATGTTGAATCTTCAGCGTTCAGCAAACATGTCCGTGTGAGCCCACAGTGGGTAGTTGTGGGTAAACTATGGGACTCTGTGGGCAGGGCAAACACACACATATCCCACATGGGCCCAAACTGGGTGTGCCCACACAGGGCCACAGTAAGGCAGCCATTGCATTTTGTTTGGTTGTTATTTTGCTAAGGATTAACAGAACAGTAATTTGGGCTTTAAATGCTTTGAGTTCTTAGGATATCATACTGAGGTAGTGATATAGTAAAATACTTAAGTCCAAGACTGACATGTTGTGTCTGATTGACTAGTACCTTCCAGTCTAGGCTTCGTCTCGCTCAGTCAGAACCAAAGCAACTCACAGTCAATATCTAATCGATGCTTATTAGTCGCAGAACTAATGAGAGCTGTTTTAAAAATAGAGAAAAAAAACTGCAGCGTTTAAACGTCACAGCTTGTGAATAATCCTTCAGTGGGTGGATTGTGTGACTACTGTTTGAACATTAGTCAGTTTGACTCAGCGTGTAAGCCCACCACGTAACACTGAGGCACAGACGCAGACAGAGCTGGCTGCAGCTAGCTTTAATGGATTAATGCTCAGTAATCAGACGATAATTATTTCATCTTTGATGTGGATTCACATGTTCACAAGTGGAAAGTTGAATGTGGAATTCAAACATCTACTTGAGAAATGTCTCCGATTTTTACAGGTTGTTTTCATGTATTTTAGTTTGATTAAATCAGGAATATCAATGGAAAATCAATCTGTTTTTAACCAGAGCTTTGCAGTTGTCATTTCTTGAAAAAATATCATCTTTTCACACTTATGTGAGAAAGAGCGTTCATTCATCCATGTATTATTTGCTGTTTATCCGGGTCCATGTTCATGGGGTCCATGGGGGCAGCAGTCAGAGCAGAAATGCACAGACCACCTCTTCAGTCTCCTCTGGGAGCACACTGGCTCCATTTCATTTAACCTTCTCAACGTTTAAATCACCTACTAATGTTCAAATTTTGGGAAACAACAATCAGCCAAAACGTAACAGCATTACAAAAACCATGCATATCAGAACAAACAGGTAACATATAAAATATAATATAAAAAATATAATCTCTGCTTTCTCTCTGGATACAGGAGTATACCAACTGCAGCTGCACTGCCAGCACTAAGGCCAAATCAGGTCCTTGTGAGAATGGCTGCCCTCATTTTCTTCACCCCGTCATAATCATCATCTCTCTAGCATCCCTCATCGCCTGCCTAACGCACAACCCCATGTACATGATGGTACTCAGGTGAGTTCAAAGTTACAACCCTCTGATGGATAGCACGATACAGTGTGCTTGTCCACGTTGTTAAATACTTATCATTTTTTTTATGAATTTTTATATAGATATTTATTCACCTGCAAAAACTGCATTGGGACAGTGGCTCTATGTTATATTCCTGTAGCTTCTTGTTGAGTTTTGGGCTTTATTTTGATTTTTATTGTTGTTTTTTCTGATGTTTCTCATGCTCATATTTTCCTGGTGTCTCCTGAGGTTCCCTTGCTTTTGTCTCTCTCTGTTTTGGTATGTTAGTTTCCTCGCCTTCCTCGTTTCCACCTCCTGTTTTGTTTTACTGCTTTTCCGTCTCTAATTCCTTGATTGGCAACACAAAAGCCAAGGACAACATTCACGGATCTGTGTCCTATACCCCCTAATGTGTGAGAGTTCATGAAGTGATTAATCACTGCCACATAAAACAGCAGGAATGGAAAATGCAGATGTTGCTCATGTAACATTTTTTTTTCTTCTGTGTTTTCAGATCTGTTCCTTCTGATGAGAAGTCATTTGCCATAGGAATTCAGTTTTTACTCATGAGACTGCTGGGTAAGTCAGGATTAAAATGCTCCGTATTACTAAAGAGGCTGATGCTCCAGAAACATTTGTAGTTTATAGGAAAGAAAATGGTGTAATATTGAAATAAAACACAAATTATAGTGTCAATGATACATTTCTATATGTTCATTTGCACAGTGTTGCCCCCAAAGTCCAAGATAACCTCTAAGACCCTGCTGCTCTAAAAAAAACTACAGTGGTCATGGTTGTATAGAGACCCCAGGAATAAACTACGCCAGCTATATAAATAAACTAACAAACAGTGCAAATTTTTAAGAGATTAATAAATCATCAATAAGTAGAAAGTGGTAATAATTTCATCACCCGTGTTTTAAAAATCTTTTCTGATTTAATTTTTAGCTCATTTTGCTGAAGGACCAATGAGTTTATGACATGGCGAGGCTTCTGTCATTCATTTGAATTCACAACAATCATTACTCCTCCTATAATATTGGTCAAAGTTTGATCAAATTTACATAGACTGATAACCTAATGGGTCTTCACTCGAACTTTTGTCAAGATCAAGGTCACATTTGTCATTTTATGAAAAAAATAAAATAATGGTGCACTGTGATGATGGGAGTTGCTGTGTAATTGCACGGTAACTCCAGCTGCCACCCCTGCTAACCCCAACCTCTTTCTCCATCTCAGCCTGGCTCCCGGCCCCTGCTCTCTTTGGGATGGCCATCGACACATCGTGCCTCAGGTGGAGAACTATATGCGAAAAGAAGTTTAGCTGTGGTTACTATGACAACAACATGTTGAGGAACCGGTGAGAACATTTATCACTCAGAACAGACTTGTTTTGTGGTCAGAGCTGAACTAGTGGCAGAAAGTGACAGTTCTGTGATGTCTTTGTGTCCACTGTGGAAAACTGAGAGTCGACACCAAAGAGAGCCTAAAAGAAACATTAAAAACTTTCAGCCTACTATGAGCATCAGCATGATGAGATATGTCATTATCATGTCAGTAAACTGCACCAGTTTAATGTCTGTGCTGTAGAGTAATAGAAGCAAGTGCTGAAATCCTGAATGTTTGATTTGTTTTCTGATAATTCACTGGAGAAAACATCATAAAGTGCATTCTGGGTAACTTTTCAAGGCTCATATCACCAAATGGGATGGGTGGATGCTCAGAACAGATTTTACCCTATGAAAGGTTTCCTGTTTTTAGCTACTTTTTGATTTTACGCTCATTTTCTAGATGTGATTCCATCTGTGTCAAAATTCTGAGGGGATCAGGTGTTAGAAAGGGAGAACCCCTGAACCAATCAGTGAGCTACAAGATTCATACCCTCATTTTGTAAATGATGCTCTTTTACTAGAATATTGTCCATCCAGTGGCACAAAAAGACTTTTTTAATTTATTGATAGAATTTTGCTGATTTTCTTTTGGATTTTGTTGTCCGTCCACTTCACACTGGTCTATACATATCACACAGGTGTGCAGTTCATCTAAATCTGAGCCATTCATTTATTACTTATCTGACCCTCTGCAGGTATCTGGGCTTACAGGTGGGTTATAAGGTCATGGGCATTGTCCTGCTGATGATTCTCGGGTGGAAGGTGCACCGGACCGAGGAGTACAGTCTGGCAGATGACAAGAAGGACCACTCTGATTGTCCCGCTGAGAAGCAGGGTGATCCAAACCTTTTAAAGCTTTGCTGCGGCGTTAAACGCTGAGTAAAGCTGTCAGTGGAAGGAATCCATAATCAAGATGGGCCAGCACTGTGACCTCAATTTCTTTAGGCCCACTCCTCCTACCCAGTTCTTCACTGGTTGGACAGAGGATAACCATTTTCCACAGGGGAAATATCTCCATGTTCCTGGATGCATTTTGATTGGAGTAATTCAGTAATTATGACCAGCAGAGTATACGTTAAGACAAGACAGCTAAAGCACGTCGTTTGTGTGGTACCTCACATTTTCCTTGGGTCCAGGACAGTGAACGGACTTTTGAACAACAGCTAAATGTTTTTTTTATTTTGTGCGTACCTGAACAGTAGGAATCTATTCAGGTTTCTATTTGCAATGCGAACATATTCTGTATCTAATTAACTGTATAGCTTAATATTTAAGTATATTTTTTTATAGATCATTGTCTCATACACAGAGACGTGTGATTACTGCAATACTCTTTTCATATATGAGCCTTTGTAACACTTTAATTGCAATTAATATTCAGATATCAAGTACATGCACTGTTACTCATAAACTGAATAAAATGAATTAACCATACAGTAATATATTCACTGGTTTGGTTATTGGGTTGAGTGCAGACAAGTGTAAGTGTTACTGGATGAGGTATGTCTTTATCTTCAGTATCTCCAAGGCTGAAAAATCCATCAGGTCAGTTGGTTTGTTGGATTTTTAAGAAATATATGGCTCGGTTCATAAATGGTAGGGAATATTTGCCCTTATTTTCATGTAAGATGAATCATCAGAGTCAGAATACTTTATTAATCCCAGAAGAAATGATGTGGTCACCGTTGCTCCAAGACAGTAAGAACAGTAACTAAATTAAATTAAAAAACACAATATAAAACAAAGTTACAAAATATGACAAAATGGCTCTAATTATAAATATCCCGGTATATTACACAAAATTAAATGTATATAGTTGACACTGAGGTGGCCTTCTTATCATATTGACTCACATTAATCCTGTGTCATACCTGTTTTAACCTTAATCTGCAACAAAGAAGGAGCAGACTCTGTGCTGAAATGGTTCACACGCTGTGGGGCTCCAGGTTCATCTGTTTATTACACCTCAAAAAAACGTGATGTTCCAAGTGCACCACTAAATCTTGTAGCCCTGGGTCATGTTTTTGTAGTACTGGAAATTAAAGGTGCCCTTAAAGCTGCATGGGAATCTGAGGCTAAACAAAATGAAGGAAAGATGGGAGGTGGAAGTTTGCAGTGCAGTGACTAGTCACACAAATCACGAAGACAGAAATGAAATAAGAACATAAATTATTAAAGTCTTGATGAGAGACGGAGCTAAAATTAAACAAGTCTACTATGGAGTAGATTTAATGTCAGATAAAATGATGATGAAGTGATGTCCTCGTGGCCTGGGTTATTTTTGATCCAACTAAAATTCTGGATATCCTTGTATGCTTCAATCATATCCACTGTTTCATATCCAGTGCTCTCTCTCTCTCTCTCTCTCTCTCTCTCTCCATATATATATATATATATATATATATATATATATATATATATATATATGAACAAGTGAACAATTAACATGTTATACTGACTTCATACCAAAAGCATCTACTGTATTACATACAAAATATGTATTGTGTTGAAAAGATATCAAATGAAGTGCTGGTCTGCGTCTTCTTATAATGCCAGTTTGTACCACAAGATGGCGCAGTGAGTCAATGCAACCCTTATTTAACCAGGGAAACCAATAAAAACAGATTCTTATTTACAATATTGGCCTGGCAAAAACCATGATTGGTCAAAAACTATATATAAATAAACAAAGTGTACAGTGTACAATTCTAACAAATGTAAAAGTCAAAATTTGCTATGAACATCGATATTCATCAACACAGCCTGAACTGACTTGCAGCATTCGGGATTTCATGCCGTTAAGTAAACTGCACGAATAGTTCTCTAGGTTTGTTTGGATGTTGGCTGCCTTTTATTCTGTTCTCTGTCAGGATGATCCCACACTGCTTCAGTAATGTTGAATTCTGGGCTCTGGGGAGGCCAATCCATGACTGATAGTGTTCTACTGTGTGTGTGTGTGTGTGTGTGTGTGTTTTTTAATCCATTGATTGCTTTGGGATCAATGTCACGCTGAAAAATGAAGCTGCCATAAATCTGCTGTTTATGGCAGATTGTTGCATAGTGGATCAAAATCTGCTGGCACTTCATGTGTTCATAAATCCATCAGCTCTGACAAGATCTCTAACACCACTGGCTGAATGTAGTCCCAAATCCTGAGAGAACCTTCACATGTGTTTTTACAGATGACTGCAGACAGACCTGCCACTTCTTTTGTCCTCCCTTTGTCCACCTTTCTCAGACTTTCTTTTTAAATCACATACTTCACACAATGGCAACATACTGCAATTACTTTATTTATTCATACGTCCCAAAGTTGGGAAAGTCGTGTGCTGTGGCAGACATTAAATATTAAACATTAAACTATTATTGAAACAGCTTAGGGTATAAGTGAAGTAGAATGGCTCGATAAGATAAAGTAAAAATACAACACAGGGTAAAACAAAACAGTATATTAAAAAAAGTTCGTTAAATAGAAACAATAAAGGAATATGAAATGCAGTAATAAAAATGACATAGGTAAAACATTTCATTAAAATGCAATAAAAGTAAAATATGCAAAACATTCATATATCCATATAGTGAATAACTAAAGCAAAATAAAACAATTATAAAAGTAGTATAAACAATTTACTAATCGAATAAATAAGGAAAGAAAGAAACGAAAATAAAGTCTCTACATTTTTTTTCTTTTTTACATTTTTTAAGAACGTGTTTTCTGAAAAAGCTCCACACAGAGCTGCAGTGCTGTAAAGTGTTAGCGCGCGCACAAAGCGCGTACCAGTGTCTTCGAACTTCGTGCTGAACCCTGAAAACATCAAAGCGGCGCCCGGCAGCACCTTCTCTACACACCGAGGCCCATGACGTCATTTTATATCACGAAGACGACACCACGCATGCGCACAAGGGAGGGGGAAAAAAAGCCAAAGCGTCACGGAGCGGTGCAGCAGCAGTGTATGTGTGTGTGTGTCCCCATCACGAAGAGAGAGAGCGAGAGAGAGAGTGAACGGGAAGCAGCACCTCCGCCTTTTCCATCCAACATCTTCTCAGAACTCGAGTGGGAACGCGCTCAACTACACCTAGTCCGTACTGCCCCCCATTCTTCCTCCTCTTCAAAATGTCCGTGGGCAGTGACTTTGGGAATCCTTTAAGAAAATTCAAACTCGTCTTTCTCGGGGAGCAGAGTGGTAAGGACGCCTTTAATTCTCTGTAGAAGTTGGTGTAGTGGCTCGGTGCACCTGCTGCTGCTGCTGCTGCTGGGGCCGGTCAGCAAGTTCGTGTTTCAGAAGGAAGCAGAGCTTGATTTATCCTGGTGACAGGGCGCCTGTGTGGAGTTTTAGGACTTAAATTGAGCACCAGGAAGGAGAAAAAAATGTCTGAGCGGGGCGTGGGGAGGAGATTTTAATCAAATTAGTAGCCCGTGAGGCTTTGCACAATAGTCGGGAGTGTGTGAATTGTGTCCCTCTGGCTCTTAAGTTTAAAAGTAAAATAACTGAAGCACTAAACCTGAAACGAGCTGTTCGGATGGAGTACCGGCTAAATGCATGCAGGGAGGCTTGTGCAAGTCTGAGGTCTGATGCTGCTGGGGATGGTACAAGTTGGCAAATATTCCTGTGTGCTGAGACACACCCAGGTTGTCAGTGGCGATGAGATAACTTGTGTGGCTGCAGTCTCTGCCCTGGTATTGTTCCAGCCTGCCTTGCCTGCCTGCCTGATGAGGCTGGGACCAAGTTTGTGCGTCTGTGTATGATGACCTGCTCAGTCATTATTATTTCACACTAAATAACACATTTTTTCCCCCATTCTACACCATCAGAGTCCAAAGCTTCTCCTTGTCTGAGGTTGTTTTCCTCAGGATTACACAGCTGAGCTCCCTCAGACATGAGCTGAATGTCTGGGTTTTGTCTTCTGAGCAGGGCAGGTCGTTTTATGGTCTTGAGCAGCCCAATGAACCACATTAGTCACAGTTCAGGGCTCCAGCAGGTCATATTGATCACCCAGTACAGTGGGATCGTGCATTAGCTTGAATAATGCTTCATTTACAGCAATGTGCCATGTTTATTACTGTGTCTAACTAATAGGACATTATGTCATTTAACCCTGAAGCAACCAAGCTATTTCAGCAGCTGTAAAGAAATACTTTCAGTTTCTCTATTGGTGGTTGTAATGCCTTTACTGTGTCTTTATCTGTGACAGATAATATAACATTTTTATTCAGTCATTTTATGTAAAAATCAGTTAAAAAATACAAACTGTACAAACAAAATTACATGTATATATATATTATATGTAGTCCTGATGCTAGACAGGAAAATACATTTTCAAGCTTTGGCTATTATGCATTTTATTATTATATATTATTTGAGGCTGTAGAAACAATGAATCTTGCTTCTCTCAGCCATAGTTCACTGCAGACGTCAGTAGTTTTGTGGAATCAATCAAAACCTATAATGTTAAAATATATGCTTATATTTACATACACACCTTTCTATTCTATTTGTCTGCCTGAAAACCACCAACTGCTGTAAAATGAAGGCCAAGGAAAAACAATGCAGTGATTGCTAACGTGAATCGTCCAGGATCTTCTCAGATATCCTCAAAAGCGAGACTGTGCAGTACTTTTATATGTGTCCAGCAACCACAGTGAGTAATGAAGACTTCTGGCAAAGGGTCAGCAAGCTGGACAAAAGATCTTACCTCCTCACGGAGGAGAAACAGAGTGGGATCTCACAGCTGTCGAGTTTTATTACCATTCATCACGCAGGTACAGTGAATTATGTGAAAGATTCTTTTTTGGCTCTAGCAGATGCACTTAAGTCAGGTGGATAAACATCTCATTTGTCTGCAGAGATGTTTATGATCATTTTTGTCACCAAAATCAACAAATAATTGTGATAAATAATCGTGAACTCAATATTATGATATTCATTTAGGCTGTAATTGTGGACCTCTACTAAAGCCTTGATGGAGATACTTATTGTCCAAAGTGACAACAACAGCTCATTTGACTTCTTCCTAGAAATTAAAATGATTGAAAACTGTAATTAATAAGAAAATGTACAAATATATTTTATAAATAAAAGAAACAGTGAATGAGAAAAACAAAGAGAGCCACTTTAATTCTTTTCCCCTTGGACCCTTTTACAGCTAACCCTTGTTTCTCTTTTCTGAACTGAGTACTTTCTGTCACATTTCAGGTCTACTTCCAGAACAAAAGCACTGGTGTGCAGGAATTAGTGGGGGTGATCTCTGCCTATACAGCATACTCATACTACCTGTGGAAAAACCCAGAACCTATTCTAATGGTTGCTAAACCAGATCTTTATTGATATATACTGAGCTGTCAAAACTCGTCATTAAGGGTGCTGGTAAGGTCGACAAATGTCATCTTTACCGGGGGGAAAGAGTTTAGTTACTAAAACTGATTGATAACTTGAGGTTAAACTAGGTCATAGGTAAAGTGAGGTAAGGGCCAATTGCCCCCTGTTGGCCATTAGAAAACAATGCTTGGTAGGTTCTGCATCCATCTTTACATGCAGTCTATGAGGAGCCCCCTCTGTTAACAACTGACACAAGTGTTTTCATCTATGAGTCCAGCTATTCTGTAGTGCCTTGGATCCAGAATTTGTTGGTTCTGTCCTAGGCACCAGTGGTGTGTGCCTAATGAGAAAAATAATAATTACAAGTGATTTCAAAGCATTGTGATGCTTGAGATTTCCCTTTGTAGCTTATAAAACCAACAGCACATCCTCCTCTGTCGCCTCGCAGTGCTCTCGTCAGCAAATGAAAGTAAATTAGACGCAGTTTATATAAAATGTACAAACATACGCCTGCTAGTTAGCTTTTTCCTCTTGGGCAATTTTATGACATTAAGTGCCAAGCAACAAGCCAAAGGGGATTTATTTGGCTGGATAAACATAATATCAGGGAGTGCACTGTCTGTATTTACCCAACCACAAAGCCGTCTGATTCTTTTGACATTTCAAATTATGGTCACACTGAGAGACATAATGTCTTATCCAGTAAATTTATTCGTTATAGACATGAATACAAATAAAATCTTTATTTTTATCTCTTTGTGTGCTGTATAAAACTTAATTTGAGGCTTGTGTAACACATATTGATTCATAGTTCAAATAAGATGTGTATAAAAGAGGCTATTGAAGGCAAGCAAGCAAAAATGGCATTTAAGCTATCATTGCATTTCATCTCACTCGAATTGTTTTACCTGTTTATCAGTTTATCTCTCGTTTGTCTGTTAGAATTGCAGATCATTTTTTACAGCGTGTATACAAAAGATTTCTAAAACGTAAGGTAACAAACGAAGGTCTGTTTGAGCCAGGAAAAATCCCTGTACATGAACATACACTAAAACTAACTAACAATAGGCCTGAATTATTGATAAAGGACATTTCTTATCCTAAGCAAAGTGGGCCACTTGGTAATTAAATTTCCTAATTGTTCAGCTTGTTGTTACAGCTTGAAGTCATTGCTCACCAACACGTGGTCTTAATAAATGCCGTTGTAGGGTGTTTACTCACTGGCAAACAGCAGGACTGCATTTATCAGCGTTTCTCTGTGTTTGCTCTATTGCAGTGAAACTTATTTTATGCTACACATGCACAACAATGGATTTTCTGGGTTTTGTGATCAGCTCCTGTGATACATAATAAAGGATTTTAGACTCAGCATTTCCTATAATAACTGCTGACTGTCAGTTGATTAAGGCGACTGCTGCAAACTTTTATTAGCAAGATAAATGTTTGTAGAACAGCCATGTGGGTTTGTCAGTATGCTGGATCATTAATCTGATTTTAATTTAAGTTAGATTTTGCCAATGAGTTATTATAAAACCAAGTTAGCTTCTAAAAAGCCTGACCTGTGACCTGTGGTGTCTACTTTGGTGGCTTCAAGATTACATCTGTGCAAGTGAATGACTGATCGTGGAGCTCCCACTCTGGGCAAGTTACTGCCCCAAGTGGAAGAGTTTCGGTATCTGGTGGTCGTATCCATTAGTTAAGGGAGAAAGGTGCGTGAGATTGGTCCCAATCCATCTTCAATCTGTTGTGGTAAAGAGAGAGATGAGCTTAAAAGCAAAGCTGTCAATTTACCGGCCGATCTATGTTACTACTCAAGAGTAAAACTTCTGCTCCTTCACATTGAAAGGAACCATTTGAGGTTGTTTGGGCATCTGACTGGGATACCTCATGGAGACTTCCTATGTGAGGTGTTAACCTAGCAACTTTGTTGTGGTCTAAAGGTACTTTAGTCGGTCTTATTCTTTGGGTTTTCTTACCCCTCAAAAAAGTTTAAGAGTGTGCCAATGAAAGGGCATCATTTTTTAAATAAAATTACTTTTAAAGAAAGACATTCTTTATGAAATGGCCAGATATGAAAGAAAAATAAATAGATTTCTGTCAGATACAGTAACATAGACTCTTTCCTTCTAATATGTGGGGACCAATCATGTTGACCCCCCTCCCAAATACCCATTCTGATTCAGGAAAAACCCTGATTCTGAATTCAGCTGGAGACCCAGCAGGTCTGTACATCAATTCTTGTGGAGTTAAGTGTGTTCCTGTTATCAGTGCGAGGGGACTTTATTTGTCAACCATCCAGACAGCAGCAGCGGCAGCCTCATCTCCGGTGGAGCTGCGCATCTCTGACATGTCGACTATAATTGCAGCTGGTGCCCAGGCGGGCGTGAATCCCGTCAGCTCAGCCGCTATCTTTTATTAATATACACGACTGGACTGAAGTATGTCAGGAGCGGCACAAAAAAACCCCTCCTCTTGTTCTTTTTGAGTTGAGAGTCCCTGTGTACAGTGAAGGCCCCATAATGGTGGAAGTGGCTGAAAAATGTCTATAAAGGGAAAGATGGCACGATGTTCTGTTTTTCATAAAAGAATCCGCTAACGTCAGAGAGGTGGAGGCTCTACATTAAGTGGGTGGAAGCAGGAGGCAGAATGTGAAATGAGCTGTCAGGAAGTCTCTCCTCTTGCATACTTCTTTAGGTGTTTTCTACACTCCGTGCACAAAGAAGGTTGGCTAAAGATTTCCTTGACAAAGCTGAGGGCTTTAAGCAGGCCAATCAGCTGTTTCCAAGTATGCGCACCCGCACTCCTGGTGGCAACAGCTTTTTACCCGTTCCAGCCTGAGTGCAATTAACCAAGTCTTTGTTAGAACACCTCAGATTACTGATCTGCATTTATTGGGCTATGAGTATTGTGCCATAGGCGTGTTTTCACAGGAGCAATACTACATGGTACTTTGTAAAAGCCAATTGTTTGGAGCTAATCCCCTGGCTGAATGCTTCATTTCACACCAGACAAACAGTTGGGAATATATTTGGAAGATACATCCGCTTGGCCGCCATGAGGTTTTGCTCACTGAATCAAAATGCCATCTTCTGCCCTTCGCTGCACAGAGATTACCACTGTACAAACCAGCGCTGGCTTCAAAATGCTGCTGAATCACCAGACCGACATGCTCCAAAGTAGGGCTCAGTTAGTTGTCTAATGCATCAATCAGTATGTCTCGAGGAAACAGCTTTCTGAGCAAATGAAACTTTGGGGTTAGGCTCACAACAGACTGCCATACACCAGCCAACAATTTTTCACTTTCAGGTTCTGAAACCACAAGCGCAGCTATGTATTTCACACGTGTCAATAACATACAGCTTGTTGTGCATACTCTGCACAATGACAAGCAGAAGGTAGTGCAAAAAAGTCTGTAGCAAGAACAGACAAGTCAAACCACTGTAATGTTTTTTTTAGCTTTATTGCCTGTGGCTCAGTTTTGGCTCCTGTTTGGCTCCTGTTCTTGGTTTGATGGCTTCTATTTGCACCAGTTTCATGGTATTTTTAAATATTTATTATTTCTGATTTCGTGTACCTTTAACACTCAACCACTTGACCTTAATGTGAACAAATGGGGAATTTCATTAACCAATTTCTTAATTATTCTATGCAGGAATACTTTTCGAATGCCTCTGTTGGTGTTTGTCCTATCTATACTTTTTCCTTTATCCATGATATGATATTCTAAAAATGTTCTTATAAGAACATTTTCTTCTAATATGTTTCTTATGTCATTCCTTCCAACATTTCAGTCATACAAGAATTTAAAGAACATGAACTACATAAGCAAAATGACATTTATTTAGTACATCCTTCTCTGTTGCTTCTTTCGATAGTGCACATTTGAGTGAATTATGTATTACAGTCTGCTGATATTATTTTAACACAAAAGTGTAAATCAGCTGCTGACTCTGTGATGCTTTTATCAACAACAGACTACATTGAAGTCATCATAGTCACGCTGTTTTTCATCCTTTGTTATTTCCATGCTTCAATTTCAAAGTAAGTCTGAATAAACATCTGGTTTGTAGATGTTTGAATATTTTAAAGACTCAAAATTCAGAGAATGGAAATATCTGAACATTTGAAAGAGCAAATGTAGTGATTATAATTGCACTAATATTGTAAAAATACATATGTTACACAACTTTTCATTGTCCTCGCCATAAAATTTGTAACATTGCTGCAAAAAACTTGAAAATCTATGGAAGCACACGGGCACATTTATGGTACAAAAGATTTTTACTGTATGCTATATGCCATAAATACTATAAAGGTAAAATATGCAAGAGGCTCATTCGTGTCAGGAGTTTAGAGAATATAAAACATTTGAATGTAAATGGTAGCCATGCAGTAAATGGCCTCAGAGCTGATTCAAACCTGGGCAAATCTGGGTTTCATACATTTATCAGCTGATGGGAAATTCTCGGTTTGTGAATCAGAGGAGGTTGTAGATGAAATATGTGGAGAATGTGCATGCTTTTAGCGTGGGTCGACTTGTTTGTTGTATTCCTGTCGTCACAAATGTTCCAGCTCCTTAAAACTTCATGTAACACCTTTGCAAACACAAATAATCTATATTTAACCGGCTTTAGCACCGTAATTTCAAGCTGCAAAATACCCCTGTCCGTCTAATAGAAGGAATAGTTAATAATCTATTGAATTCTCAGTGGTGGGAGTGAAGTTGACTCATGGGATTTAAAAAAATAAATAAATAAATAACTTTTAATCACCTGTAGGTGTTTTCTTTAACTTCCCTTTTCAGAAATCTTCACCTCTGAGTAGTTATAGCTCGCTCTGCTTTCTGCACTGCAGTGCTTTGAGTTTAAAATAGAGCCCCAGAAGAAAAGAAGGTGCCAGTCACCTTCTTGAAATCAATATTTCAATATACTTAGAAATGACAGGCTTGCTTAGTTTGTACTGATTCTATAAACCAGTGTCAAATTTAATATTCCCATTTGACCTGTTACTGGGGCTCTACGATAAGTTGTTGAGCATCTGAAAGAAAGTAAATTTAAAAATGTAAAATTCATAGATACCAGAGATCATCTTCTGACTGATAGATTTCTACAAATACTAAAACACGGAGCATTGCTATAACTTTAGAATTGAATGGAGCCAGAAAACTGAAGTTGGCTCTGTTCTGGGGGGTAGTGAAGATAAAGATAATAAAACTGAAACGATGGAGGTTACATTGTGTTCAGTCAAAAATCTTACTGAGAGTTCTAGATGAACAGAGACAAACCCACCTTCTGCAAAAAGAACACCTGAGACCAGATGATCCACATTAGTTTGTTTTGTAAGATAATTTGATGCTTCACCTACAAACATGTTTCATCAGTATTGCAAAAGTCATTCCTAGACAACTTTAAATCCACTGCCATCTCCAAAGTTAGTCACAACAAAATCTTCCATGTTGTGCAAGAGTGTGTAAGACTAGACGGCCTCAGGTGAGTGATGGGTGGAACAGGCGAGGTCCCGTTGGGTTTGATTTAACTCCTCGCTGCTGAACCTCATCATCTCCTCTGAGATTCACTAATTTGACTGAAACTGTCATTAACTAAAAGAATGTAAAGGATAAATACAGCTTTAAATCTCTGGAGTCTTTAAATGTAAAGAGGAGCTGCTGTTTTGGGATTTCAAACTGTCCCACCGCCTCCTATTCTAAAAGTGAATCATTAATAGTGAGTAGCTGAAGACTGAGCTTGTAGCGTTTTCTATGATTGAGAAACTGCAGATTGGCTGTTAAACACTGGCACTTTGTCTAGTCTTCATTCCCTGAGTAGCATCTGTGTTTGCTGTAGTATCTGCCAATCTACCTCCATCTAAAGATAGCTGCTCTTCTTTCATTTCACATCTAATTGCATCTTCCCAGAAAGTGTACTTCTCTTACGGATTGAGGGAAATGACTCCCTGATAGCTTTGATCTGCTATTGATCGGCTCAGCTGGCCATTAGTGGTCCAAGTTAGTCCCTTTATCTGTGGCTTTAGGGCAACAATGATATTTTGTTAACCCAGCAGGCTGTTATTTTTTTATATTCCAAGCAGCTGGGCCTCATTACCTGTTTTATGCTTTCATTCTGGTGATAACCAGGATGGAGGGCATATGGTTTTATGTGGTTGTTCTTCTGTCTCACTCTTATAGCACCTCCAGGGAATTTCTTCATATGTGGCACAAATGCTCACTCAAGAATGAACTGGCTCGATTTTCAAAAGAAGATGTGTTCCCTTAGAAAACATGTTTATGGACATGACTCAGGAATTCAAACACAAATGACCAAATTTTATAGGATAAAATGAGAAAGTGATGGCACTCTGTATCCAAATATATATTCTGTCACCATATGGTACCTGGGGTAGGCTCCACCCCTCGTACAACCCTGAAATGGATAAGCAGAAAAGAATGGATGGCAGGATGGACGGATGGATAATGAAGATAGAAAGATAGAAAACCACTTTGACAAAGTGAAACTGAACCACATTCTTGTATTTATATTAAAAACACTGCAAGAAATTATAAAAAAACAACAAAAAAACAAACCAAAATAATAGTGGCTGCCATTGCTACCCCTCAACCTCCCAGTAGATGCACCTGTGGTATCAATTTAAAAAACACGGGTCAACTTTGATGTATTGTTTTTATGTTCCACAAAAACACTTTTCTGGCCATTAGTCTACGCCATGACAGAGGTGTAGAGATGAAAATTATGATATAATGATATTAAGCATTTGTTTAGAAACTGAGATGGTGACACTAATCTTTGGTGCCTATCTATCAAATCCCTTCATTCATGGGAACTACAACTTGAATGACCAACACACCTTTCCAAGTCTCATGGACCTGACCGAAATTTACATTTCATTTCATGTGCTTGCTGTATTTTCTGTGCTGAAAGTGTTCCATCTGTGCCTTCCACTCTATCTGAAAATATTTTACATTTTTGCACTCTTCCTGGACCAGCCATCGTCTGCCCATACACTTCTACACAACTCTAAGGAGAGCTGCCCCTGGTGGCCATGGTAAAAAAAGCCAGGTCTCATTTTTCAGACCCACCTTTATACTGACTATGATGCAAGCGCTGTTTTTGCCGCTCAGACATTGTTCACCTTGTGCTTATGTCTGCTGCAACACATTTGTAAGTGCATACCATAATGTTTCAAAAATAATTAGGGGTCTGATATTATGTTGATAGCTGTTTTTTGTTTTCCAAACTGTAATTTTAATGTTTGTCTAAGTGTTTTCAGTTCTGCAGTAGTTGGTTTGCAGTCAGAGAATACCAAGCAGAGCAATGGTAGCTCTGTGTACAGTACTTATGCTGCACAGCTGAGAGGGTGTGTTCTCACAGGCCCATGGGAAAAGCACTGCCTCACTTATTCACTCTGCCCAGAATAAAACAAATGTGTGTGCTGCCCATGCAGTGATGTAGAGAAAGCGTCTGATTCAGTTCACCCTCTCAGTGTGTGAGGGGAAGATTTAGGATGTATCTGACGACACACTTTTACAAAGATAAAGCGGCGGGCGTGGGTGCTGCTCTTCTACAAATCTAACGTCTTACCCTATTGTATTAGAGATCAAGTTTAACAAGGATTCAGGAACTTTTGAAAGTGCCTGACATTATTCAGGCAGAGAAGCTGTTTTCAGACTGTTCTCTCTAAATTGTGTGTCTTAGAGACAGATTGGGTTCTTGCTTAATGTGAGATCTTTTGAAGGAGAAAGGCAGAGAATCCCATTTCAACTTAATCCCAGTTGCTCAAACAGAACGGCTCGGTGAATAAAATCCCCGCTGTGGAGGAAGGCTGTCATTTACCCGGCATGGGGTGTGACACTTGACTGAGTTCAGCAGGTCTCCATCGGTGTTTACCCTTTCTCCAGCTTCCCAGATGAGTCCTCATCATGGGGCTGAATGCATCCTGCTGAAGCCTTCATTTCACCTGCGCTAAAGGGATGCAAGGCGTGGTGGGTTTTTTTTTTCTCTTTAACTAATGGGGGTTTTAAACCTTTTTATCAATTCTAGAATAACAAATGTTTTCAAGCACTGATTAATATAGTAGATGTGACTGCAGGAATATATTGTCTCATTGAGATGCCAGTGTGAGCAACATGCAGAAGGTCCTGCAGGGATTTATAGAGTGGAGGCAAGCTGAACATTCATCACTGCAGTTTAACATAGTAGGGAGCATTAAATCTAACTCAGCGGGCAAAGAAATGAATCACTGCAAGACAACTTGCAGAGGAAGGCACTGCAGAAACCCAGCCCTCAAAAGTCATGGGAAAAAACCCAGTAAAACTGACATAAATGGGTGTGGAGAGGATCAGAAAGGCAGGACACGAGGAACACAAAAACAGGTGAAAAGCAAACCTTTAATGAGTTGTTGCAAATGTCAAAAAAATACAGGCAGAGAACAAACAGAAATCCAAATGTGAACCCAGGGAGCCAGGGAATGAATCAGCAAAAAACACCGGGGAGATTAGACCAACAACAATGTCAAAACAGGGACCCAAAAACTTCCCAAAACATTAAATGTTACTAAAAACAGGAAGAAAGAACTCAAAAAATCATAATCATCTCCCAAAGCTTCTAGGGAGTTTGGGTCTAGTGTTGATGAGCTGAACAGATAAAGTCATAATCTTTTTAAACTAAGTATTGTAATTTGTCTATAGCAGGTGTCGCAACCTTTACTACCAAAAGAGCCATTTTTGAGCAATTTTTGCTTAAAAAGTCTGTATGGAGCTACAAAACACATTTGAGTCTTATAATGAAGGTAACACAGACCGCTGAGTAAAACTGGTTCCAGCCAGGTTACAGAAAATTGTCAATAATTAAAATATTTCAAGCAGTGGTTTTATGATTATTTGGTACCTATCTTTGCATATTAGTTACAGTATTACTGTGTGTTGTTGCATTTATCCTTTATCTTTCTCCCTTTCCACATCCTTCACTGTAGAGCTCACTTTTTCTTTCTGTTGATGGACAGGAAGCTGTCTTCAGACCTTGTTTTAAGTCTTTTCTCTCTCTCTTTTTTTGTTTTGCCAACGCAGTCCTTGATCTGAAACTCACTGGTTACAATGCTTGTTTTGTTTCTACTGCAGGTAAAACTGTCTCGAATTTCATAGCCTGTGATTAGCCCTGAGTCAGCATTTCTTTGCTGGGCTCAGTTTCCAAATATCAAAGCTTCATTTTGTTACGAACTGCTGGTTCTGAGCCAGCAAAAAAATCTGAAGCTTTGCTGAAAACAAACTCAGGATGTACTACATTCTTTAACCCCTGCCTACTAGTTTGACCTCATATGTTTCACTTTTACATTTGCAATTAATTGTAATAAAAGTTTGAGTTACGAATGACTTCTAAATGATCATTAATTAAATACAAATGTGAAAAACAAGCATCACTACCCTTGATGTTGGATCTGTTTCTGGTAATTCACTGGAGAAAACTTAAGAAAGTGCATTTTTGGTTCACTTGAAAGCTTCATGAGAGGAGGAGGCTGATCAAAACAAGTGCTTTTGGTTTCTTACATTTGGATACCAGGCTCATCTTCTAGCTGTCATTCCTTCTGTGTCAAAACTAGTTTTTAATATATTCAGAATCAGCTGATTTTAAGGGAGTTGGGTGGGTCACTTCACGTTTGCTTAATTTTATATGGAATTACCCGTTTGGACATTTGCCAGAGTCAGGTAAAGGAGCTTTAAACACTAAGTGTGTTCCTGATTGTATTACTTGTCTTGGAAACCTCACGCTCCTGATGCATTACGGTGCTCCATGTAGCTGTAATAACTCATAAAGTGGCAAAATCAACATTAGTCTAAACAAGCTTGATTTGCAAATAGGTTAGGAATAATTTATTCCAGGTGATAAGAACAGCTGCATATTTCATTGTCAGGACATCATATGATGTTAAAACATCTGCACTTTGGCCAATACGAGCTAATATATTCCCGTTTTCCTCGTTCTTCCATTAACAGGTGGTGATATGGACACCTGGATAATGAAAATACGTTATGTGATAATTAAGAGTATGCAAAGAGTTTAGATCAGTGGCGGCTCACAGTAAAAAATGTGTTTGGGGTGGGGCGCAATTTGGTGTGACGAGTCAGACAATAAAGCATCTTACAGGTGAGAGAAAAAAGCCACAGACACTTTAACAGTTCTTAAACCTTTGCAATAAAAAAAAAAGATTCGCAAGAACTTACTGTATGATGTAATAAGGTTTGATCACAAAACAGATTCTGGCAGGCACATGTCGTATGAGCAAACTGTACTTGTTTGTAATGTATGTTGTGTTTTTGTAATTATTTGTTTGTGGTGGATTTTTTCCTTGCAATATTTTTATGGGGGCGGCACCATAGCGCCCTCTTTTGACAGTCTGCCACCGGTTTAAATCCTCACAGTCAATTTTATTCATCATAGTCCACTCTAAAATGTTTGCACAATGCAGAACATGTCGCACATCTTTATGATCTTTGACTATATTTATATTCATATGAAGCCTTGTTAAGCCTTGCAACTACTTTTTAATTAATACACATTTTTCTCTAGCTACTGGTGGTTGCCAACGAGTCACCGATTAGTTTGAAGGAATATTTTCTTACGTGCAATCAGACGAAGTGCTTACTGCTGCCGATTAGAAAGAATGCAGATATAAGGCACTTCCTCATTGGCTTCACTCTTTAGATCTTTAAGTTATGTCCGTCTTTCATTACATCTGCTATATTTCTTACCTAACAAGTTGACCAGAAATTTGGGTGTGTTTCTGGTTTCCCAGCAACCACACGTCACGCTGATCATTTAACTGCAGATGTTATCCCCATTGAGAGGCTAGCCTTTCACTTTAGAATGAGATTCATCCTTGATATATTACATTAGTAGGATTTTTCTTTAATGATGTAGTGAACCAAGTTTCACTAGATATGTGTGAATGACTGGAAATGAAAGCAGTGGCCTGGTTTTCTGACAGGATACTGGGTAAAATGGTTTCATTTCTGCAGCCTCCAGCTGCCCTCTGCCTTCTGAGAATGAAATCTAATTTAAACATTAAAACGTCATGTTGGTCTCTCTGAAGCCCTCTGGCCGCAAACAGCAGAAATATGACTTCTGTCTTCTTTCCCAAGGCAATCACAAACACCAAAGAGTTATATATCTCCAAGCTGGTGTCACACCTAGGTGGACATGGGATTGTGTTATTGCTGTGTATGTAGCCGTATTGTTGTTGTTGCTGTTGCTTTTGGTAAAGTCAAATGCCTCATTAGGCTGCATAGGAGCTGAAATGGCTTTCTGAGTGCTTTGTGTGTGCACGGGAGACTCAGCTTTTGAGTCTGAAAGCATCTTCATCCATTATTCAGAGGTATTGGTAAATGGATGTCCCGTTCATAGTCCCTTTTTTTCTGCAGGTGTAGTTCATGTGACAGGCATTGTAGAAATAATCAATACTGCACAGATTCCTGAGACTGCCACAGTGCCGATCTGTGATCTAAATCCGATGCTTCTTTTTGTTTCTGTCTGATTCTGATTGGTCTACATGGGTCAGCGTGTTTGGATGCAGCCAGAAAATAAATATTCAGAAATGAATGAATGAATAAAGAAAAGCTATACAAAATTAAATATACAAAATAAATACAATGTTCCTTATATTACTTACTTACTAACGCTGTCCTTAGCAGGTATTCCCAAAGTATCTGACAAATATATATTTTGACATCATTAAGATTCTTGTGGATATTAACCTGCTGTATTTACTTTGAGCTCATTATTTTTATTCTTGGAATTGAGTAGCTTTGCATGACTCAAAATAATCATGTAGCTTCAGATAATCCTGTTTGAAACAACCAGCTTTCTTCTGATTGGCTGCCTTGTATAAACAGAAACAAATCAGAAGAGAATTGGCTTAAAGGGGGAGTGGCCTTAAAGTGGCTTGTTTCAGATGGAAGATGAGCTGCTTTGCTACACCTAAAGTTGACCAGTATAGATATATGACAATATACATTTAAATCACTGTATCATTGTCAAGCTTAAAGGTTCCTTTTTACTCCTAAGTGAATAAAACAAGATAATAAACATGCTGTAGAAAAATTGTACTATATTTTAAATTTAAGTGGTTAAGAAGAATGCTAACTAAATGGAAAACTAAAATAAAATATCAAAAAAATATCCACAGTACAAATTCAAGAAACCTTCAAATGTAAACAAACATAAACTCATATATTCACTCAGCTGTGGTTCACTTAAAAGAATACACAAGTAAATATTTATTGCAAAGGGCAGTACTGTCACAGTGAAGTGAGCAGTGAGGTTCATCTATGGATGCGTTGTGGTAGCTCTTTGTCCATCTCTCTACACTCTGCGTGCACCTGGAAAAAGCCGTCTAAGAGAAACGTTAGTGGCCATGGAGTTTGTGACGAGGGTCAGTTCAGCTGCTTAAATCTGACATTTTTGCAGTTGTGATGTCACTGCGTTTCCTTGTTGCAATGCATGGTACAGGAGTCTGGGAGTGAAAAGTCTGCATTGTGCACGCTCTAAAGAAAAGCATCGGTTCAGGTGTTAAAAAAGACAGCACCTTCCATTTATTGAATTTATTGAAGTTTGCTTTTGACAGTTTACAGTCGGCCTTTAAATCGCTCAAATCTCTTCAAACTACATTATTCCTTGGACCCTCTTTGTAACAGTGTCCTTGTCTTTTGAGTCTTGGTCTGTATCTGTTGGGGTGTCGTGTTCGCTAAAGCTGTCCCCTGAGTTTTCATTAGCATTCTCTTTTGTCATTTTCTTTTATGTCGCTCACACTCGTACATGTAATATGTGTACCAGTGTGTACGGCTACAGTAGCCCAAACAGTAGCATAAGTAGCTGCTCCTCCAACGCTGTGTGTGTCAAACTAATCCGACTTGGCTCCAAATCTATCCCAACAACACGATTGGTTCTGTTCAGAGCTATTCTCATCGTCGTTGGCTTTTCGTGTCATCTGTCAAAACAGGGAAGATAAGTTCTGTCGACTTTACATTGAACCTATCTCATATTTCTATAGGAGAAAAGTTATTTTGCGATAACTATCATGATGGTTATCACCCAAAGCCTAGTACAGGTTCTATAAGGACTGACTCATGCCAAGCAGTTCCAACAGATTACAAGAATAAAAATATGCAACTGGAAATGGTGGATTTGTTAAGAAGAAATAAACTTAACCCAACCTACCCTTCTGTGCTTGTGATGGACAGTTGACAGGCTTTATCCACTCCAGCGTATTCGGACCAGATGTGTGTTTGCTTGGTGCATAATTCCACCTGTGTGATGATGAAGCAGTCCCAAATTTTGCTGGAGGCATTTTCATGTCTAGTGGCTTAGTCTTGGGATTTACCAGCATGAAAAATGTACAGTGTGAACTTTTACTTCAGTTCATCACAAAAACCTTACATGGCATTAGGTGACGTAAACTGTAGAGGTGGGAATCACCATACATCCCACGATACGATACTATCACAATACTTACCACACGATACGATATTATTGCAATTTTTTAAAATATTTTGCGATATTCAGATTCTGTACATAAAGGTAAACTTTATTAATATTCATTTTATCTAATAGCAAAGTCTCACACTCAGTCTTTCTCTCATTTCAGTCAGTTTTATTGTTGACAAACTGAACGGTTTGTATTACGGTCTAGTCCAACTTAACTGAATGCAACCATCTGGTACAATTATGGCTATTCTGAACTATGCAATTTGTGAAAACTATGCAACCCCTTCAGCAACTGAAGAATTTGAAAGTAAATTAAAATAAAATATTATTTTACATTAAATAAAAAAGTTTTAAACTTAATTAAAATAAAACATGTCTTAAATTAAAATAAGCAAACTGTCATGTTTATTGCTGCCATAAAAAAAAAGTTAAACACATTTGGACAGTGAAGGAATGTCAGGATTCTTGCTCAGAAAAAGGAGCTGATCAACATGCTCTGACTTCAGAGCATGTTGATCAGCTCCACAAAAACTTTTGTAACAAAATATCGATTTCTGCTGTCCCTGTATCGATACATTATTAGCAAACAAAATATCACGATACTACACAGTATCGATTTTTTCCCCCACCTCTAGTAAACTGTATGTGATGCTAATGAGAGCAGAATGTGAACTTGGAATTTGTGATTATTTTCATATGCAGGTAGTTTGTGATTGTTAGCTGTTAATATAATTTTACCAGCACCAAACTGAAAAGTTTTAGACAGAAACACTTTTGGCTTCCCAATTGGTGGCAGTTTCTTTTGATTTGTTAATATGCATATCATTTGTTAACTTAGACTGTTGGAAAATCATTTGGAGGCCATCTGCTCTTTGGCATCCTCCCGCTGGGTTCTGGGTACCGGCTGCTGTGACTATGAATAAACAAGTGCACAGATGCAGGAGTCAGTATCTCTCCCACAGGTCTGTATCTCCTCCAGATCTTCCTGTTCTCCTTTCCCTGTGAGGACAATCACAAATAGCCACACATTCTTCTCAGCTAACTCATTCATTGATAAATTTTGGATATCTGCCCATCTCCAGTGAGTTGAGCACTCATCTCAGTGTCGTGCAAAAGAATGACACGCACTGCATTATTTTTAGCCGTCTCCTACAAGTGGGAACCAGGCCCATGTAAAAAGCACTGCTCTGCTCTGATTGGCTGCCAAGACCTGGAGGGTATTCCATGATGCCTGCCGCAGAGTGACCAGCAGTGGTTTTACCTGCCGACTTGGCACACAGCTTCAGGGCTGAATGGACAAGTTAGTGTATTATTCAGCTTGACAGAGATCAGCAGGAAGAGGCTGTTGGAATTTTTTTGTAGTTTTATCTCTGTATGTGTGTTCGTTGTCCACTTGGTTTTAAACCTTTTGTGTGCATCTGTTTTCATCTACTCAAAAAAAACCCTTGAGTTATTGGCTATGCCATCAATTTTCTTTGGAATACAGTCGTTGGGGAAAATAATTTTCACAGCACTCTTTGCACTTCTGTGAAAAACTAAGTACACTCTTACTGGTTCCATGGGAATTATGAGGGCAAGTAGCAATATGGGGTTGCTAAACAAATGCACTTGAATAACTGATTATCAGCAACAGTGAACAACTCTATAAAGGCAGAGGTTTTGGCTGTTTGATGGTCTGGAGTATTCAGGTATGAGCAAATTCATACCACTGTCACACCATCTAGTGCTCAGAGAAACTGCAAAAGCCAAGTGGATGGGTGATGATTTAGGGTTGTTTTGTAGCTGCAGGACCCAAACACCTTGCAGTCACCGAGGTAACCATGAACTCCTCTGTATAACAAAGTATTCAGAGTCAGATGTGAGGCCATCTGTCTGACAGTTAGTACTCGGTTGAAACTGGGTCATGCAACAGGACAACAGTCCCAAGCACAGCAGCAAAACTACAGCTGATTGGCTGAAAAAGAAAGGAATCACACTGTTGCAATGAACCAGTCCAAGTCCCGACCTTAACCTGACTGAAATGACCTTAAAGAGAGCTGCAAATAAGTGAATGCCAAATGCAAACTTCACTGAACTGAAGCCACGCTGTTAAGAAGGGTGGGCCAAAATTCCTCCACAGCAATGTGAGAGACTGATAAAGTCAGACAGAAAACCAGTACTTCAAGTTGTTGCTGCTAAAGATAGCAGTAACTTGTATCGTGGGGAGCATTTCGTTTTTCGCAGGATTGCACAACTCCTGTGAAAACTTCACTTTTTCACATTACTCTTTTTTTTTTACAGACAAAGGGACTCTTTTCACGATCTTTGTAAGTTTGCCACCACCACAGGGTTTTTAAAATAAAACAATAAAGATGTGAAAGGGATGCAGACTCTCAGCTTTAACTCAAGAAATTTAACAAAAGTAATGCATTACCTGTTTAGGAATTATAGCAATGTTTTTACATACATTTTTAAAGGCACAGAAGTAATTTTATGGAATGATATTTATGTTATAATGCTCACGCAAGCAAAAACATAATCCAAGCATTTCATTGGTGCAGTTAAATTCAACAACCGTGTGCATAGGCAGCAACAGAAACACTGTTTTAAACCGTATTTGTTTACAATTTGAAAACAAATTTGCTGAATTACTTATTAAGTTTGCCCCTTGGTGAGCCGGATATGAAAACTGGGCTGCTCATTTGACACCCCTGTATCAAATACTGAAACAGTATTAGGTTTATTAACAACATTTTGTGCAGCCATATTTTGCACTAACAACATCAAAACCCAACAGATTCACAGGAATAATATAAACTTTGCAGAAGAGTATTTTTTAGTTTGAATTAAAAGTCTCAAGCTTTTCTAAATTAAGTAATTTATGTCCGTCTCTACCATTAAAAAGCAATTGTGCACATGCATACTACACATGTATGTAATACACATGTATTACAATACTGGTTGAAAAAAAAAAAAAAGGGGGGCAGCACGGTGGTTGGCACTGTTGCCTCACAGCAAGAAGGTCCTGAGTTCAATTCCACTATCAGGCCGGGGTCTTTCTGTGTGGAGTTTGCATGTTCTCCCTGTGTTTGCGTGGGTTCTCTCCAGGTACTCTGGCTTCCTCCCACAGTCCCCATCCATTCTCTAAGCGGAAGAGAATAGATGGTAAAAAACGAACAAACTTACAATTCAAGCATAATTCAAAACCGCTTCCACTAAATATAGTTATCGAAAATCTTAAATGGATTCCTTTTTCTACTATATTCATCACACATTAGTTTTTCTTGTCACTGACTGTATGTGTAGAGAGGAGCGAGTCTGTAACCAACTCGTTTTATGGATGCATGGTTCACAAATAGCAGAACCTAGTGCGAGCCTGACCGTGCGGGGCCTTTAACGTGCCATAAATTGCATTTTGAGCTCTTAAGAGACGCCTTGATGAGCTGTGTGCTGACTGGGCTCAGCGGTGTCCGGGTGATGAAAGTGCAGGTTGTGCCGCAGCAGGTGCCCGGTGCTTTCGGTTAATTGGCCCTCATTTTGCTAACTCACTGTGCAAACTCTTTGAAGCATCACTCCAAGTAGAGACTTCATTAAAACCAAGGCTTTAATTGGAAACTCAAGACTCAGAAATCTCCTATCTGTTTTATCCTTTATTTAGAGGTGACTGTAGAATTATTGTCTTACTCAGTGTATTTATATGTTAACAACAGGGATGAGTCTATTTGATGTTAAAGGGGACCTAATATTTTCATTCCAGCTCTGTATTTTTATTCTTAGACTCCACTAGAGTAGCGTTGAATGATTCACACTTCACATTTATCACAGTGATTTATATTTTTCTTCAGTGGGCCTTGGTGCAGTTCAGACTTCATCAGAAACCAGCCATTTCAATTCCTTCTCCTTGGAAAAAGAAGGCTTGAAAAGCAGGTAGCTGGGTCTTTAATTCCTGAGATGACTATATTAGGAATCTTCTCCTTTTTTAAAGATTATATAAAGCTAAGACTAGAAACTTTATTTCAAATTTTAGCCATGTTTAATATGGACATCCACTACTGGAAAAGTAATAAGTGTTATAAACAGTATTCAGATAAACAAATGCATTGTGCAATAAAAATAAAAGTTATCAGCTGGTTGTAGTGCAAGTGCAGGTCGAACTGATGAGTGGAATCGATAGCCAGGCGGACCAATAATACCAAGGAATTGAATTACTGACAACTGGTTCTCTACAAGAATCGGTTCACAATCCCTAGTCATGACATTAGAAAGCTGGCTGTAAGCTCAACAGATTTCACAAACCCATTAATCTCGCTTCATAGTGCACCAGCCCTCTGACCTCTTCTCACATTCAACCTAGAACCTCTCAGTTCGTCTGCTGACGAATGCTTGTTTTGGGGTTGAGTAGGGGTAGTCTGTCTGCAGAGAGGTTTTGTTGTCAGTGGAGGCAGTGTATACAATATTTTGTACAACCGGTCTGTTTGCCGCTCTTGTTTGTGCTGTTGTTGGTTCATCAGCCAGTGGTGGAGAGGTGTGTTCTAACATACAAAGAGCTAAAGTGAAATCAAGTGTAAAAACAATGACAAGTGTCTACTGCAGCCACTGTTTGTAGTTTTCATGTAGTATTTTTGGTCTTTTATGGTTTTTCCATGCCTTGCCCGTTCCCGGTGAACTCCCTTCCCTATTCCGACTCACTTGTCAACAAATAAGCAATTGACTGACATACATCATCCTCATCTGGTAATGTGCAGTTGTGATTTTGAAGTACTACACAGTTGCAGGTTTGTGGTATGTGAAGACCCCTTCCATTTGCTGTCCAAATGGAAAACACGTATGCAGATGCAATGACACAATCAAGACAATCTGGACTTTCGACTATTTTCCGATTTCTGTTTCTAATGCATAAACCACAAATAAACAACAAAGCCTCATGGGACTTGATGAGTCAGGCAGTGAAATATGCCCCATTAGTGATATTGGTTACTATTCCACCTTTAGCCTATGATGATAACGCTGCGTGAATTGCAGTTGATCAACAGTTTCCTCAGTGGGATTTTTATCAGAAGTTTAATCATTTACAAATGTAATACAAGTGACAGTTTCTCTATTTGCACCATAACTAAAACTCAATAATTCAGTGACTTGACATTTTCAAGTCAAAGACTCGTGGAAAATTAAAAAAAGGGGATGAATGAAATCTGTTTTTTGCACGTTAATCTAAAAGTTTGGAAATTTCAGAAAACAATGTTAAAAAGAAAAACATTTTTAGACAGGTTTTCTCCACCTTTCTTGCATTTTTTGGTGTTAAAATGCAAGCATACAGTAATATTAAGTCACTCAATTATTCAGTTAGACAAAGAAAATTTGTTTTGTAAGAAGTCACAGAAGGAGATTGTGTAAATAATTTGTAGTTTAAAATTGTTAAATGACAACTGTAATTAATGACATTTACCTGAAATAGATGAAGAAAAAATTATAGGTGTGAAAAACAAAAATATAGCCATTAATAAATATGTATGTATAAAAAAATTAGAGCACACAGTCATTTTAGTCAAAATAGTTTATCACTTGAGGGGTTAAAAAAGGATAATAAAAAAACAAACTAATTCTCGGGTCATAACCAATGGTTTCAATAATGTTTTTGAGCAACCACACCTCCTTTGGTCAAATGTAATTGGTTAGATTCTGTATGTTTCTATGCAGATATGTTTCCAGAGATGAAGTGTCATGAAACAGTCACCTCGGTTGGTGCTGTCATATGACTGCAGGTTTAAATAGAAGAGGATGTCATCGAGTTCACATACAATGCTGCACGACGACATTAAAGATTTAAAATGTCTTATGTAACCTCATGATTTCGTCCTCTCTAACCCCTGCTGCTGCTATGTAACAGAAGAATGAGCCGTCTAAAATTACCACATCCATTTGAATAAAGTGTTCACGGCCAATTGAAAATGACAATAGAAAATAACAATTGTTCCCAAACACTGCTGCATAATCTAGGCTTGCAGCAAAACCAAGTAAAATGAATAATTTGACATCTTTTTCATACAATGAAGCAGCCGTCCCTCCACAGTCCTCACAGGCCATAATAAAGGCAACACAGAGAAGGACATTAGCATAGTCATTTCAAGACCTCTCTTTTGAGTCCGGCAGCAGATCGGGACCTGAGTGAGCCGCTCTTAAAATGAGCCCACTGGGTCTTTATTAACAGGTTCAGGTTGGCTGGTGAGAGCCACATGGAGACGGTTTGGGTGAATGAGGCTGCTGCTGCTGTCAGAGCTATGTGTTGTAAATAGTGGGCCATTTGCACAAGAGCAACTTGCACTCTCCATCTACTTCAATTAGAGTGTGAGGGTAATCAATAGGCTCCAGACACTGAAGAAAGAGCTTCGCTGAATAGCCTAAATGTCAAGATGAGCCATTTGCACAGTCGGCCTGGAGTTTGAGGGAGATTTCATCAAACTATCAGAGTGGATGATAGCAGTAAAAGTGGCCTCATTGCCTTCACACACAGGGACTATCCTGATTGTTATGTAGTATTATCAGTGCATCATGTACTTTTACACATCTGGACAAACTTCTCCAGCCCATCTGGTGGGAATCGAAGGTGTTCGTGAGCCAGCTGAGAGACATAATCTCTATGGCATGTCCTTTATGCACCCCTGAGTCTCCTTCCAGTTGGACATGCCCAAAACACAAGTGATGTCCTGGTCAGATGCCTGAACCATCTCAGTTGGCTCCTTTCGATGTGGAGCACCGGAAGCTCTGTGGCCGACAGACTTGGAGGTCCCAAAATGTATTTCTGTCACTTTGTGTGTGGCTTCAAACCACCAATGTGTCACCAGTCGATGCAGCCAACGGAATCATGTCATCTGGAAAAAGCAGAAATGGGATCCTGAAATTGCCAAATCTAACACTTTTTTTGTTGCACCTACAAACTTTGTCCTTAAAAATTTGGACGTGAAAAAGTTCAGTCCTGGTGTCCAACATCCAATAGAAATGAGTCTGACTGAGCTTTGCCAGCAATGCAAGCATTCATCAGTTTTAGCACTTTTTTTAAACCTTACCTGTTGAGTTTCATTTCACAAAGACTAACAAGGATTGTAACAGGTGATACATTTAACATCTAGACTTAAGATGTATGTAAGAATTCATGTATGGCAGAAAGCAGTTTCATCACTGGCTTAAGCATAAAAGCATGAAAAAAGTAACAGTATACAACTCTGAGTAGAAATTGTATTTTTTTTTTTTTTTTGGAAGAATTCAGCAGAACATAAAGATTAGGTTACTTGGGGAAACTCAAGGAAAGTACAATGATAAGAATAAAAAAATTGCAGAGTTGGTAAATAGTTGAGCTGGGGTGTCGGTGCTTAATAAGGCAATACTTCAGGATAGTTTTTATGTCCTCATTCCTGTTTCCCATACACCAGAGTTGCAGGAACACTGGCTTTATTATGAATGATCTTTAATGTCATTGTACTTGGTACTATCAACAATACTAACTAGGTACAGAACTAGAACATAAATTTGGCCAGAGTGAAGTGTCTGTCTTTATTTCTGTTTCTACTGACGTGTCAGAGTATTTCTGACTCATGTTTACAGTCAGTTTAAACAACAGCCCTGAAAATGATCCCAGGAGTTTTTAATCGCTACCCGTCTCAGTCATGGTGGCCCGTTAATAACTAGACTTATTAATTAATAAACAAACACTGGAAATGACCCATAAATTAACATAACATATCAGATAGCATAGCTGTGGCTCACAACATGACTAAATAAAGAATTAGGTATTAAACAGTGAATATTTGGGTTTGCCCTCAGAGAAGTGGTTTTTACTTAGAAACATTAGATCAAAACATATGAAGCAAATATACAAGAAATAGATAAGTTTAAGTATAGGTATAAGGAACGGAATACAAAACTTGTATAAAATAAAGGTAAATGCAGTGATTTAAGGACATTGTTTGCATTTGCATTGGTAGTATGTTCTTTATTTTTGTGAAACAGTCTAATTCTAAAGGCTAGGCCTGTTCTAACCCTGCACGTCTCTGTAAGGCCGGCCCCTGGTGTATTTTTGGCTTGTAGTCGAGCGGTTTAAATTGCAGTTGAACTTTTTATTTCATGTTGTCCTTCATTTTGAAATTTAATAAGCTACAGTTTCTCTCTGTGATCCCTCTGCGCCACGAGAACGCACCTCTATTAGAACCTGAATGAAAAGAGGTTATTGCTGTTATCGCTGCTGCAGCTTTGGCAGCGGCTTTTTTTACATTTGTATGTCTGACTAAAGCTACTAATCACGCGAATCCCATCATAATCTCTAAAACGGTGTTAATAGCAAAAGAGGATGAAATGATTATGAGGAGGAAATGCTCAGAAATGCAGAGCTAATTCTGAAATGTAATCAAAACCCTGCCTTGTTAATCATTTCTTTTTAGCCTAACAGAAGATTCACTAAATTATTGCAGCCATGAGCGTAACTAAGCTTCCTGTTTCCCTGGTAATTAAATTCACACAAACAGACCTGCAGTTACATCTGAAGATACTGACAAAAAATGAACTAACGCTCAGTGCAGCCTTTTCAGAGAGGGAGAGGGCTGTAGGAGGGATTGGGAAGTGTTTTTGTTTGCTTGACATCCTGTTTATGAGAATGAGTGTCCATCATTATGCTGCCGCCTCCAGGACAAATTAAGCTGGGATGTGATGAATGTTCCCTCTGTGGGGACAAAGATGAAGAAGAAGTGTCTGTTCAGATTTACTCGAGTCAGAGGAAGAAATAAGGACGTGCTGTCTGTCCCTGAGTTTTGAAAGCAGTGACTGAGAGGCTCACAAAGTGCTGTCTCATGCTGCTCAGCGGTGGCTCAGGATGAGTCAGCAGCGAGGATGCTGGATCAAACTGGGCGTCCTAATGTTCTCCCTCTGATAAGCGTTCATGTGAAGGCTTCAAATGCCCAGGGTAGAAATGGCGACTGAAAATCCATAGCTCACCTGACTGTTTCCCATACACACACGTATACCATGTTATGAGATAAGTGACATTCTTTTCCTCCTTTCTCATCTCTCCGTTTGTAAATCACCACTTCCTCTCCTCACGTTTTAGTCCCTCCCACAGGTGCGAGCAGAGGAGGCGAGGAGAGAGGAATCGAGGCAACGGCATTTAGCAAAATGAGATTTCCTCATTTTAAAGTGATGTCAATTAAATATGACATTTGGCACAACTGCATGATAAGTTGGGCTTTGTGGTCTAAGTGCAGCTGCATTTTATGATGTCAGGCTCAAGAGCGCTCATTGCTTTTTTAATATTCAGGGCTACTTTTAATTGGCAGCTTGCCATCCTGTGACAGGACAGCATGGTCTGAAAGGAGCTTGTGGAATACCCACAAGCTCAAATCTAATGTTTTGTGTTTCTTGACACACATTTCCCACTATTATTGTTTATATTTATTAATTAAATTAATAATTTGTATTTTAAAAAGATGGAAGATGGAGGTTTTCCAGTGTTACTTCTAACTATGATATTAATTTAAAAGACTTTAACTGGTTAAGTTTAAACATTAAAACTGTGGCTACCTGACTGCCTCGCTTTAGGCTATTGTCCTACACACTGATGTTTGTATTCTAATTAGGACACAAAAGATCTTCTTTTACTCTTTAAGTATAATAGCAAAGCTGAAAATCAGCCAAAAAGCATTTCACTGTGATCTCCACAGTGATCATACTGGAAACACTGGTGGTGGCTGGAAGGGTGCAAGCCTGAGTGCTCAACACTGCCTGTGTTAGCTGTTGAAGACCAGGCTGTGGCTGCAGGGCTGAGGTCATTATGCACTCGCCTCTAACATCATTCTGTGTTAGTAGCGTAATGAAGTTGTTTCTATCCTGGACGCAGTTTTTCCACTTTACCATCATGCTCTTGTCTTTTCATGAATCACATAACTGCGTCACAGCGTTACCTGTATGTGATCATAGTAACCCCTTATTATAATTTGATATAAATGATAATAACGAGTTGTTTAAAGAGTCCTCCTCCCTCCCTGGTTGGTATGTTCCAGCTGTGTGCCACGCCTCTATTATACCTGAGGGTACAGTAAATGACTGTAAATGATCTACCTGTTCATCCTTGATTATAACTCCGCTAACAGCCTCCTCCATCCTCCAAATGCATTTTAGGACTGAAACATCCTTCAGTGTGGCACAGAGACGTTGATTTCGAAGAAAGAGGACTGAAAGAAATGAGAGAAATCTGTTGTTTTCCTTTTTCTGGTCTGTGTGTCAGTTTTCTTTGCTTCGGCCGATTTCATCCATTCGCCATCTTCATCTTTCAGAAGTCTAGACACGGTGGTGTCATCTTCTGCAAGTATAAAAAATCTGTCCAGTAGTTTTGAGTCTACCCCAAGGTGTCCTCCCAGTTCTCACTTTGTTAATTACTTTCTTTTCGGTTTTGTCATTATTCTTATTTTTGTCTCTTTTTCACCTCCGTTCTCCTTCCTCTTGCCTATAATCCGGAAATCAATCACAATGAGCCATGTTGAAGGATGTCTCGATTCCTAATATTCATCAGGAATATCTCTTCCACTAAGCCTTATTATGGTCGCAGGGGAGCTGGAGCCTATCCCAGCTATCATACGGCAAGAGGCAGGGTACACTCTGGCCAGATCACCAGTGTGTCGCAGGGCTAACACAGAGAGACAGACAACCATGGTGGATTTCAAATTAGGACCTTCTTGCTGTGAGGCAACAGTGCTAACTGCTGCTCCACCGAGCTGGGTAAATCCTAATTATAATACTTAAAAACTAGCATTATTACTGACTAACATTCCAAGATTTTAAAATTTTACTTGTAAAGCATTAAATAACCCTGCTCAGTACCTCATGCCAGTGTGTCTGGGTGTGGGATTGGTGAAGAGGCTTTGCTGGTTATTCCAAGGTCTTGGCCACCAAACAAACATAAACACAATGGTAGCGTCTTGCCTCGACACTCTTTTGTTGAAAGACGATGAGTATTTGATATGTGGAAATGTTTTTATGTTTATTATCTTGGTTTCCTATTATTTGCCCTGCCATCAGCCTTCATAGTCTTTGGCTTCATATTGTACAGTGGACTAGATGAGTCATGATGGTGTTTTAATTACCAATAAAGCATGACTGAATTAGCAGAGCTTGTTAAATTAGATGGTATCTTAAGTAAGTTAGATGATATATTGATAAATTAGCATGAGATCATTAGCATAATCAGTAGCTACGCTGTAGATCCTGCCTTGCAGATAAGGAGACCAAGTGAGGGCACAGACACATGCAATTAGTCTGCCTAATTAAAACTCTCTCTGCAAACAATTGCAACTGGGTGCCCATTTGATAAACTGTGAATATAACACAGATTATGTTTACTGAGCGAGCTAGTGCATTTATTTCTCATGAACCTGGCAGGGCAGCAGCAAAAAATCTTGTTGCATAGCTTCACTGAGGGTATACAGCATATAGATGAGCAGTTTAATAAGATTAAGTGGTGGACCTCAAAAATTTAGCCAAGCCATGCAGTTGTTCTGAAAGAGGAAACTATCCATACAGCTATTTTTTGTAGCAGCCAATAAACAAGTTTAATTCTGCAGTGCCGGTAGACATTTTAACCCGGGAGTGTATGGATACTGACTCGATGTTGGAGCCTCTGGTGGACATTAGTGGGACTGCAGTTTTTCTTACTTTGACAGATTCATCTGCTTATTTATCTCTGGTTACTGTCTGTCTGTATTCATAAACTGTGGATCTTAATGTTGTGAGGCCACTCTAATAGCCATTTGCCCCCACACACTTTGTTAAATGTCAGGTTTATTTATACGGTTATATTTTATACTCTTTGATATTGCACCATCCACAGTCTGCAACACACTTGCTGACCAGTGGCTTTTCAGACTGAACCGTAGTGCATCTCACTGCATGAGTTAGATGTTATGAGCTGGCTCTTTACCATCTGCACTGCTGCTAAATGCATATAAGAAGGGGGACGTGATTGATTCCTGTTGGCTTTTGCTTTTTTCTCCATCATTAATAAACCCATTGAGGAAAACAAAATTGGAAAACCATTTGTGCTATTTATCAATAAGTCAGTCATTTCTAACCAGCCTTCTTTTCTGCATCTCAAAATATGACTTATGATCCTAAAATGATGAATGAATTATTGAAGAGAATTGAAATGAGTTTTTCATCCATTTATCAGCACATAACATGAAACAAACATTAGCCCTGTCAGACACATGTGGGGGCATGTAGAACACACTTTAATGCCATTCATGAAGTCATTCATGCTGCAAAAGAAATGTAGAGCAAACGTTTTTAATAAACACTGTTATTATATATTATTTTAAACATGTGATGAAGATCAGGGTTTAGGGATACTTTGGTGTAAAAGAGTGATAGGTCTTTGTAATAACAATCGCTGATAATGGAAGCTTTTATTGAGTTCAGTTACTGTGAAATAGCTATGGGTGATTATTAAGTTATAACTGATGCTCATACTACTTCAGGCAGGTGGATCACAACACTGTGAATTGCAGTACATGGTTTGTTTTGTGTTTTGTTTAGCTGTAAGTTAGGCACTAACACTATTCTGTTAGATTTTGCTTTTATGCTTAAAAAATAGCCAGTTAGGAGTGAGACCAGTGTTAATATGGCTATCACAACACAGCTACAGGACACGTTGTGATGGCAGCCGATTTGACTACCAGGGACCTCAGACTTGTTTTATTTTACATCCAAAGCCCATTTTTATCTCAGGTGGACCAGATCAGTAAAATTATACCCTAAAAATCATTCTTTAGGACCAAAGAAATGCAAGTACAGCTTTATTGAATCATCTGTTTGGAAAACACATCATGAACAATTGGAGTGCAGTGCCAGCCTGTCCCGGGTGGACCCCACCCTTCACCATATGACAGCCGGGATAGACTCCAGCCTACATTTTTAGATTCTCATTTTTCTTGAAAAAGTGAACATATTAATGATTTCACTGCAATTTTCAAGCTTTGCAAAGTGGAACAGATTGGAGCCTTTGAGGGGCCGGTCCTTAAACCTTCACTGTAAGAAGGTTGTGACTCGATATTATATTTTGTAATGTGTCGTAGTTGATGAGATGATAATTGCATTCTCATTAGATTACATTACAAAGCACACTATGTTTTAAACTGTATAAGGTATTTGTTATTAAAAGAGCTAAAGCTATTTTATTAACAGCTAATATTTATTCTCAGGTAAAAATCCAGAAAATTGGATATTGATCATTTAACATTTACTTTGATTGACCGTAGCGAGGAAACATAACCAAGCAGCTTTACAGTTATTATCACTTTTTGATTGGTGCACAAAAATGCATGAAATCAGAAATCGAATAGCATCAACACAAAACAAACCAGTCTCCTCTAACCCCATGTACCCTGCTTCATCTTTGGTGATGAAATATAAAGACTGGGAAACAGGTTTTTCTGCACTTTATAAAGCAACCTTACGTGATTTTGTTGGAGTTTATGAATCTGCTTGTTGGCTGTGCCGATGACAGATGTTTTTAAATGTCAGTAAAACTCATTGAAGCCTCAGATAATGGCACTGTGGATGACTTTTCTTCCATGTTTCCTATCATTTTATAGCAATTTCCTTGCATCTCATCTCCCCGTTCCCCTGATTTCATACATCAGATGGGAGGTATATGTGTTTGGGGAACACATAAATTCTAGTAGCAGCAGCACTGCAATTATATTCACACCCGATGCCCCTGCTGACCTCCTGGTCACCCCAAACACACACTAATGAGCTCCCTGGGCAGTCGTGACAGCCATGGTAGAAACTACAACTACTAATACTGCTGTTACACTCGCTGAGAGCCTGAATGCTGGAACACAAAGCCCCTCATCTGTCATTTAATGCATTCTGTCTTTTTCTTGTCTTGCAGTTGGAAAGACGTCTTTGATCACACGGTTCATGTATGACAGCTTTGACAACACATATCAGGTAGGTGCTGCAAGCACAGACTGAATAGTGTGGCTCTAATAATTATCCTGATGGATCAGTGACACTGGGCTGCAGGCATTTCCTTTGATAGTGAAACATAAAGCTGGGTGTAAATCGATAAGTTGAAGACAGAAACTTAGAACAAATAAGGCTTAAGTAAATTAGATACTGGGATAATAATCAAGGAAATTAATACACAGCAAATACAAATTCTTCTCTTTGTGTAAAATAAGGAAATTATGGCCATCAGTGATTTTAAAACAGACACCTTTGAGCTGAAGATCAAGAGCTCTTTGAATCCCTGTAAGCAGCCTAATCTCACTCGACATCCTAAAAACAAAATAGTACTTTTGCAGCTACAGCACTTCCAGAGGTCTTTGTAAGCATCTGCAAAGCACCTTTAAATAAAACCTGCAGCTTTATTGCTTTATAAACAAAAAGTATCTACTTACATAGTAATAAAAACAGAATTAAAAATAAATCTCGCAAAACTATTCTGTCCGCCCTCTCCGATAGTTTAAGAGGGAGTCTTTCTGCTCGCTAAGGCTCTTTTATGGGGGAGTTTACAGTATTATGAGCCTGAGTAGTATATGGAAAAACTAAATCTGATTATCTGAAGAAAACCTGACTACGTCACGACAAGACAGATGAAGAGGAAGACTTTTTGTTTGGTTAAACTTGAAGTAAGAAATGCACCTTGATTTACTGCTGAATAATGTTGATCATATACGTTATTAGCATTATTGTTTTGAAGCATGACTTTGCATATTTGTAGAAAACAAAGGTTTGCATTTCATGTGAACTTCATTTTCTAAGACCGTTTCCATCAGGTATAAAATTAGCCTGCAGACTCTGCAGGGCACCAGCAAAGTTAATAATGTTCTGCCTCTAAAACTGGAGACCTGTGGCTTTGCTCCCACAGCCACGTGTTAATCTGCCACTGCCTTTAAATTATCTACAGCAGCCTCCAGAGAATTCCTCAGTACCTGATCTAACCTTCTTCCACACTACTTCCATCTACTTTTACTTTTTTGTCCTACAAATTCGAATAATTTGACACACAGTGGAAGTCACCGAAAGTTAATAGTTTGACATTTTGTTCAAAAACTCTCTTTGAAAGGATGTTTAAAATCACTGTCATGTTTGGCCAGAAGAATGACGTCGTCGCTTAAATGTTATAAAAACAAAGGACCAAAAATGTCATTTTCTGAGTAGTTTTCTGCCAAATATGGATCTCACAGGCAGTCACTAGTTTGTGAATTACCATTTCAAATCTTCCAGCCTGATAATTGTCATGATGGGCGAAGGTAAAGAGAAGGACATTTGATTGTAAGGTTTTCTCTCTATTATTGTAGGGTCTTTACCTTGCAATGTAAAGCACCTAGAGGCAGCGTTTGCTGTGATTTAAGACGATATAAATAAAATTGAATTGAATTGAATAAAAATTTTCTCGAGTAAAAGCAAAAACAGGAAACACAAATCCCAGAGAAGTACAATTTAACAGGAAATCCAGACACCTGAGCATGAGGAAATAAATTACAGGGGCAAAATAAATTGACAAAGGAAAGGACAAGCTAATATATATACACTCACAGAACTGATTACCCAATAAGGTATCAGTGGAGACAGTTAAGGTGATTACAAAGGCCAGAAGATACAGATAGAGTTACAAAAAAGAGTTAATTTACAAAAATAAAGCAGGAAGACAAAGGCAATAAACTATAAAAGCAATCAATAAGGTAAACTCAAGCATAATAAACTATCACCATGAAACAACATGCAGTTACTTGAACTTCTGAAATACACTCGTGGACCTGATCAGCCAGTGGTACGAAAGGTACATCCATTATTCACTGGGATGTAAATTGGAATATCAGTTCAGTTCAACTTAATTTTATTCATATAGCACTAATTCACAACAGCCACCTCAAGGTGCTTTATATTGTAATGTTAAACCCTACAGTATTAAAAAGAAATCAGCTTTGGAACATATGAAAAAAACTCTAAGCAGGCCAAGAAAATTACAAAATAATTAACATTCTCTGTTAGGTAAGTCTGGAAACTAGTAAGTGAGACCATATACTGATGCTAGATAGATCAATGAATAGATATAAGGAAATATCTAATAATTTACAAAGCAACATCCAGATGAGCAGAATGAGAACTCAACAGAACGGAAAAGCCAAACAGCGTATTTACTCAGTAAAATCATCCCCATATTCACATAGTTTTTTATTTTTGTTCTCTGTTTATTGTTTTTTGCATGTACAATGACAAACAGATTTTGATTTCCTCTGTGCAGTTATTCCACAGTGGTTAGTCTTTTGACTGTAATGCTGTAATTTTTACACTTGGTTCTGACAGCTAGATTATGAAACATCCTGAATGCATGGTGTTTTTGTCTGACTGCAAACTACTTCTGAATATTTGGGGTTAATGCATGTTGTCTTGCTCAAATAAGTAATTAAATTGAAGTGTTTTTAATTTGATAAATGGTGAGTTAGAGGGTATTAATGATTCTTATTGCTCTTTTTTGCAATATGTATGTTGATTATGTATGTATATGTATGTTAGCTGAATATTTGTAGATGTTTTCCCATACTTTCACACAATATGCCACACATAGAAGTATGAAGGAACAGGCTGTATAATAATTCTTGGTTTAAGTGATCTTCTACTTATATAGTATTGCGACTGATTTAGATGTGTTATTTCTAATTTTGTTGATGTGTGGTTCCTATCATAGTTTATTGTTGAAATTTAATTTCATTTACTTTTTCTAATTCAGTGTAATTTATCATAATTTTCCTATTGCTGTGTGCTGAACGATTTCCAAATATCATGTATATAGTTTAACTTAAGATTAGTGTTCATTTATTGTATTTAAACCAGGTCTTTAATTTACTTAATTCATTAATTTAAGTCCTTAACTTAGTAAATTACGCTGGTGTCATCTGATAGTTTGCAGTGTTATAGAAATTACACAGATGTCATTAATGTACAAAATAAACAGCAGTGGTTTTAAAAAAGAGCCCTGAGGAACCCCACATGTCACAGTTTTAAACTGCAGTTAATGTTATCAGTTTGAACAAACTGGTTCTGATTTCCAAGAGTACTTTTCACCCATGATAGTGCAACCCCTCCCATATATATACATATATATTTCTACTACTAATTAAATAATTTACTAAGAACTCTCCAGTAGTTCATCATAGTAACAGTCTGGTCTATCATGTTTTTCCATGTAACTTTTATATGAATTGAATAAACACCACATAAGGTATTAATGACAGATATTGATGGGAGATGATGTTGCTGTTTGACATTAACCATTTTATTATATTATCCATGTTGGTGGGTTTTCTTTGCCCTTTCTGAATTATGCTAACACTCCAAAAGGGAGAACAACAAGTCTCTATTCTTCAGCGTTCGCATTAGTTCTGTGCTGTGCTGTAATGAGATTTGGATGGCTCATTGAGTGTGGATTAAACTGTCTGTGTTAGCTCTGTGATGCTGCGCCTTCACAGCTGCTTCTGTATCCTTTTATATTTCTAAACTCATAAGTCATGAAAGTCTACAGAGCCAGACATTTCACACTGATTGCTGGGGCTCATGTCTTTTTTTTGGTCTTTAAGCTAGTGAATCTCGGTGGTGCACAGTCATTTCTTTAGTTTCATTCTCACAAATTGCAGTGAAAGAAGCTCATATTTGGCTAAGGTTGGCTGTGGACTTTTATGACGTCTTAGCGTGTCGTGGGAAAAGGGGATTCATTTGTTTGTTCATTCATGCTAATAACATGCCAAATCCTCTGGATAATTACAGTCATCCAAATGCCACTGCATAGCTTTTAAGCTAGTTTTTGTAGTACTTACTTTTAATTAAGAGTGGGTGATCTGAGGAGTGTGAATCACCTGGGATAAGGATCTCCGAGGTTGTAGTTCTCTGCCAGAAAATAGTGCGCTGCCTGCTCTGAGGAAGGTCTGCATAGGACTGCTTGTGCGAGAAGAAAACATTTCATTTTCAGCACAACAATTATGGTCCATCCACCACTGACAATCTTAAATGGGGGATAAGGTTTTTATTTATTTATATAGCGCTTTTCAAGAACAAAATTCAGAAAGTCCTTTACAATTCTGCAAAGGGAACAAAGATGTCAGTGGCACAACTTCAGAATTTTTGCATCTTTGTTTTTTTACTGGTTTTTTTCTTTGGTTTTTTTGTCTACAGCTATAAGAGGTAATTTTTTTTGTCGCTAATCAGCAGGCTAAGCAGGAAAGCCTTTACCTCCTGCAACATTTTACATTTCCTCCTGTGGGAAGAGAGAATCTGGACTGGCCTCCTTCTGCGGCCCTGCTGGGAGGGGACAGAGGCATTCTTAAGCCAGCTGAGACTCCCCTGAGTCTCCTCCCTGGTGTCCAAAACACCTCAGGTGGGAGGCGTCTAAGAGGTATCCTATTTAGAAGCTGAACCACTCCACTGCTTGTTCCAGTGTGGAGGTGTAGCGGCTCTCAGCCGTCTGACACATTCTTATTTCAGTCACTACTCACAGCCATAGGTGATTGGTAGGAATGTAGTTCAACCAGTAAATCAACAGCATTGCTCTTTTCACCGTAACAGACCAGTGCAACCTCTGCAGATCTCCATCTACACTCTTCACCTCACACATAAACAAGACCTGGAGATACTAGAAGGCACATCATCCCCAACCCAGAGTGGACTTTCAACCGACTGAGAACGATGGCTTCAGACTGCGAGGTGCTGATTCTCATCCTGGCTGCAAAGCGCCCCAGCGGGAGTGCAGGTCGACACTCGATGAAGCCAGAAGGACCACATGATCCACACTAAAAGCAGAGACAAGATTCTCAGATCACCGAGCTGGAAACCCTCCACCCCCTGGGGGTCTCTTGTTCATGGCTCCATAAACACTATGAATCTGAGACAACGGGCAGCTTTGGCACAGTCCAGGGCCCTCTGGAAAAAGTCAGACTTACATGAGCCCTCTAATGCACGGGTAGAAAATGTGACAGTCATTTCCTGCAACGTTTTTTAGAGCGTTGAATACTTAAGTACCATTACCTGGAGTGAATGCAGGCATCTGTTGTTGCCTACGGGTTGCCTTGCATCAAATTTTCAACTGCAGAAAATTTGAGTACTGAATGCAGCGGGAGAAATTATGAATTTGAAATCTAACAGCTGTCACAGTCGGTGCTAAGTGCAGTAATTCTGAGAAGCGTGCGTGCATGTGGAGTGAACATGCTTCTGAGGAAAAATAACTGTACCCTCTTTTATGGTGCCTGAATGGACAGGCACCGTTCCTTCCCCCATGCTTCTTCAGACATGGTAGGCAAACAGATGCTGGGCTGATAGCATCTGCTTATTTAATAAGCTCCCCATATGCTGTTTAATGTCAGTCTCTGCCCCTCTCTGCTGTAATGGCAGCAGGCAGAGAGAAATATAAAAAATCAGGTTATCAAATTTGTGCACAAGCTAAAATCATTTGAAAGTCCTCGTTGGTGGTAGGTTTTATGTTTGTTTGTTTTTTTTCTTTTTTAAAGCTAGTGGATTAACCATTTTGTTTCAGATGCCATAACCTCAGCTATGTAGCCACAAATCAAAGCCAAAGCTAAAAAGTCTTCCCTAGATGCATTCGTGTGTGTGTGTGTGTGTGTGTGTGTGTGTGGTTGCTGTCCTCCTCTGCCCGTGTCTTAATGCCTCTTGTTTCCCGCCTGGCTTGGTGACAGGTAGGGCTGTAAATGATTTTGCAGACTCAACTCCAGAGACAACTGAGTATTAATTAAAATTCAGTGCACATTAGTTGAGTGTGAGTGTTTATGCGGCTGCTCAGCGGGGAAGCTAGATTTGCCTGGTGAGGGTGGAAAAACGATAAGAATGCAGCCCGTAGGAGACATCTGTCCCGATGAGCAGATTTAAGAAGTCGTGGTTTCACTTGCTTTTATTTTCATGCGTTAGATTTGAGCAGATCCAGTTGAGTCTTTTGAAGTAAGAGCTTAAGTAAAGTCAGAGACAGAGGGCCATCAGAAAGATGAAACCGAGCGTGGCGGTGGCTTTAGTCAGCAGGAGGACGTGAGCGAGGTGAGCCACATTTGCTGCCTCTAAAGCAGCAGCCTCCCATCAAGCAGCCATCCAGCCGCGAAAGAGACAGAAGCAGGCGTCTGCACCGCCTGGTAGCACATGCTAAAGGGCTCAGAGGCCTCTGGGAGCAGAGCGCTCCTGTCGGCTGTGGTGGAGCTGTCACTCAGGCCCGACTGCCAGGCTGTGATTGCATCTGTCTGCTGTGCCCAAATATTCAGCTGCTTAGTGTAGCAAGGGGTGAATCTGATTTATTGGACAATTCATATTCGGTGTCGTGGGGAGGGTCTAATCACAGATGGATAGAAGCTGACATATTACTTTTTTGGTGCTCCTTTGGCATTTCAGTATTCCAAATTTGTTCATCCATCCATCCATTTTCTTCCACGTATCTAATTCAGGGTCTCTGGGGGCTGGAGCCTGTCCCTCCAGTCACAGAGCGAGAGGCAGGGTACACCACAGACAGGTCGCCAGTCTGTCAAAGCGCTAACAATTAAAGTGAAATTCAGAATTGCTTTTAAAACCCTTCATGGCCAGGCTCCTGCTTATATAACAAATCTGCTGAGACCACCTTCCAGCAGTCAGTCTCTTGAATCGTGTTATCAGGGCCTTTTGACTGATACAGGCTCTAATTTTAAATCCAGAGGCATCTACGCTTTGAGGCTGTAGAACCTAAATTTTGGAACAGCCTCGTCACTGCAGCCACGTGACCAAGCAAACAGAGCTATAAAAAAGTGGCAACTGTTGTGTTTTAATCCAAACCACCTTTGTCAAACCGAACCATAAATATAGATTTTATATCCTGTCATGTACATAGAGGTTGTGACAAAGTGACCTTTTTTGACACTTTGATATATCTTAAAAATATTTGGTGTTTATCCAGATTGACGAAACACTTTCTAGCTGCTATACAAATAAAGTTATTATTCTAAACTGTATGAATAATTGTGGCATCACACCTTCAGGAGCTGCTCGGCCAGTGAAACCTATGAAGCTCCTGGCACACAGTTTTAATGCTGATGTTAATGCCAGAGGAGGTTTGGAGCTCTGCAGTTACTGAGTCAGCAGAGCGCTGGCATTTTTTTAAAAAACTATGACCTTCGCCTCGATATTCATGAGCACACAGCACAGTTGAACTTATTATGAGGCCCATTTATACTCTCTGTGGACCTGAAATGATCGGTGGATTAACAGCATGCTGTTTGTTCCCGTGTCTTCTCTTATTTAACAATTCAAATTCAACGTCTTCCTCTTTCCTGCTCCTGGACTGAAACACTGGTTGAATCTTAAATTTAATGTTAATGACTAAAAATTATGAGTGAGTGCACTGATTCTACTTATTAGTAAAATTCAGGATGCTCTAATTTCTATTTATTGTGCATTTATCAAACACAAACAGCCTGCTGAGTGAGAATGGAGACTTCATCATAGATGACTCTGTCATCCTACTAGAAATTTAAGAGCAGTTGGATTTTGTGTGTTCTCAAATGTCTGTCGTGTGCGGCGCTGTGATTGCTCGCTGTGATTCGAGGTCTGCGGGTTTTAGCTGCGTCCCTGCCAGACAGAGGACCTTGAAAGTAGAAATGTTCAGATTCTCTAAAAACATAAAGGCAGCAACCAGTAATTTTCTCTCTTCTGTTCAGTGTTTATTTCTTTGTATTTCACTACCACAAAAGCTCGACTTAAAAATATAACGTCACCGAACTCTCTCCGATCCGTTAAATTCATTTTTATCCCTAGATGCCAGCAGAGTGGGACGTAAAGGCTTCGTCTGTCTTCCAACGACACGCTCTGGTTAAAGATTTAAAAGGGATATTAATAATTTCTCGTGGTCTAATCCTTCTCATGTATAGTTGTCCATGTGGGATTCTATATTTAAAACTAGGGCCAAGAAGAGTCTACAGCACCTCTGCCACTTCCCCAGAAAAACATCTTTATTCTTTTAATGCAATATAATTTAGTTCAATTTCAAGTTAATTCAAGAATATAAAATAGCATTTGTTTTCTCATATAAAAAAAATATTTCAAAGCGAGTTGATAGTTTAAAAAAATGACACTTTTAACCCCCTAGTATACCACATTCATCTTTAGCTTGGTATTTTTAGTCTTGGACTCGACTGGTCTTCTTATATCAGCTCTTCAGGATGTCCCTCTGTTCACCCATGGAGGCTATTTATCTCTTTAAGGGAGTCGTCTCTAAAAAAGGAAACTTTCTTTTGCTGTTTTGCACCTTACCTAGCTTCCACAAACTGAATCTGGTGTCGTCCTCGGCATGCTGGTGCATATAAAAGATATTCTTCCAGAAAGAAAATGGGCGGGGTATTTTAGATTTCACTTCTAATCATGTTTAATGTTTATAATTTGAATTTGTTGAGGCTGCTGAGTTTAATCCTGGCAGCTCTTGATGTGAGTGGGTCTAAAGCAGCAGTATAAATGACATCCTGTCCTTTGTGCCAGATTCTCTGAGTTAGTCCACTGTGGTAGCTGGCATTACCAAGGAAACGAGTGCGTGAGCAAGCTGCTGATGCCCAGTTCTGTCAAAGTGGGCAGTGGGCACCCCGCTGAGCTGCTCAGCACAGAAAAAACACAATATATACATCCGGCTGCTTATTTAGAGATCAGCACAATTATTGTTGTGTGCATCTTAATCCTCTGATCCAGACCTGTCACCCGTCCACAGTACTGGCTCCAACTGGCCACTCCTGTTTGCAGGCCGAGGTCAGACACCTCAAAGCTGCAGCTGTGGACTTAGTAGTAGCTGGTTGTGCCAGCTACTACTGAGCCTTTTACACCCTCTTCCCTCCACATATAAATCAAGAAGCTAAAGATCTGGATGTGCTGCATGACAAGGGATGTACATAATCTTTTTAAACCCACTTGAATGCCCCTCTTTTTTAAGCTCATCCATATCCATCAACAATTTATTCTTAATATTAAAGATACATGGTGCCCAACAGAATTGGGTTTAGTTCTCCAACTTGACTGCAAATCATTAAGCTTTTGAGACCTGACGTATTGTTGGACGTTCAAGCAACCAAGCTATCATTTTGTCACTGTTACCTTTGTGATATCAAAAGAATAAAAACTGCTCCTGAAAGAAGGCAAACTGTGCTTTTCAGCAAGCCATGATTCACTACACAAGTCACAGTTTATTCTTCAGTGAGAGCAGCTTCAGTTTTGTGGTAAAAATGAAGAGTGGGTGTGTAAAAGCGCCTCGTAAAAACTATTAGAAAATTGTAAAACAGTATGAGCAGAAGACAAACATGTATTAAATATGAGGTTAAATCATATTTAGACGAGAGCAGGAACTGCTAACATATCATAGCACTGGAAAGCTATAGATCCAATCCATAGATTGTCCTGCTACTGTGATTTAGTGCTACATAGAGCACAGAATTATTCAAACTATGAGATATCCCGTGGTACTGATGCTCAAATCTTTCTGAAGAAAAAAGACATTTTGACAATTGGGGTGAGATTTAGCAGATTTGATGGCGTCAGTTTGATTGTTTTCCCCAGATGAATGCCTTACTAAAATTAATGTTTTTCACAAACTTAATTGCATATCTTTAAAAGAAGCCCTGCTCATAATTTTCAATGTGAAAGTACATTTTTCAGCCCATTGAATCCACTAAAAGAACCAACCTCATGTCTGCAGTTTAATATTGACTTCTTGGATGCAGTTTGTCTGAGCCAAAGCACCTGATGATATCATGGCACGCAGCAAAGCAGAAAGCTGTGGGCTTGGCTGCGGAGAGTAAACATCCTTTGAAGAGGGAACACAGTGCCATCTGCCTTATGACACAATAAGGAAACGATTAGATTGCTGTTACTGTGTAAATGTACGATGAGAGCTGTGATTAAAACAACCGATCAGAGAGTAAAATAACACAGCTGTTCTGATTATTTAAGTGAACATTTGCAGGGTGATGCTGACACACTGTGACCTTCGGCAAGTGTCTGTATTTGATGATGAATCAATAGACATTAGAAACTTATACGTAGTTAGAATTGAATCAGCAGTGTGATAAAACTGAACATTCACCATGTTGTGTGGATATTGATCATCCCCTACATGAGGATGATGTGATGTGATGTGATTATGCCTGCATGAAGAGTCTGTCCCCTTCTTCACCTTTTGCATCTTTAATGTGGCTGATTCACTTCCTCGCTGTTTGCTTTTCTGAGTATTTGGAGTGATGTTGATCCGTGGTTATCTTCTTTCCCTAATCCAGGCCACAATTGGAATCGACTTCCTGTCGAAAACCATGTACTTGGAAGATCGAACGGTAAGTTACAGCTGTATCGTGTCACGAGAGAGATGTTAAATGTTTGTCTCCCTCAGACAGAAACTGTGTGAACTGTGATTGTGTTCAGCTGTGGAACAATGACCTGTCTGACTGCATGTAGTCCTGCTAGTTTAAATGTGTCTGCTGATCTCAGAGAATTTATCATACAGCTGTACGACCTTGGAAATGAAAGGTCCGCTTTAATAAATAATGAATGTTTGTCAGCCTGTGTGTGTGTGTGTATGGGGGGAGCTTACTGTTTTCAGGCTCTCTGACTATCTGAATGATCTCAGCCTCCTCAGCTTTCACTCTCTGAACCCCAGGTGAGGTTGCAACTCTGGGACACAGCAGGACAAGAGCGCTTCAGGAGCCTCATCCCCAGCTATATACGGGACTCCACCGTGGCCGTGGTGGTCTACGACATCACAAGTCAGTGCAATTGCTGCTTCTTTTTTATTGATATGTCACAGTTTTAATGTTTACTGTATTTTGAATGTACTTATTAAAAGGGATGGTAAAGAGAGTGATGGAGATCAGTGTAAACCTCGGCGATGTAAACAGACAGGCATGATCTTAGTCAAACTGCTCATTTATAAATGTAATCCTTCAATAGGTCACATGCTACCTCTGCTTCAGCTGATTGAATGTAAACAGCATCAACAGTAACCGTTCTGAAGCCCAGTACTGCTGCATTTTGGTCCAGGAAGTGTGTGTGTGAGCCATGTTTCCATGAAGTGCATCACACTGCACCCATGCTTCTTAATCAGCACTCTGAGCTCATCAGTCTTGTTGCCCGAGGATCTCTCCTTCCCCATATGACGCTGGAACCGTTTATGTTTCCTCCTCTTAGCTCCAGCTCTGCAGCCCCGTCATCTCCTTAGTGTCTCCTCCAGGTTAACAGGTTTTGTTCTGTTTAGCATCGCTGGTGTACTCGGCAGCATCATTTGTTCCCATGTAGCTCTCTTTTGGCAAACTGGAAAAAATCACAATGAGAAAGGAAAACAGGTGCATAAAGCAACAAAAGTATATTAGTTATTAAAATTAGAGATGGTGAACTCTTGATAAACTGTTCCAATATTTGCTTTTTTCCCTTTACTGACAGCAGAGTCAGACAAAACACCCACTGTGGCTTTTCAGAGGGTTAAATGTGTTTTATTATCTGCAGGCAGAAGAGCTGCAGAGTATTGAGAGGGGCCCTATATTAACTGTGCACCCTTCATACTCACAGCTATAATCATATGATGCATTAATTCTGTACAGGTAGCTCTTTTCACAACATGGCACACAATAACCTGTCTATGTTTATTAATTATTAACACTAATAATGCCGCAGTTACTCTGCTGAAAAGCATGCTGGGCAGATAATATGTTGAGGCTTATGTCCTTTAATTGTTCTTACAGGGAGCTTAAATTTGCTCATAAAGCGCTCATAAAACTTTGAACTAATGCATGCTGATTGGGCCTTTAAGGATTTATGACAGGGCAGGCTCCCTTAATAGCGCCTGTTTCCAAACGATAACTCCAACAAACGTTAGGAACTAGTCAAAGTCCATCAGAAATGTCCAGGTGTATAGAAAAAGAAGCTCTTTGTGGTGGATGATGCTATCTAGCGGCTGATACTATAAAATCTCTGTTGCTGCTCACTTCCAAAAGTGGCTCATGAGGCTGTGATGTCATCGAGGTATTTTTCTTCAGTTAAAAGAAATAAAAGTGAACTGTATCTAGTGTCTTAACCACTTTGATCAAAAGCTTCAGAAAGCCTCTTTCTGGAGTAGCTTGTTGGCACTCTCTATGAAACAGGAAGTCCACAGAAGTTCTCCATTATATTAGAGATTGCAACAAGGAACAGGTGAGGTAAAGATAACATGTCACTCAAGGCTAACAGGTGTTTTTCCTGAAGACAGAATTGTTTGTAAGTCCAAGCAGAGTTTACTTGAAGCTGCACTTTATTAACACTAACCAGCCAGATGTTTAACTTCAATTGAAAACGGCAGCGATAAAAAGTGACCTCATATCGACCCGAGAAGCAAAACAGGTGGTGAAGACCTGACTCTGCAGCCCTGTGTGAAATCTTATTGAAGAGTTAAGTTGTTTGTGTTGTCCTATTTTCATTATTCCGTGTACTGCTCACAGAAGAATGAGCTGCTCTAAACTTACATAAAGGCCATCGGATGCTTTGGCTGGAGGACCCTGAGCTACACCTGCTGAAGTCATTCCTACTTCACGTTCTGTGTCTTATTTTGTGAAACAGTTGGATTTCCACAATCAGATTTTACAAATATCAAGTATCATCTCGATATTTCCCATCAAAAGTGACTGAAACAAATAGAAAATTTTTGTCACTTAGATTTCATTTCACGTTCCGATTTATCTTTCCACCCTTAACAACAACCATTTTTCTGCTTCTCCACAACATATTTCTTTCTGGTTTTGCTTCTCTTTGTACTGTGTAGCTTTATCTGGATCATGTTTTCTGTCTAAAAGAGAAAACAATTGAGACAGCATGCAGGAAATTAATTTAACCCCGCTTTATGGAAAAACACAGGCTAACTATCCACTCCTCCTTAACCCATGTTCTCTTTCACCTTGAAAAAAACATGGAGTCTTGTCTCATCAAATTCCCAGTCGAAGAATACAACATGACCCTTTATCTGCATGCTGGCCAGCATGCATACTCATTCAGCCCGACAAGGTCAAAGGAATTTATTAGTGACCTTAACATGTTCCAGAGCCAGAAGTAGCTGTGTTGTATGTTGATTTATTGTGTAATTCCATATACAGTAGTAACCATATTCATGTGCACTTCAACACGTCCTCTACCAGCTATTATTTTTAGACTGGGAGTCATTTTTAAAACTGTAAATCTTCTTTATTAATGCAAGATTATCAGTGAGATTATAACTCTCACAACTGTTTTTCACAGTGAAATTACAAAATTACATCATTTCCAACACTGATGGAAAAAACAACAAAGTCCAACCAAGAAGGAGGAAAAGAAATAAATTCAAGACTTAAATGATAAATTTATATGAAAACAGTGGCAAATTTAATAGAAAAATAGACTAATGATTGACTAATGATAATTATTAAGTAATCAATAATTATATGGAGAAACTCGTATAACTTTGCCGAAAAAATGTCACACTGGGAGAAAAAATAAAACAAATCTATGAGAAATATTTTAGAAAAAAACAGTGAATTTCCAAGAAAAACATGAAAAATGTATGCAAAAATGATCATTTATTAGGTTTTCATTATCAAACCTGAAAACCAAAAGTAAATTGCACATTTAATGTTTTTGTCACCCATGCAATAGAAATACATCGTCTACAGTAAAATTAGAAAATAATCTGATATCATATTTTGTCTTGTGGATTAAAAAGAAAAATCTTTACATAGTCTGATAGTGACTCTAATTTTTATGATAAACAACATCATAAAATTTCATACATTTTCGTAAATGTTTCTAATAAAAGAACTGAATTGATCATGGATGGGACACACAGCCTTATAATTTATTACAATCCTTTTTATTATACAAATACATTTTCCTGTGGGGGACCTGTGTTGGCACTACCAAGCATGTTTAAAAATCAAATTAAATGTCAGTCATTTGAGTCTGATGTTAGTTTTTTAACATGGTTTTTTTTTTTATTTTTATTTTTTCAACAGATGTCAATTCTTTCCAGCAGACATCAAAATGGATCGATGATGTGAGAACGGAGCGAGGCAGTGATGTCATAATCATGCTTGTTGGCAATAAAACAGACTTGGCAGACAAGAGGTATGTCGCTCTGATCTAATGAACAAATCTTTGGTGGAGAGACTTCTAAATCTATGTGGACACCAAAACTGAAATCAAGCAAGTTTGATGCAAAAGTTAAAATTTAGATCTTGTCAGTTACGTTGACCTTTGGTGTTCATGAATGATGAATTATAAAGGATGATTCGGTGTATCCTCTGATAAAAGAGAATAAGCACTGATAAAATTCTGTGCTAGCATGCCAAAATTAGCTCTTTTTACCATCATTTGGCCAGATTTGGCTAAAACCAACAACATTGTAAAGAAAAGGGTCAAAGTAAATAATGTGATACAGCAAATGCCCAAGAAAGCAGCCTGCTGTGATGATGGATTAGCTCTGTTTCTCTGTGGAGGGTTTCCTGGAACGCCCACATTTGGAAACCTTCCAACAGGAGAGGAGGTGACCCTGTTTGTTTACTGAGATCAGCCGCAGTGTTTTGGAGTTTAAGAGTCAGAAATGTGAAAATGAATCAGTCTGCGATGTGTTCTACAGCATCACGGATCACAGATTCTGACCTGAGATTGATGCAGTGAATATGACAGTCAGGCTAGGGTTGATCTTTCCACACAGGAGTGTGGCTGCTCCTCTGCATAGGCCCATTGCAGCTGCTGCTCCGTCAGTTTCAAAGTCAATAACCCATGCGGGTTGAGACGCCTGTATGTCATGGCTTTGTAACTGCAGCTGTTGTAGGATGAAAGGCGGGGCATACCTGAAGAGGTCATCAGTATGTTGCAGCCAGCTGATGTTAGATGTTGGAGTATCTTGCTGAAAAATCTTATATAAATATTTACGCCACCCCAATGAGAAATAAACTGGCTATGTTTATTACTATTATTATTATTAGTATTATTATTATAGTGATTATGGAGGGGGGGGCTCCTGTCTTTGGAGGACTTCCTGTCAGACTGCCTGCTTTGAAGAGGGAAAATTATTGCTTGCTTTAGTGTTTTCGTCTGTAGGGACACTTGAGCATCATGAGCTGTGTGCATGAGGGAATTCATTTTTATTCATATTCTATATGAAGCTGCAGACTGTGTCTGTGCAGGAAAGAGTAGGTGAGAAACTGCTGATGAGACGCAGTGTTTAATAAACCTGAGATTGATTTGAAGTGGGCCGGCTGAAAAAAAAACAGGGTAGACGTGAGAGGACATGGAGCAGAAATATACGTTAGTGAACAGGAGAAAAGAAAGAGAGAACTGAACCATAAAATTACTTTTGTCCTGGTGCAAAAATGTCTTGATGTGTATAAAATGCAGGCTGGAGATCAATTTCAGATGGTAAAAACTATGTGATGTGAAAATTGAATGAAAATGACCAGCTAATCTTTTAGAAAGTTACTGCCTTTTTCTCGTCCTTTTTTCTGAAACCATTTAGAAGTGCAAAACATTTAACTTACCCATTACATGTTATTTATTTATGCAGAGAATGTGTTGAAATACAGACGGAGACAAAGCCTCGTGTAGCCAATCTGTTATATCAGTTACAATGACCAAATTTATGATATTAATATACAGTTTTTTAAATTTTGTTTTTGTTTACATAAAAACATTTGTTGTCAGGAGGTCCAAGAAGTACATCCAGCAGACTGTGACATTACATCCACAATGTGGGCACAGCTTTTACCTTGGTAAATTTTTTAACCGTGAGTTATCTGCCAAGCTGAAGTTTTGGTGGTTTGCTAGTCTGGAAATTTCAGGTGTGTTTACACAATGCTCTAAGAAACTGGAAAAAATGAAAGAGCTACATCTCAGACTATAAGGGCCTCAGTTAGCATGTTCACCTCATACAAATAAATATTAATTAATTATTCTAGAGTCAAATGTGAGGCAGACTGGGTAATCAACAGGACAATGATCCCAAGCACAGCAACATATCTCCAAGAGAATGTCATGGTCCTGGGTGTGACCCAGTGTTTTGTATTTAATCTATATTTCTTGATTATTTGTTATTCATGGTTTTAGTTCTCTTGAGGTTATATTTTATTGTTCTAGCTTCTAGTTTCAGTCAATGTGCCTTCTCAGTGTCCGTGTTATGTCTTCTCTGTGCTTTTTTTCCTGTTCCACAGTTCATGCCTCTGTCTCAGTGTCAAGTCCGCGTCTCTGTGTTATACTTCCTGTTTTACTTTGACAGTCTTTGTCTTCCTTTGTCTTGTTAGATCTGATTACTCCCAGTTGTGCTCTCCTCCTGTGTCTTATTCCCTTGTTTATCTCTCCGTGTATATAAGCCCTGTGTTTTCCTTTGCTCTTTGTCGTGTCGTACCCTCACCATGCCGTCTGTTTTTCCCTCCTTGTTCCTGACCAAATTCTAGTTCGTAGTTCCTGGTTTGTTTTCGTAGTTTGTGTTTCCTAGTATTAGTTCCCTGAGTCCAGATTAGGTTCTAGCTCATGTTCAAGGTTTTGGTTTTTTGTAAGTTCTTTTGAAAAGTGTTTCCAGCGAACAAAGCTGGGCTTTGAGTGTAATTTCCCATCTAAGAGTCCTGAATTTGGGTCCCTCCTCCTGCCTGCCACACAGCAAAACATGACGGAGAATGACTGAAAAAGAAAATAACCAACGTGATGCACTGATCCAGAAGAAGTCCAGACCTCAGGACCCCACTGAAATGCAAAATGTGCTAAATGTGGTTCGACATGCTGTAGTTGTTTTTTCTACACACTGCTTCTATATTTTGGTTTAGTTTTTGTTAAATAAATAATATAGAATAGAATAGAATAGCACTTTATTGTCATTGTACATGTGAAAAGAAATTGTAAGTGCTCCACACCAGCTGTGCCGGAATACAATATGAAAAAGTAGACAGTAGGAATAAATAGCAAATATATATATGTACATACATGTATACAAAATAAGAGAAAGATGTGTCATGTGTTGTTGCCTTACTTTTACATTAATTTTAAGACCTGATAGAGACCGGCTAATTCTTTATTGTGTCCTGACGTGTAAAACCTTTGAACTGACAGAGGATGAACTTTCTTTTTTCCCATGATTGTATAAACCACAACCAGTTTGACTGAATGATAAATGACCTCACAGTGCTTGCCATTGTTCCTGCCACACCACTGGAAGGGTCAGTGGTGTGGGGAAACAAAAGGCTATGAAAAGTAACAGAACTTTGGTTATAAATGGTTATAAATGACTCTGCTCACTCACTGGAAGGTTGACTTTGAGCGTGGTAATGAATGAAACGTAAGAGTAGGTTTCTGTCTGTAAACGTGGGTGCGAGAACTAAACCCGATCCCCTGATTTACTGATTAAATGTAAATGTACTCAGGAAGCCTTTATCTTTCTTTCTCCATTTGTCAAATACAAAACTTTACTGAATGGTAGGTTTTCCTCCCGAATCAAGTAATTTAAATGTTATGGCCGGCTTTATTTTAGCATGCAGTAGCAGCAACTTTGACGGCCTTAGAGAGAAATTCCCTTTGGCATGTTTGTGTCTGAGCTCTCAGCCTGTCAGTAACTGTGAAGAGGAAGCAGGAAAAAATGCTGCTGATTGCAACTTTCAGAATGGGTCTCGCTGGACCTGTCAATAAAGGTTCATGGCCACAAAAACAACAGGCGAAGTAAAAAAGCTCAGGTTTGAGGCTACACTGAGAATGCGTGGGAGCTGCAGGTCTGCAGCGGTGTATGCACACACATAAATTATCCCACGCAGTGTAAGAAATATATTTATCATCTTCAGCTGCTGGAATTTCAGGTGATGTCTTTATATGTTTAATAAGCTTCAAGCTATTTTAGAAATGTGTGCCTCCAGCTAAAGTGCTTAAACTCACTGAACCTTTTTCTCTTTAATTTGAGGATAATTTAGCTTCGGTGCAGTTTAGTTTTTCTCTTAATGCGGTGTGGACGTTAAAGCCTCCCAGTAAATGTTCCGTGGTATAGAAGTAAAGGCTGTTCAGTGCATTAACATCACCTCGCCATCCTCTTCCAGCGTGCTTAGGTAAATCAGCCTTATTGCCGTAGTTGCAAGCCTGACAGCGGTTTGTTGAAATCAGTGCAGGAAATCTGAAACCCTGCAGGTTTTTAGTGCTCCAGTTTCAACCAGCAAAATCTTAATGAAACAATACTACATAGTGTCCTATCTCTTGCTTATGTGCTTGGACTTGCTACAGATGATACTCCATGATTGTTACCATTATACAGTATATATCCAATGCAAACAGCATTTTGTACAGGAAATTCACTGACAGCTGTACAGACTGTTCTCAGCCTCTTCAGGCAATTTGTGACAAACACTGAATGCTAAACCATTTCCTGTGTAATATGTGCACAACATTTTTCTTCTTTCAGTTAACTAAAATCATTTTAGCAGCAATATTAGTTTGGTGGAGCCATATTTTGGACTACATGTGAATGCAAGCCTTGAACCTGCATTCTTTTTAGGCCAGCAGGGGGCGACTCCTCTGGTTGCAAAAACCCTAATGGCTCTATAGATGTAGATCTATAGAGCCATTAGGGTAGAGAGATATAGATTTATGGACAAAACAATGAAATAAATAAAGTTAAAGAATTTAAATGCTTCTGTAATTATCAGAAAATAACAGTATTTCTGTTGTCATTAATTATATTTTGCTTATATTCTCATTATATGTAAGTGGTTTTGTTTTGTTTTTACCTTTAAAACCATTTTAAAATAAGTCATTGTTAGAATTTTGTAGATTTCTTGAGGAGAAGCAGCGATCCATGTGTGGTTATGTGCTGTGGTGTGATGAAATGATTATCAGGAGGAGCACCTCTCTGAGACGGGCTCTCTTTGTGTTTGTTGCTTTGTTTATTCATGTGTGGTGGAGCTTTTCACAGTGCTTAGTGCTTAGGGGAGATAAAGTATGCAGAGTTTAGGTACCGTACATCCCCAGGAGCTCTGTATCAGAGAAATCTAGTGTGCATCATACACCAGGCAGCCTCAGCTATGCGGAGCCTGGTGTGAAGACAGGAAGCAGCTCACCGCATTGTTTTAGTCCCTTTTTTTTCTTCTATGTTTTCGATCCTACATCTTACCCCTAACCATGTCTTGACATGCAGACAAGAGGAGCTAGGGATCAAATCTCCAATCTTGCGACCTGATCTACCTTCTAAGCCACAGCCACGCCCTGCTGACCCTTGATGTCAGGACTGAGCTGAATGGTTTAGCCTCATTCAACCAGTTGTCACCAAAACTGCTTATCCAATACAGGCACTGGTTCTCTGTGTGCTCTTCTAAATCCTGCACAAATGTGATTGGTCAATTTGACTCAAACTACAAGCAGAAAGCCAGAAAACATCCACAAAACCATCACTTGTTGGTATTCACAATATCTGCTCTTGCAAATTAGAGGATCAAAAGAAAAAGTTAGTGGTCTAGAGGTAATTCAGGTAATTAATACTGTAAGGCTAATGTCTTATCCACCCTGAGGTTGTTTGGTGCATGTTTTTCTCCCAGCTTTGCTGTTAAACCTAAAATCCAAAAGTCTATACATATAAAAAAAGAATCACCTGGTCTGGTAAAGTGTATTTTAATGAAAAGGGAATAATGATCAAATCAGTGCTTTTGTGAATTGATTTGATTACTGCGAGTGACGGTATTGTTGGGGTAATCAGTGCCGCGAGAGAGAGCTGATGTCAGTCATTTCGATTACAACTGTAGTGCTTTTCAAGTGTGCGTGAGCGTTGCTAGGATGCCACATATTCCACATCCATCACGCACTTTTCTTTCCAACTGCTTGTCTGATGATGACTAAGGCACCATGTTGTTTAAGTTGGAAGTCAGACGAATGCATCCAGAAATAGTCCCAGAAGCTCTGGTGCAACTCTGTCAGGTGGTGTTATTATGTAAATACATCTCTAGTGCACTGTTTTCTGTTCTCGCTGCAGGAACTTCTATTTCTATCCCCGAATCTCTTTCTTCTGTGCAAACTGAAAGAGACGGGAAGCAGTAAAATATGAGGCTGCTGTGTTTGAAGCTTTGAAGAGACCAGTCGGATGTTTTTAATGGAGTAAACACCTAACAATGCTTTCTGTGAGGACAGACTGGTCTAGTTTTCTGGGGCCGATTTAAGCCGCTTGTCTTAACGAACCTGCTGGCTGTTGAGGCTGTGGAGTCAGCAGGATTGAGCTGATCTCTCTGTTTGTGTTAATGGACACCTGACACAGTCTCAGTTTCACAGCGAGAGCCAAACAATCGCTGCCAGATTCATTAAAATGTAATGCAAATTGGCTGTTATTAATTTCTCCCAGGACAAAGTAATTAATCATTTTCAGCACATTAGCCAAGCCTGGTGTATCCTCACCAGCCTAAAATAATAAGCTGCTAATCGTGCACTTCACAGTGAGTCTCTCTGCAGCATCCATTTGTCTTTGATGAATGTTAATATGAGAAAATTAGCCTTGGCTTTGTGTCCAGATAAACAGTGTATTATTATCTCCAATCTGCAGTGTATTGATTGAAACGACTCTTCATTTATAGGCAAATCACAATCGAGGAAGGCGAACAGAGGGCTAAAGAGCTGAGCGTCATGTTCATAGAGACCAGTGCCAAGACAGGTTACAACGTCAAACAGGTGAGTGGGTTCAGAGAGAGCCTTGTGTTCAGCGTTTGCCATTTCTCCCTGTGAGTGACAGGTGCAGTCACTGAAAAGCTGCCTGGATGGAGGGCAGCTTAAAGGTGCCCCGTGGAGATTTTTGTTTACATTCACTGTGTGCGTCCCTGAGGTCTGATAAACACGCAGAAGAGACTTCCTGTCTCATAAAACGGTTTCACAGCCGATTTATTTCGTAATACGTGATTTGCATTCAACATGCCTTGCTGGCAGTCTTCAGGTTTCAGTATGTTGAATCCTGGATGCTTAAACAGCATCTCAGACCTCATAGTTCCACACCTGTAGCTGGATGTGGGAGCATTTTTGCCACTGGCATGTTGGCTTTTTGGAGACAGCAGTGACCATATTTGTTAAGGTGGAGTGCTGAGTTGTATGCTAAAGTTTGCTGGCTTGGTTAATAAGCTTGTTATTAAGATTGTATGGAAGCGTCACACAGACACAGATAACTGCTAATTAGTGCCCAGCAACATCCAAATAAAATCCCAGAATTTCACTCATCAAAGGTGGAGCTCCCGCTTCTTGGACAGTCTGTTCAGTACAATTACCCGCACAGCAAGCCAAGTTATTTAATATAATTATTATTTGTTACCAGGCTTACGACCCGCTGTGCCTGTTCCCATCGCTCATGAATGAAACCACAGACATTTATCATGTTATTCTGTTTATTTATTTCTTCATTAAACACTGTAAACAGTGAGATGGCAAATATGGCTGTTAAATAGTAAAGTTCATTCTGATTGATTAACGCATGAACAGCTGCACAAACATGATCCAGAGATCCAGTTTAGGGATTCCAGTTAGCTAAGGTGAAGCTAACTGGAAACCCTAACCGGAATATGCCTTTATTCCAGTAATATTGTGGCTGAATTATAGCAAAATTCACTTGATGAGGATGGAGTGTATCTTCCTCCATCTTTATACCCTCCATGTTTATTTTAGCTGCAGTGTGTTCACATCCAAAACAGAGATTGGTGCAATAAAGCTTTTTTTATCGAAAAATTCATTTGTTAGCACTGTTGGTCAAAAACTCGGCCCTGCTGCTGCAGGCAGAGCTCTGCATTCATTCTCTAAATGACATTTACTTACTAACGCTAATGTTTAGAAAAGATTTAGGGGTTTCAGATACAAAGAGGAGCATAGCCTGGTTCATCAAAGGTGTTTCTGTTCCTGAACAGATGATCTTTGTTGGAAACAATGACTGTCTGTGAAGTTAATAAGCAGTGAGATGAAGGGAAGCTGCACTGTGTCTGTCAGTGAATGGTGTTCCTGGCGGGCGCCTCGCTCACCACACAGCAGCAGAGACAGAGGAGGCTATTCTTCACCTTATTTCTGGGCACTAACAGTGAAATGACACCGCCGAACAGAGCTGTGAGACCTGCAGAATAAAGGTCACAGTCCTGCCTTTTACAAGCTGCCAGGCTGTGCCAGCCTTACAGCAGAAGGCATTTGTTTTTATTACCTATACTGGTCTATAAATATGAGTTGGTATCGGTGTGTAACTTGTCACAGGTTGCCGAAAAGATCTTTGGGGGCATTTTAAAATGGTGTTATCATTTGCAAATTTGTGACTTTAGAGTAATTCGATGAAGAATCCATTCCTCCAACCTGACCCATCACTGTCAGCTGAATTTTTTTATGTATAATAATTTTAATATCTTAAAGGCCATGAAATTTTTTACTTTGATATTCTATGAATATTTACTGATTTACAGGCCCTCAAATTCCCCGGATCCAAATTTGTTACATTTGATGAAATGTTCCGGACTGAAGACGTGTTTAGGCTCTGCAGCTGGATAGTGTAGTGGTAAGACCTTTAGAGTGGGAGTCGCAAGTTGGATTCCCACCCAGTACCTAGTAAGGCTCCTGGCTCGACCCCCCCATGCTAAAACCAAGCCCTGGAATGGCGTGGCTGTCTGCAGCTTGGACCCAAGCATTTCACTACATGTTGTACTGTGTATGTGACAAATAAAATTTGAATTTGTTATAAACTGCAGTCGAACATCAGTTTTACACTCACTTCAAGTGCCACAATCTAAAGAACTGGCATGGCTACCAGACACTCACCCCCAAGCCTCTTCTTTATTTATTTATTTATATTTTTTAAAAAGGGGGTTATCTGATTTGCTCCTTGTCTGGCTCCTCACCCGGATCTAATTTGCCTTGGGAAACCCTACGGGGCAAATTGCCCCCGACAACATAACTCCTGGGATCTCTAGATTCCACAAATCCCTCCACTGTGATAAAGTAGCATTTCACAAGCGGGAATAAAAAAAAAAAACAGAATTTGAACCTACCACTATGTTATTGTACAAAAAAACGAGCTGATTCCAAGGCAGTCCGGTAGGAACTTTTTGTACTGTTTAGATTTCATTGATTTCCTTAATGTGGAGTGGCCCAGCTCATGATTTTCAGAGGATTTATTTATCCCTTCTCCAGCTATTTCAATTAATAATGTAATACTTTAATGTAATAACAGTTAATATGCTTTATTTTGTGTTTACATTTTTCTTTTTGACCCTAATATGCCACCATCCTGTGCTGATCAGCAATGTATTAGGATTAGATTAGACGCTAAGTGTTGTGTGACCCTGTCTTCATTCTGCTCTTGTCTTTCAGCTGTTTCGGCGTGTAGCTGCTGCCCTTCCAGGGATGGAAAGCATGCAAGAAACCAGCAAAGAAGGGAGTATCCTTTAAGCAGCAGGCACATTATTGTTGGTTTGCATGGTTCTTCTCTTACACACCAGCGTCTAATGTCACTGTGCCACCCACCCTTTACCGGTCGCTTCACCATCCTGTGGTAATTGCGTATTACATGCTAGCAGGTGCAGTTAAAAATAAGGGAAAATGCAGACAGTATAAAACACTGTTGAGTCACTTGTAGGTTTTGAACATACGAAAGCATCCTTGTTAACATTTTGGCTGACAGCAAACCGCAGACACACACGAGTTCGGTCACTAAGTAATTCAGCGATGACGTATGGCTTTGTGATTTTGCGTCTGCATACGATCACAGTGGATTTTGAATCAAAACAGATGTGTTTGAAGTGCAGACATTCAGCTTTTATTCATGAGATTTAACTAAAAATTTGCGTTAACTGCAAGTCAAATTATATCCATTTTTATATACTCCCCTGTTTTCAGATTAATCTAATGTTCATTCAAATACAGATATTTGTTCTACTGGTTCTTTCTCTTTGATATGAAATCTCTTTTTTCCCAGTTTTAGTAAATCTTTTATTTAAATTAATTATTTTAGTCACATTTGTAACAAACAGCTACCTTTTTGACTCTAGTTAACACATTTTTAATTGAAGTAGCACTAAAATTAAGTTGTTCTGTGGGTTGATAACCTTAATAAACTTACGTCCGTTACAAAATCACATTACAGTCCTAAAACAATGATCACATTGTGTTTCTGCACAGGCCTGAGCTTGAGGTGGTAGACCTTCATATAGTTAGCCAGTCTTCTTTTTTTACCATATATTAACTTATTTCGCCTGCCTTAATATAGTTATGGAGAGATTGTCTGATAGTAGATTAGAGATCCCTTTATTATTTGCATTAATATAGCCTTTATAAGCCTGATTTAATCTTTAATTAGAATCAGTCCATCCTCCGCTGTTGTTTTAAATAACTCTTTAAATTTCCAAGAATTTGGAATTAATTGGATTAGCTATTCAGTTTCTTTTTTGTAATTGAATTCAAATATATTTTAAACCCTCCTAAAAAAGTAATATTACGAAAAACAGAGAAAAGAGGAAACATTCTGATTTGATGCCATCAGTCACCGCACAGGTGGTGAACTTTATTTAATAGACGACTGCCACCCGTCTAATTAAAATGTTTTCAGTGCGACACTCTCAGGTTTTTGGTTTTTGTTTCATCACTGGTGCCTGACAGGCAAAGGAGGGGGCGGTCAGTCAGACACTCAGTACCTGCAGTTTTGTCTGCGGTGTCTCAGGTTTGCTCATTTAAACAGTGACAGGAGACTCAGCCATCAGCTGCATACACCTGTCCTGACTGACACCTCATATCTGTTGCTGCCAGCCGAGCATGTCACAGCGTCACCTGTGGACGGTTTGTCGGGACCTGAAGCATTAAAAAACAAAACCCTAGCACAGTACGCTTTTTATTCAGGAAATAGGAGGACCGTGAAAGCTGCAAAACACATGAATTTTCACAGAGCGATTACCGCATCACAGATAGTTCTCCAGACTAATGAATAATAAACTTGTTTGAAAGAGCAATCTACTATTACTATGAAATAAAATACAAACGGCTCATTTATTAATTTATTTATAATTATTCTACAGAAAACAAGTGTTTACAAGTAAGAAGTCTCAGCATTAACATTTAATCACCACATTATTACTTTGAAAATCAGCCTGCCTGGGATGGTCTAAGCCTGGGTGCTGGAGAGTAGAGTTTGTCTGGTAAGTAAACCTCAGATTATGGAGTGTAGTTTTCATCTAGTCAAGCAAAACTGGACCAGCACTTTCACTTCTTGAAATACTTGAGTGTCTTTGAGAGTTTGCCTGACCAGTCTACGGGCTTTTGCCTTGGAGAAAGGATTTCATTGCGTCCCTTGAGGTGTCCTCTGGAGAGTCCTGCATGCCTTCAACCATAGCGAGGCCCCAGTGGGCACTGAACTGGGTCAGAGCTGCCCTTCTGTTCTTGAGCCATTCGGTGGAGGATGCTGGAATCAGTGGTCTCGCCTCGCCCCTGGCTTCACCGAGCGGTGACCTCTAACTCTGTTGCTGTCAAGTGTGAAGCAGCTGGGATGAGACTCAGCACCTCCATGTCTGAGGTCGTGGTGAAAAAGGGTGGAGTAGTCACTCTGGATTGAGGATGAGTTGAGTTGCTTCCCCAAATGGAGGAGTGAAGTATATGGGGGTCTCGTTGAGTTAGTGAAGCCCTTAAAAGCCCTTTTCCCTAATTTTGTTCTGATTTTTGGGACAATCAATTGTATGATATTGTGAGAACAAAGGCTGGTTGTGGTTTTTACACATATAAACACATAAATAAGAGGGAACCAGCCCAAGGAGATTTATAGATAAAGACCAACCAATGGGAAAGTCTGCGAATATACAAACATTGACATTTAGTAGCAGCATACAAAGAACAATGATGTACACGATTTCCATAGCCAGTAATAAAACATAAAGCACAATGGCAGACAGTAGCCAACCTCTTTAGGTAGTGGACAGGTGCATTCATATAAAGCAGGTAAAAAAGTTGCATGAATCAAGTGTTTTCTCACTTGGAGGGAGAAACAGGATTGATTTCTAAAAAAGTAACTTAGTTTTAGTTTTAACTTAGATGCAAGCCTTTAAATGTGAGTTTTAAATGACAAATTCTGATCTTTAATGATCCATAGATACTTGTAAGATGTGACCATTTCACAGAGCAGAGCGTTAAAGTGAAGCTGCTATTTACTGACTGAGAGCGGTCCGAGCGGTCAGTAGTGGCCGAAAGAATAAAATGGCAGATATAGATGATGTTTGGTCACTTAGAGATGGGGGCAAAGCTGTCCTTTAGTCCCTAATTTTGTGAATTACATATAATCGATGTTAATGCCAAGCTGTCACTGGGTTATTTGGTGTTTATTACTTTGATACTACGTGGTACTTATTGCCTCTTTATTATTAAATGATCACCCCATTGTTACCATGTTATTTATGAGCTTTAAGTGCTGCTGATTTCATGTAAGGATGAATTTCAGCATTATGCTTTCTGTGAAAATTCACTGTGTTTTTGTATCTGATGTTAAAGGAGACAGATGAAGCCAGTGAGACAGATTTGGCTGTAATTTTCATCAATAACTACAGAGAGCCCTCAGGCAGTCTGGGTTTCTGCTTTCATTTTTACAGCTGTTACTGTTTACTTTATCTGATTTCATTTTTATACTCAACAGTGAGGTAGACTATTTCACACATTTCTCTGTCTATTATAGATTTTTCTGTTCAAGAAAAACTAGCACAGTTTTCAACCTAAAATCTTCAGATCCCGTTGCTTTTTCAGGCTTTGTAATGTTGTAGTCAAAATATTATTTCTGTCTAAAGTCATTTAAATCATCATGGCCTTTGTTCTGGGACCTCCTGTTCCTTCCATGTGCGTAAATCCCAACACAAAGTAGAATGAGCATCTGTGGCAACACATTTTAATTATGTCAGATGGAGCCTGAGAGGCGATGGTGGGGGGAAGGTGGGTTGCAAAGTGGGATGCACGTCTGATCTTTTTTGATCTTCAGAATAAGGATGGTGATATCAAGCAGAAAAAGCCTCAAGTCGTTGAGTTTTAGATTCTTGACGATATTTCTCATCTGAAATGCGTCTGCAGTTCTAAAAGCTGATGGGGAGTCGAAGGTATTTAATCTCTACTGGAGCTGTCACTTTGGAGGCAGGCCTGACATCACGCGGTTGCCCCACCTTACCATGATGTGAGTTACTAAGGTCACCCTGGTTGAGGTGGGAATAGCGCAGGTTGGGAAGGGATTTCAGGACTGCTTTATATATATATATATGTGGCTGATAGTTGTGTCATAGGCCACCACATCTATTCATAGATGGTTGTTCCAGTTGGGCATGGATGGCTTCCTTTACTCATCACACCATCTGTTTTCTCTGTTGATTATGTGAACATTTCCATCCTGCAAAGATTGTTCCCATCTTTAATGGCAAATCTCCATCTGAGTCTTCTTTGATTATCTCCATCTATGACATGTTTATATTATGGAACAGCTTAGAAAGGCACAAACCTGTCTGTATATTTAAGATCTCTCGAGTCACACTATATCAGGACAGAAGGTAGGATTGAATAATACTGTGGTGAAGCACTGGCGAAGCAGGAGTATCAGAGATATTCAGGGGTGCTATGTGGGGCTGCTATAACGTCACACTGCCATCTTCATGCAGGGATGCACTGCAGAGATCTAACGAGCTCACTTCTTTCTAAATTTCTAAACTATGATGATGAGGAGTGATTGCAGCATTAAAGTGTACATACAGCCACCTGATGTTTGTTTTAGATAGGCTTGAAAATGTGTGAATCATAACATAACCCATTCTGTGTCCTAAAAGTGCTAGCAGAGGTAAACACGACCTGGCACCCAGCAGACAGAGCGAAGGAAGCATTCTTTTAATTATGCCTTCCTATCTTTTCAACAGTAAAGCTGAGCTGCATTCACAGTTTCTGCTGCTAATGTTGTCATAGGCAACTAAGTGAGCAGTCTGTGAATATGTTCATGCAGCATTTCTCAGAGAATTTCATTACGTTTGTGCTGGTAGTGGCCATGATGTGCCCGTTCTTTTTCAAATAAATAAGAAATAATACCACACGTACTGAAAATATCTAACGGAGCAGTAATCGGCCATTTCTCCTGTAAGTTTGTCATCCTGTGGAGGTAAAAGTAACCGTAGCAACCGTATGAGAAGTGTAACCTGTGGTGGAAAATGCTTTTTAAACCTTAATCCGTCAACAGAGTCATAAACATTTTATGATGTGTTATATGAGATTTATCTGGAAATTATTTCCTGGTCCTCAAACAAATGCCCCGAGGCTTTACCATCATGTCTGCCACGCTAGCTAACAGCAGTAGAAACTGAACTTTCACAATAAGAGCCCTGGTATTGTTGTCTTGACTGGATGTCATGGGATGAATGGTGAGGCCAGTGCAGAAATCCTGCAGGACTGCACTCTTTTCAAAGGCCAGCAGAGGGCAACTCGTGAATTCAAAAAGAAATCTGTTCAGAAATCAGGCCTGCAGCACCTTCGCTCTGGGACCACAGTAAACACTTTTATAATGAGTTTATGCTGCACAGGGAGCTGCTTAGTAAAAGCTGTACTTTGGAAAACACACTATGACTGTATATAAAAGATGAATGTAGCTTCCTAGAAAAGTATTTTTATGATGTAAAATATGGTCAAAAAAGATGATAAAACAGGGAATGCCTCAGAGGTGAGCATTTGGTGTCTCTCAGGCCTCGCTAGTCGAACCCAGTTTACTTTTTACTAAGAGTTGTTCTGGATTTATAAACTATCTAATAGAATCGGTAAGCTAACAGCACTCTGAGGTCCATGGATCATTTCTTTATTGCAGCCATGTTTCCTTCTTATAATGCATCACTCACATTCAGCCAATTACATTTATCTCTCTCCCTGTTTTTCATCCCTGTCTTAATGAAGCATAATGAATGTAGGGCGTGAGCGGAGTGAGGTGGTGCGGTGATGGATGACAGGTGATGACAGCAGCTTTGTGGCTCTGCTGACACTGTCACTTAATGGAGCAACTCCTCTGTTATTATTGCATCGTGAATGTTATTAATCTCACCGGGAGAAGGGCACAGATAGGCTGAGACCAGGATACACGTGTGGAGACTGCTTTTATTACAGTTGGATATTTGTCTTCATATTAAAGTGGTTCATCTCCAACTTCAGATTTTTAGTTTTGGATTCTTATAAAAGGTGCTTTGCATGAGTCACTGCTCCAAATAATCCTTACTTACTTACTGTTTGAAACCAGAGACATTAGAAGGATGACACAGCATGTCTTATTCACACGAGCACTTTTTTCTACGTCTGAGTGCTTTTTATCTAACACTCACTTTCTGATGAACACATCAGCAGCTTGGCGACTGGAGCACCCAAGAATTGAAACACCAATCTTCAGATTAGTAGATGACCTGCTCTACCTCCAGAGCTAAAGCCACCCCGAAAGATTTACATACAGAAATGTCCAACTTCTGAAAAGTGTCCTAAAGTACACGCTCAGTACTTGGTTGGGACTCTGCTGAAGTGTCACTAAAGCCCAGGTTGCTTTGATAGCAACCTTTAGCTCATCCATGTTTTTGGGTGTTTGTCATCTTCTCCTGTATTCTTTGTGGGGTTCTGTAGTAGTCCTGGCACTGTGGGCAGGTGCTGGGAGAGGAAATTGGCATCTCCATAAAGCTCATGGACAGATGGAAGCATGCAGTGCTCTTAAGTCTCCTGATGGATGGCTGCTCAGTCACTGTAGACAAGTCAACACCAGCAGATGAAATGCACAAGTACTACTTTTTTTTTTTCTTGGCTAACCATATCTATAAAGTGAATTAGTTCTACTGACAGAGACGTTTGTCGTGTTCGCGTATGAATCGAGCCCTTAGCAATCTAGTGTAACTTTGTGTCTGTGCAACTTGTCGGGGGTGGAAGGCTTTCTAAAGCTCATCTTCGTTAGGTTTAATTGGTAATTCTATACATGCTTTTTTTAACATCCTGCAGAAAACTGGAATGAAAGTTAATTTAAGCTCAAACTTTGTCCATATTTAATCTGAGCGTCCATAATTGGAACAGAAAAGATGACATATAAATAACAATTTGCTGACTCAAATGGTGAAAAGGGAATAAATCAAATCAAATACTGAGTGAGCAGAATGAGCTTTAGCTTTGTGGATTTCTTTGAACAGTTTGTCCCTTGTTGCCTTTAATGGCTGGTTTTAAATTGGGGCCAGACAGGTCATGCTGATTTATGCTGGATGTCACCTGTGCAGTGCAGCCTTCTGCTCTCTTCCTGAGAACAGCTTCCTGTCTAATCACAGCGCCTCATTACCGCTGCGGCGCTGCAGATGGGGAGAGTGAAAAAGGTTCTTGACCCAGATCGAGTGCTGGGGTCATCCATGTTTGTAAGAGAGAGGAAGACAAAAAGAAATCACATCAGACCAGGATTATTACAGTTTTTATTTTTATTTGTTTTTTTTCCTTTTAACTTGAGTTTATTCCCACTTTCCAGAGTGGCTTTGTTGGTTTCAGTTCAGTTTTCATTGTTTGTCACTGTTGCTCGGTGTGGAGCACAGGTGTGGCTCACTGAGCTGGTGACCTTTGTGCCAGAAGGCCACTGCAAGGGGTTTGGGTTTGATTCCCTCGGCCACTTAATCTGTGTTGTTCTAGTAAACAAGCAGGCTGTGAAAATTTACTGAAAACCATAAAAACTTCAAAAAAATCGTAAAACAAACAAACATTCATGACTTTGAGTTTAGAGTAACTGTCTCCATGTTGCCAGCAACAGCAACTCTTTAAGATTTAGGTGAATTTGAGGCTAATTCCAGCTCGAGGAGGCTGCAGAATTTTACCGCTTTTATTTTTCCAAATTCTCCATAATAGACAGTATTTATTGCCTACATATAAACAACATCAGCACTATATTTAACAGAACTATTGTACAGCAGAAGTAGAAAGTAATGTGAACATTTCCTACAAAGCTGGTATATTGCAATTTGATTTTAAGCTGTTAAACAGATATTTGGGGCTGCTTTGACCAATCCAAGCTAAATTTTTGAATATGCTTTAGGGACGGATGTGTTGGGTCTCCACCTGGGTTCCAGGCTCACTGGTGACTCTGGGTTGGATGAGCAGTTAGGAAACAGTTTACCAGTGCCTCATTAACCACTGCTGAAACATGCACACACGCTTTTCAGGCAGCTAAAATATTCCACTTTGATGGGGCTCATTTGGTTTGGAGATGTTGGCAGCCTCAGGTTCCAGATGGGATCCAATCCAAAGGGGGAACGTTCCTGTATATGTTGCATTTAACCGCTGTCCTTGAAGTGACACATAATGACATGCAACCATTAAATATAAAAACATACACACCTGAACTGCTGCCTAGAGCAGTTTGGACTGGTATCTGTCAGCTACACTGGGACTGTTTCTTGTCTCAACTGCATGGAGTATATAGGTCACAGTTTTTCAGGCCTCCTTCTTACACATGCATCACGCTCAGCAGAACAGTGAATAGTAAGTAGGAGGCTGCTGCTGCTGCATTTAACAGCAGGTCATCATACAGAAGTACTCAGTCATGGTTCACGTTTGCCTCCATAAGACAAAGGAGCTCATACTGACCGGGAAATAGACAATAACAGCTCACCGGCATTGTGGGAAAAATCATTCTGACTTACAGAAGCTACTCATTAACACGCCTTTGTGCATCAGCTTCCCCCAGCTTCCATTTTCAGCTGCTAACAATAGACGAGATGTTTCCTCAATGAGCTGGGTAATGCCCGCCTCATGAACGAAACACGTTTGTCAAATGTCAAGGTTCACCATAACACCATGACAGGTCTGCCCATCCAAGAGCGAGTCAAATTCTTTACCAATTCTTTGACACTGAGTAACACAGTCACATAGTTTGCCTTTTCCTTGGTTAAAAGGTAATTCTTCATGTTACATAAAGTTTTCTGTAGGTGTCTTGGGGAAAGATTTTTGGATAAAATGCATCCAAACCTCATTTGTAGGTTAATTAAAACGAAACTAAAAGCTGAAACAAGGCGTGAACAAGCATTTTAGTTAAAAAAATACAAATATAAACCAAACTTGAAGCTGAAAATGAAAGCTGAAACAATATTGTGCACATAAAAATCTAAAATAAAATCAAAATAAAGCTGAAAGTTTGTAGTTTTTGACATTTATGACAATGGAAATAAACATTTTCATTGTTCTCCAAAAAAGACAATCGTCAATCAGACACAGAAATCTTCCTCGCTTTAAGCTTATGCACAGTTTTTTGATCATTTTTAGTCGTTATTATGGTTATTGTTATTATTGTTGACTCATTGAAGAACATGTTCAGTGAGAATTGTTGATTGAAAGCTAAATGCAAGAAACAGCACCATCTAGTGGTGGAAAACTGGTAATGCAGGCTTTTCCTTTTTAAGTCTTCATGTTCCCAAAGGTTCCTTAATGTTCTTCTTCAGTGATTGACATCAAGTTGGACAAACCGCAGGAGCCCCCGACCAATGAGGGCGGCTGTTCCTGTTAATGCTCTGCACCCATCCTGAGGGGGAAAAAAAGAAAACATCATTTACACCACATGCTTGTTTTGTTGCTTCCTATTGGTTAACCGCAGTTGACTTTGCACGTTGAGAATCTGGCCTCCTCACCTGACGATTGGTCATCGGTTGGAGCGAGCAGTGCGTGGGTTTGGTTCGAAGGTAGCCTGGTTTTATTAACAAAACTGCCAAGTTTAAAAAAAAAAAGAAAAATCCTGCAACTTGCTAAAAAAAAGGATGTTTGTGGAGGGGGAGAGAACACCAAGTTGCTTTATGTGTACATTTTTTAAAGCGTTTCCCCAGTTTCTTTTCTATTTTTGTATTCAGGGAAATCTCTCTGGAAAAGAGTCATTCCATAAAAATCAGTGGATGCCTCCCGCCTGACCCTCTCAGAATCTGTTTTTTTCTTTTAAGTGTAGAATAACATTAGTGTTTAAGTGTTAGTTTAGTGTTACAATAACATTAGTGTTTAACACATACTATGAATATTTTCTGAGTTACAGACCCATAAAGTACATTTTTAATTTCACCTTACTGACTTCTATCATTTTTGATCTGTTATAAAAGTGCAGGAGATGAAAAAAGGAAATCAGTGTTACGCTGTCAGCATGATGGGATCTGTAGAGTGACAGAAATATCATTGGTACCCTGGATGTTTGATCTATTTTCTAGTAATTCACTGTAGAAAAATGTAAAAAATGTGAGATATGTGGCTGATCCAAATAAGGTATAGCCTCTGAAATGTGACTTACATTTTGATCTTCTTATTATGAGTCCTCCTGTGATAACACTCTTGAATGTAGCTTATGAAACAACATTGGTGTTGTCATGTTCTGTGAAATGGGTTAAACATGTCAGCCTATGTAAGCCTGAAAATATTCATAGTCTGAAGGTAGAACTCTGCATGACTTCAGTAAATATCTTGAAGTTACTGTGCATACACAACGTGCTGATTCTGAGGGAGCCAGGTGGGAACTTTTTAAGATTTTGTTGATTTATTTTTTTGTTGTTTTTCTTTTTCTTTGTTTTATTTTTTGGTTTTTATGGAATGACCCAACAAGCTCTGTGTGTGAGAGCTGGACAAGAGACGGTAGGCTTGGATATTTTTTTATGGATGCCACTGCTGTTATGGGCAAATACAGAAATCCCCCAAACTGTAACCACTGAAAACTTGTGTAACTCCCAATAGACCTTTTTTTTTTTTCTCTCAAACTTCCCTTCTGCCCATAACTCAGGTGGGATCCATAACTTGGTGTTTGAGTCATTACAGGACAAAGCGAACTTCTCGAGTATCTACTGCATGCCTAGTTTTTAAGCATAGGTACTGTTTACCCGTGTACACAAGTTTGAATATGTAAATGGTAACATTACACCCGTGACTCAATGCACTCGGATGACGACTAGTCCAAGTCTTTTTTTTTCTGTCTGTTTGTTTACGAACTGGATTTGTATACTTGACTACAGGATATGTGTTTGTCGTGTGTGTGTGTGTGCGTGCGTGTGTGTGGGTGTAAACGTGTGCTTTCTGCATCGGCAACGTTAGAATGCAGTTACATAGAGGGCCACTGACAAGTCGCATCATCCTCGCCACATTACGGCAACTTTGGGGTCACCGTTTTCACCTGTCAGCTGCTGTTGCATTGTGTGGTATCTTGGTGTTTGTGATTATGATGCACATACAGTGTACTTACTGTAAGCGAGCAGTGGAGGATCAAAGCCCTCGCCTTGGGTCACAGAGGACAGACTAAAGTTCCCTGATGACCGGTTCTGTGTTCAAACCGACCTTTAACATTGTAAATCAGTTTTTCTTTCCTGACAACAGACTAATTTGCACATGTAGACCTTTCAGGTTAATATGAAGTTATGAGAAGCTTCATGGTAAATGTACAGTCACTTAATTCAAAGACATTTCTGATTGTCATAGAAACTGTCGTTTCGTGTTCCCACCGAGATGAGGTTTTTGTTTGGTTTTTTTGATGTTCGTAGTATGAGGATCCATTTGTGCCAAAATTATGTTCACACAAAGACACACTAAGCATTTGTCAGCTGTGTTTGCAATGCATGCAGTGCAAACAGGCTTCAAACAGAATCTTGAGGCGAATGATTGCAGTGATTCTGTCGAGCGTAACTGTGAAGCGACGTAAAAACTGCTGTCGGTATGATGGTGAAAAACCAATCATGGACTGACAGATGTTGACTCTGGCTTCTCCTAAAATAGAGATGCAGTCAGACTGTCTCTTAAACTAATATAAGATAATCCATAGTCCAGCGATGAGGTGAGGTTGCGTCTCTTTCATTTGTTTTTTTGATCAAAGTCTAGAGCAAAGTCAACTGATGATTATTCAGAGCCAAAAAGTCTGTTGAAGTTCTATAACCTCACCTGATCACTATTTTTCCATCATTTATGCCACAGACCTGTTTTTTTTTAAAGATTTTATTGTGTTACATGTCAAAATGCTCTTCCCTAAAAGCTCAGACTCACTTAGTATTTAATTCAGCTCAGGCACAGCCGACTGAGCGAGAGCCCTACGGTCAACTAGGTGTCCGTGCAGAGGAAGAAAAAGTCACAAGTTTTCCCTGGATGAAGGATCCCTAGCAGGTCCTTTTGTCTGGAGATCTCTTTTAATTTTTTTGCTTTGAAAGCACCCGAGAGTTGGTGCTCCTTTACACGCCTGTGGCTGCAGTGCAGGTTTCGAGTTTTATCGTCATATAGAGGAATGGAAAAATCATAACCAGCAATGAATGCCCTGTACAAAAACACCCCCTAGTCTGGGACTGACTCTGTTCCAGATGATGCCATGACATCATGTGTCTTTCCATTTATTTTATCCCTTGTAATAAGTATAAATCCTGTCTTGGATGAGCCTCTCATCTTTTCTTAGTGCTGCTCTGCTTGTCTCTTGGTTTTGTGAACAGACATGAAAGTTTAAAAAACGCGGCCAGTTTTTTAAAATCCAGTAAAACGAGCAGGGCGACTTTTCGGGCATGTTTTGGCCACATAGACAGCAGCCGTACAAATGTAATTTTGACACCAGTGGATCCTCATACTAGCACCTAAACTGACTGCTGCCGTTTGTATGATGCAAGGTTGCAAACGGCTCTTAAAAATGTCAGAGTCGTAGGATTACGTGGCGGTTGTGAAGTCAGTCGAGAACACTACTTTGACTTGTCTTTGAGGTGAAATCTTTCCTGCACTTTTTAAGAACATGTTTTAGATATAGAGTGACGATGTTGATGTTTTAGAAACATGGTTAAAAAATAATAATATTTACTGTGTCTTAGAGTAGAATCAAACATGTAGGAGTTGTTCACGTTTCCAAAAAAAGAACCACACAAAAAAATAAACGGGGGAGCACTCTGGTGAAAGCTAGTGAACCTTTCTAACCCACATAATGAGCCAAATAATAAGACTAGTGAGAGACGGGATTGGTCAAATATGATGGGAGATCTGGACTGGAACACAGTGTTTTGCAGGTTTTAGAACAGTTGGGTTTTAAGTTTGAATCCCTCAAAATGAAAGTCTTGTAATGTTTACTCTCTTTGTGTTGCTGCCTCGTGAGGAGGGAGGTATTTATGTTTCAAACCACAGCAAAATGATTGATCATTACACACTCACACACTCGTATTTATTCCCCTTCAATATAAAAGTCCACCTTTGTTTCGTTGTTTCCTGTTAACATTTCTCTTGAAATGGACCAAGTGATGCAGCAGATGTCTTGTTGGGGGAGGCGTTGTGTGTTTGAGGATGTGGGGGGGGAGCCCTGTGCTCTGGCTTTCCATTCACACTGTACAGAAATCTAGCATGTCTCTCCAAATGATTAATAAAGATGTCTTATTACCAAAGTCATGCACGGGACTTTTCTTAAATAAACTTTACTTCTTCTTTTCTTTCTTCCTTAGCTTTGGAGGACCAAAACTGTAAAAATCCAAAATAAATGACATAAATAGAACATTTTAATAAGATTTGTGTGGGGGGGCCTCCCAGGTGGGGGCTTTCAGGTATGTCTTACTGGTTGGAGGCCCCAGGTAGGCCTACACTGGAGATAATATCCCAGAGGAGCTGAAGGAAGTGGTCGGGGAGAAGGAGATCTGAGCCTCTCTGCTTGAATCGCTGCCCTCATGAACTTTATAAACTGCTGAAAATAAAATTAATTAAAAAATATAATTTCAAATACAATGTATTTATATATATTTTAAATAATTGCTTCCTGTTTGTATCTTTATACTATATTTAGTTCTTTTAATTTTATATTTTTTAATAGGTCATTTATGTATTTCTTTATATATTTTTAATTTGACAGTTTTGGCCATTCGTACTTAGCCAGAGAAAAACCAAAGACTGCATAAAAGATGGACATGGCTGTCATCGTTCTTGAAACAAGGACATAGAGCTGCAGTAAAGCTACCTAAAAAAAAAGAAAATAAATAAAAAAAGCTTAGTGTGTGTTGGCAGCCTAAAAAGTAATGGTACAGTAAATTAAAAATTAATGTAATTCATTTTTTGATTGTATTCTTTATACCCACTGGATAAAAGCCAGACTTTTAAAAGGTGTCTGTCTTAAATTTTGACCTTTTGAAAACTACAACACAAAAAAATATGGCACGCAATAAAAACCCTGAAATGATTGGATAACGCTAAAACTGCTGTACTGTCATGACTTTAAGCTTGCTGTTATGTGCACTCTCTCAGTGTGTAGGTCACAATAAGGAATTATTGTGTCACGTTATCATACGTGTCGTGGCATGCATGGTTTCTACTTTGACTCAGTAACAATTATCTCCAGTTTCTACTCATGACGGTTTGCTGATTTCATTGCTGTTTCCAGCTGTGATTTTGTTATAATAACCTTAATAGAAACTAAATGATGACTCTTTCTAGGCCACCTGTGCAGGTAATAATGTAGTTTTTCTATCACAAGAATGAAAGTTGATCTTTAATTTGTTTAGTTATTTCGTACTTTTCCGTACTGCAAGTGTTTGTGTGGATTCAGATACTCAAACAGGAACGTACTATTGTTTGCAATGCAGTACGGAGGAAATGATCTTACACCATGACGTTGTTGCAAAGCTTCCCCACTGGAGCTGAAAATATTTTTGTGGCTCATGGTTAAATAACCGCCTCATTAATCAGTCTGACCAAAGAAACCTGCAGATGCTTATGCGGGCCTTCAGTTTTTAGGTTGGTGTAATTTACCACAGTATTTAATTCTGATGCTAGGCCTAAATTATCCTCCAGGAAAAGTGTATTTTTATATTTTAGCATTCCAACTCCGACTGAAGTCAATTATGTGCATTATCCCACCACTGCTGAGACAATCTGGGAGTTGTTTCCTGTTCTGTTCAGCTTTAATCTTGGGGATTACCACCATCAGGCCTGCACGGAGAGCCAGTAAATACATTGCAAAACTGAAACTGGTTCGTTGCCATATACACAATCATGCGTGTGCGTGTTTGTTTGTTGCTGCCTTCCCGATACATTCCTGTCCAGCCTGCCCCCGTGGCTGCCAGCTTATTTTGAACTTGGAGGCAGCTTCCTGTTTGGCAGTAATTTAAACGTGGGAATATGGTATCCAAAGACCGAATAACACACCGCCTGCCAATATATGACTAAGAGTACGCAGGCTAACAGTTGAGACCAAACCAGTGTGACAACTAACAGATTTTCAGCTCCATCCAAACAGCACTGACCTTAATGTGACTGAGACACCAAACACATCATAGTCAACGTATCTTCTTTAAAATATGTCGGAGGGGGTTTAACATGGACATAAAGTGGAACAAAAAGAAAAGAAAGTGATGATCCAGTTTGCAGATATCATTGAACGTGGAATATGTGCCAGATGCTCGGTGAATGGAGTTTTATAATCCACTTTCATGGTTGAATGAGTCTTTTGTGGCAGGTTTTTGTTGTGCGTCTTCTCCACAAGAATAATATTCAGAAATCCCCTCCTGGCTTCACTTTTTTCACTCACTTAAATACTTCATGTGTCATAAATGGTGCATGCAGTAAAGGAGGAAAACTCATGATTCTTTCAGATGTCAATAAAACCCAATGGACACCTGTTTGAAAAATAGTTTTATTAAATACTTTATGTCCTAGCTATCATAAATACAGAAAACAATAAGTTATGATGGCTATTCAGGAGCTGAAATGGAGAGGGGACCATCTGTTCTGAGGGGGTCTAGGTCTACGGGTGTTAGCCCCTCTGGGACAGCTGAACTAAATCCCACAGCAACGGCTGGGAGAATTAATCCTAGAATAAATAATGGGGAGACGGAGCACCTTTGGCTGAGGACAAAACTGTGTCCTGACAGGATCACAAATGAATCCTCCTCCCCCAGCGACCACAGCTTCCCTTCAAAGTTGAGTCTTCTCGTCCTGAGAGCGGCCACTTGTCAGTTACTTTTAAAAAGTCTCTTCTGTTGAAAGTCTGCGCCAGGATTTCATTTCCCTTTAAGATGAAACAAAAAGAAAAATATAAGTGATCATTTTTACTAATAATCTGTAAATAAAAGCTACAAACTCAGAACGTACACATTGCTGCCAGGCACGATTCTCTCCTGGTGTTGCTTCGTCAGACTGAACCTCCTGAAGAACGTGGGCAGTTTGAGCTTCGCTCTGGCGGATCTCGAGGAAATGCTGAAAAGAGAAAAGGCTCTCGTGTCAGACTGGGCTTTGGGAAAAATGCTGTAGAGCCGAGGCGCTAATGAGAAGCTGTGTGGACAAATGGACTGCTCGGCACTAATGTGTAAAGGACTCGGTATGACAGGAATTTCATATTCAGCACTGCCTCCAAAGAGGTTTTGTTCTCATTTTCTGCCATTTAAAACATTTTCAGTCCTCAACTTCCACACTAGTAATGTTTAAAGACTCAAAATGATAAACCCACCATTCTCCTTGTAACTGTTTAGCTTCTATTCTCTCCTGTGCAGCTGTTTGCTTCTCTCCCTCCTCCTCTTCCTCTTCTTCTCTTATGTCCACATCCTCCGGTATCTGGTCCCACAGCTCGCTGTTAACCCACAGAGCTTCTCGAAGACCTCGACCTCGGCCTATGCAGGTCACCCGGCGACACAAAGGGCAGCCCACGGTGAGCAGACCGTTCCTCTCCGTTGACATCCTCTCCAGACACGAATCGCAGAAGGTGTGCCTGCAGTGGAGCACCCGGGGGATCCTCTCCTCCCGGGAGTAGGGCAACAGGCAGACGCTACAGTCGCCATCCTCACAGAGAACCATGGTCAACCCTGACAACTTGTGGACTTAAGGATTTTTCTACAAAATCTAAATTTTTAATGGGTGTGAATAGGCTTTCTGCGAGTCCAGTGTTTAGAAACAATGGTGAAGATGATGGCTCCAGCAGATCCCAAGCTCAACAAAGTGACTCCCTAATACATTAAAAAACATTTTTATTAGCTATTAGAAGCATTGTTGCATCAAATTTAATTTAAATAAACGTTAATCTGAATTATTGTAGTATTGATGTTTTTTAATCCAGACAATGAACCTGATTAGAAAGGACACCAATATACCAAAATACACTACCATCTACTATCTTATGCTGAGTTGAAAGAAAAATGTTTCAATAATAATAATAATAAAGAGTGTACTTACAGCTGGCCTTTGCGTGTAATTTATTGTCCGTCTTTGGCTGCACAGCTCAGCCTCTCTGCAGTGAATGGTGTCAGAAAGCCGGCTCGTCTGCCTCCTGTTAGGAGTGTCTGTTGGGTTTGTGGGGGCGGAACAGAAACGTCTCCAGCTCTTTCTCTTTCTCACGGCCCCATACCCACCCAGCATAACAGCTGGGGAAGCAGAGCGGAGGGGACGCTCTTTGTTCAGTGTTTGACGACAGGCAGGTGGAGAAACGGGGAAATGACGCAACGGGAGGCGGGTGTAGTCACACAGAAAAAGTAATCTAGTTAGCTTTAACATGAAAAACATTAAAAACATCCTTATGTTTCAAGATAAATTGAAAAGGTTTGATATTCTTCAGGAATAATAGAAAAGGAGGGCTCGTCCGGGATTTGAACCCGGGACCTCTCGCACCCAAAGCGAGAATCATACCCCTAGACCAACGAGCCGGTTGCAAAGAGTTCTGTGGTAGCGTTTTTATATGTTGACATATCCATGACTTGACTGTATTTAATCAACAATCATTGCGTCACTATAAGAGAATATAATCACAACCTCAATATAAGGACTAACGGATGTCAGCAAATTCCTGAAGACTATTTGGACGGAATCGACGTCAGAAATATTTTTCCTTCCAAAAATACAACTGACCACAAAGAGTAGGGACCCTACACTATTTTGTTGGTTTCTACCGTGACTGGCACAGCATATAAATCACCAGTTCTGAGACCGTCCTACTTTGGCAAACCGTCCTATACGTAGGATAATTTGACAGTGACTTCTGACAAACCGTAACCCTAACCATAACCCTAATCATAACCATAACAAATATTCACATTGGCCTAAAAAAATGAAGTAAATTTGGGGATTGCGTTGTTTCCGCATGCGCAGAAACAACGGGTAGACTGTTTCGTGTGGTAGGATGGATTCCCAGAACACCGGAACACGACCACAAGACAATTCAGAAGTGAAAACGCGCATTAGCTTGAAAACTGGTAGCAGTGCTGACCACTTACGTAGACTCCACAGTCGACTCTACAAAAATTCACTGCAGAAGTTTGAAGTAAATATGTCAACAGTCCTCCGGTACAAAAATTGGGCTCGTCCGGGATTTGAACCCGGGACCTCTCGCACCCGAAGCGAGAATCATACCCCTAGACCAACGAGCCACGTGTTCATAGGATGTCTGACAATATCCTTTAATCGTCGATAAAACCAACATGATGACATATATTATGATATCATTTGTTACAAAGCGTTAAAGGTAACAGGGAATTTCCAAACACGAACTTACATAGCTAGACGTGTGGATAACAAGTCTCTTTTGATTATTTTAAACCACTTGCTTCCTGTGCTCTGGAGTTACGTACAGCGTGTTGACATCACATGCCGGGGTGGAGTTACCGCCTTACCTCAGGAAGCGCGCTGTTCGGTTGTGCAGTGTAGTCCAGCTAGTGATGTAAACAAATAAAGTTGGATGAGTTGAAACGGACCAGCCACAGCCAGCAGCTAACGTGAGCTAACTATGCTGGAAGCAGAAACCACCTCCGTGTAGCAGTCAGGTCAGCCTTGGTTTAGCTCGCTGTGTATTATGGGTTGCTAGTAACGTTTATGGTTGCTAAGTTATAGTGAACTTCTTGCGTAGGGAAAGGGCACGTGAAGCGACCGCAAAGCCAGTCCGCTTTAAGTTACTAACAGGACTTTACTTTAAACCAGATGGAGGCTTTTCTGGGGTCGATGCACAACCCTGATCTGAGGTAACTTGCACTGCGCTTAAAGAACTAACTTGGGCAATGAGCATTTACAGAAATTACATCCTTTTCGTTATTTGGCTTTTCCTTTCAGCTCAGTCCTTTCATCGTGTGAGCCGGAGCTTCAGGAACTGATGCGACAAATTGACATCATGATCAACGATCAGAAGAGGAAGTGGGAAGATGAGACTTGTGCCTTGGAGCTCAGGCTGAAAAGTAGAGAAGAGGAACTTTTAAACTCAAGGAGCACAATTGAACGGAGGGAACTGGAGGTGAAATAGAAGAGCCTAAGAGTTTATTCTAAACAGGAGCAAAGTTCTAAAAGATAAATAATGATGTGTACACGTGTTTATCCAGTGTTGGTACTCCTCCCTCGATCCTGTTAGTGATGTTCATGGACAGGATGTCAAAGTGTAGCCGGTGTGAGGAGGTGTCCATTGTGGGAACCTCAAAATCACATCCCTGTGTTGTGCAAATTATCATATCAGCGAAACTTCAAGATATAAATATAAAAGGACATACGTATTAACATTAATGTTTATGGGACATTAACAGGTAAAAGGTGCTGCTAGGTGTGCACATATACTTTGTGGCAGAGTGCAGTGAGGTGTGTTTAGTCTTGATCAGTATGTGTGGGTCTGACCAAAGTAGATGAATTAAAGAGTCTGATAGCAGCAGACTCGCAGACAGTCAGGTTAAAAGAATCTCCAGGTTGATGAGCTTCATGCCAACTACAGATTCGGCCTTCCTGATGAGGTTATTCAATCAGTTTGCATCCAACAGATATAGTTCTTCATCACAGCATGACCATCAGCATGCACTGGAGCGGTTTGCAGCCTGGATGAGGGCCTGCACCTACAAGTCTGAGGCTATGATCTTAGTCACAAGTGAAGGGAACGTGGAGTGTGAGATGCCTGCAATCTCCTAAAGTGCGTGCTGAAATCTGGGGAATGACCTAACAAGTGTGGTGGTAGATGCAAGCAGCTGAAGTGAGTCTGGGCTTAGCGGTAGGATTAGGAGCTTGGACATCTGGAGGGAGCTCAGAGTCGAAGCACTGCTTCTCGCTCTTAAAAAGAGCAAGTTGAGGTGGCCTCTAATCAGGACACTTGCTCCCTTTTTAAGGTTTCCCAGCGGCGTTGCTTTGTCTGCTGCCGCCACAAATCAATGTCAGATGAGGGAAAGAAAAATGGATGTTGTTGATATGATTGAATCAGCCTTTATTTAAGTAAAACTAGATTTGGATTCTTTACTTTTGTTGATGATTTGACGATGACAAAATTTGTAGATTGTAAACCTGCAATTTTTGTGGGCACCAACGATGAAGTGGGGTGGTGCATCAAGGCTCAGTGTGAATAAATAAAGAGCATTTTGAGTAGAGACCAAAAATAAAAAAATATGCAGCTGGTAATGAGCATAGCCTCAATATAAGATAGTTGCTAACACAGCTCATAAATTGTGTGCTCATATTAACTCTTTCCAACACCATTACTGTACCCATGACTGTAGATTGGATTACTCCGCAAGCAGCTTGAAGATGTCCAGACTGGCCGACAAGAGTTAGCCGCCAAGTATGAGCAGCAACTGCACAAACTCCGTGAAGAGGTGTGAAAACTCGTCTGTTACAAATCTTTTCTGCTGTTGCTTGGGCAGAAGTTTACAGTTTTTCTGTTTGTACTCACTCTCCCGCATAATTTCAAATATAGTAAGTGCATTTTTTTTCCTGCAGTTGGATAAGTTAAAGAGAAGTTACCACAAGCTTCAGCGCAAACACCTCAAGGACGCTAACGCAGGAGTGAAAGAGACAGACCTCCAGAAGGTGAACCCTGATATCACCCCAGTCATGCCATTGGATTGCTGCCGTCTGCTGGGTATGTGAGGTATAATCATGCTCCCCTCTCTCTGCAGGAATATCATCAGCGCTCTCTGGAGTGGGAGCAGCACCGCACCCAGAGCCAGCAGGAGCTCACAGCCCTGGAGGCCGAGAATAAGAGCTTGAAAGATGAGCTCTCACACATAAAAGTAAGTTCAGTGACTTCAGCATGTAAAGAAAGCAGAGGCTTGTCTGTTTTATTCACCACGTGTTTTCTGTTGTTTCCAGTCCCAGTGGGCAGCGCATCAAGTGGAGAGGGAGCACAGGGATTGCTGTTTGGAGGTGCAGCGCCTGCGCTCTCAGCTGGAAAAAGCTCAGAGAAGTCTGCACACACAGGAGCTGGAACTGGAGCGTCTCCGACCACTTGAGAGTTGGCAGGTAGGTTCAGAAGCCTGGGGAAGGTGATAGGACGGAAGATTTTGAATTAAACAACACTCACAGCAAGTTTCTCCGACATGTATTAAGCCTGTAAGAAAAGTTAAATGAAAAAGTCTTTAGTCTACCGATCAACTTTATCAGTGTCGAGAAACTGAGCTTTAACATTTAATCCAGTGCCCATAAACCTCTTAATGTTGATTATTCAGTTAAGCATTTTCAAGCTCAAAGTTCCTCATAGGTGCCAGGTTAGAATATGTTTTAATCAGCTGAGGATCCGCTGTTTTGCAGGTGCTTTCTGAGGAATGGGAGGAGCTGGACTCCCAGGATGCATTTGTGCGGCGAGCCAGTCTTGAGCGCCAAAGACTCCGTAACGAAACAGCCAGATTCAACCAAGCGCTGCAAGCTAAAGATCAAGTCATTCGGTGGGTGTATGCCTAGTGATGTAGTTCAGCAACTTGTACAGAAGGGGGCGTACTGCGTCCACACTGTAGGCAGGATGTTACCTTGTAGCACTCAGGTTTATTCACCAAGCTTTCCAAGTGACTGACTCTGAAGTATTTGCAGCCAAAACGAGAGCTGATCAAATTCTTTAAATGCTAAGCAAACTGGCCATCTACCTGCAGACTGCGTCAGTTGTAGATGTAGGGAGTGTGAAAAATGTGGTATAACTGGTCTGTGGGCTACTCCTGCTTGTGCTGTTGTTGGTCTGTCAGCGACTGTTAAATACGACCCGAGTGTTGAAAACCACAACAAGTGTCCACTGCAGCCACGGTCTGTACTTTTCATACTGTAGTTTTTCTAATCTTTAATGATTGTTTCATGGTTCTCCTGTCCCTAGTGAACCAGGGAATCCACTTCCCTATTCCAAGCCAATTGTCAACCAATGAGGATTCAACAGAATCCTAGATCATCCATGTCCAGTGATATGCAGTTAGGATTTTGGAGGACTGCGTTTCATGTGTGCACAAATTACACTTTAGTCCTGTCTGTTAAGGGTTTTGGGTTTTTTTTTGCTATTCCCAGAAAAGTCTTGATCAAGTCACGAGCTAGAAGCTAAACTCAGTGTGACACTCCATAGAATATTTATTCCTGTTTATTTAAAATTACAACATCAGTAATCAAGTGATATTTTTATCCAGCCTGCATGAATCAACACATCCTTCTTAATATCTTTTCTTCATCTTCTGATGTTTTCTGTTGGGAAAAACAATTAGCTATTGTCCATCATAAAGGTTGCCATCCTGTGAGTGTTTGTGTGATGTTCTTGTGCAGCTCTCTGGAAGACTGTCTGGTAGCTCAGGGCTGCACCGGTGTGGAAATCCTCAGACGAGAGCTGGAGAAGACTGCAGCCAAGCTCCAAGGTGCCCAAGCATATCAGGGTCATCTCAAGGCTGAACTGGCATGTCTCAAAGAGAGGTAATGTTAGTCCGCCCCTTCATGTAGTCCAAAACCCAAGTTTGTTTTTTAGTCTTTTAGTCCTGTCTTGAGCTGAAGTAAATAGTGAGTGAGTGGGAATGGGGTGCGCCTGATTTATATCACCAGAAGAAAAATTAGAGACTTAATCACTTTTCAGATTCAGATCTTTTTTCTGTGCGAGTCATTGCTTTTATTTGTCTGGACTCAGGCTGCAGGTGGTGAGTAAACAGAGAGATGAAAACTTGAAGACGGAGCAAGAACTGCGAAGCCTGAAAGCTGAATGTGACTCTTCTATGGCTGAAGCGAAAAGGGTCTGTGTTTTTGTTTTTGTTTATTTTATTTTTTTTCATTCTTGTGCTTGTTGTTTAACAATCCTGCCTACGTTTGATCTACAGCTCAGAGAGGACCTTGAGCGGGCCAGGCAGACTCACAGCGGCGAAGTTGAGGGAATGAGAAAGGAGGTGTCAAAGCTGACCAGCGAGCTGCACGAACGCGACCTCGCCATCGCCAGTCTGAGCACCTCCTCGTCCAGCATCAAGCAGCAGCTTCGCGATGAGGCGGAGCGATCAGAGAAGAAGGCTGCTGAGCTCAAAGTGAGAATTCATTCTAGAGAGAGAACTAGAATGATCAGATGAGCCTCTATGAGCAGCAATCCCTTTAAAAATGGGGATAGCCGGGCTGAGCGATCAACAGCCATCCAAGGCCCCTTAAATCCTCTCCTCCTAATAACAGCAAGTTTATAAAGGATCTAGATTAATGGACTGCATGAATGCTGTACTGGGCAGGGACTGGACAGTGAAACTTGAAGCTTTTACCCAGAAAAATGGTGGACCCTTAACAAGCCGATGGTGTAACGTCCCGTCCTTTGCTGCTCTCCGTTTGTGTAATCAGCTAGAGCACAGGTGTCGAACTCCAGGCCTCGAGGGCCGGTGTCCTGCAGGTTTTAGATGTGTCCTTGATCCAACACAGCTCATACAAATTGCTAAATGACCTCCTCAGCATGTCTTGAAGTTCTCCAGAGGCCTGGTAATGAACTAATCATGTGTTGTTAAAGATGTGTTGACCCAGGGTGAGATCTAAAACCTGCAGGACACCGGCCCTCGAGGCCTGGAGTTTGACACCGCTGCTCTAGAGCCTGTTTGTTTCCCACCTAAGAAATACTGGTACATTTATATTCAACAGGAGGAGTATAACCAATCACAGAAGTTGAAAAATCTTTAACTTGTGCGAATGGATTCATCTGTGTTCACATACGCTTGCTTTCACTTTGCATTTAGTATAAACATTAAATCTTTCTAACTTGTTTTTACAGGCACTTTAATAAATAAGGCACTTACTCACAAACCTCGATTTCCTGACGGCTGGTTTGCTATTTCTTAGCATTTATTCTGTATCTCCGGCAGATTAATGCAGCCTGTTTTGTGCCAAATGTGAAATGATGTTGTATTCTTTGAGGTTCGTTACATTTTTCTCATTCTTTCACAGATGACTCAGGCACAGCTGGAGATGGTACAGGCTGAGAACCAGCACCTGAAAGGTCTGCTGCAGAGACTGCAGCCTCAGTCACCAAAGGTTTGTCTGCTTCGATATCAGTCATCACTCATGTTACAGACAGGAGCCTTTTCTTTGTGCCTCTTCTGTGCTTTTTTTCTAAGTCCGACTCACTCCTCTGTCGTTTTACCCCCCTGAATCACTCATTGCTTCACAGAGGGGGGGCTCCCAGCTTGCCTCCCTGAGGGAGAGTTATGTGTCTTCTCTGAGCAGCCTGGAGCAGGAGAATCGGCAGTTAAGGCAGACACTCGCTGAGATGCAGTCACAACTTGAGGCCTCCAATCAGAGCAGTCAGGATAAATATGAACACGCCGTGCTCAGCCATGCTGCGACTGACCGAGAGCAGCCTGCATATAACAGGTAGTGAGCATATGTACACAGACAGGCTATTTTCCAACAGTGGTCGCCTGTAAAAGAGGGAAATTTTCAGTATTTTATAAAAACTAAGATATAAAATGTTTTTCCATATTAGATTTAAATAGTTTGGGGTGTTATTTTGTCACAGGCCACAGGAGAACATGCAAGTCAGAAAAGCTCAGGCTCTAGAGAACACCACTCGCTATGAAGGAGAGATCCAGGTGCTCTTTAAAGAGCTTCAAAGCTCATCCAAGACATCCACAGATCTGTCCCGCAGCCAGTCCAACGGCAGCAGACCTCATTCATCCGCCTCCTCGTCCTCCAGCAGCAGCACCACAACAAGACTGTCCACGAGAAACTCTGTGCCAGTCCTAAGCTCCAGCAAATCTGCAGCTGATGGACAAAACTCAAGCCCAGGAGACTCTCTGACCAGCAGCGATAAAGAGATTTCTTCTCCCTCTTCAGAGGTGAGCCTCATCTAAATTAATGTCTTGTAACATTTTGTTTAGGTGGGTTTAGTTTGGGTGATGAATCCTAAAGTCGCATTTTTCTTCCCTCTTTAGGACCTTTTGTCTGCATCGCTGACAGACACAGTGGTCACTCGTTTCCTGGAGGAAGAGAACCTACGGACTGAGGAGCTGCTGCAGAGTCTGGACAGCCACATCTTCGGGATGAAGGAGAAGAACAACAAGACACTCTCCACGTTCCTGCACAGCAGCTCAGAGCTGGACTCTGCCCAGATCTCAGTGCAGGATGGTCAGTGATGCAGTCACAACAGTGCCACCTGTGTTCTTGTGCTTTATATCATCATGAATGATCGCAGATGGGTTAGTGCGTCCCTTGATTGAGTGTTTTATCACATTTATGCCACGAGTTAAACCAAGTGTTTCTTAATAACCGTCTGTAGTAAATGTTGTAGGCTGTTACACTTGAATGTGTTTATCTGTGTGCTAGAAAAAGCTGAATGTAGCTTCCAGGTCTGAAAAGTGAAGCCAGAAAGCACAAGTGCCTTGAAGCTGTATTTCTTCTAATGGCCAGCAGGGGGCGACTCCCAGAGTAGCAAAACAAATCCATTTAATTTGAAGTCTGGGAAAAATGGCCAGTGTCTCCCTTTGCCTGTGACTTCGTGTAACACTTTCCTGATAAATTTATGGGCTCAGTCTATTGCTTGAGGTCATAATGAGAACAACGTGATGTCTACTTCACAAATCGTCATCCCCTTCAGTGTCCAGAAGGCGGTTAAACTTGGTATGCTTTAAGGCATGTCTCCCTTCTGATTGACAAGATTCTGCCCTAAATCCTGCACTGCAAGATTCAGGAAGCAGGAGGAATGTGTTCGAACACCACGTAAGTCAAATGTCCAGGTAGAAGGACAAGATGATGAAGTTTGAGTAGGAGAACTTGGTTGGTCCAAACTGCTGTTTTTGTATTTTTTTTTTTTTCTTGACCTGCATATTTTATTTTATTGTCTGGAATGCAGCATCGATGGGACGTTTGCATTTCCATCCAGACAGACTCATGGTGCAGCGAGCCAAAGGAGGGTCCATCCTCCCCACACGTCTGTCATAACTTAGAAAATACCACATCGTTTACACTGTGTCCATGATGGAGGGAGAGTCAAACACACACACACACACACCATCAACACCCGTCTGTAGAGGCCCTCCAGCCCGTCGAGCGCAGGAATGCGTGCACCGTGCCAATGCTGTCATGGACCTTCATCCCCTGCGGCGTGCTTCGTCCTCATCATTAGAAAGCTGATGGAATGTTAATTTCTTCCATGTGCACCGGTGAAAAAGCTGAGGGGGGGGGGCGTGGGGACAATTTACTGCTCTCCCAGTGAAGGACGCTCTGATCGAATGGAAATAAAGTGGGAAACAAATCTCGAGAAGTATGTGTTTTTCATTTTTGCCTTCATAATGTTACAATAACAAAAGAGAAGTGATGTTCAGCTGAGCTCTCTGACTTCTCACTTTGGTATTCGTGAGCCTGCTTTACGAGCGCTTAAAGCTCCAACAAACAGCGCTCAGGAATTTGGCAAGGCAGGCATTCCTCTGGCTCTCTGCAGAGGGAGGTGAAAAGGTTTTTATATGTGCTGAGATTCCTTGAAGGGGCCTAAGTAAAAGGGAGGAGGAATTGATTTACTTATGTAATAATTCACAGAAAATAAATTCAGGCTGTAAGATGATTAGTTTAACGAACTGAAGTCTTTTCACCTTCTCAGGGTTGATGCTGGTAGTTTGATGCAACACGAGAGGACACCTACCGCCTCGAGGACTTGCTTTAAGGCAAGTCTTTGAGAAATTACTGCAAAAGCTAACTGGACTGGTGAAGTCAGCACCGCTCTGCATGACTTTGTCATTTTGCTAAAATGGTGCCAAGCATGGAAAGGAGCAACTTGGAAACCAAACACCCCTGCTGAGGGAACCTTGTGGCTAATGTAAAAGAGCCGAGGAAACATTAAAACTGTAAACGAGTGCAGCTTTTTGCAAAAAAAAAAAAAAGAGGAGGGGGGGGCAGGCATGTCAGTTCTGGTGTCTGATTGGATAACATCCTAAAAATAGGGTTATAAATTTCTATGTCTGTCTAACCTTCGCCTACCTCAGCATCTGCTCAAGAGTAATGCTTGTTTACAGTGCTGTGTTAAATCTATTGTGTAGCTTTAGGTGGACCGCCTTGACCCGGCCCAGAAGCCGTGAACAAAGAGAGACCACCATGACCACTTACTGTTTGAAAAGGAGTAGAAGGTAACAAATGATTATTGATTACTACCCTGTTTATCTCATATACAGTGGCTTGCAAAAGTATTCGGCCCCCTTGAACTTTTCCACATTTTGTCACATTACAGCCACAAACATGAATCAATTTTATTGGAATTCCACGTGAAAGACCGATACAAAGTGGTGTACACGTGAGAAGTGGAACGAAAATCATACATGATTCCAAACATTTTTTTACAAATAAATAACTGCAAAGTGGGCTGTGCGTAATTATTCAGCCCCCTGAGTCAATACTTTGTAGAACCACCTTTTGCTGCAATTACAGCTGCCAGTCTTTTAGGGTATGTCTCTACCAGCTTTGCACATCTAGAGACTGAAATCTTTGCCCATTCTTCTTTGCAAAACAGCTCCAGCTCAGTCAGATTAGATGGGCAGCGTTTGTGAACAGCAGTTTTCAGATCTTGCCACAGATTCTCGATTGGATTTAGATCTGGACTTTGACTGGGCCATTCTAACACATGGATATGTTTTGCTTTAAACCATTCCATTGTTGCCCTGGCTTTATGTTTAGGGTCGTTGTCCTGCTGGAAGGTGAACCTCCGCCCCAGTCTCAAGTCTTTTGCAGACTCCAAGAGGTTTTCTTCCAAGATTGTCCTGTATTTGGCTCCATCCATCTTCCCATCAACTCTGACCAGCTTCCCTGTCCCTGCTGAAGAGAAGCACCCCCAGAGCATGATGCTGCCACCACCATATTTGACAGTGGGGATGGGGTGTTCAGAGTGATGTGCAGTGTTAGTTTTCCGCCACACATAGCGTTTTGCATTTTGGCCAAAAAGTTCCATTTTGGTCTCATCTGACCAGAGCACCTTCTTCCACATGTTTGCTGTGTCCCCCACATGGCTTGTGGCAAACTGCAAGTGGGACTTCTTATGGTTTTCTGTTAACAATGGCTTTCTTCTTGCCACTCTTCCATAAAGGCCAACTTTGTGCAGTGCACGACTAATAGTTGTCCTATGGACAGATTCCCCCACCTGAGCTGTAGATCTCTGCAGCTCGTCCAGAGTCACCATGGGCCTCTTGGCTGCATTTCTGATCAGCGCTCTCCTTGTTCGGCCTGTGAGTTTAGGTGGACGGCCTTGTCTTGGTAGGTTTACAGTTGTGCCATACTCCTTCCATTTCTGAATGATCGCTTGAACAGTGCTCCGTGGGATGTTCAAGGCTTGGGAAATCTTTTTGTAGCCTAAGCCTGCTTTAAATTTCTCAATAACTTTATCCCTGACCTGTCTGGTGTGTTCTTTAGACTTCATGGTGTTGTTGCTCCCAATATTCTCTTAGACAACCTCTGAGGCCGTCACAGAGCAGCTGTATTTGTACTGACATTAGAGTACACACAGGTGGACTCTATTTAGTCATTAGCACTCATCAGGCAATGTCTATGGGCAACTGACTGCACTCAGACCAAAGGGGGCTGAATAATTACGCACACCCCACTTTGCAGTTAGTTATTTGTAAAAAATGTTTGGAATCATGTATGATTTTCGTTCCACTTCTCATTTGTACACCACTTTGTATTGGTCTTTCACGTGGAATTCCAATAAAATTGATTCATATTTGTGGCAGTAATGTGACAAAATGTGGAAAAGTTCAAGGGGGCCGAATACTTTTGCAAGCCACTGACTGAGTTATACAATCCAACATGTATGCTATAGAACAGATAAAACACAAGGTACAACTAAGAAAAAGAGTCAAAGCAAAGCAAGCTGTGAGGAACAAAAAGTCATTACCAAAATAAAACAGGAAGTGATAGAACGAGGGATGACAAAGAAACTAACAGACAAAACACAGGAGTCAGTCCTGATGGAAAACCAAGACTGTGACAAATCCAGGTAAATATACAGTTATTAAGCTCTTTTAGGGTTGCCAGACCTGATTCAAGGCAGCAGTGTATAATCATTCCACGTAATGCGTAATTTGTCCATCTCATTCAGCGTTCGACTGACGCTCACCAAAGGTTTGTGTCAACCCGATTAATATTTACTTCAATAAAAAGCTGAGACTTACTCCTAAAACTCTTAAATTTAAGGTGAGCCTCAACCTTCACAATATATGTTTTCTTTTAATTTTAATATATGTCTGTAGTTCTGGCAGAGACTGACTGAAAGAATCCTGAATACAGCCTATGAGAGTTCAGTGATGACACAGATGCTGGCAGGAGTGAAACTTCCAGGGGAAGAAAGATCTTCTTAAAAATTCATTTTCAGGTGAAGTCAGCAAACTTTTAAAGCACGTTTGATCAAATTTGACTCGTTTTTATCGTTAACTGTTCAAAATACATCCTCCCTCAAAGTTGATGGATTTCAAGATGGCTGCAAAGTGATGAGACTATTGATGACTGTAAGAAATTACAATGAAGTCATCATAGTCGGCCCTTTCTCCGTCCTTCATTACTGCCGCGATTGGTTTCAGACTAAAGAGAGATGAAGTGCGTTGACCCTGTTTCCCATCCTTTACCTCAGAGAACCAGCAGAGGGAGACATCACAGGCGGTTACGGCTCCGCACAAGTCAATGGCAGTGCAGCTGCCAAGTTTAATTCTCCTGTTATCTGGTGATATGCTGTAATTCAGAGAGAGCTGCGTGGGCTCACAAGAGGGTCTAACACCTCAGCGAACGTCCTTCAAAATACCAGACATCAAATACACAAGCAAATTAGTGAATCCTCTGTGGGAATATGGGCTCACAGTTATCAACTGATCTTGATGGATTGAGATATTCGAGGTATTTGTTTGAGGAATTTCTGCTATCTGTAAGATCTTGTCACGGGAATAAAGAATGAAGAATGAAGTATGATTGTTTGTGTAAAGGCTGACTTATCTCTGAATGGCTGAGGCAGTGCAGGTTCGTGGGGATTTCTCAGAGCAGACCGGGTTGGTTTGCCAGCAGATTTTGAGATTTCTCAGGATTAAGTGGTTGCAAGCTTGTAGCATTGAGAAGTTTTCAACTCTTTCAATGTTTGAACTTATCGGAGGTCAGAGATTGCTTTAGAAATGTTACCAAAAAGGCCTCAAATGTTGGTTTAGTGTGATTCAGACGGTTAATCGCTTCTCACACATTGTTGTACCTTGATGGATGTCATATTTAATATGTATTTTTATGAGTTGCTGAACTTCCTTCACAAGATAATGACTTTTCCCAGAATTGTTGCTGCCTGCATGTTCTCTGTGTTGCACATTCCTCTCTAAACATGCCAGACGTGCTTCGCGTGTGTTCCACCTCTACTTCCAGCCATTTCCCTCATATGACAGGAACATCCCATTGTTCTTAAGAGTGTGTGTGTGTGTGTGTGGACAGTGTTGGTAGATGGGGGTCAAAGAGAGTGGGTGCAGGTTGCCGCTGGACTCTTCTCGTGCGGCAATATGGCGGCGGACGTTTGCTGCAGGATGCTTGGAATGCTGCAGAGACAGAGGGGCGCGCTCTTATCGGCGCGGCAACAGAGTCAGAGAGGCGACGAGGAAAAGGCTCATTCCTCTAACACACAATGAGCATGTTAACAAGTGTCCCAGTTACAGTGTGTGTTTGTACTGTAGTATGTAAACAGAGGTGGAATAAGTGCTGGGATCACAACTTTTTCTGTACAGTAGCATGCAAAACTTTGTCTTCATACTGTATGATGTAAAAGCCCTGAAAGTGCATGAGAGTGGGTTTGAGTTTGGGACTTTTAATTCATGTTATTTTTGCATCTCATAATCTCTTAAGTAATGGAGATATCCACAAGAAATTTTCAGCACTAACAAAACATCTAAGGTCGGCTTAAAAGAAACAAAAACAAAAAATCTGCAACCAAATCAATTTTTCACCCTCTCAACATCACAAACTAAAGATAAACTCAGTTTGTTTGTTTTTTCAGAATGTATTTTTTTTTCTTGGAGCATCACTATCATGGGATAGAGTTTTAGTAAACTGCACCAGTTTAGTGTGAATGATGCCGATGATTAGAGACTGGATGTTGGATCTGTTTTCTAATCATTCACACAGCAAAGCCTTGAATGGTGTAACCCACACATCTCCTGGATCACTCAGTTCTATTTTGCAGGCAGTGATGTTGATGCTAAAGTAGGTACAACATTTCGAACCTGGTAAGACAGTCAAAGAAACCCGCAGCCAGCACGGCTTTGCTCCAGTTAATCAAACCCAGCTGAAAATCTGCAGGCTGTCTGGCAAAGAAACCACAAACATTGTCAGTATTACTGCAAACATACCAGCGGTGCTACAAGTTAACACTGGTCCGGGTGTGACTGCTGTCTCTCGTAATTCACGGTACCAGCTTTGTCATAGACTTCAGTATGTGACTCTTCTCCTGTTGAATCTCAGCCAGTCTGGCCCTCTGCTGGGAAGAAGGAGGCCCAACTCTGTCATACACAGTAAGAGGAAAACTTAGAACTTTGATGCTTTATGTGCTCATATTTCTTTCAGTATTTCCAGAGAATCAGAAAACTTGTAAGACTGACAGTAAGATTTATACTTTGTATCCATACCAGGCTGGTATTTGTGTGTGTGTGCCTGCAGGAGTTTTGAATTCTGTCCGCACTGTCCTTTAGCCCTGAAGCAAAATGAATTGAAATTCTTGAAAAAATAGAGCAGATAGTAACTTTTTGATATTCAGCTTAGTGAGAACAGGAATTATTTGATGTTGTCTTATGTAAAAGCTATTTAGAGCATTCCTTGTTCACCGATGGCTAATGAGGTCATCCGTTTGGATCGCCTCCTGCAATTAATTTGCAGATCTCCCCCTGCAAACACCCCCGGGCTACCCTCATTCTTTCTGTCTTATGCAATGACATGCACAGGTTGTGTGCGACCTCGATGCCGTATTTTCTCCTTGTGCATTTAGGTGCAAGCGATCATGATGATGATGCGATGACTTTTATGTTGGATTTTTAGTTACATACATATATATGTATACATATATATACACATATATATATGTATACATATATATATACATATATAGTATTTTCTTACAACCTAATATGCACAACTTGTTAAAACACTGAATGAAGCGATTGTTTGAAATTAAACATGGGGTGCCAGTCAGTCTGTGATAGCGGTGATTTGCTTGATATGGTAAAGCCTGAAGAGAAAGTAGAGAGAAAAAAAACAATAGACAGCAAGTGATTCTAATCTACGCCCTAAAAGCATCCTGGGATACGCTGATGAATTGGCAAGGGGAAAAGTCAGTTTACATTCTTCCAGTCGCAGTGACATAAACAGCCGAACATGTTTTGATTTGTACATCTTTCCGAGAGAAGAGCCTGAAGACGTGACGTCCTTCCTCATTTAGAGTTAAAAAAAAAACCCTTCTCGTCTTTCCATGACACTGTGGAGATGTAAACCAAAGGAAGCTGCTTTGTGAAACTATTTAAGCTGTTTCACTTGGATGTCACTTGGATTTTGCACAGATGAACTCGCTAGTTTCTGGTTGATTAGCTTCTCTCGCTCTTAATAGAAAGTGTAAAAGATGACCTAGCTACCATGACATCACATGTTTGTTTGTTGAAGATTCAAACAAACCTTTCCTCCGTCGCCATCTTGGTTGTAAAAAAAACCCGGATGTGACGAGGTGGGCGGGTTCGTGAAACTAATTATGATTCACAGCTTGCTAGCCACAGGTAATCCTTCATTTTACTGTGTGTGTGTGTGACAAAAATGAAACAAATAGACTTATTTTATTCAATATAAACCCCAATGAGTGACTGAGCCTATGAACTCAACAGGAATGTGTTTACAGAGGTCAGAAAACTGTTTTCTTATTGACATTTATAGACCTTTTTGCAGCCACAGCTATCGCCATCTGGTGGCATTCAGACAGAATGCAGGTTTTAGGCATAGTCTTCTGACCCAGATGTTCTGACCCATGTTTATTAATTTAACCAGCTAAGTTAGCGCTCCACTCTCTTGTCCAAATATGGTAATGTTTGGGTTCGAAAAAAACTTGCATGGCAACTTATTGTGACGCATCGCAATGGCAAAAACGCAAACGATGACCCTTTGAAATAAATCTAGAACCACAGGGTGATGTCGGATTGTAAATAAAAGGTGGATGTCACCAGTTTATAAGGAAACTATGCAGAAAATATGGTGGACGTTAGTGTTTGTTTCATGAGTTATTTCAGGGACGGCTGCGGAGAATGCTTCGGTTTACTGTGAATAAATGATCGTGAGCCAAAAATGCCTGTGTGGGAAAAACACACAGAGAAAGTGCTTCCTTCACTGGTCAAACATGCCATCAAAAACACGTTTGTTTTCATATCAACCAAACACAGTGAAAAGAAATCTGATAGCTTAGTGGAATTGTACAAATGTGTATACACTCGGTTCTCAAGAGGGAAGACTTCATGGTCCATTACTTTCAGGCAGCTGTTGTCACTTGACAAAGAGGTTGGGGCAGATAACAGCAGCATTATCAAAACTGAATCTCTCCACTCCAACAACACCCTTTTCTCCCAGTTTCCCCTGAAGTACGCAGGAGGCTGAAACATCCAACCCTGCACCAGTCAATACTACTCTTACGTCTTAGATTTGCACCTATGTGCTGCAGCTGGTACCTTCTCATTTGCTCTACAGACATTACTGACCCTCATCAGTTTCCCCTCCTTTCATGCCTGGGTCAACTCTGAGGCGACTGTGTATTTAAGTCTTTAATTACACAGGCCATAAAGTTGTCAGTGTCGTGGGAGATCAGAGAGAAAATCGTCATCACCTGTGGTGATCACTCTGCAGGCGGGCCGGGTCATAAATCAGCGGCCTCCAATGGCCACTCCTCCCGTTGAGGATTCAGATCTGACATTTCACTTTTAATCAGGTGTGCTGTGGTTTAAACTCTCATCTGCAGCTTCAAACGTGTTTGACATTTTTGGGAAGAAGTGACAAAGCTTTAAAAAAATGGAAACGCAGGCCAAGAATGAGCGGCATCTGTTTATTACACAAACATTATCTGAGGTATGTGAGTGTTGCAAGTGTTTAATGTCAGTTGGTAGTTGTTAGGTATTTATTTGTTCTCTTGTTGGGACAGGTCACTGCATCAGTAAGGTAGAAATTTAAAGTGGAAATGTTTGCTTAATGTAGCAGAAAATGAAGTAAAGAGTTTTTTCCTTTGGGCTGTAGAGGAAATTGAACTACACTATATGTATATTAATAACCTTATATTGAAGTGTGTGCATATTTGGACAATACCACCAATTTTCAGCATAAACTAAACAGTTGCACAAAAGTATTGGAATAATTAACGTATTACAGACATTCAAAGCAATTGGAGACATTTTAATTTAAACACTCCATATTCCTCAGGCTCTGTTTATGTTCCACTTTTATTATCCAAATTATAAGTATTTGGACTGATACAATCCACCACAGCGGGTTTTAAATCAACCAGTTAAAATTTGATTTCAGTCATAATTTAAGGGGTTTAACATAAGGAATTACAACTGTCTTTATACACAGTTCCCCATTTTCAGAGGATTAAAGGTAACTGGACAAGTGGCCAACAGTTTTATGGCCTGGTGAGGCCTTTTACTGCATTAAACTACGAGAAATTAAGCAAACTTGCATTTGGTAGCTGCTCCCTTGAACTCTCAATATGAGCTTTAGACATGTCGATCCAACTCAGTGTTTCTTTTCCTTCTCCCCTCCTTGCTCCACATTTAGAAAATTAAATTCTAAGGAGTATGTTCTGAACGCTTCCTATTTATCTTTGCCCCCCTGCCGTCTAAGAATGCCATCGGGCACGTAGTAACCACCTGTCAATGCACTATCAGCGGGCTGCAGGTCTCCTCCCACGCTCTTAACGTGCTCTCCCTGAGCTACACGTTGATCGAAAGAGAGTGAATTTGTATGCAAATGGCTTTGCTTCCTGTTCTCTATCTGCTTGGGCAAAGGGTGGGATTTCCTCATTCCTGACGTCTGACCCTTCCACTCTTCTGTCTCACGTTTCCCTTCCCTTTAATGGCAGTCTGCCATCTGGAGATGCAGGTTATCACAGCAGACCTGTGGCCTCTTTACATTTGTTTACTTAAGACGTCTATTTGCCAAACCTTTGTGCTGACGTAGTTCTTGAGAATATGAACAGGTTATGTCTGTTGGTGTAGAAATCCTCATGTGCGCACCTTTAAAGAGATCATTAGGGGAAATCTGCTACAAATGTCAAATAAGGACTCACCTCTATGATCTGAATGCTGTGGATTTGTTAGTTAACAGTGGAACTCTGATAAAAGTATAGTTTGTTTTATCATCATTAAGTATCTGGAAGTTAAGCCATTTAGAGCATTTTTTTTTTATGCTTTTTGTGCTCCACATGACAGAATCTGAAGCCACAATCTGTGTTTTTTTTTTGTTCAACACGATTAGCATCGGTGTCATGGGGATATATCATCATTTGAATAAACTGCACCAGTTTAATGTCTGTGATCTCGAGGAACAGAAACGGGTACCCCGGATGTTTGATCAGGTTCTCATTCACTAGAGAAAACTTCAAAAAGTGCTTTTAGGATAAACATTCAAGGCTCTTATCACCATGTGGGATAGGTGGCTGCTCAGAGCAAGTTGGAGCAAATGAAAGGTCTATTTTTTGTTGTTTTAACCTACATTTGATATCAGGCTCATCTTCTAGCCGGAATTCCTTCTGTGTAAATAAATAAACACATTTCAAAGTCATTTTTTTTAACACTCGTGAATGTAGCTTATGTCTGTGAGACTGTTTAATATAGTTCTTTTGAAGTTATGAGATCTTAAAAAAGTATTAACCTAACCTCGTATACTTTGAAGGTCTATAAGTTGAACAGTTTTTGTAGCATAAAGGTGACATTTTGCACACCTTCATTTAATATACTAAAGTTATTGTAGTTTGTGTTTTTTCAATTAAAATGGACCTGAATTAACACAGATCCATCATGAAGACAAGTCAGATTTAGCCACACAGTCTGATATTCATCTGCAGTGCCAGCTTCTTTAATACAAGAAAATATTAATCTTAAATGTATGAAGAATAAAGCAAAGACATAACAATATAACTGATACTGAATATTAAAGACCATTTTAACAGCTCAGAAGCACAAACATGTTGCATGTCAGGAAATATGCAGTAACATTTTCCAGTTTTATTTTTATCTGTGTAATAATGGTAGATATTAATATTTTTGAATTGTCCACAATAGAACAAATAACTATAAATATGGCTGGTACCAGTGTAAATCTTTGCTGGCGTCCAGTCTGTTGCAGCCAATCATGGTTGAAGTTTAGGATATACGCAGTCTGCCCCAGAAACACTTTCTCCAAACACTACGGTGGAAAACTGGCAGAAATCGGCCCTCAAAATCCAGCGAAACATCCGTAATTTTAGAAAGGAATGTCACATTCCTTTGCAGTTGACTGAGCCCAGTCTTTCAGAGTGCCTCCTATCAGGAAGTGCTGCACAATGGGAGCAAATTGCCAGAAACACAAAGTCAGACATTTGGGACAAAGGTGGGGGCAGACAGAGGAAACCGTGTCAGCCCTCATACAATAACCTTTGCTGCCACACTCGGATTCAATAATAAATATATCCAAACATGAGCCAAAGTCGGATCCTCTGGGGAGAGACATTGATTAAGAATAAACTCAGAAGCTTTACAGCCAAAGTGATGAGTTACTCCTCTTTGACAAAAGGGACAATTCTGATCCATATCTGATCCAAACTAAACAAAGGTTTTTCAAACTTTAATTCAGGCAATGAAAAGATACAGAGAAAACACACACACACACAGCACGCCTATAGCAAATGTTCTCATTCATATTTTCTGATGCATTTATATTTTTCAAACTTACAGGGTTTCAGATGCTCTTAATGTCTGTCCTGCTAAAGCATGCTGTTAAAAACAAGTCAGGTATTTGCATTATTTAAAGTCTTCAGTGTTTAATACGTGACCTAAAAAACTACTTTATGTAAGCTAGATGTAGAATATGAAAAGTGCCATTAGTCCTAAAAATGTGTATGAAGACAACATCCACCAGGTGCTCGCTGGGGTTTTCAGCACTTATCTGCTGTATTTGATGCATTGGTCACTAAATTAGCTCAAAGTGCTGCTGTTTATAAGCACTGACTAAAACCATGATTCTTCAGGCTCATATGCAGCCGTGTGTCCTGTTATTATGTGAAAAACAAGAGCTTAGACTAATTTTGTTATTGATCATTATTTGGCAAATTGGATAACAAAGTGTAGTCAAATATATAGTTCTACTTTAAAAGCTTAATATTAATATTTATAGTTTTATAAAGAAAATCTATTTAAATGTCCTTGTTATGTTGAAAGACACTTTTCAGAACCACATAAATTTTATTAGTGGGTCGTTACAGCTTTTGATGACTAATTACTTCATCATATTTCTGGCTTACTTGATTCATATTAATGCAAAATATCAGCAAAACAAGAACTTAAAAATTGCACAAATTCAAATATTATACTGATAATGTATTGTTAACTATGTGGTGTTAGTGTGTTTAATCATTTTCAGATTCAGAGATTTGCTTTTGTTTTTGGGGTAAGGGGATTATAAATGTAGTGATTAACCCTTTTATTACTGGCTTTAACAATGGATATCTCAGTGTTCAGCCCTTCCACTATCAAAGATATTTGGCGTCCGGAGGTCGACCACCTGCTCTCCGTCTGACACGCCGCCATTTCCAGGCTTCCAGCACCGAGACATCCATCTCTAGTGCTTGGCAGATGGTTCAGACTGAGAGGTTTTGCCCTCACCGTGGTTTTAGGAGACGTCTTTATCTGGCCTGGAAGCTTTACCCGGCCATCTGCTCACAAAGGGTCTGCACGGATTGGGGAGGGGGCAGGCGAACTTATATGTGCAAACACATACAGCAACGGCGCTGACACGAGGCTGATTGCTCAGGCTGGTGGCACTTTTTTGGATCCACGCATGCTGAAGAGTTTGGATCAGGCAAAGAGATGGTAACAGGTTGATTTTCTTTTTCTTTTTTTTCTTTTTTTACAGACCGCAGCAACATACTCCAGGTGTTCCTCTTTGTATTTTGGAGTGGTTTTAATGTACGTGCAGCCTGCTTTCTGTTTTGTATACACTGCATTCTTGTTGCAGGAGTCCATATGGTGGGGGCCTGACAGGTGCATCTGCCTCTGAGCTGCAGGGCAGTAGATACTGAGCAGCGCTTTGTTTCCACAAAACATCTGCCTCTTGGCCTGAAGCCCTGTGAAACCCAACTAAACCCCAGTGTGGTTTCAAAAGTCAGCCATTCATTAAGATTCTCACAAAAGTCACCTTTTTATGTTGACAGCAGCTCAGGAGAAGCAGAGTTCATGGAGATACACATGCAGGCCTGCGTATTATTAAGGTATTATTATTATAAGCCCATCTGTTTTATTGCATTTCACAAATCCTTTCTTTGTCTTTATTTTTAAAAATCCAATTCTAAGTCAATTTTAGCTGTTTTAAGGGGTATTGCTAAATGTCTTGGCCACGGTGATACAGGAATTTGCCAGCTTTTGAGATTAAGTTTATTTAATTTTACATGTTTGATAAAAATCTGCAGAGTTCGTTTGATAACCTCTTGTTCCCTAAATTCTTTAGATATAATTTTTCCAACATTGGACAACATTCAAAGAGACGGCTTCAGAAGAAAGCTTGTGTTGTCTGTCGACACAAGTTGTGTGTTGTGAGCCAAACAAACGTTGCTTGTTTCCCCGAAACGGCTAAAATGAGCTCAACATCTTCCAAAGGTTTCTGCAACAGTAACCACGAGGAATGTCTGTGGATCAGCTGTTCTGGTGTTTACACAGCTCGGATGTCACATCGGCACCTTCTCATTTTATATCCGAGACATCATTACCTCAGCGATATTTTTCGACTTGGAAGGCTTTAAAAATTAAAATGCCATTACTGGAAAAAGTACAAAGGCACAGTGATAACAGAAAAGCCTTTCACACCGTGTTCTTTGTGTGAACTTGACAAGCAGTTGACTTGAAAGCTTTCACTGTGTTTAACGCAGCAGAGAAAGAGTCTGCCTTAACCTGCCTTTGAAGGTGGCCTTCGAAACACTTTGGCTACGGTCTCTGAGGCGCGAATTAAAACTGCCATCCTCGTCTCATTCTTTAAGCACCTGGAATCGGGAGTTATTCGTAAAGCGCGTTGCTCTGGCTGGTTTCACTTTTATTAGTGTGGGAAGAAGAAGAATTGATCTGTTCTGGTAAATGAGATGACGTGTAGGTGAACCTGTAGGCACGAGTATCGCCACAACAGTCGCTCTTAGATATCTGCCCATAAAGCAGATGGTCTGCAGCATTCAACTCCAGTATGCTTAATTTCAAACTTTAATATTTATTTACAAACACATGCTGGGTTTATTCAAGGAAAGATGATAACCTCAGCCACAGACAGTATAAAAAGATGGACTTTATCCCCATGACATCATTCTTTTATTCAGAACTTAATAGTTCTAGTATTCTTCAGTCTTCTTGGTTCAGAGTGATGTCAATTTTGTCCTTGAGTGGTGATCTCGGGGTGTCCACATGCCTGCTACTCTTTGTGACACGATGCAATGCAAAAACTACCCATTGCACCCCTTGGGCGGATTTCTATAACAGAAATGACTGTTCAACAGCAGAGTCTTTAGCTGTGTTTGGAACAGAGTATAACTGCCGCCTAAGACGTGCACATGCTTGCAAGTAACACCTCAACCTGCGTGACGGCCCAGTCATCAGCGCTTGCGGCTGAAATGCCGCGCTTGTATCCCAATGGTTTTCCAGTAAAACAAACCTTTAACTGTTGACCTGAATCACCCTCAACCGAGTCTAAAGCTGAATCGGGTGAATGCCGCTGCCGTAAAGAAGCCCACAGGGCACTCGTGGAAATATGTGTCCTTGTCTTATCTGTAAACAGCATCACCCACAGGCAGAGTCCTGTTTACAGTCCCTCGCTGGTTCAGTGTCACTTGTTTACCTTCATGGTGAGGTGAGGAATTTCTGGTGTCATCAGGTGCAAGAGACCGTTTCATGTTAGACCTGCTGTAAGTCAGACATTTGTAAATGTTTTTCACCTCCAAACCAAACATGGCTGCTCATGTGTTTGGAGTGTGAGGACACACGGGGTGTCTCCACTATCTGCTGCTTTCAGAATCGGTAAATATTCACACATACAATGAAAAAATCCACTTCATGTAGAAGGGGTGTATTCGGTTTGTAGGAGTTGGCGTGCTGCTTTTTTTACACTTATCTTTGTCCAATCCTGTAAGTGATT